>NW_026535796.1:41645000-42287500 GCF_028551555.1 Melozone crissalis | reverse complement strand
GGCACAGCAGAGGGAAAAGCTGGGCAGTTCCTCAGGCAGGGGAGTCCCTGGGCTCTGGGGCTCCTGCCTGGGAGCCCAGATCCCTTCCAGAGAGAGGGGCAACCCCAGAGTGCTGGGCATGCACTCAGTAAAAGGCTGCAAAATGAGAGCAGTTGGGGTGGACTGTGATCTGCAGAACAAGAGATGATCTGATTTTTAAAGTATTTTTGTTTGGAGGACTTGTCTGATAGGACCCTCTGAAGGCCCCATGTGCTGACCTTGGATGCAATTGAGTTCCCAGTTTACATCTCCAATTTGCACTGCTGCCATGGGAAACCCTTTTGGGGCACATGTGTGTGCATGCACACGAGGCTGAGCTTGCTTCCCAAGGGAAGGGGGCAGACTCCATTTCCTCTGCCCCTTTTACACCACAGCCTGCAACGTTTGTGTTTAAATTCCATTACATGGTGAAAAACCTCTTCTGTTTCAACCAGCTAAAACCAGCTGCTATTTCTTCCTTTGTTCGAAATAGCAAAGCAAAACAGTGTTTACTTTAATTCTTGAGAGTGTCACAGATAATCTGTGGGATGGAGTCCTCATTTTCCATGCACTCCAAAACCACGGAGTGTCACGCACAGCTGTCAGGAGTACAAAAAATGAAATCAATTTGCTCAGCTCAGACAAAAGCAGATAAAAGTTCTGTGTGCATTGCCCTGTAAGGAAAAACATGGAAGGGATGAGGAGAAGAATCTTAATATGGAAGAAATGTGAGGATATTAGGCACTCACGAGAGGATAAAAGAATCTGCAATCTGCCAGTAAAGAGGGATCTGTTGCCTTCCTGAAGCATGGGGATCTAATTACTCTTTTCTTCCCCCCTTCATTATGAAGCAACTATTGCAGAACATAAATGACCTTGTAGACTCATGAGGCATTCCTGCCAAAAAGCGTGTCCATTATCAAGTAATACATTTTCTGCTTGTGCAGTTCCTGTGTGCTCTTTTGAAAAGCAGTAAGTTCTCTTCTGCCTCCCTTATCACATTTCAGGATGCCTTTAGTCATAGGACTCTGCTTATTCAGTAGTTCATGTCAAATTTACTTCAGTAAGCAAAACTTAGAGCTCTTTCAGAATTACTCTCCTGTTCCCCAGTGAGGGAAGTGTTAGGCTTGCTCCTTCTCTCACTAAAATACATTTGAGCTTTTCTGTTGATTTCATTGAGGCCATGAAGGCATGAGACAAGACTTTTTGAGCCTAAGTCTCTCCAGAGCTATTCTAATTCACACCATCTGAAGTGTCTTTTTGCACAAAATCAGCAGTGAAAAGAAAATAAGCTTTTGGGACAAGCACTTCAAAAAGGCAGACACTCATTTAAAAGTTCATCATAGCTCCAGTCCTCCTGGCCAGCAGCACTGTAGAGCATGAAACCTGGGTCTTTGATAGGTCTTGTCTGAAATCAAACAATAATTCCTGATAGACAATAACCCCCAGATGCCAGAAGCACTCTGAAATGGGAGGCTGCTCCCAGTGCCTTTGGGGACAGTTGGGACCAGTCCTGCCTCTGGCCCAGCTACAGGATGCTGGCTGGCATCAATGCAGCCAGGCCATGGACCATCCCAACAGGTTATCCATGCGGTGGGAATGGTCACTGAAAAGGTAGTACTGTAAATTCATATCAGAATCCCAAATTCAGGTGAGCATGTTGGCCTCTGATGTCAAACTGGGTTTTAAGGGCTTTGCTTCATGATACATTTAGTAATACAATAATAAAAGATCATGGTTTTTTTAAGAGTGAGCAAGTATCCACTGTTTTGGCTAAGAGAGAGAGCCTTTTGTTTGCTCAAAATAACTCATAAATTGGAGTTGTGCCCTTAATAATACAGCTACTTGCTTTCATTTAAGAGAAAATTTAAATTGCTACTGTTATTGTGTCCCCAATTTTATTCATTCACAATGGTACTCAGGTTTTTATTGTTGCTGTAAAACATTCAGGCATTTCTATGAATGGAACACTGACCATTGTGGTGTGGTGCATTTTCTATCAGACAATTGCAGGTATGCAACAAAAGAAAATTTAAAAAAAGATACAGAGTTTGCAATAAAAGAGTCCAAGAAATGCAGGAAAATGTTCTGATTTTTTAAAGCAATGTTTCTTGCTGGGAACTGAGTTACAGTCACCTCTCTAGCCTGCTGAAACACTGAGTGCCCCCCATTCACAGCAGGGTCACCAGCAGCTGTCCCACAAGCACCATGCTCCAGGGACAGTCGTGGTGTCACTGTCATCTTGTGCTTTCCCCAAATGCTGACACTAAGAGAGCTGAACTTCTGCATGTACTCACATTAGATGTTTCAGGCTTTTGCTGGCCTAAGTCCAGTGTCATCACCAGGCTGAGGCTCATGGCCCTTCCCAGCTCCAGCCTCAACTCCCACCCATCCTTCTGACACATGGAAAGAGGGCAAAATCTGAACATGTAAGTCAAGGCTGTTGTTCAACATACTGGACAAATGAAGCTGGATGTGGATGAACAGTCCATTTCAGCAGCAAATAATTTGGCTTTGGCATGATTAAGGCTGCTCTTAGCTTCTCATTGCAGATGGGGCCAGAAAGTTCTTTTGCAGAACCTGGAGTGGCCCAAGCAATTATCAAGCCCCACCACCCCACCCCCCAATAAAAAAAACCAAACAAAAATACAAACCATGATCATAAATCATCAACCAATCAGCCACCGAATTTTATGTTCTTGTAGCTTATATAAAGCATGACAGAAGATGTCAAGATGGCTGCCACACACACCCAAAGAGAAAAGACTTAGTCCTAACCTCACTGTTAGTTTTTGCTAGGTATATACATGCAAGCATCCACTCTCCAGTGTAGATGCCCTGGACACCTTAATTAAGTAGATAGGAGCATGTATCAGGCTCACCATGACTGTAGCCCAAAACACCTTATGTTCCTGGCAATAATCATGAATATTGAGAGAAGATCCCCTTCAAGGATTGTGTCGCTACCCCCAAAGCCATGGGCAGCCTTGCAGGGGTTACCTGGCAGTTCAAGGGCCTCAGAATGACAAGCTGGTGTGATGGAGCCTTCCCAAGAAATCCAGTTTTTGGCATGGGAGAGCTTTTCCTGATCCCAGCACCCCTTAGGGGCCAATGGTGCCCCAGGGAGATGGGCAGCGCATGCTCCAGGGAGATGCCAGATGTGCCCCTGGATGCCAAATCCTCCTGCCCCCTGTGCTGCACTGCAGCCTGCACCTCCCCAGCCATGGACAAAACAAACCTGGTGTCTGACTCCTGAAGGGATTAAAAGGCAATCCCCAGGGCTTCTGAAGGAGCAGGCTTCTGGCAAAAGGTTGAAGAACCACTAATTTAATGGGCCAAGCAAGTCTCCAACAGCGCACCACAAAGTTCTCCCTGTTGATCTGAATTCAGTGGATAAAAATTAGGAAATTACAGCTTCTGTTTTCATTGTTTTTGTTCAGTTCAAGTTTTAGTTCTTCTGTCCAAAATAGACAAATAAATGGGGTTTCTAATGAGCTTCTTCCCTACTGTAATGCCCCAGTAGCTTTGTCTGTGTGGATGTGACTCGCAGGGTCTTTCCAGTCTCACTGCTGACCTGGGAAAGGTTCAGTCAGATCTCCTGTACACTCCAGACAAGTCAAGGGTATCAGTCTCATTGTGTCCCAGTTTTCTTTATCTGAGGTAAAATATAGTGTGGAATTAGATAGTTCCACCTTTCTCTATGCCTGGAAAACAGCTTCATGCTGAAGGAAAAATTCTTCCAAGGTAAGACAGAGGACTTGTTTGATATGAACTGTCCTAATTTCTTTGCCATCAGTGTCTAATTGTTCTGAGACAAATCCTCTGGTCCCAAAATACAAATACTCCCTCTAAATATCAGGCTGTTAATGTGTGTGTCACATTAAATGAAAAATACCTATTGATACTTTCTAGAGTATTGACAAAAGAAATGCCACAGAACAGCTTTATAACTACCTCTAAGCAAATATCTATCCATCTGTATCATAAGGAGCAGATCCTGGTTTCAAATGAATTTGCATCTTGTAGTTGATTCTTTTGTAAAAACTGCAGCATGTGTTTGTGAGAGAAGGCTTTATGAATGTCCATAGCACCAGAAAAAGCTCAATCAGAATTATCTCTTACTACACACACGATATGTTCTTCATCCAGGAAAGACAACTTGAATGATTGGTGGATTTTTATGTCTAATAAAGCATTAACTGTGATCTAGACTTTTCCTGCAGTTAAAGCGTTTAGACTGGCTCTTTCCTGTGTGGATTCTCTGATACTCTCTCCTCTACCCAGCTGTTTATTTAAGACAGAAATTGCAGGACCATCCTATCTTTGTGATTTTTCCTTCTCAGTCAAATCTGGTTGAAACTGGTCCCTAAGTTCAAAAGTTACTATGGGAAGGGAAGTTAGAGATGCACAGACACACACATACACATTGACCACATGGACCTTTTCACCCAAGTTAAATATAGAAAACCAATGAAATACACAAAAACTGATTTAAAAGATGAAGGCTTAGGCTTAGGCTGGAGGGAGGCCTTTTTCCCCCCCTCCAGTGTTACCCATCAGTGTTTTGCTGTCTGGGCCCAGCACACTGATGGGTGCAGGGTAACCCAGCAGCCCTGGCAGTGGTTTCTCTGATGAGAACAGCAGCACAACCTTGTACCACAACCCCATTCCCAAAAGGACGAGGATAGGGGTGCAACTGTTGCCTCTGGGGAGGAAAATCTGCAAATCCTGCCCTTGTATCCAGGCTGCCATCTCATCCTTTCCATGGACTGTCTGCAGAGATGCAATTGCCCCCTAACTTATATATATTGATATCACAGATAACCATTGAAATGGGACTAAACCAAGACTCAGAGTGGAACTTCTGTGAAAAATTTGGATCAGAATCCTCATGGCAGGGCCCACTGAGAGCCTCCAGCTTTGGGACTCTGCGGATGTGCCTGCAAGGGTTTGTCAGTCTTTCCTCACAGCATCTTCCCCTGGACAGCAAACCCACCATCCTGCAGGGCACCAAATCCACCTCTCCTAATGAAGATGATGCACCCTCATGTACCTCAGGGAAGCACAGATTACCCAAGCAAAACCATCAGGTCAATTTAGCAAAAAGCAGCTTTTTGCAGGAATGTGACCTGCTTGTCTTTGTTTACCCAAATCCTGGGATTTCTCAGCTTTGCAGAGAACTGTTTTCATTCCACCTGCTGCCTGCCACAAAGGTGCAGTTGTGCTGCCAGGTAAAATGGAGACGGCTGCAGAAAAGCACCCAGACTGCATCAACAAAAGGTCTTAAACATGAGGGAAATATAAGAAAAAAAAAAAAAAAGCAGGACATGTGGCTCAGCCAATGCAAACATGTAAGAAACTCTGCAAGGGCTCAGAAGAGAAACCAGATTGCTGTTGAAATAGCTGGTTAACATTTTGTCTGGAAGCACAGCTTCAATAAAAATAGGTAAGGAAACCAGCTAAGGACCCCCAATGGCAAACATATTTATTGAGAATCCAATAAAAGTCTCAGAACAAATAGCCTGAAGGACCTGTAGACACAGCCTCTGCTGTAATAAAAATGCAATACAAGGCATCAGGGAAATCGTAAGGGAAAAGGGCTGCTCCATGAGAAAACCAAACAGGAATCCCAGAGCATGAGGCCTGGAGACACAGGCTGGGATGTAATAAAATAGCTGCCATTGGGGAAAAAGAAAGAAAAACAAAACATCTAACAAAGGCACAAAGAAGCCCCAGATACCCCAGCTAGTCTAGAAAATCACCACAAGTTGCTGTAAAAGCACATGGGAAAATAGGAAAAGGGTAATGGCTGCAAAGTGATCAACTCCTGCAGGTACCTGAGGGCAGGGCGTGGGTGAAGGCCCACAGGAAGCCATGTCAGCTGCAGTAAACTCTGAGGGTGCCTAGGAGACAGAGCTGTAAAAGGTGACAAAACAGCAGCCTCAGAGGGGCTAAATCTCTGCATGGGAGAAAGATTTACTTTAAATCCAAACCCCATATTGCAGGGGTTTTGTTTTGTTTATCTTGGTCAGCAAAACTTCTGGGTAAGTACAAAAAATGCTAGAGAATTTCTAAGTGCACAGGAAAAATAGTTTTCAGAGACATCTGCTAGCTCAAAGGTTCGATCTATACGCACTTATTGTGAATTTTCATGTACCACAAAAGCAGCCAGAAAAATGGGCAATTATCGTCAAAATCATTGTCATGTTAAGCACTGTTAATGAAAATTATATAAAAGAAGGGCTCCTAAGAACAAGCACAATTTTTTAAAAGGCAAGTGAGTAAATTGGGAAAAGAAGGTGATTTTCATTTCCTGGCTTCAGTCACACACTGCAGGTCTCAGGCACTAAAGAGCAGCTGCCACTGAAAGGTGAAGATCCGGGGCTGTGTCATGAGAGCTGCATGGGGAGCACGGGGGACAGCACAGGACAGGGGACAGGAGGGGAGAGCACAGGGGACAGCACAGGACAGCACAAGGGACAGGGGACAGGGGACAGCACAGGGGACAGGATGGGACAGGACAGCACAAGGGACAGGAGAGGACCTCTCAGCTGCTGGCAATCCTGCTGCAGAGGGGCTTTTCTGCACTGCCCCTGGTTCTACCATCAGTGGGCGAGGGCAGCATTTGGCAGCTCTGCCTGGGCTCTTCAGGGATGCACTCAGGACAGCCCAAGGTGCAGAATTCCCCTGGTTTTCTCCAGGTAAATGCCAGCCCCAGAGGAGCTGCGGCACACATAACAACACAGGTCTGCAGCAGAGATTTGTGTGTGTCTTCAAAAATTTATTCAATCCACATTTAGGGGTTTTGCTTCTTTAAAAAGAAAAAAATATACATATATACACAGACACAGACACACAGACGCACAGACACACACACACACACACACACACATATATATATGCTTCTTCTGAAACAGCTGCAGAATTAATTTGCTTTCATATGTGCTAGAAGTTTGCAGTAACAAAGCAATTTTTTACAAGCCTCTGAATTAAGATACCTAAAGCTGATGGTGCTTTGGATCCACTTGTCAAGTTTATTTTTTATTGCTGACAAAGAATTGTGTGCTTTTTCAACAACACTTCTTCCACCTGCTTGTCAGCTCTACCCCTTGCACCAACCACTTTAAACCACCCACACTTTTGAAATTGTCCTTCCTGAGCTGGGCTGCACAGTCCTATGGTTTCCTGGGCACAGGGTTCAGTGGCAGAGGATGTGGGATGTGGGATTTGTGAATGAATCCGCAGCCGAGCTGTTCCTCACAGCTTTGATCTCTCCAGTTCCCAGCGATACTTTGGGGTAGAATTTGCCCTTATTGTGTAATTTACAGCATTGCTCCCTTCCAAGGACACTTCGAGCCACAGACACCTCTCCCAGCCCACCTGAGGTGGATTTATCCATGGTATCCATGCAGCTTCCATGTGCTCTGTGCCAGGAGGAGCTGCAGGGACACAGCTCTCTGCAGTTCACCCAGCCACACGTGCAGGGGTGCTCTCATCACGTGCAGGTCTGGAAGGAGGAAAGCCCAAAAAGACCAGGAACAGCAGAAAGGGGAAAGCTCAGAAAGGTTAAGCTGTTCTGTCTGTGGTCCAAAAGAGCGGCAAGCTGAGCTCATTCCACCAAGTCTCTTGCTAATCTGGTGCTCTCATGGGTGTGAAATATTATCAGCTGTTAGAGTTATTAACCAGTGTTAACCAGGTAGTGTGTGCACTGAGCTATGTTTAAGGTTAACTGTGCCATTAAGGGCTTACAAACTCAATTAGAGATTTTAGTGCTCAACAGCTAATGGTTAATTTCTGCAGATGTCCTGTTTCCAATTACTATTCATATATAATGTAAGCAGCATGGCATCACACTTAACTCAGACAGACCCATTTTTTTAATATATATTTTAGACCAGCAGAAGGTTTCACTTAATTGTGTAATACAAATATTTAGTATTCCTGGAGTGTCTTTGAAACCCCTTTTAAATCCCAACTATTTTCACCTTTCTTTTTCTATTATTATCACTGTTCCCCATGTCACTTGTGCTCATCTGACCTCACAGAGATGTTCTCTGCATTGTGCCATGACCCTGCTGTCCAACAGCAAAAGGACTGCTGCAAAGTGCTCCTTCTGCTTCCCAGAGTCACAGGGAGGGACTCAGAGGTTTTCTTTTTTATCTCTCACTAAAGATGATGTGGGAAGCTCACAGCCCCCAAAGTGTATGGAGGAGCTCAAATGAAGATTTAAAAGCCTACATTTGATCCTGCTGAGTTTGGAAATTTTTAAGCAGCAAAAACCCTCTTGTAAGACCAACTCTGATAAGAGAGAGTTTGGCTAAATCTGCAGGGGGAGTTAAGTGGAAAGTTCTGAGTCCTGGAGTTACACCCAGGTGGAAGGAAACTTGCTGCTGTCAGTAAAGAGCAAGAGTGAATAAATCAGCTCTCAACTAATGAGCCAAATAAATTTATAACTGGAATCACCCATTAGGAAAAATCAATTACTTTCCATACAGGCAATTGTGATATTCCTCCTGAGAAGGACATGAACACATACCTAGCTCTGCACATATGAGTAAATCTATGCTTATCATTAAATCTGAGTTAAGAATACAATTAAATTGAAATTAAATATGAAATGCCTTGGGAACTACTCATGAGCTTGAAATTCAGTCATTTAACTGCAATGCTGAACTGGGCCTTTGGGAGAAAAGGACCCCAGGGAGATGCACACCACACTAGGC
Organism: Melozone crissalis; assembly: GCF_028551555.1. NCBI lineage: Eukaryota > Metazoa > Chordata > Aves > Passeriformes > Passerellidae > Melozone > Melozone crissalis. Next base: position 42,278,759 of record NW_026535796.1, on the reverse strand, counting down.
TTGCAAAACCCTGTGGGAGGGTTTCACAAGCCCTTCCAGCCCTCTAAAGACTGTGCTGTTATTAAAAAGGCATGTCCCACCTCTGCTCCCTGCCATGCTTCCCCAGCACTGCAACCAACCACATTGTTTGGCCAACTGCATCAGCAAACTGATCTAGACAAAACCCAATCCTCTAAAAAGCCCAGTAATTTTCAGATGGGTGTGTTCCTTGACTCATATGACTGCAGGTGCTGTCCCACAAAATGGAGGGGTGGGAGGACAGGGTGATCCCATCCCTTGTGGTGGCTGCAGAGCCATCAGCTGGTCAAGCTGGTGCGGAAACTCTTGTGTTCTGAGGGCCTGTTACAAAGTTCACATCATTAAGAAAGTATTTGCAGTCCCTTCTGACCAGTTCCCTTGTGTATGAAATTGTGGCATTTGAGTCATTTTTTCAGGTACAAAGAACTTTTTGGATGATATCTAAGGAGATGTTGTTCTTTGACATTTACAGAGGCGCAGTGTCAGTGCCTGTTAAGGATATTCAGGTTAATGGTAGTCTACAGAAAAGGTGGGAGCCACCCAATGATAGAGATCTGCTTTTTTCTGTTAGAAACACCAACAGGAGTAATTAACCCAGTGATGCAAGTGTGCTCAGCCATTTTAAATTGGGAGACTTGAGCAAGAGATTGACAGAAGGGCGATACAACTTCAGCTATTAATTACAAAAGAGCAATGCTAAGTTCATATAATGGGTTATAAAAAAAATTATTGTGGATGGGAATAACAGATGGTTGGGACTCAGAATTTTTCTAGATGTCTCTGAAGTTTTGGGATGAGATCCATCCTTCTCAGGTGTGCAGGGAATTTGCACTGTGCGCAAAGCTACTCTGGGCAGGGGTCTCCACTCTGGAGGCTGTTCGGAAGCTGTGGAAGGAACTCCAGCAAGATGTTAGACCCATCCTAATGCTCAGTGCTTCTTACTCCACGTCTCCCACAGAAATACAGACTATTGAGCACCTCTAAATGCACCCCACAAAGTCCCCAAAGGGGAGAGACTCACCCACACAAGCCTGTAAATGGAAGGCAAGAGAGAGGAGGAATAAGGCATGCATGACAGATACTCATCACATTCCTCAAAGCATCTCTGGAATGTGTGGCTGAGTTTTTCTTTCATTTAAATTCATGGAAAAGAAAAGAACAGACAATCCAGCTTAAGGACTGATTTTCACTTTGCACTTTCACTTTGAAGATATTTACTTATATCAGGCATTTGTTTTACAATGGCAGAGGCACCTCTAACTAAGACCAGGCCATCAGAGCAGAGAATAACCCCAGCTCCCTACAAAGAGACAAAATCAGGAGAAGTTGAAAAGGTTTCTCAGACCTCATAGGATTTTTCCTTGGTTTTTCTTTTTTCTCTCAGTAGAAACTCAGAAAAGCACTCCAGTGAATGGTGAAGTGGCTCACAAATATCTCAAATAATTTGGAAACCGCAGTGTTCCACATCTAATTTCATTACAGCACATTGAATGTTTTGGGGCTTTTTACAATGGTTTTTGCACCTTTAACAACATGTTGATTATTGCATTTTGAAATAGCTCACTTCTTAAAGAATAACTTAAGTGAAAATTTCATTTAGAGTTGCAACACCTGGAGAAAATCAACATCATGTGACTTGTAGGCACTTCTAAACAGGAAATACTCCATTTATTTTTTTAGCTGTGTTTGTGTAATAAAGTCTAGCATCCAAGTGTGAGCAACACATTTTCTCGTTTTATTAAACAGCATGAAAGGATTTATTACTTCTCCACTGAATGCACTTCTGGCACCAAATGGAGCTGGACAATAATTGTCAGGCACTGAGTTTAACATTACGAGGAAACACCTTTGGTGGAGTTCAGAGTTTATTGTATAATGAAAAATACACCTAGATGGTGAGGCTTCCTCTGAGAATTTGTTTGGTGAGTATAATCTCAGGTACTGCTGCTAATAAATTGGATTCTTTGAAACAGAAATTAAAGTACTGAAATAATATCTAAGACAGTTACTTTTCTTTTCCTCCTCCAGCTATGCAAAGTTCCCTGAGAAGGAAAATAAAAACAGGGGGGATGGAGAACATTTCTTTTACAACTCAGCAGGTTAGGTGCTCGCAAGAGCCATGTACCACATTTGGAATTTTCTCCCCTTTCTCCTCTGATCTTTCTTGAATGCTCTGGCTGCTCATCCTCCTGTGAATGGAAAAAAAGAAAAAAAGTCTTTCCAGAGAAAGGGTTGAAGGACTTTCCTCTCTGTCTTTGTTTTATTCCCTGTATTGCAAGGGAAAGTTGCCCCAGCCAGGGTAGGAACCTTGAACACGGGCTTGGCTGGAGAGAAAGTCAATGAGTGTTGTGCAGTGTGCAGCATTCTCATACCCTCAGGAGTTCCCCAGGAAAGGAAACAGATGAGAAAAGGGAGAGATGTGGTAAAAAAGATGTGGTAAAAATGGAAATCCTGCACTTCAGAGGATGAGCAGCAGGGACTGATCTGCAGCACCCTGCTCTGAGTTCCCTGCATCTCACACAGGCAAAGGTGCCTATGCAAAGTGCCTGGGAAACGTGGCAGTTTTATGCTCTCTTGACTCAATCACAAATGACTGCTCAAAGTTGAAATAACAAAAAGGCCCTGTGTATCTCCAGGGTCCAGGACTGACAAATTCTCCCCGATGTCTCTGTGGAGCACTGCAACACTCAACATTTGATTTGTTTTCCACCGAGACTGGCAGCGCATGTGTTAGAGGTTTCAGGTTAACTACAGGAATGGGAATAAACTTTACACAATCCCCACGTTCGGGGCTCTAACTAATGAAAAGCTCTCCCATTTACTGCCTTCCTCGGTGCAGGACAGCAGGCTGCAGGCACCCCGGTACGTGCCGCTGGGGAGTGCGAGAAGGTGGGGAGGGGAGCAGGGGTGGGACCGGTCCCCTAAGGCAGGGAAGCACTGGAACCATCGTTATTGCCAGAGTCTTTCACACCCCCTTGGAGCGACCTGTAAATTGGGTTATGTCCAGGGAACTTTATCCTGTTCTGCACCGCGGTGCGGCTGTCGCGGTCCCCCCATCCCAGAGCTGCCCGGGCCGCGGCTGCTCCCGAGATGCGGGCGGGCGCCAGGAGAGGGCAGCGGTGCCCAGCGCTCAGCGGTGCCCAGCGCTCAGTGGTGCCCGGAGCTCAGCGGTGCCCGGCGCTCAGCAATGCCCGGAGCTCAGCGGTGCCCAGCGCTCAGCGGTGCTCGGAGCTCAGCGGTGCCCAGCGCTCAGCGGTGCCCGGCGCTCAGCGGTGCCCGCTCGGAGCTCAGCAATGCCCGGAGCTCAGCGGTGCTTAGCGCTCAGCGGTGCTCGGCGCTCAGCGGTGCCCAGAGCTCAGCCCTGCCCGGAGGTCAGCGGTGCCCGGAGCTCAGCGGTGCCCGGAGCTCAGCAATGCCCGGAGCTCAGCGGTGCCCGGAGCTCAGCGGTGCCCGCTCGGAGCTCAGCCCTGCCCAGGGCTCAGCGGTGCCCGGAGCTCAGCCCTGCCCAGGGCTCAGCGGTGCCCAGCGCTCAGCGGCGCTCGGAGCTCAGCGGTGCCCAGCGCTCAGCAATACCCAGAACTCAGCAATGCCCAGAGCTCAGCTGTGCCCAGAGCTCAGCGGTGCCCGGCGCTCAGCCCTGCCCGGAGCTCAGCCCTGCCCGGCGCTCAGCCCTGCCCGGGGCGCACGGCAGGCGGCTCCGCGGAGCCCCGACCCTCGGAGGGCAGTACAGGACATTTTCTGTATCAACCATCGCCACTCGGACGTGCTGCTCGGCTGCGGTTCAGGTTGCCGTGCCGGTCAGACGGCACAGGAGCCACGGACACACAGGCATTCATTCCTCTGCAATTCCCGAGTGCAGGGCAAGGCATTGCTTAAGGGGAAGCAGGTTTTAAGGCCAGAAAGGACCTTCATGGTGAGGCACAACAATTTTAATAGGGCCTGTAGCAATAGGACAATGAGTAATGGTTTCAAACCAAAAGAAGGTAGATTTAGACCAGCTATAAAAAATAAACTTTTTCAATGAGTGTGGTGAAACACTGGCACAGGCTGCCCAGAGAGGTGGGTGGACGGATGTCCCATTCCTGGAAACAGTCAAGGCTAAATTGGACTGGACTCTGAGCAACCTGATCTAGTTGAAGTTGTCCCTGCTCATTGCAGAGAGTTGGGACTAAATGACCTTTAAAGGTCACTTCCAATCCAAATTATTCTAAATCACTCTTACTTGGTTACTTTCAGTTGCTCCTGAGTTTAAATGATCCTTTTCATTTGTATGTACTGCAGATCTCATTGGCAATGCACGAGAACCACAGGTGAAGCAAACTGGCAACAAAATAAAAACTTGTCTACTGGTCTATGGTTCTCTCAGAAGAAATATAGTAAATACATTTAAAAGTAAGATAAATCTTGAAAGTTGTTTGTGCTTTCCCACATTAATGTCTGGATGCAGAAAACAGTTATGCATATAATTGATGTTACCACCCTGATAATCCCATCATGGCAGATTAGCTGTGGGTATTTGCATTTTTATAGAAAGCCCCAACAAGAAACCACAACAAGGTCTTTCAGCTCTACCTTAGTTAGGCAAGTTGCAGAATTTTCTGTCCTTATGAACATGTGGAGAAGTGACATTTTGAGGGAAATTATTATAATTAATAGATATTCTAGGATCAAGACCTGGTTATAAATAAAAAGGTCATTGCTAAAATGGGAATACTTTCCAACCAGTTTTAAAGTTTGTCTAGCAAAAATAGGTCAGGCCATACTAAATGGTGTTTAAGGCAATTATAAAATCAGTTTGGAGGAATTGATTTAGATCTTGTGTGAGATGTATCACGAAATTTTACAACTTCAGGGAGCTCAGATCACATTTATGTGGTTCTACTCTAAACGTGAAACTTTGGTTTCAAAAAGCAGAATAATAAGTGAACCTCAGAAATCAAATGCAAGAAAGAGGTAGTTAGAAAATGCCCTGAAAACAGTCTTTTTCTTATGGCATAGGTATGTATGGCATGAATGAATGGCAAACTTCTGGGGCAGATCTTAGGGGCATGTTAATTGCCTTCATAATCCTGACTCCTCACAGATCATAGATGTCTCCTTGGCAATCAGGCCCTGGAGTCACTGATAAAGGCTTTATTTGGCTGGGAAATGACTCCTGAGTACTGCAGTTGCCCACACAAAGGTACACACTGTATGAAGGCCTGTTCCTATGGAAAAGTGCTGCTGGGATTCCAGCCATTGCTTGTATTTGTACTTGGTCTGTTTTTTCATGAAGTCTCTCCAGTGTGATAGTGATGATAACCCTTGCTTGACTAGACAGCTCCGTGCCTGCACTCTGTTCCCAGAGACAGAAAAACACAGCCTGATAACTCATATTGGTGAGACTGAACTGTGATAGGAGTAAAAATAATAACAGGCATTTTTCAGTATGTGTCTCCTTCCAAGGTTCTACACAGAAATCTAGAGCTGGCACTCCTATAACATTTTTACAGAATGGACATTGTTCCTGTCTGATGATTTCAGCAAAGCAGCTGAGGATGTGTTTAGATGTGAATGACAGCAGGAATGAAGGGAGAGAGAAAACATGATCAGATGTGGCTATTCTTCCTAGGTGGGCCTGGACCATGGAGATATTTGGGATGAGGAGGTGATCCTTAGAAATTGGGCATTTGTATTAGGGTTAGCCAGAAAAATGTTACCTCTCAAGAAAAGAGGGAATTGGAAAGACTTATCTTATACTGGTAAAATATATAACAGTACATATATAAATACAAAACCAGCCTCCAAGTCAAGTCCTCTCCATCATCATCCCCATGGAATGCATGCACATGTCAATAATTTCAGCATGCCAGTGCCTGGTACTTGTGCAGGAAGAGGTTAATTCCGCCTCAGCCTTTACAAAGTAAAAGCTCTTGTTATTTTTGTTTTGGTTTGGTTTGGTTTTTTTAATCTGTGTGAAGAAAGAGGCAGGCTTTAAATATTTGTGTAGGCTGCTTGGCAACAGATTGCATGCGATCTTTACAAAAACAATGAGCTCCCATAGAATTTACATTGTTCGAGCTGGGTGCTGATGGCTCCTGAGCAGGGCTCAGTGGCTGCTCTGTGGGAAGAAGCAGGGAGAGAGGTGTTATATTGTGCATTGTGTGCTACTGCTCCAGCTCCCTGAGAAAGAGGACCAGGGCAGGAATAAAGCTCGGGCTTTTACAGCACATGAAATGCATGAGGTGAGAGCTGGCAGTGGCTGCTGTTGAGGTTAAGTCTGCACACACGACACGGTGCTCCCAGACAGAACCTGTGGCTGCAGCCCTGTCTCCTTTGGCTCAGGAAACAGCAGCATTCCCAATATTCTTCCTTCAGAAATGACATCTACTTGTCTGCAGCAACAACACTATTAAGCAGATTGCAATCCTTTCCCTATCAGCTGGGAACTGATTTAAAACTGATATATCATCCGTTCAGCTGTTCAGGAAAAGCAGAGCATCTCTGTGCCTGCAGCTGTTCAAAAATAATTGAAATCAGCTCAGAAATTATGAGATGTCTCAGAGCAATAAGGACTACTTTGCTTTTTTGTTTGTTTGTTTGATTGTCCCTTTCACCTCTAGAATACAACTGCAGCATATTTTCTTAGGCTTCATTAATATTGTTGGAGCAGAACCATACTTCATCGCTCCCCAAAATTTTCTTCCTGACAGGGAAAGGGACTTTTAAGTAAATATCTTTTGCAACACCAGTAAGAAGAAATCTGAGAATTTCTGGTAGTGAGTTTTCCCATAATCTGGGGAGAGGACACTATTTCCCTGCACTGACAGCCTTAGGTTAAGAACTTTGGAACCATTCCTAGTGATCACAGGAACTGAACATGAGTGTATCTGATACCCTACCTTAAAACATGCACAAATAAAAACTCTGATCACTGCTGCTTCACTTTTACCAGCCAAAATACAGGCATTGCTTTCTTTTTATACAGGCAATAATGAAACCACATAGCTTTCCTGAAACTACCTCCGCATGAAGAAACATGAATATAGCAGTTCACAAGAACTGGGAGAAGTAGGGAACAGTAAACCAAGAGCATCCAGTCCTATACATAAGATAATATGAATTCAGAGAAATTAGGTGACTTACATATTCTCATATACCCTAAGCCACAGCCAAAGCCAAACTAATATCCAGACTTTTCAAAATTAGATGCTCTCAATTGAGTGAATGATGCTGATAATGTTTTGTAGGTGTGTCAATATTTGTGTTTTAATTCTCAGAACATATCTGAATGGGGAAGATGAGCTCTTGACAAGGATCACCTGGTAACAGGGCACCCACTGACTCTCTGATCCTCTCTTTGCAGATACCATGTCAATGTTCTGAGTCTTTATGAAGTTACATAAGAGGAGCAGGAGGCAGCAGCTTCTTGTGCACAGATGTGTATGACTCGCACAAACAGTGCTGAGTAAACCAGACATTCACATGCTCATGTTCCACCAACAACACTCTTCTGTTTACCCCCATATTTATTAATCCCATACACCTGTATATACAGGTAAACACACACAATAATTTTATACACACCTTTGGCAGAGAGGCCGTTCAGGTCAGGTACACACACGGGCATGAACTGTGCTGTAACAACCATCTAGCAACATGTATTTTCAAATGTTGTGGCATTCACTATAAATTCAGGATAACCTCACAAAAATGGGCTGTGTGATTTAGTGACTGTCCTGCTGAATTGATAGAAGAGGATTAAATTATGACTATCAAACCATTCACCTTTGTCAGTGGATCTAATCACAATCCGTGTGATAGCGACCAAAAAATGCATCTGACGGCAGCTTTGTAGCTTTGTGAATGAGTGAATTAGTTCCCACTGGCTGAGCACTAACTGCAAACTGTTATCACTTCACAGCTGCTGTTATGACTTTTGCTTTGCTCAATGGCTTCATTTTCCAAGGCAGAAACCTGTAAGGAATGGAATTAAAATACTTTGACCTAGTCTGTGCAAGAGCTGGGAAAACAAAAAGAAAAGCAAAACTCTTTTAAGATAAACCTCACAAAAATAAAGGCAAAGGACCATTAGGCAGATCCTCTGATACAGCTTTTATTTTACAAGTCATTATACTTCACACAATTAACCCACTTTTGAATAAACTGTACTGTTAGTATGGCACATCTTCTAGAAAGGGACGCTCTCTCTCTGAAGAAATTAAGAGTTGGCAAATCATCATTTCTCTGGATGACTGACTCACTATTAAAATCTCCTCATTTGGATTCATCTTGGCTTCGGCTTCTGGCCATTGGTTTTTGTCTTTCTTGTCCCCAGTGCATTTTAAAACCCCTTAAGGCCTGGTGTTTTCTTCTTAGGAAGAAAATTAACTGTGTATGTGAAGAGCTCTGAACAGTTTGCCTCTACATCAAACACTTCAGGGATGTTTCTCACCAATGATCATAGGAAAGAGCTCCTGGACATATGCATATTTTAAAATTAGTTGTGCAATAAAATGCAACAAGTTTTGTAAGATTTTTTACCACTGGTAAAAAGCCACTGAATACAAAAGGCAGAGCTCTCCAGCGTGCCTACATGTGGTCACAATTTTACCTCATCCTGAAATCTCAAAATGCTCCCATAATAGCTCCATACTAGTTCTTCTTCTTTTGGATAAATGGGATAAGCCACTGACTTGTATAAAAACACGAGGAAGAAAATCTTTGATTTTCAAGTTTTGCACCTTTTGGCAGTGTTCTAGAACTTAAAATTGGGAATTTTTTCAGATTTTTATCTCAGCAGTTCTGCAGTACTGGAGATAAATATTGCTGTTGAGACTTCCATTCAAACCCATCACTTGCAACTGTGTTGGTTTTGAGAGGTAGGAGATGGTTCCAAATGCCTTTTCTGGGCTCTTCAAAGGGGAGAATTAAAGGGTATTTTCAATCTCCAAAATTTCTACTCAAATTAGACCAGCTGAATTTTGTACTGTGGTATCTACGATCATCTGCCTCTTCAAGTCAAGGGAGCTGCAACATAAATAGATCTATTCCTAAGCCTCTCTCAGAAGCAAAGTACAAACATTTCCATCAAAGCTGACTTAAGTGAGGATGGCTCATACTTTTGCCTTCCTTGTTAACTGTTGTTCATTTTTTGCAAAGTTACTATAAGAGGGAAAACAATGCATAAATACATACAAATCCATACCTTTTTATCCCCTCAACCCAGCTCTGTGATACAGGAGGAACTGGGTGATGCAGAGGGAGGTTGGACATGGGGAAAGGCAACATTAATAGAACCCCCCTACTGAACCCCAGGCAAGTCATGATTTCTATCCTCATTTCTATCCATCATTTCTATCCTGCATTGCTATCTTCATGCACACACCAACACCTACAAACTGAGCACAGAAAGTTCTTTTTGGTACTCCATACCCACAAGATATTGCTGGTTTTTTCTCTCCAGATTCTAGATTTTTCTGTTTAAAGGATGGGTTTGAAATCCAGAGGTAGATTTGGAAAATGCATTTTGGCAAAGAGGACAAGAACAGATCAGAAGGAACCAGGCAGCCTCCTCTCACTGGACACACCTCCTGTCTGGGAGCTGCTCTGCAAACCAGCCCTGCTGACCACAACGAAGCCAGGACATCAAAACCTGCCTAAGAAAAGGCTCCACTGTGTGATCTCTAACATGACTTGGAAGGTGATTAGTCTTTAAAGGCATATTGGTCAGAGGATGACAAACCCTGACAGATGCTTGTGGTTAACTGTGCTCAGGTGAAATACCACCAACCAGGACTTCTAAACTGCCTCTATAGGCACCACAAGGACATTCCTAGCACTTCTCAAGGCCACACTTTGAAACATGATAAAGAGAAACTTTCTAAATCATCAACTTCCTTCTGCTAAGGAATGACTGATGGGTTTTAATTCTCCTTATTTTCAGAGGCTTCTGGCAGAACTGCAACATTAAATATTCAGTGAAATATAAGTAAGGTTTGAAAATGCCTGCTCTGAAAGCGCTTGGAATCATTAGTGAGTGCATCTCATACTGCAAAAGCCTCTGTCTGGCAGGTTATGCATCAGAATCATCCATTTCTTACCTCAAAAAATTATCAGTTTATTTATCAGCTATAGGGTACAGCCCCTCCACTTGAAGCATTTATATATTTCTGTTACTTTCCAAGCTAATATTGTTTGAGAAGGTCAGGGAAGGAAGCTCTTCTCACATTTCTTTCACAATCAAGCTGACTTTACATCAGATGTAAAATTGAAACCCCTTCTTCAAACAGAAGCAAACAAATAGGGAAAGGTTGAATTGCTTCAGAAGGGTGCTGCATTGACAGGCAGTTTAGCTGAATGTTGCATTTGAAGAATATTTGACATCTCCAGTGCTGTGAAAGAGGTCAGGCAGTTCAAAAGAAGCCTTCTTGCTTGCTGGCTTCTAAGAAACCAATTCATTTTGTTACTATGGTGAAGTACGCAGAATAGATCACACATAATTCATTCCCCCACAAACATTTTATTGCAAAAATATACTGGTTGTTTTCTGTAATATCAAATATTATTTCAGGGCTTGTAGATTTTGTTTCAGACAGGTTATGCCAGGCAATTACAGAAAATTGTAATATACAAGAGATTTGAAATCTGCAGATGGAAAGCAGTGTATAAAAGTCAGTAATGTTACCATTGTTTATACAGCAACTGCAGTGCTTGAACACTAATAATTACCTGATGCCATGCTTCCAATCCTAATATTGATGGGGTAAAAAACAGACCAGGCAATCTCCATTTTCACTTGAAGCATTCATTTTCAGTTGGTGTTGGAGAAGGCTGATTTATAATTTACTCCACATTAAATATTTGTAGTTATGTCCAGAAATAGTCTTTGCCAGAAAGTACGATTGCAGAGGCCTTGACTTGTATCTCTGGGATCTAAAATGAATGAACCACAAGTTTATCTAACGAAGGAAATTCAGGCAGAAGAAGGTAACCAGGCCAGCCAGGGTGACCTGCAGCAGAACATTGTGCAGGGATGGCCACCCCTGAGCAGCATCCAGCTGGATTGCTTCTTCCTGCACACCTTCACCAGCTCTCACTGTTCTGCAGGGCCTTCTGCCACCACCCCATCTGCAGAGACATCCACACACCAATTCTCTGCTTGCTGTCCCTCTCTCTCTCCGTGCAGGAAGCCCTGACACAGAATTGGCCCCTGCATTTCCTTATTGTTTAAGGCACTGCTTGCACCAGGCTGGCCTCTCTAGCTTTGCAGAGAGGCCAGCCTGGTGCAGAATGAAACCATGAAAATCATGTTAGGGGAGCGGATTGTGAAGAGATGGAAACTCCTAGGAGAAGCTCAGATGCTCTCAAGGTGAAAGTTTTGCTTCTTTGGTCTTTTTCTTTGCCTTTAGGGTGGTACACAAGCTCTAGAGCTGGACAAATGATCCCTTTACTAGCAAACATTGCAACCTTTGTTCAGTATCTACTGGAGAAACAAACCTTCATGGTGTGCTGGAGCACACAGAAGGGAATCTGAAGGTCCTGAATTCAGCTGGTCACAGATGAGTAAGAGCAAGTCAGGCTCAAAGGGGCAGAATTACACAATACTGTCACATGGATGAGACAAGTGCATCCCGCATCCATCAGAAACAGAAGGAAAATAGAGGCAGAATAAAAGGGAAAAATAAAAAACAAGTTTCCACATCCTAGATAGAACTTCTTCGGTGTCACTTCCTCTCTGAATCAAGGATGGGTTTTGTCCTAGTAAGGGGAGATTTTGAATGAAAGGCTCATGGCAACAGAAAAGAAATCAGCTCCACAAGTACATAATATTCAAATGAGTTTTACATAACTACTCTCCTTTTCTTCCAACTTTCATCTGCATGGAAGAACAGCAGAAAACCAAACTGAATGTAGGAAAACCAGCCGGAAGGCCAGAGAACAGCCTTTCCCACTGCCTCTGTCAAGTACAGCACATATGTTCTCAATATGTCACACCTTAAAATAAACCACATTTACCAAAGAAAATGAAAAACCAAAAGAGGGAGGACTGAGAGTGACCCACACAACCCTGACTGAGAGTGACCCACACACCCTGCTCCCACCACACCAGCTGTCCTGATGAAACATCAGAAGGAACTCACCTCTACAGCTCCAGCACATGAAAGTTGTCTCTGTGATCCCTCCCCATCACTCCAAAATACCCAGACTTGGAAATAACCAAATTATTTTGTTACTAAGTTGGTCCAAACAAGATTTACCTTGGTAGCAAGCAAACAAAACAAATTCACCTTCCAAGTCAGAAGCCAGTGTAACTCCTGGCATTATTCATGGACTGTGTGATGAAACTCATGCAGAGCACATAAAGACCTTCCAGCAATTTCCATAGTCTGTTTATTGCCAGAATGTGGCACCAGTTGTTGTGAATCACTGTGGCTCATCAGGGTGGCCACATGGTGGACTTCTGGGAGGCAAGGAAGGAGGAGACACAGCAGAGGGAGGCTGCTCAACATGCAGAGTTTGTAGACATGCTCAGTGGTGGTACACTGGGGCAGGGCCAAGTGTCATCATCTCTCCATCTGAAAGGGACTAAGAGGAAGATGGGTCTAGTGGGGCACAACACTCCTATTTCTAAGCTGGTATTCATGTTATTCATTAATATTATCTCAGTATCTCTTCTTGACTTGGTTGAATTAGACTGTCTTTTCCTCTCCTGACTTTTTTTGTGTTTTGCTTTGAAAGTCTGTTTTACATGGTACCCCTCCCATTGTTTACATGTGTGTGGGCAGAAGAGCCAGACTATGGGGTGGCTGCTGTCAGACAGGGTAATAGAAAATAAATCTTTGCTTACCTATTCATCTGGGAGAGCTAATGAGTCTTTTCTCTGTGCTGGCCCTCCTTGGTATTTCAGATATGGGCTAAGGAACCAGAATAAAATCTTGATGAGACCTACAGGGGCATGATTATTGCCTTAAAATGGAGTGACCACTCAAGTCAGGTTGCAATGTATCTGTAAAATACAAGAGTTAAATAAGAATGTGGATTACTTTCCTGTGTAACAGACTTTAACTTTCCTCCTTTTTTCTCATTCAGCAATAGGGTAAGACAGCATCAATTTTCAGTCCTCTTCCTGTAAGCCTTCAGAAAAAGGGTTAAAAGTTGAGTGAGATCCTCACATACTCTGCAGCCCCTTTAACAAGGCAGAAGCACTCAAGGACAATGCCAGTAGTGCTGGGGCAGGACCCAAAAGTTTTTCACCTTTCCCAAAACAGTTTGTCATGGACCAACATGAAACATCTTGCAAACCATGGCTCTCAACAAGGATGTTTTGGGAATGTAGGCAGGGAGGTCGAGAAAGGATCTGTGGAAAGTTGGTTTTGTAGCTCTGTGGTCTGAGCAGCCATGGGTGGCTGAGTCATGGTTGGACAGGAAGTTACACTTCTCTGAGGCTTGGGCTGAAATGCAAGATATTTTCACCTGTCTCAAGATAGACAACATCTTTTTCTGGTCACCATTGGTCTGGAACTATTTTAAACAAAAGCAGGAAAAAATCCATTCCTAGAATGACTGTTCACATGGAGACCTCTGTTTATAAAGGCTAAACAAATTAGCTACAATGGCATAAATATTTTCCTTAATTTCAGAAATCGCTTCCTTTGTGTCAGATACCTTCCCTTGCCACTTTATCAGGAATCACAAGGATTCTCCATCTGGACAGGCACAAAGCTGAGCTGTAGAATTTGATGGCTTTGTCCCTACTGTTACACAACCTTGGAGAGTAAATTTTCTTCTCAAACTGAGAATTCAATTTATTCAATCACTCACTAGTAAGATAAGCAAAGGATGGGAAACTGAAAGCTTTTTAACATGCTTATTCTGCATACACTAAACAAAAAGATAAAGGCAATGCAGAAGAGAGGTAGGTTCCCCATGAACATCATATCAGACTCTCTGCCTTCTCATATGTGACAAAACTCTTTTTTTAATAAACCAGCTACTATAGTTCAGAGCCTCTGCCAAGTGTTTACAGCATTGCCCTAAGTAACAAGTCTGAGCCAAGGGACTTAATTAAATCTAACCTGCTTTTTCAGTTATAGAATAGTCCTTTAACATCAAAAGGCAAGTGGACTTTGTTAATAAAATCTGAAATCACTTTTTGTTTAAGAGAAGTTCTTTACTCCTCACTGCATACAATCAGTTACTTCTTAGCAGGCATATAGTATTTTCACAGATAATTTCCACAAGCCTTTACAGAGTTTACAACAACTAACATAAGATTTGGTGTTCTAGCTTTATACGAGAATTTCAGATTTCATACTTTCTTGTTGAGCTGATTCACAAATCCTAGGTTGCAGGGAAGAACTTAAAAACTTTAAGAAAAATGCTTATACAGGATGCCCTGTTGATATTACAATTTTTAAATGTTGTTACAGCTTTAGAGGCTTACCTTTCTACTTTGGAGCACTTGGCTCTGCATATATGGCAATGTTTTTTATAATTATCTCAAAGGAGGTTCTACATAGGAGGGCTTGTGCTAACCACAAAGCTGATTTGGGAAAGGTGCTGGAAGTGAAATCTGAAAGTCTTATATGGATAAATGCAGGTGACATGGCTGCTGCCTCCCTGCACACCTGCTAAGTGAAACTGGATCAGGCTTTCCATCCACAGCAGCTCATGGCCCATGGTGTTCACATAAGATGAGGTTGATGCAGCTTGTATTGATGTGCTGGGCTGAAACTGGAGTGATCAGGCCTGGCAGACAGGCTGAACCCCAGGCTGAGGTGCTGCCTGACTCGCTGGCAGGGGCAGGGCAGGCTGCTGTGTGATGGCTTTGCCTCCACTGGCACAGGAGGAGCTGGCAGCCCCAGCCTGTGCTGCTGCCTGACCACACCAACCTCTGCTACTGCACAGGGCAACACAGAGCAGGTGTTTTCCCAGCTAAGAATGGTTTAATGACTTTCTCCTCTCTCTAAGCGGAAGTTTTAACTTCCCTGTGTTCACAGTGTTAATCATTTACATCTTAAACCCAGCCTGACTCTGAGACCCAGACTGAGCAGGGCAAGTGCAGCCACCTGGCAGGCCTGGAGATGTCAGTGATGTGGCTGCACCCTAAACCACCGTGAGAGTGGAGGTGGGCGGCTCTTGCAGGAGGACAAGGAGGAGGCTGAAGGCAGTAATTAGCTCTAGGGACATCTGCAAGAACAGTGAATCACAGCTGTAACATCACAGGTCAGCTGGGGCTGGCACAGAGGAGTTACAGCAGAAAGAGTGTGGCCAGCAGGAGCAGGGCAGTGACTGTCCTCCTGTACCTGGCACTGGGGCAGCTGCACCTTGAATCCTTTTCAGTTTGGGGACTTCATTGCAAGGAAGACATTGAGGCAATTGTGGAGCTGGAGCACTTCCAGACACGGGCAAAGAAGGTGGTGACAGGTATGAAGCACAGGTCTTGTGCTTCAGAGGAGCTGCTGAGAGAGCTGGGAGGGTTAGCCTGGAGAAAAGGAGGCTCAGGAAGGACCTCATTGCTCTCTACAACCACCTGAAAGCCAGGGGAGGGTTATTCTCTTCTCACAAGTAACAGCTGGCAGGACAAGAGGAAATAGTCCCAGGTTGTGCCAGGGGAGGTTTAGATTGGATATTAGGAAAAAGTTTTTCACTGCAAGAGTTTTCAAGCATTGGAAAAGGCTGCCCAAATGGTGGAATCTCCATCTCTGGAGGTATTTAACAGACTTGTAGATGTGCTACTTAGGGACATGTCTTGGTGGTGGCCTGACAGTATTAGTTTCACAGCTGAGCTTGATGATGTTAAAGGTCTTTTCCATCCCAAACAATTCCAAATCTGTGAGTCTATGATTCTGCAGCTGAAGGTTGCAGGTTGGTTTCCTTCTCCTCATTAATTTGTGGTGTGCTGACCATAGCAAATGGCCACTCAGAGGTCTCGCAAGCAGGCCAGTGCAGAATGGAAAGGACTATTTAGAGAGCTCATGGCACCCCAACTCCAGGAGGATGCTCACGCACAATGGGACAAAGCCTCAGCTGTCCCCATCTGGCTCTGGGAGTAATCCTGCTTTGAGCTGCAGCGTGGGTGAGGGATCTCCAAGCACCTCTGGCAGACAGTATTTCCACTGATGCTGTGAAGTCATTCACCTGTTTTTCCCACAGCCACACTTGCTCAGTTTCCAGCTCCACCTCTAAATGTGATACTGATGCATTCAGCCCACTTGGATAATGCCTGGAAAAAAAAAACAGGTCCTCCCAGTGTAAAATGAAGGCAAAGCCTGGCATTGTGATTTGAGCAAATCTATTTGAGTTCAGACACTTTTTCTTTTCCACAAGCTGTTTTTTCTGCTCCTTACATTCAGGCTTATAAACTCTTTGTTATGGCATTCATGTGTCCTTAGACCTGTGCAAAACTTTCCAGTCTTGATATGTAAACAGCTGAAGACTGCCTCAGACTCTTGGAGACTGCATTTTGGGAGAGCTGACTGCTGCATGTTCCAGTGGTGATGAATCCTTAGGAGATGCTTAAGGGATGACTTTGCTTTCTCACCATCTCCATCTGATTTTGAGCCATAATGGCAAAATCACCAGAGCAGGCTGTGGGAAGAGCGATGCATTCCTGAGCTGGGTGAAACAACTGGTTGTGTGGAGTGTTTGCTTGGGATCACATAAACACTTCAGACTTGAAAGAACCACAATTTCTAGATCCCGTTTGTTTATATTTAACTTTGTAGATTTCGCTTACATGTTTTGCTAGTCTAACTCTTGATGCTATACTAGTCTGACTGGATCACGCCAAAATTTGCTGTTTACCTGCACGAAGGTACAAATAGTGGTATATTGCAATGAAATGCTTTGTATGCAAATGAAATGCTCAAGCTGTTCATCAGGTTTGTAGAGAACAAATCTCAGTGACACCAAAGGGCCTTGGTAACAATTACTGTCCTAGGTGGATGAAAAACGGTGTACGTGAAGACAGTCAATGTGAGAATTCACCTCAAAGGAAATTTGAGAGCCTGAACAGACTACCAAGAGCAAGCTAAATCCGAATGCAACTGTGTTTTTAATGTGTAGTGGCACTGATTTCATGCCCTCGAGTAAAACCCCTCTGCTGCTCATACTTTTGTTCTTCCACTGCTGCCGTGGGTGCATGACACTTATTTTGGGGACAGCGCTCCTTCTGTCCCCAGGTACGGCAGGAGGGCTCGGCGTTGCCGGCGGCCCCCTTGTCTCGGCAATAAACGCGTTTTTATGGGGCGGGCTGCGGCGGGACGGGCGGGGGTCCCGGCCTGCGCCCGAGGGAGCGGCCGGAGCGGGGCCGGGCCGGGCTGAGGGCAGGGAGGGCGGGAAGGGGCGGCTCAGGGCAGGGAGGGCAGCGAACGAGAGGAAGGGGCGGCTGAGGGCAGGCAGGGCAGGGAGGGCAAGAAGGGGCGGCTGAGGGCAGGGAGGGCAGGAAGGGGCGGTGGGCACGTCGCTGCCCATGGCAGGGGGTCGGCCGGACCCCCGCCCGCTCGGCCCCGCCGCCCCCGGCCGGGCGGGCAGAGGGAGGGAGGCGGTGGCACTGGAGGGAGGAGGAGGGATGGAGGGAGGGACGCGGGGCGGGGCGCAGCCGGCGCGGAGAGGGGCCGCCCCCCCGCCCGCTCCGCTCTGCTCCGCTCCGCGCCCGCCGTCGGTGCCGGTGAAGGCGGCGGTGGCGGTGCCGCCGGCTCCCGCCGCCCCCCTGGCCCCGGCCCCGCGCCCCTATGGCCGGGCAGGAGTGGGACTGGTTCCAGCGCGAGGAGCTCATCGGGCACATCAGCGACATCCGAGTGCAGAACCTCCAAGGTAAACCAACACCCCCGCAGAAACCCCTCCCTCCTCCCCCGCCCGCCCCGCTCCGGCCCCGGCTGCTCCCCCGCCGCTCCTTCCTCCCCTGCCGCTGCCCCCGGGCCGCCGGCGCGGGCTCCCGCAGCTCCGCGGAGCGGGGGCGGTGCGGGTGAGGGTGCCGGGCCGGGGGAGGAGGGCGGGCGGCGGGGCCAAAGTTTCCCCCGAACGCGGCTCCTGCCCGTCCGGCCGCGGAGATCCCGGCGCTGGGACAGGAGCGGCGCCGGGGCAGGGATGGGGACGGGGTGCGGGGGCTCCGGTGCCGGGGATGCTGCGGGGGCGGCACTGTCGTGTCTCCCGGGCGCTGCTGCCGCCCACAGCCTCCCCCGAGAGCCGTCGGGGCGGGGGTGCGGGCTCCGGCCGGGCTCGGGGGAGATCTGGGGGCTCCGGGGCTCACTGTGCCGTGGGGTCCCCGCGGGCGCCCCAGCTGCGGGCACAGCCCGCCCGCCGCTCCCCTGCCACACCTGGGGTCACCCGGCCGCGATTCGAAACGAAGCCGCTATCAGAGGACTCAATGTATCTTCTAATATGCTACTGTTGAATAAACATGGACAGAGCTTTTGGATAAATCATCTGCGAGATGCTCTCCTGTTCTGCCACATGCTGTGCCGGCGGAAGGGATGCAAACACCTGGCTCTGCATGTATATCGGTGTCAATGTAGCCGAAGTAGTAGTTCCTCCCAAGTTATGTTTGCCCCTCACCAGGTAACTCCTCGTGACTGGAAAGGACAGCAAGACTCGATGGAAGAGGAAAAAACCAGCAGTGGTTTATGGGAGAACAACTTGTTCAGTGTAACATACTGATCTTAATCAATAGCTCACATAATACTGCGATGTATCTTCATGTTCCATAAAAATAATAGACTTGAATCAGAGGTCGTTATCTCTTCCTGTCTGTGCATAATTATATTAAGGCACTGTCTACTGGCAGAGCAGTAGACTTGCTGGAAATTAGTTTTGGTTTGGATTGATTATAGAAGATGTATAATTTATCAGAAAAGAGAGTCAAATTAGCTGTTCTTTCAGCTCTGGTATATTAATGCAGTTAGCTACTGATGGGGTCACTCCACATCATTTGGACCTGCATCATCCTGCCCTCTGAAATTCAGATTTTGAGCACAGTCAGGGCCGTTGATTCCAGGTTGCATTCCCCTTGGGTTTTGAGAGTCTCTCATTACATTGTAGCTCAATGTTCCTGGCTTCTCTCTCAGTCTCTTTCTATTCTCTGTGTTAACATGGCTGGCCTGCCTCTGATCTCTTGCTGCTCAAAACTGTAGTCATTAAGCCAAGTTTAATCCTTAATTCATGGGCAGTTTTGGGAAGGAATACAAAAGTAATCTGTTCCTAGAAAGAGTAGTATGTTTTTGGCTTTGCCTCCCATTTGTGAGAGAATAGTTAATTTCTCTTTCTGGAATTTAAAGTGCAGATGCACACAGTACAAATGCACACAGCCCCATCTAAAATTCCTGTAGTTGTGTAGGAGAATGTCATCCTACAGAGCAAATTCCTTTGAATGACATTATGTTCATGAAAAAAATCTCCTGTTCTCTTCCTATGATCCAAGAGAAATTTTGAAACATATATGGATTATCACCTTGCTTGCACTGCTAAATAGGTTTTTAAGAAGTTTCATGCCTCATGTGAGCTCTTATAGGGCAGAAAAAGCATTTGTTCTAAGGTGCTGCTCCAAAGCAAGTGATAATAGCTGTCACAAAAGATATGATTTGTAACACATAGTTCTCACATTATCTTCTAGAGATGAAAAACATTTTACAGATGGAGAGTCTGATACTCGTGAGAGTGTGATTTTTGTCGCTTGGGAGCTTGGTGGCAGAGCATGGTGCTTCTCTTCAGAACAGTTTCTTGTAAAATAGCAGCATATGCTCTATGCTCATATGTGGTAATTAAACTTTCTTCTGCTTTATAATTCAAAAATCACTCTCCCCTCTCAAAACAATGCCATCTGAATAAGTGCTAGTATCATTGTCTATCAGTTGTAGAATCAATAACAGCTTTGATTTGCTACAAAGTCAAGAGTTTGGGATGAAAAACTAGGTGAGGACAACAGAGCATTTCCATCAGCACCATCAGACCCCCCAGGGCCTGCTGCCCAGAGCCTCATGAAGGACCTGTGCAGTGGAGGTCCCCATCTGCTGCTGCATCTCCAGCTCCTGCAGCACTCTCTTGTAACTCCAGCTGTGTTTGGAGTGTCAAGGGGATGGTTTGCCTGATTCCAGAATGCTCCCATTCACTGGGACATTTTGCATATGTGGAGGTCCCTCCTGGTCTCTGGGGGACCCACCATGTTTATTCAGACCCAAGAAGGAGTAAGGAGGGGATGGGAGGCAGCAGCTCAATATTTGCAGATCTGAAGAACACGTGCAAACACTGGCATGTGTGCATGCAGGGTGGAGGTTTCTGGGCTGATGCACAGAGCCAGAGAGGTGTGAGGTGTGCAAGGCAGGCAGAGGCAGTGCAGCCACGCTGTGTCTGAGCCATCCTGCCCAGCTTGGAAGTGCTGGAAGAGCCCAAGAGCTGATGGCTCAAAGGGTCTCAGGCAGCCTAGCTGATATTAAGGTTTCTGCAGGAATCACACAGACATCTGCTGTAGTAGTTCTCCACACCCCTTCTGGCTCTGATTTAAAAAGTGAAAATTGTTTATTTCTCTTGCAAATTTCTTCATTATGTCTTAGCTGAGCTATTGAGCACTGCTGACATGAATTCTATTTGAAGATAGCATATGTTGTTTCAGTCTGTTGCATCTTCCCTCTCTAGTTTGGTTGTTCCACACCCAGGAAGAATCCAAGATGTCAGTTACTGGCAAGTGTCTGCTCTCATGAAGATGCTGTTGCAGTGGTATGATCCCACCAAATTGAGATGTTGTAGGTGCATGTGCTGGCTGCAGAAGTAGCTTCAGGAGCTATATGTTCTGTCATGTGTGAAATTATGGCCGCTGTGCGTTTTTCAGCTCTTTCATAGGGAAACTAAAACTGACAGCAAGGGGCAAAATTTACTAAATGGGCAGGACATGGGGGTGGAAAAAAAGAATGAGTTTAAAAGTGGAATTACATCTTGATATTTAGGCATGTAATGATGGGCTTCTATTTTCCCTTCCCATGAAGAGATTTTCTATTTTATTTTTTAAAAGTAGGAAATGACATTTCAAAACTGTGTCAGTTAAGTAATGCTAAAAGCCAGGCACAATTCTTCCATTCTCAACAGAGGTGATTTCAGAGAACAGAAGCAGAAGTGACAATTTAATGGAGACGGGAGAGAGGAATATAAAGAAGGAATAAACACTAGGTGTGGTGATGCACAAACCAAGTTCCTCCCTCCCATTGTGCTCGGTTTATAAATGCATTTAATAAACTGATACCCTCGTGCTCTTTGTTCTGATTGTATATTCTCCATAGTGAATTTCTCCACATACTGAGAGAGAAAAATGGAAAGCCTGCACAGAATGTAGGAGCGCTTTGTCAAGCAGGGGAATGCTCAATAATTAATTTCCTGCCAGGAGATGGTTTTTTTCCTCTTTCTTTCTTCCATTGCAACACCATTGGGAACATTTCGTTACAATACAAGAATCTTTTAAAATCTTCCCTACTGGAAGCTTGATTTAGGACCATCAAAAATATACTTCCTTGTGTGGGGAATTGCACTTGCTAGAAAGAAGCAACATCCTCATCCTCATTTAAATGATATGTTGGTTGTGTGCTTTGCAATAGTCTAAATGTGTGTTGAGCAGTACATATCTTGCCTTACATTCCTTGGAATGAAATATATAGAGATGAATAATTGTGCAGTCAGATGTATCATCTCTGGCAAACAAATGCTGCTACCAAACCTTTAAAATAATTATGGTTTGAATGTTCATTTTGTATATTTCTAATAGAGTCAATGGGCTGGGATGGTAAAACTCTGCATTTCTGCTTTCAGAGGACAAGTCAAGGTCCTGCTGCTTGTTATTTCACTACTCACTCAGAGTTTGATCCAGAACTCACAGAAACCTGTACATGTTTGTTTCCGCAGATTTAAATATTTTCTTCAGTCTCATTCTTGCTCTGCTGAGGGGTACATGGCCTTCAGAAGTATTTGGAGGGCTACACAGGAGTGTATTGTAGCATTGACCGAAATAATGGAGAAAAAGAAGGGTGACAGACTGGAATAAATAACCTGAACAATATCAGCCCCATTGGTTCCCCATCCTTGCTGTAGTTTATATCTCTGGGTGGATCACTCAGGCATAGAGTCCCAGCACTCTGATTTTACTTGGCTTCCTGTTTGGATCCTTGAGATCTGGACTTCATAAGCTTTGGACAGTAATAGTAACTATAATTGTCACTAACATGAATCTCAGCATCTTATGAGGTAACAGATTCTGAAGCCTCTGTCTCAGGAAGTCGTACAAATGCCTAACTCACACAAGTTAACTCTGGAAGTGAGAATATCTAGATATCTTTACTTTGTGGGGGCTTAAGCATCACTGATGGATGACCAAAGGCAGGTGCTATAGTCAGTCTTGAAAATGTTTCTCTCTGTACTTTTCTTTTTATTTATGTTTGAGGTCTGTTTTTAATGACTTTTGCACTTAGCTACAGAGAGTAATAATTTTCCTTTAATTACAAGATACAGCAGCATTTAACTTGTTTGCTGAAGTTTTACATGCTTTTCAAATACATGGAAATTTCACAAGTAGAAGGAAACCTTTTTAATCTATCCATTCATTCTGACAAAAGTAAGGTGCTGTAGCTATTCATTACTTTAACTCTTCTATAACTTGTCACCATACTCAGCAAGATTTCATTCTGCCTGGAGGCATATTCATTTAGTGGAGATCTTTGTAGATTCAAGTGACATTTGGAAAGATTAAATTGTCTAGAGAACCTTAGGCAAAGCACTGTACAACTACAAAGTGATCCCATTCTATATAAAATTTAAGTTAAATAGGCCTGAGAATTATAAATGTGAATCCCCAAAATAAAGATTCAGATCCATGAATGAGATGAGAAGCCAGAGTTAATGCTGGAACCCAAGTGTCCTAGTGGGTATGGTCTGTGTAAGGGCAGTATCTGTCAGCCATGGAGGGAAGACTTGCCCTGCTCCAGATGTAGGAAACCCTGGACTGAAATAAAGGAGCAGCAAGGGGTGAGACAAAGTGCAGATTGCATGTTTCAGCCTGCAATTTTAACAATTAACAAGGTTAATGCCTAATTTCTCTAACAAATTAGAAGTCTGGGCTCTCTGTTCCCATTGAATGGATGAAATGACACCAAATTCAAATCATGCCCAGTAGCTCCCCAGTCACATGAACTCACTGGTGTGCTGACACTTTGTCTTAAGAGAGGCTCTGCTTGGCAGCTGCACGGACCTGACTCAAGGCATGGGGTTGATGTGCTGTCACTTGCCAGCATCACCTTCTCTGTCTTTCCTGGTGAGCTGTTGTTCAAGGGCTGACCAGTCTCAGCACTGGGAGAGCTGGTGAGATCTCAGATCATGTCACTTGCCTGAAGTCATGGTTTAAAAATGACAGTCCTCAAAACACTGTGTTAAAACTAGTGATGATTTAAAAATGTAATGGACTTTTCATAGTTCTCCTGCTTGTTTTTTGTTTTACCCACTTGACTTGGACAGAAATTCAAGCAATTTTCTTTCTCCTAAGGACAATTTCAAGGTTATGTCACTTGCCTTCTGAAGAATGTGTAGCATTTATTTTGAAAATATCACAAAGAGATTACTTGATTTCATTTTTTACTTTTAAAGACAGACTTCTGTTGGACTAGAAGAAGCAACCTTGGGCATTTTGGCTTGTCAGTGTCCATTTAGACATTATTTGTTTATGTCCTAAGTTGTTGGACCTTACTGTTGTTTCAGAATGATTCTTAAGGGCATATGTCTAAAGGGGAAGAGCCAAATATCTGTCTTGTCATGTAGAAGTCAAAATGATCTTCAGAATGTATTCAGGAGTAGAAATTACCAGATAGGCAGTGAGATGTGTGTCAGTGCTGGGGTGGTGAAGGGCATCACAGCACCTTATAAGAAACAAGTGTCTTTTTCTACATGTCTCTGTACCTGATATTCTATTTTTATATCTCCCCAGCCAGTTAAATACAGGGACTGTAGGTGGAGGATTGCAGGATGAATTTTACTTCATGATAATTGCTGCATATTTCTGTGCAAAGAGCTGAGCTGTATAGCCATGAACAAAAGTTTAAATTGGCATCTTCTAGGATGGTTGTAATAGCAACAGCCTGAATAGCTACAGAGGGAATGCCTGTGGACCTGTAAGCTTTAAGCAGAGGATTTCTTTATAAAACCAGAAATCCCACTGAATCTGAATAGATGTTATCAAAAAACATTTTAAAGATAACTCTAATCCCGTGCCCATTACTTAATTTGATAGCATGATTCAAGACATATTTGTTATAATAATGTAATACTTTGAGGGATTCTATTACTTTTCCAGTAATTAATTTCAGACATAAATTAAAATGTATTTTATGCCTTAATACCTTGAAAGTTACTCCTGATGTTGGTCAATGTAATTCAGACCTAGTGTATTTGTGAAGAATGAGTTACCTTATATGTTTTTTATACTTTTTATATTAGCATCTCTTACTGTTAGCAGTCAGAAATGAGACCTTTCTAAGACTTTGAGCAAATCGAATGTTGATTTGCTCCATTATGTTTTTCCTCTTTTTGTAGTGTAATTGGTAATTAGTTGTTTATAAATGTTCATTAAATATGTTGTCACAGAGTTCATTTTAAAAACAAAGATTTATATACCAGCCCTTTTTATATTTAATGCATTCATCCTTTTGGATCTTCATTTTATCATAATTAAGACTGGAGATGAGTGCATTTTGTGGAGTCCAAAGCTGCCCTTCTGTAGTGTCCATTACCAGGACACACATCTGTTTAGATGCTCCAAATGTCTGAGTTCCTCTAAAGTCAGAGATGCTTTACCCATACCCAAGGAATGCCCCAGATCCATTTTTGCTCTTCCAGCCTGTTTTTCCTAAGTTTTCTTCAAGAGATGCCCTTAACAGTGCACTAAACCCCCTGACAACTGGGAGGCCATGTGTTTTTCATGTGTTGTGAGAGCCATATCACAGCCTGAAGTGTCCATTTCACAGGGCTCCAGCTGAAGCTCTGAACTGCAGCCAAAGCAGAGGGAGCAGTGATGTGCACAGGCTGTCTTTCTGCTGTGCACCAATGGCCAGATAGAAACACTTTGCCATTTTGTGTCAGTCCTTTTGAAGAGCCCCCTAATGCAAGTCAATAGGTGTGGGGTGTATGCAGTCAGGGTAGCTCACAACCGAGGGCTGATTATGCTTCTCTTGGCTCAGTGAGAAATGGGAAGGGCAAGAGAGACCTGGCTCTGTGACAAATGGAAGCAGTGCCAATGAAGATAACTTAAAATCTGATCCTTCATATGACTGCATCTGGACACATGATTAAAGTTTTCTGGCTCTTACTGATGTTCATGATAAACATGAACTGCAGCTGTAACTTAATAAAGATATAGCATTTATAAATAACATGGTATGAAATGTCCACTTCAGACTTATTGTCTTAAACACAAGGAATGAAACATAAATCTGTCTGGGCTGTTTGCCCAGGGAGAGTAACAAGGCAAACAGGAGCAGGCCCATGGGGAAGAGTGTGCTCCTCCGAAACCCAGATAGTGCAGGAGGGACTCTGGCCAGTATTTGCATGTCATACTTCAACTTGGTGAGACATAAAAATCCTGCCCAAATGAGAAGATGATCTTCCAGAGACAAAATTCCCATTGACTCTCCCTTTTGATAAGGTACTCCCTAGGCCTGTTTCTGGTACAAAACTTGAGTGATTTCAAGAGTAACTGGTAAGAGTAGCAGCTGGGAAACATTTGGACCCTCTCCTTGTTCTCAGATTTCAGGCTGTGTAGGGGACTTCCTGGCCTGATGATTAGTACCACTGAACAACATTAAATTCCTGTTACTCTCATTTTTTTTCTTTTTCTTTTCTTTCTTTGGTTGTTGTTTTTGGTTTGGTTTTTGTTTGTTTGTTTGGGTTTTTAAGATCTCTCTGGATACAGGACAAAGGGTGATTTGAAGTTTTAGACTCTTGCCTGAGTTTATCTGTTTCTTACCATCATAGAGAAAAAAGTTGTTAAGGGAGTTGATGTTGGTTAAAATCACTTGTGCTCAGCCTTCTTGCAGAAGTTGTTTGGTTATTGACATTGGAAAGAAGACAGGATATGAATTTTTACTGGCTAAACTGCATTTCTTCTTGTGAAGGTAGAAAGTCTTTTTGACGTACTAAGTGTTGGCCTTTCAAAACTTCGAAACATTATGTGTTTCCTTATCCTTATCAGAAGGATTAAAGAAGATAGGAGGTTTTCATTCAACAACTCTGTGTATGAAGAGAGGAAGCACCATGTTCTGGTTGCTAGCACAGCTAAAGGATGCTGTAAAATCTTTGGTCTAAGCTGCAGCTGACAGTATCAGTCATCATGAGTTTATTTTAATTTAAGAATTTGAAGGTTGCACCAGTGTGACTCCTGTGAAGTCAGGAAGGGGTGGATGGGTTGGCCCTGGTGATGGGAGCCCATTTCTGCAGGAGAAGGACAGTGCATGCTTCCTGTCCCCACCCAGCCGAGAGGGGCTGTGCTCAGGTGCTGAGAGAGGCCAGTGTAGCTGAGGAGGCCTGGGAAGCTGATATCCATCTGTCTCAAAACTGGAAACTAATGAACACAGCAAATTATATTCAGATTTTGTTTTAACTGGTCAGATCTTAGTACTTTTCAAGTCCTTGACACCCTTTAATTTTGGGAAAGGTCGAAGCATTATTTCATTGCCCATCCCACAGATGGCTGTAGAGCAGTGTTTTTTTCCTGCAGGATCTCAGCTCTGTTCATGCACAGCGAGTCCTTTGCTTTTCTGTTGGGGCTGATTAGGAAAGCCAGCTGCAGAAGCAGCTTGGATGCCCACAGCAGGCACTGATGAGACCCCCTTGCTGCGTCACTCAGGCCAGTAAACAGCTTTGTCATTTAGGCACTTAATTATGAACTGGATGTTCAGTTGACCTCTTATATTCTCATTTCACTAATGAACCAAAGCTTAGGAAGAGTGACTGACTTCAGAGCTGCTGCAGTTTGGGCTCTTTGAGCCAAAGTTTCCACTCATTTAATTTATCATACTAATGATCAGTTTTGGAGCCTAAACACAGGAGCTGCATGGAAAATACAGCATAATGTGCTAATATGATGGCCCCGTGACAGAAAGATTGGTGGGGGCTGCCCACTTCTTCTTGGCTTTCTGGTCCTGCTACACATGTGTATTCTTGCATGCAGCATCCTTAAAGAATGAAGGGGATATGTTATGGATGTGGAAGTAGCATTTAGGAATTCTTCTTTTACAGAGGGGTCAAACTTGAGTTACAATACTTAGATAGTATTGATGCCCACAGGCTTTCTTTCTTACTGCTTTGTGTTTGGGTTGACTGAAACTGAAATGTGTTCCTACTGCATTCTAGCAGGGATTTATTTCTATTTTTTTAGTGTTTGAGTGTCTCATGGTTTTAATGTATTTCTCTAGATGACACCCTTAAGTTAGGCTTGAGGATAAAAGACACATGAAAGCCAGAGGATTGATTTAAGTTATCCGGAGAATCTAATGACATGCTTTTCTATGTATGAACATGGAAAATTTTGGTGGAGCAGGCCTTGAATCTTGCTATTCTCTTTTCAAGGTAACCATTGGAATTACCTGACCAAATTCCTTTCTTTACACCTTCTTCTCTCCTTCACTGTGTTACAGCAAAAGCTAACAATGTCCCCTAACAATTCATGTGACATATATACTGCCTTCTCCATAGAAACCTTTACAAGCTGGTAATTGCCATGAAGCTCCAGAGCCATCTTTCAGCCCAGTTTGTGGTGTTCTCATGCTGGTGGCAGGTGGTTCCCCTCTGGGTTTGCACGTGCTTGCTGGTGTTCTGTGCAGTGCACACCAGCTGGTGTGAAGTTTAACTGCAGTCAGATTTCATTTTGGCTTGACTTGGGGTTTTTAAATGAAAGAAGAACAAAATGTTTGTAGAATGGAATAAACCTGCTTTGTTCTACTTTTTCCCTATTTGTGCAGATGTATTTTTTTGATGTCTGATTTTGATCATCTCTATGAATTACTAGTTATCATCTTCAGGTAGAAACTCTTTTTTCCTTCAAAGGCTTTGGAGTTACCTCAGTTAAGATCCAAATTAGCTGTGCTCCCTCTGGCCCTTTGTACTATGCTTTCAGTTCACTGAGTTTGTTACAAAAGTTTTGTTTATTTTGTTTTGAGTATGTGTTTCTAGAAAGAAGACAAAGTAAAGCTGGGGAAGGAAGAAAACTTCCTGCTAGATGGAAGAGGGTAATTAATGATGAATATCTCCAGGAACTATAATTTGTTTTCTTTGAGAAATGTATGCTAATAAAAGCTTTCTGCTTGCCTGCATAAATGAATCAGATTAAATTTTGTCCCAGCATGAACTTGCTGTCAATTCATGCTCTTCAGTTCTCAGAATCATCCAAATGTTATTTTAACAGAGAGCAATGCTATATCCATTGTCCTGAAACCCTGTCTGCCTTGTGCTCAAGTCTGAAAGAGCCCAGTGAGGTACAGAGGAAGACTAAAGAAGAGCTTGCCAAGGGCATGGATGAGGCATTTTTATCTTATGTGTGTCTGCCCTGGATGATCACAGGAATATGTTCTGCAAGAGAAAGAAATCAGAGAGTTAATAAAAACAAAATTAGAAATAGGACAGCAATCAGATTCTGAGTTTTCTTACTGCAAAGGTCACAGAGGATGAGGCAATTAATTGCCTAACCTTTAGAAGTGGTTTATTATGGAAGCTCTGTGATATCTGAGAGCAAAAGCTGCCTTGAACTGAAGCAAATTGCAGCTGGTGTCTTGTAGAGTTACAGCTTGATGAATAAGCCATTCTGGCCTTCTCCTGGAGGATTCCTTTCCTTCTTTGTCCTCTATTCCCAGTTTCTCAGGCTCTTTGGTGTTTGTTTGGCCATCTCCATCTAGGCTTGGTTTCATTGCACGAGCAGAGGAAAGCATTACTGTTTTAGTCTCATCCTTAGAGATGAGTTATTAATACTGTGAGGAATGAATAAATGACAGGTGCTTTGCTGGGCACCTTCCCCCACCTTCTCAATCTGTTTTCCACCAGAGCATGGGAGGTGCTGGGGCCTGGTAAGTCCTGAAATAGCCCCGAGCCTTCCCTGGGCAGGTCCTTCCCACTGCTCACGGGCACTGGCTTGCGACCAGCGTGTGCGTAGGAGCTGATCCATCACTTAAGGCTTCTTTGGGAACCCCAAAGAACAATAATATCCTGTTGACTAGGATTTTGCTATTTATATCCATCAGCTGAGCAGCCACCTCCTCTGTCTGCTCCTTGGTTACCAGTCTGTAAATCTGTCATTGGACCACATTGACTACTGCATGGTTGACAGCGTGATTTTTCATCTCACGATGAATTTGCTTGAGACACTTAGAAGAGCAAATACATTGATGAAGAAAGGTGTCAGGTTTTTTTGCTTTGTTAACCTGTTCACTTTTTGGACATCAGACAAAGACACTGGCAGGAAACTAACCTAAAAAAACAAGGGCTTTCATTAGGAAACAGTACAATAACAAGAGGAAAACAATCAGATCCCTTATAGGTATCTGGCTGGGAGGAAGTGCTGACATACACCTGTCAGATTAAAGACTGAATCCTGCCACCCACATACTGTCCTGGCAGTTTATTTCTTTTTTTTTTTCCACTCATTTTTTTTTTTTCTGCAGCAGATTTTCAGTCTTCTGGAGTAGAAAATATATCAGTTTCTTCCAGAAAAAACCCTTCCCTGGCTTTGAAACGCAAGGAAAAATTGTCAAATTTAGCCTGGTATTTTCTTGGCTATTTTTTTTTTCTAGGCTATTTTCTATTTTCTGTTTTTTCAAAGGTGAGCTTTTTAAGAGAACCTGCACAATTTACTTTGAAGAGAAAAAATACAGTCTAACCTGTGGGAGTCAGCTAGAGTGAAGTGAAAATAAAGCAATGATTTCACTGCAAGCTTTTATGAAGATTTTTGAGGCTCCTATCAGAAAATAAAGTGTGCTAATAATGGAACTTAGTTACAAAATCCAGCTGCTTTTGTTCCAGTATGGATAAACCTGTGGACAGAGAGGGTTAAACCTGATCTGAATCAGAATGGGCCGCTGCTCCTCCTTGGAGCTAATTTTAACAGTTTGAATGTGGAACACTTAACTCTGTAATTCTGCTTTTGTGCCATCCTGCATGACCAGAGACCAGTTCTTTTCTGAAGACCTTGCCAGTATATCCAGCAAGGAAGCACCAAATAGCTCTTGGCTTCTTGGCTCCTTCTTTCCTGCACTTTGGAATGTGATGGCTCTGCCCAGCTCCCTTCTCCTGTGCCATCACTCCCCAGCTCTGCCTTTTGAGGTTTTCCAATGCATATTTGTCCTTCTTGTTAAAGTACTGCAAGCAAAATACATGGCAAGTTCAGCACTTAAAAGTGAATTAGGAATACTCAGAGAAACCAGTATATTTTCTGAAACCATTTTTTAATTATAGTGAAAGCTTTGTGCTTATAGAAAGTTTGGAGTATTTTTGGTACCATCTGGACACCTAAGCTTGGACAACAAATCACTTTTGACATAATGACGACAGTGTATAATACTGTGTTCTTCTAACCCATGTCTCATTAATGTGGAAGCACATGGATTTTCCTGCAAAATGTGGATTCACCATCTGTGCTAGTATTCTTTGCATGAAGTGAAAGCCTGTTCTTTGTGTTGTGATTGCAATGGACCCATTCTGATTTTACTGCCTTCTCTCTTGGACCAAATGGATGGGTCACAGAACAAAATACATCTCCCCAAACACCTCTTATTGCTAATGCTTATTTACCTTACATCCAGTGTGGGAGCTACCAACATTTATTAAAGGTGGAACTCACAGATCAAGTGACATTTTTCTGTTATTCCCAGTTTCACTTCTGTGTGCTTTGACATTCATTTGGCTGGAAACTCTGGACTTGGGGAAACTGTGATTTCCTTGTATGCCCCTTGTAGATGTCAAAACCTCAGGGACAGTAGCATTAAGAGATAAAATGTTACAGGCAGGCTTATAAAAGGTGTAGGAGAGAGTTGCCCATTGAGTGTGTTGCAGCTTGGTTTGAATCAACTTGCACACCAATTATAAAGTAGCTTAGAGGTTATTTGCCTGTAGAGCTAGGAATGGTGTTCTAGTCTGATCCAAGGCTGGGGATCCTCAGCTTCACTGTACTTCACCACTGATGTCTGAACTGCTATTTAAATTCTCCTGCCTTCATTGTGACTCCTTTTAAATTTATGGAATAATAGTTAAGGTTCTTATATAGAAGGTATTGCAAAGCAATCTGTCTTTTTACCATTATGAAATTTGAAGTATTACAAAAAAAGTGGTTTGTATGCTCTGAAACTTTATATCACTAACTGATAGCTTCATTCATACTCACAAGCTGGTACTGATGGTTTCCCCATGAAACCTGTCAAGCCCAGGGATCTTTCATCATCTTATTCTTTCTTCATCTCTGTCAAGTTCTTTTTTTTCATACTCCTGGTACTGAGAAATAGATAGAACATCTTTAAGTAATAAATCAAGTATATTAGCAGTAAAAATTTAATCTTCTGTAAATTAATTGATGTAGTATGACTGAGCAAAGTACAATTAAGGGACAGATTCTGTTTTCTTGTGCTTTCAGTAGTTTTACTTCTGCAATCTCATAGACATTAGCTGCTTTATGGGAGACACAGATCTGTGCTTTATTAATGAGTTTTTATGGTAATTTTGATGCATCATTAAATAATACCAAAGGGGCAGGAAAGGTCAAAAAAAAGGGATTTTTTTTGTAAATGCATTCAGAGTATCAGTTGAGGGATTGGACTTCTCTAAGGACACTGTGAGGGAAGACAGTTAAAACAGGACAGCAAGAAGCTGCTGGGGCTGGAAGCTAAACAAGCTGGTGTAGAAGGAAGGTGCCTCATCCCTATACTTTGGGGCCAAGTCCATCTTTCTTCAGACACAGCGAATGACTTACTGGATTTGGTAACAAATTTGAAACAGCAATAGCAAAGCCTTTCTTAGGTCCTTAAGGCAAAATTCTGGTGAGGTTTAACAAAGAAGAGCAGTGGCTGGTGGTGGTCAGTAGGATATTATCACTGAATTGGCTGGAGTAGTGTTTTCTGAAATGAAAGAATACCAGTAGGAGAGCCTTGAACATGTAGGTAGACAAAATCCTATTATTTTGCCTGCTGGGATGAAAAAATCCAAAGCTGCTCACTGGGGACATGGAGGATGAGGAGGTAGTTATAATCTAGGAAGCTGAAAGATTTTGATGCTTTGTTCATTTTTTAAATCCACCAAATCATGTACTTGGGCAAACCTCAGTAACTATAAGCTTTTAAGCTTGCCTTCATCCTTCCTACTTGTCATATCAATTTCTTTGCCTGCAACTGGGATCTGATCTTGCACCCACTGAATTTTTTGCCATTGAGCTCAGTGAGGCTAAATCTGGCTCCTGCAGTGGGGGAACTGCTCATCTCTGCCCGTCTCACGTGCACAGGGTTGCATGCTAGGGCTCTGAGCACACAGTGAGGGTCCTCCAAGGGCTTCAGAGTGCCTGGAGCCAGTTTATATAAATGTATCCGCCTGCAGTTCAAAATCCTGAAAGCACAGAACTAGATACCAGAATTACATCCAGATCCTGGGATCAGCCTGATATCCCACACACTTGTCCTGGCTTGGCATGCTGCCAGGTGAGCCAGCAGCACACCTGTGCAGGAGGGGTGGTGTGGAAGCCCCTGGGTGGATGTTGCAATGCTTTATGCAATCATTTGCCTGGCTCTAGGAGTCATTTTTATGGCTTCTGGCCTATTTCTCAGCAAAGCAATTAGCAACTCCGAAAGGTCTTGCCTCAAGGCTTTCACAAGCCATGAATTATGCATTTTATTCTGTGTCCTGCTTTTCCTTTCTCTAACATGCTCTTTCTAATCATGTAATGTCTTATTTTGCCCTCCCATAAAATCTGACAGCCTGGTGCCCAGAGCAGGAGCACAGGAAAGCCTTTTCACCATCTATTTCCAG
Organism: Melozone crissalis; assembly: GCF_028551555.1. Taxonomy (NCBI): domain Eukaryota; kingdom Metazoa; phylum Chordata; class Aves; order Passeriformes; family Passerellidae; genus Melozone; species Melozone crissalis. The sequence goes on along the minus strand of NW_026535796.1, from coordinate 42,245,744 downwards.
CACACAACTTCTTTAGTTGGTTTCCAGCATATAACTTCTTTAGCTGGTTTCCAACATATAACTTCTTTAGTTGGTTGGCTGGTTGATTTTTTTTCAGGTGGTGTTTATGAAAGTGCTTGTTGCAGACAATGATATCTTCAGGCTATTCAGTGCCTTCCCTTGTGAGAGCAATGCCAATCTGCAGGGCATTGAGCAGCAGCAGCTGCTGCCCTCCTGCCACCATTAAAACACAGGTTCAGCATTTATTTACAGCGCATGGAGCCATAAACGTGGCCAGTGCCTCTGCTGCAGCTAAGGAATAGCATAGGCTGTGTCAACATGAGTACCCTCAACAGTTAATGAGAGTCAACTTTCCTGAAAGCCAGCCTGGCTGCTGGTGCAGTGGTTCCCCTGAAGAATGAAGGGGGCTCTGCCTCAGCTGCTCATAGTTAAATGTAAACTGAATTAAGGATACTTTTTTCCTCTGCTGGTGTTCTACATCAGAGAAGGTGTTAGCAGTGTGAATCTGCCATTGCATGCTTGAAGCCAGCCCAAGTGCTGACAACAGAAGTGGGTGCAGAGAGAGCAGGGAGGGTGGCAGAGGAGGGGACCCTGAATGCAGAGAGTTGGGCCAAGCATGTGCTTGGTACCAGGATCAGTTCCTGGGCTCGTTCCCAGCTGCAGGTGCTGGAGGCTGTGCTGGGAGGGGCAGGCACAGGAGCACTAGGCTGGAGAGGCTGAGCACAGAGCCCTGTCCTGCTGGAGCACCCGGGCTGAGGCTCATTTGTCTGTAATTCCGGTTTTTGCTTTTGACATCGCCTTGAGGCAGGGAGGAGGAGTTGTGTGGCTACTCTAAACAAAAATAGGCTAGGAATTAATTTCAAGAGTATTTTCCTGCTTTTCTGTCTCAACAAGAAGCTCGCTGGGGATGCCTGAGCTGCTGTTAATGACAAGGATGCTGGAAAGTGACCACATGGGTGTGGGTATGTTTACTCTACAGCTGACCAAGCAGGGTTATATACCTAATAGCTGTATACCTATAGTACTTCCTGTAAGCAGTTTATTAGGCCTCTCCAGACTTGGAGGATGCTCCAGGGAAAATGCCTACACGGCCCCTTAGCTATACATTACCTGTTCATCTGCTGATCCATGGGATGCAATTATTCCTCCAGGCTCACAGAAAATGCTCTCCTAATTTAGTGCTGTGGCAGGGAGTGTGGAATGAAAGATGACTTTCAGCCACTTCAGGAGCTTGCTGCTGCCTCCTCTCAGGAGTCCCCAAGGAGTCCTGCACGCCTGCGAGGGAGCCAGCTCGTCTCTCCAATCAGTTATTTGGGATGCAGCCCCACCCACTCTAGATGGTAATTCTGGGCAGTGTCAGCTGGAAGGTAATTTGGTCCCCAGGCCCCTTGTTTGCTGCTGGGGATTCTCCATGGATGCTGGGATTGCAGCAGGTGGGGGTGGGGGAGCTCACAGGCAGATTCAGAGCCTGTGCTGGCCAAATGACACAAGCTGTGTTTCCAGTACCAGTGTGCTCATGCTTTCCTTGCCCTCCTGCACTGAAAATTTTGTTTAGTTAAAAAAAATCAGTTATAAGCTGAGGCTGCTCTTGGACTTGTAGTAAATGCAAAGTTTAATTGCTAGGATGAGAAATATTTGAGTAGTGAATTTAGTGCCATGGTATAAGCAAGGCAAGGTTTGTAGTGAGAGGTAATGCCTTTTTTAGGCTGGCTGATAAGTTACTTTGTTGTTTTTCCCGATCCTGTTTGTTGGCCTAGTAAAAGCTCCCACCTCACCTCAGACTTTTTTTGGTGGCATGCTTATCTGAGCAACAGAAATCAATGACATTAGCATAGTGCAAGCGGTCATGTTTCCAGACTGGACTATGAAGCAAACAAATAAATTCAATGTTCATTTGTATAAACCCGGTTTATTTATTGTCTTATATTGCTTTTCTAAAATCTAATTTGTGACCATTAAGAAAAAAAATTAAGTTCTTTCATTTTTACAGGGTAATCTCTTGAATCAATACAATGAATACATCATTGTATTTTCAACAGCCTGGCTACAAATAAGTGAGGTTACAACAGTGACTGACTGAGAATGACAAGTAACAGCACAGCCAAGGCCCAGCCTGGCTGCAGATGCAAAATGTGAAATTTGGCCTTGAGAGGTAGTAAGTGGATAAATTAAACTACACTTGTAAGCAGGACAGCACTGTTTAGCTGTACTGCCATAATATGAGTGTTCCCAGGGATGCCCAGTCCCTGAACAAAGTCAACCATCTGTGCTTCATGGTAAAAAAGGAACACAAAAAACACCTATCCAGTCTGCAGCTTGCTAGTAATCCCAGCATGTATAATGTATCAAAACAAGAAGTTTCACTGCTTGAAATGCAAATCTAACAAATCATATAGACTTTTCCCTAGTTTATTTGACTGTGTAGGGTGAGGCCTATTTAAAGTTCATCCTACCTTAGCTTATTTATGCATGGAAAGTCCTTGAGGAGTACTTCAGGGAGGAGGCTGGGAGATGCCTGAGTGTTTCCTCAGCCCTTGCCAGGCTGTTGACGTGTTCCTGGGATCATTCATTCCCAGAAACACTGTTAGGATTTAATTCACCTTTTCTCTTCTTGCAATGGCTAGCAGAGCAAAGTGGAAATAGATTTTAATTTACTTAAGCAATATTTGAGGTACTAACAAAAGCCCCGTGTCTGGGAGGACGCTGGTGTAAACAGTGGGGAGATTGTTTGAGCTGCTCACTCCCAAACTACTTCAGCAAATGTTTCCTTGATCAGTACAGTCCTCTCCTACCTGCAGCCACCCTAGCTGCTGGCATTACACGCCTGGAAGGTCCCTCCTGTTGACTTAGCCCTCGTTAAAGCTGTGCCTTTCTCACAGCTGTGACTCTTAACACAAACACTGAGTTGTGGCACTTTGCAGGGGCTGGATGTGATCCCTGAACCTTGCTGCCCTGTCTAATAAGAGTCCCGGGACTCTCTTCACAGTTTTGGCTCACTGGGTGGCATTTCTCTTAAGCCCTAAGTGGAAGTTGGACCTTCTCAGCTGGTCATGTAGATTTCCCCTGCAGCCTGACTTTTCCCTGGGTTTGATGCTTCTTTGCAGTACATGAGGATGGGAAATGCTGAATGCCAGGCTGGGAAAGGACTCTCCTTTGCTGTGAGAGAATCAGGCTCAGTTTCAGCCTCTGCTGTAACTCTGCAGACACAGAAGAAGGTCTGGGGCCAGCGATGCCACCCTGCAGGCTGCAGTGAGAGCCCTGCAGCTACCGAGGTGGCAGGACTGGCAGGGGGGAGACAGAGGTGCCCCCATTTCCTTCTGACAGGGTCAGCAAACACTGATCCTTCCCTGCCAGGGGAAAGCTGCTCCCCTGGCTCACAGGCAGCCCTTGGTCACGTCAGCCCATGTTTATGCACCCAACACAGCATGAGAGCACATAAAAGAGCAGTGTTGTCAGCTGAGCCCCCCTGCCCTGCACAAACACTGCCTTGTTTAGCCAGCTTGGCTCATCATTTTTATTTCATTTTGGTAGGGTAAACTCCTTTTCTTTTTCTTCTGTGGTGTTGGTAGAAGACTGTGCTCCATCTATTAGTTGTATTTAGTACTTGCTCGTTGTGTCTGCCTTAGGAACCTCCAGGTTTGTACATCTGCACCCTCCCAGGTGAAGGCTGCAAGAAGTGATTCTGCCCTGTCACTGTGTATTTGAACTCAGCCTGATCTGCTTACCCACTCTCCTGGTTTTCTTACTGAATGCAGATTGAATACCAAGTGCTTATGCACAGGTAAAACTATTTGTTATAACTGAGTCTATCAGGTTAATGCTGAATTAACAGGACAATTAAGTGAAAAAAACCCTTGGGTGGGATTGCTCCTGTAGGCCCAAAGAGCATTCTGCTGTGGAAAAAGAGCAACTCTTCCAAATCTGAGTTTCTGTTACTCTACAAAATAAACTTGTCAGATGATTGCAGTTTTTGATTATTGCTTCATTCTCTTGGCCTTCCCCATCCCACCAGCTTGAATTCACTATTACATATCACTAAATAATCTCTACAAATCAGAGTGCTGATATTTGCAGACCTGTCCTTGCAGAAAGGTCATTGCTTTTCATTGTAAATTATGCAAATCTGGAGCAGAAGCTAACTCTAGTCTTTTCTCCCTGAAAAAAAATATTTCCAAGGTCAAGGAGAGAATTTTTGTGTGCAGAACTTACAAATAATACTCAAAACATAACTTTGTTGTGGTCATGCTAACTGTTTTTAAAGAACCATTGAAGTGGTACTGCAAAGAAAACCAACCAGTGGAAAGCCCCCCAGCACCCATTCCTGTAGGTGCTGACTCCTCAAGAGATGCCTGGCTGCATTTCCCTGCCACTGCTACCTTGGCATGGTGTGCCACCTGGGACGTGTCTAAACTATGCTGAGCTTGTCTGGAGAGAGAAGGGAAGTGCTTCAGGGTACAAGCTGTGTGTGTGTGTGTGTGTGTAGCCATGCAGGCTGGATCAAACTCTCTTTAAGTTGTGCTAATAATTAACCCTCAGCTTGTAGTAACTATGGAGCATGATAGCCATGCTGCTGGCTCCTGTCCACAGGGTTATTGGGAATGTACTGCACAGCAGATCCCTTCCACTCTGTGTCTGGGAGCTGATCTCTGTGAATGGGAATGGATGTGAAAGATTCTAAATTAGCCACACTTGCCAGTATCTTTTTCCAGATTCTAATACTTTATAGGCAGAATCCAGTTCATCTGTCCTTTGACCTGTTATGGCAGACTGGAAGAGAATTCTTCTTGCAGAGGCTTCATTAAAGCTCTTGAGCACACACTGTGGGCTGTGCTCCCATGTTTGTGTTAGCAGTGGTGCTTTTTCATGTTAAACTGGTTTGACCATAAACTGGATGAGATTAAGTCCACGTCTCTTTTATCTGCATTGTTTTTTCCTCCTTCTGTGTTACGTGAGGATGGGTAAGCAAAGCAGCAGTTAGGTCTCTGTTGCTAATCACCCTTTCTGTCCAATTCCTTGGGGTATGAAGGATGCAAACAGGCAGTGAGTGTGTTTATGGCTGCCAATCACTGATGCTTTGGCAGCTCATACAGAAAATATTACTAAGAGGTACAGGAATTAATGTAACTTTTTTTTAATGCTTAAAATATCACTTGCTTTAAATATCATCTGCTTCTTCTTGTCAGATGCTTTGCCCTAACTGTGTTGCCTCACCTGATTGTTGTGAAAGCTGAAATCCTGGCACAGGCAATGTGGCTGCAGAGCTCCATGACTGAACCTCATCCTGGTGGCTGAAACTCAGCAATGAGAAACTTTTCACTGCAAACCAGAGGGAGCTCAGGCAGCCTGGGAAGGGGAGCAGAAACCATGCCCTCCCCCTGTGTGACCCTGCATGGTGACCCTGTGTGCTGACCCTGCCTCTCACCCCGCAGACCAGCCATCCTGAGCCTCCCACCAAGCTGATTTACAGCCTCTGCTTAAGTGCATGTGTGAAGGAAAGGGAAACTGAGCTGTAGTTAATCTCATGTTTCTAAGCAACAAGGTAATTCTCTGCAGCCGATCCCTAAAGGGAAATTCCTGTTTTCCTGCACCCCTGCTCAGAGGACACCTTCCTCTTTGCCTTCTCCAGCTCCTGGGCAACGGGCAGTGGAGTCTGAGGAGGGTCACAGCTCTGCAGCATTTCTCCAAATGCTGTGGGGGAGGGCAAGGAAGCACAAAAAGGCACTTTATTAATGGTCTGTGACAGGTAAGGAGGTGTTCCTTGCAAAATCAGTAGAATAGAGGGAATGTGGAAAGTTTAAATGTTTTTCCCAGAGCTAAACTGAAAATCACAATCAGAAGTGTGGGGAGGAGGGGGTCCTGTGCTCTAAGAAGCTTAAAAATGTCTGAATAGTGTATTGCCAATTCTGTTTACAGTGAAACCTGTTTGCTGTAAAGTTTTTGTTATAGAAGCGACTGATTTATATTTTCAGTCTGTTTGAGCCTCTTGCACAGACTATAAGGAACTAGATTTTATTGATAAAAGGCTCCTGAGCCTCAGACCTCTGACTATAGACATAGCAGTTACAGGAAATTGAGATGAAATGAGATCTCAATGTTAATTACAAGTTATTAATACTTTTTTAAGCAGGAAAATGCAGCTGAAAGCAATTACCCCTAATTGCTAATTTGTGTATGTACATCCAAAATTATAATCTCTTCATCTGAACACCCAGTTCTCACTGGAGTCAGTGTGGTTTTGCTGCCATTTTTTACTTCAGTTCTGGATTGTATGATAGTCTTTCTTTGAAGGGCTTCACTGAAAGCTACAGGATCTCTTCTCACAAGTTCTGTGATCTTCTGGAAAGCATGATCTTGTTAATTGTTAAGGAAGCCTAACTAAAGAGATGTTCTCTGGTTTTGGAGGAGTGCTTAAAACAGTCACTGATATTGGGAATTAATCAGTTCTTGCAAGTTGTGCATAACATGCACTTGAATTTGTGCTGGATCTCAATTTCATCTGTGAACATCATCATCCTTTTCCAGAAGCTGATGGCCACAAAGGCAGCTTGTGCTGATGAATTTGTGGTACAGTTCAATGCTGACCTTTGCAATCCCAGGTCTCAGATGGTTTTGGACTTTAAAAATTTAATTCAGAGATACCATGGCTTCTCTTTCCATCTGCATATTTTCATCCTTGCCAATGCAGGAAAGGTTTAAAGCTGCCAAATTCTGCCAGTGGGAGATGGCCTTTCTGGTACTGCAGTCACAATCTGGTAGAACAGATTGTTAGATGGGTTGAAATCTGCTGGGACCACCTTGAGCTGGACTCCGGGAGACCAGAGGGCTGACACCCAGCTGGCACCAAGCAGTGAGCACCATACTCAGCTGGAGTCCATGTTGTTGGACAATTTTGATCAGTACAGAGTGTGCCTTCCTCAAATGTGGGAACAGCACTAAATTAGGGGTGGCAACAGCCAATAAGAGAGCCTAAATCCACAGGGATAAACTTGGTGACTAGGCCAATGGGAAGCTCGTGGAATTAGAAATCAGAAAACAAAACAGTCTGCACTTTGGGGAGACCAACCCCTTGCAGTGGTTGGGAAGCAGCTGTGTGACTTGTGATCCTGCTGATTTGGGCATGGGTATTACTGTGGACACCAGAAGATGCCAGGAGATGTGAAAGTTGAAAACAACCCAACAATGCACCTTGACTGTGAATGAGTGAAGCCATCTTCTGGGTTACAATTGGGAAGGTCATTGCCTTCTGTGTTTCAGTGTTAGTCACAGCCAGTCTTCTCCAAGGAGCTGTCATGCTGCAGTTGGCATTTACAGGCTGTGGAAGGGCACTTGCCTGAGAAATGCTACATTCCTGAACACTTGCATTTGTCTGAGCACTTGCATTTTCTGCTTTTTTCCTAAAGTTTTACTTGAAATGTGCCTGTTTGCACTTCCATAGGAGACCTGAAAAAAGATAAATATGCTAGGGCAGGAAAAATGTTATTGGCTATTGACCAATTGTTAAAATAATGGCTTTTCTTTATCTAAAATAGCCCAGCTTTTAAAAAGAACTGAAGGAGGAAATAAAAGTGATTTTTATTCCACCTATTCTTAGTGTTACAGAATTACCCACCCATTTTGGAAGATATGCAGTACTGCAAGTGCTCAGGAATTTCTTTCCAGAAGCCAAGACCTGCAGCTGAGCCCTGTGCCCACTGCCCTTTGGGGTGCCCTTCCACAGCCAGCAAATGCCAACTGCATTGCAACTGCCAACTGCAATGTGGTCACTCCTTGGAGAATATTGGTGACTGATGCTGAAACACTTCGTGCTACAATCGTGAGGACTCCCAGGTGGAGGCAGGACTCTGTCATGATCAGCCTTCAGCTGTTTTAGTTCTGTTTAGCAAGCTGAGTATCCAAAGGGACTTTGTCATCAAAAAATTTTTCTTGGTTTTACATCCCTACCTCAAATGATGGATTCGCCTCTTGGCCTGATGTATATCCATAGTACTTTTCCTGCACTAATGAGGGTCAGAGGACTTCTGACTGTGCCACTGGCGCTTCAGAGCTGTCAGGCTGTGAAGGAGGAGCGTGCAGCTGCCAGCTCTACTACAGACCTCAGACGTGTCTCTGGGCAGCAGAGCCAGCCCTCATCGTGGGGCTGTGAAGAAATCTCTTCTCCAGAGATTTCTGCACTGGAAAAGCATTTGTTGCACTTCCCATCCTACCTGGGTAGGTGGGATCATGCAATGTGTGCCCAGTCCATCCCACTGTGCCCAGCACAGCTGGCAGCACCAAGCCCCCTTGGAGAAGCTGCCAGGGATGTCAGCTAGCAGCAAGCTTTGCTGAGAGCAGGGATTTTAGTGGGCTTCACCTATGGAAAATGATTCTTCAGCCATGGTCTATATTTAACTAGCTTCTGTTTGTGCAGCATTAAGTCACTGGAACAAGATGAGTTTGTTTTATTTCCACTGATATGGCATCTTGCAGCTAATGCCAGTCAAACCCCACACCCTGAGCCCAGCTCTTGTTTAACCAGGTGGCACATTTCATCCTGGAGAAGCTTGTAAAATTAAACTGGAAGAAAGGCAATCTTCATCTGCCTGTAGTGTGCCACCAGCATGGTGAAAACAGGACAGCTGTGTGAGTCCTGCAGAAGGCAGGGATGCCTGTATGAGGAACACATTCCCCAGCTGAGAGCCAGAGTGTCTCAGGATCAGTCAGGATGTCTCAGGATCAGTGGGTGTGTGCTCTGCAGTCAGACCTCTGCTGCCTGCCTGCTCTGCCTGTGTCCGAGGGACCTTTGGCTCCTCTGAGTACTTTCTTATATCTGAAACTCTGGATCTGCTGGATGTTGTTCTGCTCCTAACTAAAGATTTAGTTCTGGTGAAGAATACCTGCTGCCTTTTAATTATTCATTCCTTCAGCTATGAAATAACCAACAGAGAGGATCCTTTTATGGTGAGCTGGATTTAAAAGGCAGCAGCTCCTTGTGATTGTGATATTTAATGCATGAGCAAAGACTGAATGCTGCTATCAGGCCTCCTGAGATGGTGCATCAGCTGCTGCCTTTGGGCAGCATAATGCAGAGATGCCTGAGGGGTGTTGTGTTGTCTTGTGCAGGCCTGAAATGTTATAGCTGGAGTGACTAGGTGTGTGTCATGCTCCCCCAACCACAGCTATCAGAGCAGCATCACAAGTGGGTTATGATTGCTCTGGCTTTCCAAATTGTTGTCTGGTAGGGAAAGGAACTACCTCTACAGAGCTGCACCACTTAATCAGCTGTGAGATGGAAAGAATGAGCAGGGAAGGGAAGAGGAAGAGATAACAACCCTGTGCCAAGATTACAGCCAAGATCAAAGACTGAATGGGGAAATCAGCACCAGCAAAACAGAGAGGTAGGAATGATAAATGCAAAGCAGGCAGGAAGGAAGATTGTTATTGATCCTTATGTCTCCAACCACTTGTGCAAAACAAAGTCCTCCATTCACATCACTGGGAGTAGGACTGGGACAAGCAGCTAACAAAATGTGTCATTTAAATATTGTATATCAGCAGTATGTGTACTTTTTTCTGCGGCTTATGACTGGATAGCTAAAGGTATGTATTAGGGAGAGAGAATATGAAGAAACTGTTAAGATAAGGACTTTTCTTGTAGTGCAGACCCTGCAAATACACAGAAAAGAATGGACAGTCAGCCTGTTGACAGACATTACACATTCCTGGTTTTTATCACAGCTCTGTGTTGCATTTTTGAATGCTTTTAAGAATTTTGAGAATCTAAAGGTTTTGTCAGCTGTTTTTTTTCATAGACACAATCAAAATGTTACTTCTCATCCTGAGACCTTACAAAGTGCTTATGGAAGGTGGGAGACTAGGGCATGAAAACAAATTTCATTTGTTTGCTTCTCTGATGTTGGTGGCATAGCTCAGCAATCCTTGGCTTTAACTACCAAACTGCAACTATTTCTGAAAATACAGCCATTTTATGCAGCCAGTGGATCACTCAGTATTTGGTTAGACATGCCATAATTTTCCCTCCTATATGAGGACTCATGCTTTGTTTATGAAGTGTCTCCAGTCTGGACAGCAGCAAAAATCTCTGTGATGTGTGTGTGACTCAAGAGACTAAATAAAATGGCTCAAGGGCTGTTAAGACATACTTTAACATACAGTTTAAATAGAAATAAGCCAGTGCTGCTGCCAAGACAGGCAGAGCAATAACACACCCTTTTCCCCCTTGGCTCATACAGGCACAAGTGTTTGTGTGACTGTGCAGTGAATTGGATCGAGTGACCAAGTTAAAATAAACCCTTTTGTCCATCAGGTTAACTTTAGCTGGCATCAAATCCTGCATCTGGTTTCCCATAGAATTACAGAAGGATTTACACAGCTCTTCCCTATCCCCCACTCCCAGCCATTTGAGCTGATGGAGAACATTAGGCAAATCTTTGCACAAGAGCCATCTGCATGCTCTCAGTGGGTATGTAAACAGTGAATCTGTGATAAAGGTAGGGGAAAACAGGTATGCACTACACGTCACCTTAAGCCATGTACCACTAAGGGATGAAGAAAAATGCAAATTGTCATTCAGGGTCTTTTCTACCTGATGTGGCATTGCAGACTTGCAGCTCTGTCATGAGATACATGTTATGTGGATGATGAAGCTTCCTCTAGGCAGGCATTTCCCCATTGCTGCATTTCTGCTTTTGATTGCTTCCTAGGATAGAATTTGAATCCAGCTACATGAAGGCTTCTAAGTTAAAGAAGTAGTATTTTAGTTACAACCTCTGTTCCCACAAATAGGCTGTAACAAATTACATGACTGTAATATAAATTTGAATATAAACATATTCAAATATGACACTCACATTAAAAGTAGCAAATAAAACTTTTTTTTGCTTTTGAAGACTGTGAGAATATCCCTTTCCTTGCAAATAAGCTCTGATCCAGGCATTCCACAGCCACCCTATTTATAGGCATAAAGACTTTAGTTTGCTTCCAGACCCTCATGGGGAAAGAATTGAGGGCAAAATGGGATGGGCAGAATCTGCTCTTCTTGGTGTGCATTCAGGTCCCCTCAGTGGGTGTGAAAGGAAATCTGAGGCTCTCCTGGGTTGGATGCAACTGGCTGTGCCAAAATACAGATGAGCCAAGAACAGACTTGTCATTAAGTGTTTCCGTCTGATGCCTTAAGTTTCAGCTTTTATATTTTCCAGATTCTGTAGTGCATTAGTGTATAACTCTGAACTTCATATAAAGTGTTAGCAAGCTCTCTTCACCATTCAATTAGGCAAAACAACCCTTTCCCAGCCTGAGAACCAAGGACACTGTTCAGCTTCAGGCCCAAATAGTAAAAACAATGGCAAACTGGGGAGAGTGATCTGGGAGGATGGGACTTCATAACCTGAAGCTCTAACTGGACAATTAACTCCAATATGTAAATGGACCAAAACTTACAAAAGTGTGAAAACTCATGACTTGGGATCCATCCTGGGTGGAGCCGTGGCTGGGTGCTTGTACTGCCCAAGGTGTATCCTCTGAAGGCATTTTAATAAATCCTTTATTTCTTTTAATAAATCCCTGCTTTATTCCTTTAATGCTGTCTAGCCTCTTGTTGTAGGTGTCCTCTCAAGGCATCACCTCCTTTCGGTGTGTGCCAGGATGTGATGCACAGGCTGATGGGTGACAACCTAGCTCATGAGGGAAGTGTATCCTACTGCTCCAGCTCATTAAAACCAGGAGTTATTTTAACACTACCTAGCCCATTGCTGTTAATATTTATATTAACAATATATATTGTTGCTGCACAAGAAAACAATGTGTAGGTAATCAAGAGCACACGTGGGCTCATGTTTACTTCTCTCCTGCACTTGCCAGAACGTGCCATGAAGAGTTTGACAGCTCTGCACTGACCTGCTGGCTGCAGAGCACCAGGCAATAACTGATGTAATCCAAAACTTGGAGATATGAAGTTAACTTCCAACTTTTTTACATAATAAAGCTGCTAGGTTAAGATTATATTAGTTCGGCATTTTGTATGATGTGGGTTTAAAAAAAAATTGGTTCCAACAATTTAGGATGGATTTACTGTACTGTTGAATTACAGTGTTGTTCTTTGCTGCTTATGTTATTAAGTTATTATGTTTATCTCTAAAGATAATGAAAATGAACAAAAAATTGACTTTGCTTTTTAAAGGTTTTAGGAGGCAAACTCTTGGCTAGGGAAAACAGCCTCAACCCAGCATTAAGAGTATCTTTTTGAATGATTTTCTGGGAAAATAACTCACAATTGGGATCCAAGCTACCATGGGGAATAGAGAAATTGAATGCATATGGGGAAAATCACAGTGTGTCTAATTGTGTTTCTTGTCATGAGTCTTGGAACATCAATAAATGTTTAAAAATGACCTTTTTGAAAGGGTAGGAGTGCATTTTTCTGAAAGCTTTAGCAAGTTCTGAAAAATCTTCAGCTTTTTCATAATGCAGCATAAAAGCTAAACTGACAAAGGAATAGAAGATCATGAAAGTAATTATATTTTAAAAAATTAAGTAAACACATCCACAAAACACTGGCAGCTTACTAAAGAAATACCCAGTGAGTAATTTCAATGGTTTGCTAGGCAACAGGTACCTTGCTTGTGCTCCTAATATGTAGGTGACCTGAAATCTTCAAATAATGCCTTTGGCTCCAGAGGTGCACCAGGATATCTGTGCTTTCCTGGTAGCACCACCTGTCTCCCTGTGGCCCCTCCTTGTCCTTTTCCTGCTTCTGTGCCCGGAGAGGAATCTCAGGTGTCTCTCTGCAGATGTGGCTGCAGGTCTTACATCCTAGTCACAGTTTAAGGGTATTTTGCACGTAACAGTATTAGGTTTGGGGGTTTGTAATAAAAAAGTTCATTCTGATATGTAGAGAGAATGGACTAGTTTAAAAAAATCAACAGATCTAATGGATTATGATTCAGTAAAACTCAGTACACTTTGCATTTTCAAAAAACAATTGACAGCTCAGTGCAACTTTAACAAAACTTACAGAAGCTTAATGCTTTGGTGAATTGAATTGGATAGTCATATTAGGAGCTACAAAAATATCTGAGGTGCTGACATTACTCCAATGATAAAATCTACACACTGATCTTTACTTAATAATTTACAGAATTCCTTCCTTTTCTTTCTTCCTTCCTTTCACCCGTGGCAATCCTTTTGGCATGGAAAGTACTAATTTTCCATCACACTGCAGTTGCATGGTTCTTTTTGATGTATCACACTTGCACACTTCCCACAAGCTCTGAGCTGCTGATTAATCTTATTAAGGAGTCGTACCCAAATTATACAACAGGAGTCAGTGGTCCTTTTGGAAATCCTAACAAACAGCATTTACTCACAGAGGAACACTGTGTTATTGATGAGAGTGATGCTTTTAAAAGAAAGTGGCCTGCACAGCTGTTTCTTAATTGTTGAAAACATTTAAACTGAAAGCAGTTTAAAATATAATGATGCTTCTGTAGAGGAACCTTTCATGTCCCTGAATTATTTACAGTATTGGTCTGCTGTGCTTGCTTTTCCATCTGCCTTTAATATGCATGAAGAAAAATGAAAGCGCCTGTGATTTGCACCTACATTTTTCCTTGCTTCTGAAAACGTTCCTACTGAAGGTCAAATTATCAAACCTGGAGAAGAGACAGAGATGCATCATGTTTATGAGGAAATACAAGAACTGCTCAAAAGAATCATGGAGCAATTTACATTCAAATTTGAGGAAGAAGCTCGGATTACAGGGGTCAGGAATTTGGAGAGCCCCACAAGGGTTTGTGAGCACCTAGTGAGACACAAGATAAGCTGCTCTTGGAATTAGCTGAGGTGTTTCTGAAACCAGCTTTTTCTGATCTTTTCTGAAATATTATATTTGCTGGTACTTGGTGTGCGTAATAGAATCAAATAATCAATTTAACAAGTAAAGAATAGTGCAGGAAAACAAAGTAACAAGAACAAGAAGGGCTGTACATCCAGCAGAAACTGCCTGGAAAAAGGGGCTCCTTGGCCAATAATGCTTGGTTGCATGTGGAAAAAGTACAGAGCCTGAGTGCAGAGAGAGCCATAGGAAAAAAGAAAATTAAAAAACCATACTTAATATTGTTGTCTAGTGATAGCATGGGGGAGCAAATGACAAGCTGGTGAATCTGCAGGATTTATTTCTGCTCTTCAAAAGTACATGGTGCATCAATTTTTAATGGGATAGAATGTACTTTTTGGGTAGAGAGAAGTATGCATATTGGTTTTTTTCTCTGACTTGACTCAAGAAGCAGAAGGAGGGTGGATGGTGGGATAATCTGTGGAACATGTGACTTCATACCCCAGGAAAAATTGAAATTCACCCCTAGAGAAATGCCTGTAAATTGCAAAGGCAGATGAACTGTTCAGGGAAAGGATAAAATAATGCCAGCCACTAGTCTGGAAAAAGCTTCCAGGCTGCAATTAAAGGAGCTCGAAGAGATTAACGAAGACGTAAAAAGTAGCATCTTATCCAGAGGGCATATGTTAGACAGAGGCATGCGAGGTATGGAGCAAAACTCCTCCTTGCAGGTTGGGGCAAAGCAGGAGGAAGGGAGGGCAGTGCCCCGTGGCCCAGGCTGGCAGAGGGGCCCTGGGGCAGCCCTGAGGGCAGTGCCCATGGCCCAGGCTGGCAGAGGGGCTCTGGGGCAGCCCTGAGGGCAGTGCCCATGGCCCAGGCTGGCAGAGGGGCTCTGGGGCAGCCCTGAGGGCAGTGCCCCGTGGCCCAGGCTGGCAGAGGGGCCCTGGGGCAGCCCTGAGGGCAGTGCCCATGGCCCAGGCTGGCAGAGGGGCTCTGGGGCAGCCCTGAGGGCAGTGCCCCGTGGCCCAGGCTGGCAGAGGGGCTCTGGGGCAGCCCTGAGGGCAGTGCCCCGTGGCCCAGGCTGGCAGAGGGGCCCTGGGGCAGCCCTGAGGGCAGTGCCCCGTGGCCCAGGCTGGCAGAGGGGCCCTGGGGCAGCCCTGAGGGCAGTGCCCTGTGGCCCAGGCTGGCAGAGGGGCCCTGGGGCAGCCCTGAGGGCAGTGCCCTGTGGCCCAGGCTGGCAGAGGGGCTCTGGGGCAGCCCTGCAGGCTCGGGGGTGCAGGGCTGGGGCAGGCATTGCTGCAGCCGTGGCAGTGCTGCACTTGGAGCTGCTCTGCTGCTGCACCCTGGGACCTCCTGCACCGGGGATTCAGCAAATGGGATCATTCCTATAGAATGGGCTGGCTGTGAGCACCTCTGCAAATGGGGATCATTCTGACAGAGCTGGGCTGGCTGTGAACACCTCTAACTGAGCAGTTTTTTGCTCTAAACCTCTGCAGTTCTGAGAGGAATTGGCAGGAGGGTACGAATCTGGGACGGGGATGTGGGACACTGACAGGGGCCATGTGGAGCACAAGGACGTGCCTCTGCAAAGGGGCACCCAGGGGATGTGTGGGTTTGAATTAGGGCTCACTGCACCTGTAACTTCCTAGTGAGGAAGGAACTCCCCTTTTTTTCCTAAAGCAGCAGAGTAGAGGACAAAAATGATCCATTTCCAAGGACTGATATGTCTGATACCACTCATACCACCAGCTCCATTCAGGGCAGAGGGTTTCACTGGAATGAGCATTCACCCAGAAAGAGCACACTGGTGTGCAGAGCTAGGTAGAACACCTGTGAACCTCTTCAGTACAGACAACTGCAGACAGTGTAACTTGGTTTCAGGGACATTATTGTACAATTTTGAGCAAGAACCAGAAAGGCATTTAAAGGTAAGCATGAGTTGGTGCTTCCAAACTGAAGGCAAAAATTCAGGTGTGCCATAATTGGCCATCAAATTCTCATTCCCATGTTTCAACTTGGGAAACTATAAACTTTTAAAGAAAGGTCTTCCCCAAAACTGGATTGCTGACAGCATTCCTTAATGCAAAACAATTCTACCTTCTCACTTCCATGTCTGAAGTGAATACAAAGTCTCCAAGCCATAAGAAACTGCTGATGAGTGTGTCCAGACCAGTGCAGATCATTTGAGGTTTAAGGACTGCAGTGTGAGAAGTTCCTGCCCAGGAACTGCAAGGGGTGGCAGATAGAGTGAAGGGAATGTGTCCTTGAGAGTGCAGCACAGGTGGCTTTGTGGGAAAAACGCTTGGATATGCACCTTGTGCAGAGGTCATGTGGAGTCACAGCACTTGGGGACTGAGATGCTTCCTCAGTAAGAACACAGAGGCCTTTTTGATAACTGTGGCATTCTCTTTTGCTCCAGGCACAATTCCTGAAAAAAATATCATTTAAGAAACACCTTTTTTTTCCCCCTCAGAAAAGAACAGAGGCAGCAGTGAGATGCTTTGAATTGAAAGAACATTCTCATATATCACCACATCCACAGAATTTATCAGAGTCAAATTCTTTGCTTAAAATTCTTCCTTCTTGTCTTTGACTGATAACTTCTCTGCCCAGAGCTTCTTCCATAAGTGCCAGGATGCTCTTACAGGCCCAAGGCAAGGACATTGGACAGTAGATGCTGACATGCCTGGAAGCACCAGTTTTCTTTACAAACACTCAGTTGATGTTGTTGTTGTAGTGTTTACTTTTTAAAACAAATAAATACAATGGTGACCTTGTCTGTCAAGCAGTTGCATTGTTAGGAAAACCTTTAATAGCGGCATTTTCTGTATCCCTAGCGACTCAGCAAACCTGCTTCTCTGCAAAATGCTCTCCTCATGCCAGGAGGGAAGGAAGAGGGCTGTTCATACAGCCTAGTCAGCCCAAGGGAGAGCAGGGACAGCCCTAGGCAAAGCAGGCAGAGGTGTCATTTTCTGATCTCCATGGAGGAACTAGGGGTCTGCAAAGAAAAACAGATCTGCAAGGAGATGGAGAAATAAATCTCCAGAAGATGTTGGCATCAGTGAAACAGTGCTCACTGTGAGGGTAAGAGAAAGTAACTGCTCTTTGCTTCTAGCCCACATTGAGCAGATGTTTCTGGTTTAAAAATATTCTCTGTGGTGACCTGAGAATAATTTTGTGTTACTTTCCTGACTTTATTTCTGGCTTTTGATTTCCCACAGAGATCTGGAGCCTGATGGATTAGACCTGTTTCTGGGAGTAATTGTGGCAGTCAGGAAGGGCCCTGTATCTGGAATGTGCTTTCCTTGGCAAGCACTGGGAGGTGGCAACCTTCAGGGTGTGACAGGAGACCTATTTATTTGCTTTGGTTCTTATGCTTACTGTAGGGGATTTTCTGTGTGTCCAGCTTGGGATGACAATACTTGTCTGCCATCCATGGGCTCTGTGACAGCTACACTGTCTAAGACATTGCAGATTTTTTTCATGGCTGTTTCATTAACAGACAGCTGCTTTAACAAGGCCAGTTGTTTTAGAAATAGGTTAGTACATTTTAAATTAATAAAGTAATTTGTTAAAGCAGTAGACTTTAACAAGGTGTATTAGTTTTTACCAGTAAAAGTGAATGAAAGGCTCTTGGAGCAGGAAGCCAAAAGGGTTGTTTTATCCAGGTCCTTCCTTCTCCCTGATTAGTTTTTTAATATTGCAGTCCATCTAAGGGTGGGACCACACCAGGTCATGCAAAGAAGACTTTAAATTGATGTCAGGTATGGTAACTATCATCTATTTATCTACAGTGGTGAAAGTCCTGCTGTAGACTGGACAGAGCAAGCAATAGTGAAAGGAAAACCAAACCCAAGGCTCTTGCCTTGCTATACAAGTGTGAAAAAGCAAAGTTTTTTCACTTTTTCTCTACCTCTCAGGGCCTTTTATCCATAGTGGTCCTTTTTCTTCAGCCTAGAATATGTCAGCCTGCCTTCAGCCCAGATTTTCTCTGCTCTGTCCCACAGCTGAGACTCATCCATTGCAGTACCTGACAGGGACTGTGCTGGAGGCATGTTCACACAAAGGGCTGCCCAGCCAAGTATCTCTGACAATGCCAGAGGGGGTGCCTTGTTAGCATGAGATAAGGGCAAGAGTTTTCACAATTTCCTCATCTAGTCTGCAACCATTTGCAAAGCAGCGACTTCCAGAGTCAGGAGGGAATTTGCTGGTGAACAATATGGGTGAATTTTCCTTCAGTGACTGTGCCTCCCCTTAAGCTCTCACTAAATGTGTTGAATCCTCAGCATCTGGTTGTGAGGACTTCAACAGTGCAACTGTGTGAAGAGGCAATTCCCTTAGTTTTGTTTTTGAACCTGTGTCCTGGTGTTTTCATTTGATGTTCCTTAGTTTTTTTGCTGGGAAAGACAGCAAATTAGTCTCTCGGTGCCACTCATGAGACGCCTCACACAAAGAGAAAAAATTATTCTGTCAAATTCTAAGTCTTCGTTTCTTCAGATCAAATAATCTTACTCTTGCCACCACTCTTGTATCATAAGATCAAAGAATTGTTTGTCACCAGAAATATCCATCTGCCAGGTAAGCAGTCACTAGAGATTAGCATGATGTGTTCCAGCATCTCTGTTCTGGTAAAGCATACACATGACAGGGCAAAGAGCATACAGATGACAGGGCAAAGGCTGGTATCACTCATAGACTTTTTTCAGAGCCAGCTCTTCCTAGGCAGAGACACAAGACACAAGGCAGCACTCTGCCAAACCCACTGCAACTTGGAGATCTTGTTAGGAAACAGGCCAGGACCCGCACTGCCTCCTAGTTGTAGGTGGATATTGGCAAGAAGTTCAATGCAGGGTAACCAGAAGGAGTGCTGGAAATAGGCAGCTCCTTCTTCTTGCACTCTAGAAGTGAAATATTCACCAGCATTTATGCTTTATCCATGAGGAAACGGGGACTAATGCTTACATTAGTGCCTGGATAAGGAGGGAAACCAGACACCACGGTGACTTCACAGATTTCTTCCTCCTGAAACCACACACCACGGTGACTTCACAGATTTCCTCCACTGGTTCCCAGGAGCTCCTGAGAAATGTGTAATTCATCATAGCTTAACTGGTGCAGCTTAACTGGATCTTGCTTCTGCAAGTGATTGCTGCTCCAATGTGCCAGGCATGATATGAAGTCAGGATACTTTCCCTTTCCTGGAATGCCTCTGGTACCTGGCTGGGCACCAGCTGTCTCAGACTTGAGGAGTAATTAGTAGTGCATCTCTATTTTTGTGCCAGAGGTTAAAAATGTTTTAGGGCTACTGCTAAAGTATGAGATGAGGACTTGCATGCATTGACTTTTGGAAGTAACTTGAACCACAGCTTAGGTTTGTTACATAATGTTGTTACATTAAGTTATTCAGAATAGGTGGATCCTGAGAAACTGTGGGATTTAACTCGAGTGGGCAAGTTTCAGGGATACTAACTCAGCATTGATTAGCCCATCTCTGTTCTTGAAGAACAAACTGTTAGTACAAGATATGAGTGGAGCAACTGTATTTAGAAACATGTTTCCAGGGAAACATTAGTTTCCCTGGAAGACAACCCTGAGACATGAAATTTTATGTGACTCTTGGGACAAATGTTAAGTTTGAAGACTTTTTCTTCCCCTTACTTTTTATAGCAAGTACATTCTGCTCCAAATTCATTCGCTTCAAACCTGTATGGAAAAACCTATTTTAACTGTGGAGTTCAGTATCTCAGTGGATTTCATTAAGAAAAGGGCCCACGCAAGCTGCATTTCAAAGATCCATCTCTTGCATAGCAACTCAACTCAAATCAGAGCTTTCCAAGCATGCCCTGGCATACCATGCCAAGTGTGATTTAAAAGAGCAAGGCTTGAGACATAACTTGGCTTCTTGTATGACATCAGACAAATCAATCAAATGTAACTTGTTTGTAAAATCAGTACAGTGATAATTTCTTATGTTTGACCCTGAAATTGCATGGATCAATTTTATAAGTGTCTAAAAATCCAGAGGAAAAGGGTCAGTTTATGCCAGCAGAAGGTTTTTCCTTTGACTGACAATTCCTTCTGAAACCAGATGATTTCATCTCTTATCCCCTTGGCAGCTTCCTTACCAGTGAAATTCCCTAGAAGACTGCTGTATCTCACTTTGTGGGCAAAGTTTATGTTCTTTATGCAAGGAGATCTCTGTTGAAATTGTAAATACTATGAACTTGTCTAAGTACTTTTTGCCATTTTTTTTTGAAAATTTTAATCTGTTCATAAAATCAAAGTTTTTATTTCTCTTCATGTTGTCTGTGACAAAAATATGTCCTTTGGTATATAATTGTACTTCTATACCTGATTGTATCTTTTTAATTTTTTTTAATGGAGAAAGTTGGCTGAAAGTGTCTAAGTGGAAGGATTTATAGAATTAAGCTTTAAAATCCTATGTTTAATGGTCATAGAAGTAAATTAATTGATTATTGTTTTTCCAGTGGAGATCTATGAGCTAATACTGGCATTTGTAAAAGCCACCACTTACCTTCATTTTTTAATTTTCTGGCCAATGTAGGAGAGGAAGACAAGATTTGTCTTGGGAATTTGAATGACCCGTGGTCCTTTCTTCTCATCTGTTAGTGTCAAAGTGTCTTTGTTTGCTTACACATGTGAGGTTTAGTGTGACCACCCTACAAAAACAGCTATAAAATTAAACCTTTTCAATGTTGAGAGAACAGAGTAACTATTATTTATTATTTTATTTATAATGGAATGATCTACAGATTAAATCTGTTTGTTTTAGAAGACAAGTAAAAGCTAAATCCTGATGCTTATCTTGGGCTGTGGGTGCTGTCAAGGAGAGCCTCTGTGGGACACAGCTGTGGCCAGAATTCTGCAGGATGTGAGATGAGTGAGGAACGAAGGCTCTGCAGCCCTTAAAGAGGTGTGCTGCATGGTGTGGTGTCATAGCATCAAATCCTGATTAAATTATGTGCTTAGGGATTTCTGACAAGCTTTTTGTACTTAATTGCCACCCACGTGTTTCATCTGGCATGGAATTGTAAGTAATTACATTGCTGTCTTTGGTCCATGCATGCTTTCTTTGCATTTATCAGCTGCTGGTCTCCAGCAGAGCAGCAAAGCCCTCTCCTGACAATGTGTCTCCACTTAGAGGATTCCCACCTACTCTGCACACACCACAAAAAATGAAGAGTGTTCATGTCACTGGTGTGGCTGTTGCTGACCATTTGAAAACAAACAAAAAGTGAAATTACTGGTCTGTCAGCCAGATGCAGCTGTAGGCAATAGTGTGAGCTGACTGGCAGTAAAGCAACATGGAGCAAAGTTATTTTTCAATCAAGTTAGGCTTTACCCTACTAATCCACTGAAACTGCAAAGGCTGTTTTCAGTAAACTCGTCACTTTATTAAATGGGAGCCAAAGCCAAAGGAAATCCACTTAAGAAAGAAATGTTAAACAATGTAATTCTGCAGCTGTAGAAATAAATTGAAATAGAGAAGGTATATTTCCAAAGCCATTCTTATAGCTAAATTGCAGTCAAAATTATTAATGGAAAAAATAAACTAAAGGGTAACCATGAAAAGTATCTGTGCAGTTACACTAAAACAAAATTCCCATCCTGACATTTCTGGTGACTTTCTTATGAATGTCACGTTGGTGAGCAAGGGAGGAATGGCCTGGTGGTGAAGTTCAGTTGTAACATTTTCTCCTCTGTTAGGTAACTTCCAGGGTTAGTAGGTAAAAGGTGTTTCTGTCTTTACAACTTTACTGCACTGGGGTCAATATACAGGTGCAAACAAAGTCAGCACAGGAGAGGCACACTGGTGTATCAACTCCCGTTGGCATTCCTTCCTTGGCTGGGCAAATGATGTTATTGATCAGCAGTTTTGGTGTTGTTGGATAGATGAATGATGAAAGTAATCCTATGAATTCCTTATTTACTAAACATTAGGGCCTGACTTTGCTGTCAGTGTCTGTGGGTTCAGTTTCAAGTTAGCTTCAAAGCATGAATGATTGCACTGTTACAGATGAGAAGCACAGAGCATGAAAATTTACCTGAGGCCTGAAAGGAATTCCCACAGGCATTTAAGATTTTGAGCCTTCTTCTTGACATACCTTACATAGGATTTTTTGATAGAGGTCATACTCTGGTATCCATGACCTTCCCAGCAATATTTTGTAGCAGAGTCTAAATGCTGTTTTGCATTGAGAGTAGTTTTATTTTTTTTTAAATGATACCTCAGTTTCAAAGTAGCATCTGCTTAAAGACTTGGTGTTTCCCTGTTGCCATGCAAGAGGCTGCAATCAGGTTGTTGCATTCCTGATTATTTTTTTTTCTCCATGAAGATTTCATTTTGTTTCTAATCCTGAGGGGAGCTGACTGTATGACCATGTTTTAGTCATGATTACTCAACTCTCTGGTCTGACTTTGCTTTTACTGTGGGTGCTGCAAGTGCTTTGATGGTGCTCATTGCCATGCACACTTCAAGCCTGCCAGAGTCCTTGGAGTACTTAATAATGTCTTTCCATGATCTCAAAATGACACACAATGGGGATATGTGAACTCTGGCTCTCAAAATCCATGAGTCATGGCTCATATTTCTGAAATGTTTTGTTTGTTTTAAATCATTTCATACAGCTGTAAAGAGTAGAAACTCCTCACAAGAGTTAAGCTTCTCAACTTAAAACCAGGCTCTCACAACGAAGCAGTTGCTGGATGGCATCAGCCAGGCAAGGCACAGGACCATGGCCATCTGCAAAAGCTTCTCAGCTGGAAGCACATGCAAAGGCAGAATAGGCAGAATGGCTCTGTCCTGGCTCTAACACAGCTCTGTGAGATACCTGGCCTTCTTATAAAAGAATCTTGTACAAGTCATATACAAACAGGCTTAAAACAGCTTTGAAATCTGTGGGTTTGAGCACAGGCAGGGCCTGAGGGAGGAGATTTTGTCATCCCATTCACCCACAGTACCAGTGCCCATGCTGGTACCAGCTCACCTCATCTCAGTGCTGGTGACAAGGTGTTCAGACACCAGGGTCAGTGTGCAGTGCAGCCTTCCTTATGGTTTTGGTGTCTTTTCCTATTTTATGGTTTTCCATAAGGAACTGGAGTGTGTGGTCCTGACAGGATTGGTGTCCTCTTCTGCTGTCCATTCATCCATCCATCCATCTCATTTCCTATGGTTGAAGAAAAACAGAGGCTAATGTGCTGATTTTTTCCTGTTGGGGAGCATGCATGTTCCAGCTCTAAAGGTAACTGGAGGCCTAAAGAAGGTGGAGGTATCACCATATAAGCATATCCAGCACATACCAGCATTCCTCTGGGCTGAAATTGCCAGGTGTGCCTGTCAGAGAGAGGAAAAAGAGGCAGAACAGAAGCTGACTGGTTAGAGCTCTTCTGACTCCTCCAGCAGCAGGAATGCTGTCAGCCCTCATGTTCTGCATTATTCCCATTGCACAACATTCCTTATTTGATATGGCAAATGGATAAAAAACCAGGAGGAACATGCACTAGCCATAATCCTGTTGTTAGGGCTTGCAGTGAGATGCAAGGCAATGCACCAAGGGGAGCAAGAGTGAGCTCATGTGATGGTGTTTGTAAATGTAAGTGCTCTTGGGCCAAGGGCTGCTGTACACACTGGGCCAGCTCTGCTGCCAAAATGTGGCTTGACCTTGCCCTTGTGCTGGCCCTCCCTCCCATGCCAAAATTTCTCTGCTAGGGACTATGACATATATTGGAAGGTCTGCCTTTCTCTGGAATATCAGATTAAATTCTTCTGAGTACAAGCTAATAAAACAAATAGATGGCTTAGGTCCTGTTGTGAAGTGTATCTCTTCAACACATCTCAGGAGGGATAATTACACATGCTGGACACAGATCAAAGCAACAAAATACCTGTTCTTTCCATCAGCTTTTTTTTTTTTTAATTTTAAACTTGGCTTTTGGAAAGATGTGATGATGCCATGTGAGCACTGCAGGTTGTATTAAAGGAAGGGCTTGTTGCATGTGTGATAATTGGTCCCTGAAGTTCTTGCTGCCTCCATTTGCTTCTTTGTAACAGAAGACACTGCTGTGTCTTGTCCCCAGGGATGAAAAAGTCTGAAAAGGAGGATGACAGAGCTGATGAGGTTAAAGGTACAGTGCAAACACAGAGTATAGTTATGTACAGTGCAAACACACAGTATAGTTATGTAGTAATTGAAAGATTTTCTTGCTATGGGCAAAATTGTACATGAGGAATGTCTCTCTGGTAGATCTTGTTTTTGGAAATGTCCATAAACAACACAGATACTTGCTTGGCACTAAAATCCAAATTTTTTTATGTTTGCCTTTCCTTCTGAGTGGATGTTCCATGTTTTGGCTATGGAGGATAGAGTGTGAATTTTCATGGTTCCTGCCATGTTCTCATTTGAAATTTGGAAAATAGTTGCAGAAATTAGCAAGGTAGAGAGGCGGTGGCTATCTTGGAAGCTACAGGTGAGCTATATAATAGCAAAGTGAGAAGGCATGTCAGTGTCAGTGTTGAAGATGCATGAAGTGTCTACAGCTCACTGTGCTGTGGTTTTTGATGGCATTGGTTTAATGCCATAAAATGGTTCTATTTTACTGTTGGATCCTCAGAACAAGAGAGCTCATACACACATTGCTCTTCCTTGGGTTTTCATCCTGGCAGATTTGTTCAAGCCTGCCTTCAGGCACATAACTAAAAATGTGGAGCTTCATCAAGAGCATCAGTGAGTCACTTGAGGGCTGCATTTCCACATTCTGTGAGACTCAGGGAGAACTGGGATTCTGAGTGTTACTGCAGGCCTTAATCCAAACCCAGTCCAAGATTTTGTCTGACACCTTCCAGTTTTGATTAATTGGTAAGCTGTGCCAATATTATTTCTGAACTATGTTCATACATTATAACCTGGTCTTAGAGCCTGCTGGAGCAAAGAAAAGACTGCTGCTGATTTCAGAAAAGTAATTTCTCTGCTCACTTTTGAATAATACTCAGGGCTTTCAGCTCACAATTCCCTGTGCTACCTGCAGCAGTGCTCACCAGGGTGCAGACCAGGCTTTCTGCTGTGCTGCCCACACAGCCTGTGTTAGTGCTAGAGGGGCCAGGTTTGGGATCTTGAGGGGGAGACTGCATGGTTAACTTCACTGAACACTTAGAATTTTGCCATCCTTAGTCTGCCTGTAACTTCTTCTGTGGCAGCCACTCTTTCTAGAAAAGCAGGAGTAACTCTCTTGAAGCCTCCTAGAATACCTCCCAACAGGTCATTTAAGTCAAATGGCAACTCCTCAGGTGTATGTACTGGTGCTGCATACTGAGTATGCTAGGCTCTTGCATTTTACAAAATACATCTCAAGAAGGATTTCTACCATAGTTCAGCTTTTTATCCATTTTAACCTAACTTTGGCAGCCTGTGGTCTGCCTTCATCCATTTTTGAATGGTGGCTGCCTTGCACTGCAATACAGCACCTTATATAATGTAGCTCCCACCTCTTACACTGTTTTTGGTTTTGTGTTCCTCTCTGTCCCTCCAAAAGAGGCTTGTACCCTCTACTTCAGATCACATGTCTGGCCCACAATGAACAAAGCATCTGCTTATTCCTCCAAAGCCAGAGGATTTTTCTCTAGTAAATATTAATCTCCATAAATCTCTTCAATCTTTTGCTCTTAGAGTTGCATGTATTTCTGCATGTCTCTAATATTCACCTGATTACCATGCTCCTCACTCTATTTCTTCTGTGCTGCTTATTGGCTTTGATAAGAGACATTAAAAGGAAGAATGAGTGGGACAGAGGCAGTAGGCAGTGTGGCTCTGGGTTCTGCAAATCCATATGAGGCCACTGCATTTCTTGAGCACACCACTAGGTTTTGGTGGTCCCTGCACTTTCTGGTTTTTACTACTGCTCTTTCAGTTCTGCAAATATATAACTAAGTTTTACTTCTGAACCTCTTCTAGTTCTGTGGTGTCCAGAAGGGTTTGTAAGCATTCCTTGGTTTGGATGATGTATTGGCCAGGTAATGTCAAGTTGTCTGGGGGCAGTGGGGGATGCAGAAAAGAGAAATCCAGAACCAACAGCACCCCAACAAACAATTCTTTGTGATTTCAGGGCTTTTGCAAGGTAGTTCTGTGACATGTTCATGGTTGCCTTTCCTTACTTGATTTTAGAAAATGAAATTACTGTCTTTTAAGTTTCCCCCAGGTAAAGGCAAATTCCAAAGATGATATGTCTCTGGTAGTTGTCTTCTTAGCCTTTCTGTATCATCCTGTGCTGCTTTAAAGATCCTGGTTAATAACAGGGAGAGTTAAAGACTGATTTTTCTAAAGAAGCTCAGGAAACTGCCTGGGACTCTTCTGTGGAAAGTGGATGTGTTGCCAGTCCCCTGCTTCTGTGTCTTCTTCATTCTTCTTGCAGATTTAATTACAACGGTTTCAAATGCATAAAAATACAGCTAAACACCAACCTGTTAACATTAACTGACAAATATAGGAAACAGTGGGACTCTGGGCACGTGCTAGTTCTCATCTGATTCTGAGTGTCAAGAAATATCCCTGACACATAATGCGGATTTTGTTTGGCTTCTTTGCTCATCTCAAATTATTCACTCTTTAGCACTGTTGTCAGATATGATGTATAGCAGAATATCTTATTGCATTTCAGATTTTGATGTCTCAACAAAGTTAACCAGCCAAAAGGATTTTTTTCTCTCTAGAAATGCAAAAATGTGAAGAATAAGGAATGCTTCACAGTTTAAGCTTTCTAGGTTTGCCATAAGAAATAAAGGTAAATGCAGAATGGAGATGGAAAGGACTGGACTCTGTGACTAACCCTTACTTGCTGGATGTGGGATGGTTTCTGGAGGATGATGTATTTTTCATTTTAGATGCCACAAGATGAGAATGGAGATCTTTCCAGGGATCACTTAGAAGTGATACATAGAATACTGGTACAGATGCTGATATGGCTGTGGGACCTCCTCCATGTGGGAGGGAAAGGTCTGTACTGGTAAAACCATGTCAATGTGAATTTTATTCAAGAGCCATTTCTCTAACTGATAAGAAGATAGGGCTAACTGGTACCTGGCTGAACGTGGCAACTATGATTTTGTTAGTTTCAGAGGGGTGCTCCTGATTTTATTTTTGAGCAAGTACAGAGAATCTGACTGAATATACTCAAGTAGTAGAAAAGGTGCAAGAGGTTGAAATTGAAGTTAAGCATTGTGCTTTAAAGCAGAGTTCAATATGCCAGCAATGACAAGGGTGGGAAATTTTGCCCACTGCAGAGCTGGGGACCTCAGTCCCAGGAGGTGAACCACTTGGAGAAGCCAGTACCAGTGCAGCAAGCAGCACTGGAACATCATGAACTCTGGGTGAGGAACAACTCTTGAACCACAACATTATTGGTTGTTGTTGCATTTCTCCAAATGGCACCTGCTGGTAACAGCAAATCCTGTTTCATTTCATACACAGAAGGAGGTGTTATGGTCCTTGAACAGTGTGTAACAAACCACAAGAGGTGCTCTGCACAGCCTGGAAACCCCTTGCTGGATCAACACTTAAGTCACTTTTTAGATCAATATCAAACCTGTTGAATTTAACCTAGTTAATCCTTTATTTGGGTCCAGCAATCTTCACGGTATCCACTGATGTCTGTTTCATTCAGTGTTCAGAACAGAATTGCATTTCTCTTTTTTTACCTTGTCAGATTTTATTTCATAACATTCCTGGTATGTAAATGAGAAATTTTGTTATTCTGTTCAATAACATTTCCCATGTATATAAAGAGTAATGTGAACAAAGATATTTGCTTTGTGGTTGAAGGGTACATGGAGGGGAATCTTTACCATCTGCCATTACTAAATTAGTTTTCAAGGGAAAATATAAATCCCTCTTATTGGAAGCTATTTTGATCAGCTTTAATAGTAATATTTTATGTAGGATTTCTCTTCCAAAGCTCAATAGAATTTACTAGTAAATTCATCTAATTCTTTGGCAAGAGAAACATCTGTCTCAGACATTATGAGGATTGAAGCACTAAGAGTTTTTTAGAAATCTCATATTCATCTTGTAGTATTTGTCTGGTGCATGTAATCTTAATATACCAATTGCAGCAGTAAATATTTTGCTATAACCAGACACTGAAGTCCAAAAGAAACCTGTTTAGCTGCAGCTAATGAAAATGTAATGCTTGGAATCTTACAATGTTTGTGTTCTACAGCACCAACCTGAGTTTTAAAGAATTTTGAACCAATAAGACTTGGAGTCTGCAACGTTGATGGAATGAAAAAGCCTCAAGCTTTCAACACCTGCCATAGAAATTTAATAAGGACCCTAATAAATGGGTCAGTTTCAACAAACAATTAACTTAACAACTTCATCTGGAGGGCTTAGAGGCCCTGTTCATAAGAGGTAACTTGAGAGCGGACTCATGTTATATAGTGTAGTTAATGTTTGCTTTAGAAAACCAGGGTTTTTAAGAACTAATATTTCATGTGCTCCAGATTACATCAAATTGGCATATGGTACACAACAAAGCCTCCAACCCCTGTATAGATCAAACAGAAAATTTATATTAATCTTCTAAGCTGTTTGGGGATTTCTTAAGCACAAGGAAAATATAGAATTCACAGGAATTCATAAGCTTATAAAATTAATTTTGTGGGCAATTTGGCTAAAATTTTTCCTTATATTTTGATTATGCCTTTAAAATTCACACTCCTACAAATATGGAGATTTTTATGTGCAAGTACTGAGTGTTCACAGAGCAGTGTTGCTGGACTGCACCACATACACGAGCGGAATGTTTTGAGCTGTTTTTTCATCCTCTTGTGAAAACATTTAATAGAAATTATGTCTCTGAGCATTTGTAGTTCAATGTGTTTAATGTAACTCTGTGTTGACACGAAACAAAAGTACAAACTTTAATTGCACTTTTCCCTGCCCTACTTTACACATTTAATCTAAACTCTCCAGTTTTTTTGCCATCAGTTGCTACCCCCGCACCTAGTCTCTCCTGCTCACCCCCCTTTTCCTTCTGTTACAGTACACCTTTAATCATCCTCCCCATGCCTTATGTGTTGCTTCCATGTGCTCTGTCCTTGGGCTGTGCACCTGAACTTGGTCCCATGTGTTGTGTTTGAACAGTAGAAGGTGTCTTGGACAAGGATCCGTACTCCCCATGGGTTGTCTGTATCCAGTATCTGTCATCAGCATCCTGCATCCAGTGCCTGACCACGTACTCTAACTAATGGCCTGTTCTTTATTTGCCTGTAGGCAATTACTTGCATCTATCATCATCTCAAATTAGCATTTTTAGGTAAAATCCATTTTCTAAGATGTCAGTCTGGCTTCCTTTGTGAACATTGTTTGCAGAGAAAGAAGTATTCAGGTCTGTTAGTATGTTCTAGTAATCAGAAGTACCTAAGCTGTGTCACAGTGCAGGAACACCCAGTTTAAATCCAGTTCTCATTTTATTTAGTGGCCTGGAGTTCAAAAGTGAATTGTTCAATGTGTGTTCATTAGAGACTGATTGATTGCTTAACTCTGTGAATGTGAGTTTGGGGGTGAGGAAGGCAGAAGAAGAGGAATTTGCATTTCCCAAGACTTAGGGTGTCTGAACCATGTTCCACTTTGGAGTTAGGCTGTAGTATTTAATTATCATACATTTCCCCATCTATTTTTGTTGTGTAATAAGAAGTGTCATTTTCTCCTGATCAAAGACATTGGCAAATGCTGGGATACATCCAGAGCCATGCACATTGTGAACTGGTTCTGTGGTGGCCACTGGGTACTTACAGAGTGAATATGGGGAGATTACCCTGGCAGGTTCTTGCCTCTGCAGCCAAGGGTGGTTAAAGCATCCTCTGTCACAGTTAGATGGCCAACACCAGCATTTCCATCTGGACAACTTGCTTCTTGTTAATAGTGAGTGTATCTATAGAGGCTGAGCTTTTGGTAGAAAGAAGGAAGGTGGATTTTGTGCTAATTATAAAACTGGAACTTGGCAAGATGTCTGGAAGGTAAGTTGTAAGTGGATCTACAAGCCAGCTTGGCCTGTTGTGAAGGTTTTAACGTCATTTGATGATGATATCCTAGATGAAATGCTAATAGGTTTGGAAGCAAATTTAAGTGACCTTCTGCTTTGCTTTGGGAGTAATATCCATACATGCAAATCAAGTAGTTTCCTGAAACTATGTAATTATATACCGACAAGTGTTCTACTCAAATCAGCTTCCATGTTTCATAGTTCCTTGAAGTGCCCAGCCCCATGGTGGTGTGCCTCAGAGGATTATTCATAACTGGTTCTACAACAACAGAATAAATAGTGTTTAAAGCAAATCAATATTTGCTATCTCCAATTTGCTGTTGAACATAGAGGCTCTTAGGGATTGGCTTCCTGCAGGTGATGCAAACAGTAGTGACCTTTGAGGACATTTGGAGGGGGAGAAATGGCGTTAGCAAAGGCCCATGGAATTTCTAGGCTGATGGGGAAGGAAATAGTGCCACACAGGAAAGCAGCAGAACTCCCTTGTGCATTAGCAGCTTAACCTTGAATTTTGCCCAAGTGGTTTTTGAACTAGCTTAGTTTTACTCTTTGAGGAATTAGTTGCCTTTGCCATAAGATTTTATGAAGCAATATATCTTTGTGAATATGGAATACTGACTAGGGTGCAGTTACTGGGGCTGAGCCAAATTCTGCCAAATTTTGCTGTCCTCCAGGACACAGCTGTGGGGCAGAGAACTGTGGGGTTATACAATAGGGTACACCCAATCCTAACAGTACACCTTTTTCCTCTCCACTGGCTTCTTTCCCTCAAATTATTTCAGTTAATGCCTGTCAGTGCCCTACCCATGCACTTTGATACAAACACTGTGCCTCTTACACCCTCCTTACTGGAAGAGTGGGGAAGACCCTGCTTCTGTGAGTGGTCAGAATTTGTATCTATAATTTTTCTCTTATATCAAGGTCTGAGCTGAGCTGAATCAAAAAGGCAGTTCCTGACTTTTTACCTTCCAACATTACATCTTTCAATTCAACCCTCACAGCAGGCATCCTTCTTTCCCAGTATAGGATTTGTTTAGAGGCCAGCCATATGGTGGGTGTAATTATTATTTTATAATAGTGTTATTGCTCTCTAGCTGCCCAGTAAACACAGTGCAGTTTTAGTAAACTATACATATAAGTATAGGAACTTTGGACTTGAATGATTTTCTTCACTTTCATATAATATTAGGTGTGAAGGAGAAAAAAAGATTCCATTTAATTTATAGAAACTGCATAAAGTTTATAGAGTCTCTGCCATCGTCTTAAATGAAAGGATTGTTGGAGGAGGGGCTGTACTGAAACTGGGAGGTCCCCAATGCTGGAGCAGAATAGCAGTTAAAGGCACACACCAGTAAATACCTGTGCTGAACTTTTCCCATTAAATCTGCCATCCAGCATATGGACTGCATTAGGGGGTTGTGTGCCCTAGGGATTTTATAAACACATTTCCTCTCCTTTCCTCTTCCCCTTCCCGTTACTGTTGCTTTAGAATTTTACAGAATCAAATAGTGCCCGTTCTGGGGTCATCACTTCCTGGAAAGATGCTGTTTGCCGTAGAGACAAATTCACCTCAGAAACCTGTCTATGTATGCAAGTGCTTTCTGAATGTGCCTTTTTTTAATGTTTGGTGTGTGAGCTTCCCAAAGCAGTAATACCAGCTTGGCTCACCCATCCTTTGAGGCATATGTGCAACTCCTGATTTGCATCATGGCAGAATTTCTGCAGCAAAATTAGGAGCCAGTGTGTGCTCAGTTTTATGGATGATCTGTAAATAAACACAGCTCTCTTTTGCATCTTTATTTACGCTGAAAGTGAAGGTTGCCAAAGTGACTGGTGAAAAATGTGACAAGAAACCAAGCCTCTGATGAGACCAGAAAACACTGCATTTGCTTCTGTGAACATTTCTGTGTTGCCTTTTTGATTTTGGTTGACATTGGAAATCTGTATATCCAGCCCATTTGATAAGGTCTCCTTTTTCTTTTCTGAAGCCTGGCACTGCTGCCCATCCAAGCATTCCTCAACACTTTGGGCAAGTTTAATGGGTGGCCCTGCTGCCTGCTGCTAGCTCCTCTGCCTGTTCTGTACACCTGTATTTGAACAGAAAGAAGCATATCTGGGAATAATTCTGGCTTAACCTCCACCCACTGTCAAAGGTTAATTTTATCAGCTCGGTTGTCGAAGTTACACCCTGGGTGACACACAGCACTTCTGCTGCTCAGCCCTGGCTGTGGGAGTGAGTGCATGGAAACCCAGTTCTGAAGCTGAGGTGCTGAAGAAAGTGAAGCCCAAGAAATATGACACATCTCTCAGTTTATTGTACTTTGAGATTTGTAGGTGGTAAATGCTGTGGGTGTTTTTTACAGACACTCCGGAGTCCTAATATAATTTACAGTTTCATTTGGAGAGAGCTGTTTCAAATCTTTGCACATTCTTCTAAGATATTTTAAAAGAAAAGCCAACAGCAATAATTAGTTTGGCATTTTCTATGTTTTCTATAGCACTTAAAGGGTAATGACTTTTTGTAACCAATCCTGGAGAAAATCAGGTTTTATGGAATAAGACGACTTAAAAGGCCTGAATGGACATCAGTGACAGATGTACTTCATGCTGAAAAGCTCTATTCCACTGCATCAAAATAAGGAAAACAGTTATACACATGATTAGAGGCTGTGACCCTTTGGTTCGAATGATCAAAAAGAACAATATTAAAATTTGATTTACAGAAGCTACTGCTTGGCCTGTAATCAGTCTGACCAATAAAAGCAACCCAGACTTTTTCAGAATGTGATTTCCCAGTAGATAGGTTAGCTGTTTTTGTAGGGCTGAAAGAAGAAACACAAAATGGTTTTAAAATATATTTGATATGCTCTATGAGTAAATTGAAATACTAGCATATAACTAGTTTTAATGGGTTTTGTTCATAAATTGCCAGATTTCCTTAATTCAAGTGAAACTTGGTAACCACTTGAGAATAATTGTCTTTAAAGTGAAATATTGCTTTGACATTCTACTTCATTTATATTAAATATATGGTTTACTCTTTTATATTAGAAGGTAAATGAAAGCTGGTCAGTAATATGATTCCCCTTACACTCTTGCCATAGTTCACTATGGAAATGGATTCAGGAAATGGCAGATGTGATTAAAAACTCTTCAGCTGTTTGTACAGCACAGTTCTGGCGAAGACAAGCACTCCTAGTCGTATTGCAATATAAATAAAATGATTCTTCAGTCTGGGGACTTGGAATTTTGATTCTAAATCACTGGTTAGGAGACTGGGAAGATGGGATTTCATGAGGCTTTTTCATTCATAAGAATGAAGACAGAATTGCTGTGTTGGTCCTGTTTCCCTGTGCATGCAAATATATTGGAATCCACGCCAGCCCAATTTGCATGAGGGTGTCAGAGCAATAATCCTATAAATTGACACAGAAGGGTCAAGCTCAGAGAGTGACAACACTGGAGAGCTGGCACAGCACATAAATGTTCACCTCGCAGAAGCTGAACACTGAAGATTGCAAAACTAAGAATTTCCTTCCTCCTGCCTTTTAAATGCATCAACAAGTGTACAGCTCATGTCTGGTCAAAGAAATTGAATAAAACACTGAAATTGGACCTTATATCTCCTGATTTAGAAAATATTCATTTTATTCACCAAGTTCTCATGAATTCTAACTCTTTTGTGCGTCAGTTTTTGAAATTTACTATCAGGTTTCCCTCTTCTGGAAAGTTAAGTGCTGTTTTTTGTTTCTGATATTTCCAGTTGAACGCGAAAATGTCCAGAAGAGGACCTTTACCAGATGGATAAACCTGCACTTGGGAAAGGTAAGACTGATAAACAGTCTTGATATTGTGATACAAGGACATAGCCATAGACAGATTGCAGTTAACTCCTCTAAAGTAGTTAAATTTTGGAAACAAAGTTGACATCTGTGCACATTTTGGGGAGAATGAGTGGAAGCTCAAAGCCTGTTTCTGTATTAATTAAACTTCATTTCCAGGCACAATGAAGGCTTGACTGGCTTTTATCATCTCAGATGCATTTAAATCTTTAATGCCATTGCCTGTTACCATGAGGGTAGAATTTTCCCATAGAATGTACCCACTTAAAATCAAATATGGTTGAGGCTCTGAGATGATGTCTGTGTTCTTCCCTGAACTGGAAGTTTGAACATCTAAGGAATCATGGCTAAAGAAAGCTGTTCTTCAGAACCTGTCTTCATCCCAGATCTGAAGATGGAAAACAGTAATTCCTTATCAGTCATGTTATTGGGGGCAATATGATGGGATCTTCACACACCCACTTACATCAGAGAGCTAATGTTTGGACATCATATCTTTAAGTTGTAATTGTTTCTTAATGGCACCATAGTATGGCTCTTAAACCTAAGATACTGTTCTTATTGATAGTAGATAAGTACTACCTCTCCTGAGTAGTTTGTCATGCAGAGAATTTTTTTTTTGATGTTTAGATTGAAAAGAGAAAAAAAAATCCTAATATTACTGAGACAGCAGCAATGCTTACTGCAGGATCAAGGAATGAGACCAGCTTCCTGATCTACTCAGACTGGTGATTGAGCTTCACAATGCTTTAGTATGTGCAGCTAAATTTCAAAAAGTACAGAGTGGAACTATGTTTGGGCTGACTCTGAGTTTAGTAGTTCTTGAAAAGTGATTGCACTCCAGACACAGTAAAGAGTTTTAGAAGAAAGGCATCACATTTATAGTTGCTTAAGTCCACTACTCTGCAGTGAGTGTTTTTGAAGGCATAAAAGGATCCTCCTAAATCTCACTGGAAAATCAGAATAAGGCCAGTTGGAAATGTTTTGACTAGCAATTGCTCCCAAGGGCCTCTCAGAACGAAGACAGTGTTACATGATGCCTTTGTGAATCAGGCTCTTGGGCTTTAAACTAACTGCAGGTTTGGAACTTGTCAGAAAGGGTTGTCAAATATGTGACTGCAAAGAAGGTCTTTGATTTACTGAAGGAAAAAGGCTGAAAGGGTGCTGTTAATTCTGGTGTGCCAGGCATATGAAGTCTTAGAACCTTTGTGGGCAGGTCAGATTTCTCTGGAGTGCATACAAATTTTTTCTCCTCTCTGATTCAACAAATAAAAATGCTTTTCTGGATAAAGGGTGAAAGCCTTTTGCTTTATTCATGTATTTCCTGGAAGTGGCGTAATAAACATAACCATGTAAACAATGACAACTTCACTGGAGCTGTCTCTAATTTCAGGTGATTCTCTGAGGAGACTCACTGAGAAAGAAAGGTGTCTTCTGCCTTTATCCTCAAAGAGACACTTCTTACAGAGTGGCTTCTCTTTTTCAGCAGCAGCAATGAAGTCTTCTTGCACTTCTTCAGGAAACTTTTGGTGTGATCCTACTTGGATCATCTCTTGAGAAGATCTGGCTCTGCTGATCATGGGATAATTTGGAGTACTCTGAATTTCTGAGCTCTGTTTATTCTTGCTTTAAGTACTAAAAGAATAGAAAGTGTTTGGGATTTAATCTTTCAGATAAGTTATTTAATTTTGAAAGGAAAGATACTTTGCTTTCTTTCATGGAGCATTGTTTAGTCTCTTGGCTAGATTAAAGACCAGTGATGAAAATGCGTGGTCCCAGTTTGCCAGGAGCAGTGCTGAATCAAACAGAAGTGCATTGCCCAACCAAAGATGAAAAGATTGGGCTCTTTAGGGACACGTGAGTGAGTGGCACTCACTGAGCAGACAGCAATTGCTGCAACTGGGACTACCCCTAGGGGCTGAGCTTGGCTGTGTGCCTTAAGTGCACACATCTACCAACACCACAGTGAAGTGAGGAGATGGTTCCCTTTGGAGGAGTTGGCTGAGACAAGAGAGACACAATACAAGAAGTTGCTTTTTAAAGTGGTTAGAAAATGCTGGGAGACAGAATGGCACCACCAGAAGCCTTTCACATGAGAAGGGACATTGTGACTGGCTGGATCATGGGCTTATTTCTGCACAAAGTGGTATCTGCTTCTGCTGGACATGTCTTAGTCTGAGGGATCAGCACCCAAGCTCTGGGTGGTTATTTCTCAGGCAGAGTATTTAGGGTTAGAGTCTGTTATGGGAAATCCTGAATCAGTCCTTGTCTGATTTCAGTTTTAGCTCCAACATTCATAGGTCAGAATTGCCATCAATGTGAAGAACAATCAGCTGTCTCTTACAGCAGGCTACGATTTACTTCTTGTATCTCTCTTTTGTAAAATTCTCCTTCCATCTCTCTGAAATCATGATGATTTATCAAAAAGCAGTGTTTTAAAAACTACCTGGTTTCTTTTCTTCGCAGTGCAAGCCTCCTTTGAAAGTGAAAGACTTGTTTATTGATATACAAGATGGCAAAATCTTGATGGCACTCCTGGAAGTCCTGTCAGGACAAAAGCTGGTATGTACAGAGAGGGAGAAGCCTCCATACCTAGGAGCTGGGTATGTTACAAGCAACAGTGCCTGGATATCCAAGGAATAAGGGTGAATTTGGGCCCATGTCTTGCATAATGTAGTAAGAATTTCAGCAACTTTGTTGTAATTTCCTTATGTTACAGGTGGGTGCCCTGAGCTACAAGGTAGATTTCAAGGAAATATGACAATGAGGTGTAAATGGTGTGTGATCAGTGTTAATGTTCCTAGCCCTGAGGGTTTTTAAGTCTTTAATACTTTAATGCTCACACATTCCATTTCGAGATTACCCAAGTTACATTACCAAGAAAACACATATTTGCTATATCAGTTTTTTAATCCTTACATTCTGTTTTCTATTTTGTCTAAGATCATTATGACACTCAGTAGCTTTTCTGATGCCTGCTGTAGGTCTGAGTTTCATTCATTGATTAGATGAATCAATGAATTAAATTCATTGATTTAGACCGTATTAGTAAGACTAATGAAACCTGAGTTTCATTCTGGTATCCTGACTCAGGTTTCATTAGTCTTACTAATACAGTCTAAATCAACAGGGCAAAGCTTTACTAATCAGAAACTTCTTCTCTCCTCCTTTCTTTGTAAGAGCTGTGTAAAGTTCCACATACCAGAAATGGAACACCCAATGCAAATATAAATGCCCAGTTGACTTTAATATTTTCTTTCTCCATCAATCTTGTCATCAGAGCTCTCCTGTGTGTGGCTACCACACTTGGGTAAGAGGAGCAGCTATCTCACCACTGCAGATGCACCTGGTGATGCTCTGTAGTGACTGCCCACCTGCACAGCCTGCAGCAGGAATGCCCCTGAATGTGTGCTCACACATTCAGAGTCAAGGATATTTTAAAATATTCTTGAAGGTTGGCAGAGCTGCAGCAGAAGTAGCAATGTCTCTATGTGCATTCTTACAGGCTTGAAATGAATTGAAGGGGTAGATACATCATGGTAAACCCCAGGCTATGCTTCCACAGGTCAGGGAGGAGGTGAGAGAAGGGGGTAAAGTCAGCTGGCTGCATTTCTTGTTAGCTGTTTCTGCACATATGGGATAAAAACACTGTGCCAAAGTGGAATTGCAGGGAGACAGGCATGCAAAATCTTTCATTTCTCCCAAAGTGAAGGTTTTTGCCTCCCACCTGCCTGTGCCTGCTATTAAAACTGCTCATGCTTCCTAATTAGGATAATTAAATTTAATTCAAGACAAAAGAAAATCTTTTATTATGAATTTTCAGGCAAACCTGATCGTGCGACTGAACATGGCTGGGGAGTGATTACATAAATAATCAGTGTGGCAGGTCCAAGAGAGTGGTAACATCTGGGGAGCAGGAAAGCTGGTTGCTCACCCTGTTTTGCTATACTTGTGTAGTTGAAGCATTCTACTGCTCACAAAAATGGCAATAATTTTTCATAGATAAATTTCCTTAGCTTTATTTTGCCTCAGTGCTTTTAAGCTTTGTATGATGTGGTGAATTATTCCACCAGTTTTAAAAACAGTGTAGCAATTCTTTTTTCTAGATGCACGAATACAAATCTTCAACCCATCGCATTTTTCGTTTGAACAACATAGCCAAAGCACTTAAGTTCTTGGAGGACAGTAACGTGAGTATTTTCAAAGACTGGTCTTAATATTTTCTCTTGATGTGTGCTGCAAGTTGTAATTGTTGCTAAACTGACGTGCTGCATATATACAAGAGAAGTGTACTGCTCAGGAGGCTGTGACTTACCTTAGCAGCAAGGCTGAAAAGCCACATAAAAATGCACAACAAGAACACCTACAGAGTCTAAAGCAAGGATTATTTGCTCATTTTATATGTTAAAGTTCAACGGGATTAAAGGATCAGGAACCCAATATTAAAAGAAAATAAAAAGAAATGCAAGTAAGTTTTATGATCTGGGTCTTAGTGGCATTACTTCAGTTACACTGATGGTAGATGACTTTCTTTTCTCAGAAGTACTTTCAGTTATAGAAATCATGTATTTTTCTGGTAAACTGATTGCTGCAGCAGCTGATCATGAAAAAAAAGCAAAAGAGAAAATAAAATAAAATAAAAGCAAGAGAAAGTGAAACTGGGAACATGATATAAATGCATAATTCCAGGAATCAATGCCTTACAGGGATATAATTTCTCTCATAGTGAGTGTTGTACTACCACACAGCATCACTTCCTGCAGTTATAAGTGACCAAGTGTGATCAGACCCTGTAGCAGGAAATGATTCACTCCTTCTATTTCTCCTGTGATGGGTTTATTCCAAAGCGCTGTGGAAGTGGCCAGTGTGTTGGTGAGAGCAATGGGGTCAAGAGAAGCCCCAGCCATGTAACAATTCATGGTATCCTTAGATCCTCCAGAAAGAGTAAACAGATATTGAGCTATTTCCTATAAAGGATTCAAGTAAGGTTAAACTTTATGGCTGAGCAGGGATCAGTGTGTGCAAAACCCTGCTTTGTATAGGATGCTCCAACAGCAACTGGTGTCACTGTGCTGCTTCCCTGCACTGAGCTTAGCTCCTGCTCCAGCAGCAGTGCTTGTCTTGCAGGAGAGCTGCTACAAACCCCAGTGCAGGAATGAGCATGGTGTGAGGTCTCAGCACATCTCTTGTGACTTTGTAGGTGTGGGAGGTTTAACATCCTTTGCCTTTTTCCCCAGGAGAGGATGTGAAAGGTCAAGAAGTTGTCCAGTAACTTCCAGGTGTTCCAGGCTCCCTATGGAAACTCCATCAGTAGGGGCTGATCTGGCCCTAAATGTGTACGTCTACACATCCTGCTGTAGAACTGCTAAGAAATATTTTACATATTCCCATATTTCTTAACAGTTTCCCAGTTGATGCTTTTTACCCAAATCCAGCTAAGGCCCACTGGCAGATGAGATTATTTCTCTCTGTTGGTACCAGCACTTGGCAGAGCTGCAGCTGAAGCACATCTGGTTGCCAGGACCTCACTAGGTCCTCAATCAGCAAGGCCAGGGAGGAGGAACCTTAAATTCAGGTGGCTTTTTAATTAGTAGTGCTAAAAACTACTTTCCTCTGGATTTCCTGTTCCCTTAAAAGTAAGCAGTCAATATCTTCTAGCAGAGTATCTCTTCTGGGCTGGGTGACAAACATAAGCAGCAGTAAGAGGACAGAGCTCACACTAAGCAGTGAAATGATAAATGTGAGTTGCTCCCCATTTTGGAGAAATTGTTATTCAAATGTGCTAAGTCCTAAAGGTTTCCCCATGCCAAATACCTTGGAGATAGCAAGAAATCTGATCCCTGAAATATGACAAGTAGAGGTGTCTTCTTGCTAAGACTGAAAACGTTGTGCAAACCACTAGATAAAAAGTTATTTTGCTTTCCTTTTTTCAGCTTAACCAAACCGGTTGGTGAAGGGTGGTGATGAAAGTGTTGGCAAAATGCCTTGGCTGCCAGGAGCTTCAGGGTTAGACATTAAAGCCCAGTGGGTGGAACCCGGCAGTGTCTGTGGAGCTGGGGCAGCAGGGTAGAGCCCTGCTGAGTGATTCACCGTGTCCGGGACTCTCAGAGATAAATGGGCTGCTGGGTGCCATGTGCAGCACTGACGGCTTCCTTGTCTCCTCCCTCCTCCGTGACCTTTGCCAAAACCAAATCTCTGTTGTCTGAGAGAATAACATCCTGGTGTTATCAGCTGGAAAAAACCTCAGTGTGGGAAAGTCTGGAGTTTGCTTGGATTAGGCAACCCTATCCGTTGCTAACTGATTTAATCAGAACTCTGTGACTAGCTGTGTAAGGTGGGATAAGGAAGGAGAAAGCAGATGCATACAAAAAAAGTAAGCAGATCTTACCAGGATTTTAGATTTTTGTATGAGAAATTACTTTCCTTTTATGAGTGGGGCCCCATCTTCCTCCATTTTTGTATGGAGGAAATGCATTTGTTGTCCCAAAAATGCAGAACTGAATTCACTTCTGTTCTGCAGACTAGGAGAAGGGTGATTGTGATCAGGGCAAATTTTCATTAATACAAGATTGCAGCATTGCTTTTTTGCTGGCCTGTCAGCGGCAGCAGTGGTAGGGACATATCCAGTAGTCTCAGTGCATTTTTTGCATATACCTTCCTGCTTTGAATTTGGCTCTGAATTTATGATCTCTCCTACAGGTAAAGCTTGTTAGCATCGATGCAGCAGAAATAGCAGATGGAAATTCCTCTCTGGTACTTGGACTAATATGGAATATAATCTTGTTTTTTCAGGTAATAAAATTTGAATACTTTAACCATAAGTAATCAGTCTTCATGGTATCCATCTATTCCAGCTGAATACTGATTTTTAAATTGGTTTTTAATCCTAAAGAACATAATTAATCATGCTAAACCTGAGCTTTTCCCCTCCTAACATACACTAATTTTATACTTGCAGCTGCTTTCATTTTACTTCATTGGACCTATTTTGATGTAAATTGGAGACAATTTAAACCCTCATTTAACTTGGACCTGAATTAGAGCTTCAGATTACTACTTTCCCTTCTTTCCTGTGCCTTCTCAGGGTTCTGTTCCAGATTCCCTGGAACTGAACCAATGTCCTGGGTATGGTTCCAGGTCACAGTTTATTTTCAATAACCTTTACTGGATTTGGTCCAATGTGGTGGGAAATTCCATTTAGAATCACTGTTCTCTGGAGACTTACTCAACACAGCAAAAATTCCAAACTGATATACATGGTCATATGAAAGATCTCAAAGGACCTGGAACTGATAACATGTATTTGAGCCTGAAAATTGATGTATCCCCAGGCTGAGATTAAAACTGCTCCCTAACCTACCCATAGTTTGGAAATTACCTTCTAGACAATCCCAAATTCTAATGGACAGAGAGACATGGAGGGAGGGTTCTGCAACTCTCATGAGACTGTGAGGCCCTTTCATTCTCTTGGTCTGATTTAAAAAATGGCTATAAGGTTAAAAACATGATCTCAAAGTTGCACTGGGGCCTCTCTCCCTGGCTGAGCTCCTGAGGGTGAGCAGTGCTGCACAGAAGAGTTTGGCCAGGCAGACTCACAGGCAGAGATGGTGTGACCAGAACCTCCCACCCTGGCAGCACAGGGCACAGGGGTGGGGGGACCCAAAAGCAGCAGAGTCTCAAATGTCAGTGCTGGTCAAGGACAGGAGGGCTGCTGCAGGTCACCATTTCTCGATGAAAAATACTTCACTCAAGCAATTCCTGTGAAGAGAACAATTCATTTAAACTAACTTTTCTTTCAAGGACATGTTTCTTTGCATTTTGTTTAATTTGCACAGTTTGGCCTGAGCTGGGAGCTTGCTCTTTCTGTTGCCTGGGCTGCTGCTGGCTGTCATGCTTGTAAATACAAGTTGAGAGTTAAAATGAACAGGTTTATAATTATCACTTAAAATTCAGCTATGGCTGAATTTTATGGCTTTAAAGGTTGCATGAAAACAAGGGCACGATGCAGCCAATGATAAAGCAGAACACTGTGTATTTCACCTTTTATTACAGATTAAGGAGCTTACAGGCAACCTCAACAGGAACTCTTCCTCCTCCAGCCTGTCCTCTGGGCCCAGTGGTCCAGAATCAGACACATCCCCCAGCACTCCCAGCGTGGAGAGAAACATGTCCATTACAGTGAAGGACCAGCGGAGAGCCATCAGGGCCCTTCTAATCTGGGTGCAGAGGAAAACCAGAAAGTAAGCTAACAAACCCTGAACAAAACAGTGTCTTGCCACCTGCCCCTCTGAAGCTGAGTCTCTTTTCTCTGTCCTGCCCCATGGGTGTGTTGCCATGTGTTGTGGCTTCTGCTTTTGAATTTGGGGAGCACAGTGTCTCTGAGGGGGGTGTTTCACTATGACCATGTGTTCACAGCAGCCATCTGACCTTGAAGGCCGCTGCTGGCTCCACAGTTTGAGTGTTAAATGTTAACTTGCACTAACCTGCTTGGTGCTGTTTAAAACAGTATCATTCTCTACTCCCCAAACCCCAGCTTTCATGCAGTCTCTTTGACATCTCTTGCTGATTAAAGGTTAGGTATAAGCAGGGAGAGAACTCAAAAAATAAATGTACTGAAAGACTTTATCATCAGCCTTTTAAATTTAGCAGTAGCCCAGAGGAAGCTTCTCTGGGTATTGCAGAGTGCCTTGAAGGACAGAGCCCCTACCAGAGTCCCTCCTTCCCCAGTATTAAAGAGGGGAAGGGGGTGAAACTTAAGTCACTTCTGAACTTGTAACATTTGAGTGGATTTCCAGTGCACAAGACATCCCTCTCCCCTTTAATAAAAAATGGTTCTTTCACCAAAGCATTTTGTGTAGAAATGCTTTGTCTTGGCAGAGTTACTAACAGGTTAAAAAACTGTAGTGTAAGATGTCTCATGCACATGCAAATGCTTGGAGTGTATTTTACATGTATTGTTATTTGAACTAGTGACTGGCAGAGAGTTTTTATTAAAGAGGGCATGTGTCAAAGTTACCTATACAAATTGGTTAGCTGAATATTTGGCGGTTTTGTCTCTGGATTTTTATCTTGCCTTTGAA
The DNA here is from genome assembly GCF_028551555.1 of Melozone crissalis. Lineage (NCBI taxonomy): Eukaryota > Metazoa > Chordata > Aves > Passeriformes > Passerellidae > Melozone > Melozone crissalis. The sequence continues at coordinate 42,202,938 of NW_026535796.1, read as the reverse complement.
CACAAATTTTCTAGTGTTGAAGACAAAAATTTGCATCTTAAATACTTGGTCCTGTGGACTGCATCATCCCTTGGTTATCTCCAGTGAAGCTAAGGTGCTTGCTGAGCAGATAAACTTGCCCCCTGTAGTTCACTGCTCCCAGTGCAGACCATACAGAAATGTAGTTATGATGTAGTTATTAATGGGTGGAACAAAGAAAGTGAAGACCTGAGAAGTAAAGACTCAGACTTTTCAGCCCAGTCAAAGAGTGCGAATTGAAAAGATCTAATAAGAGAAAATTATTCTTGCAACTGCAGTATTTAAAACATAATAACATCGTTGTAATCCTGTTATCTCATGATCTGTGCAGAATTTTCTATTTTGGGGCTGTATTCCATTGCAATTTTGATGGCTGCTTTTCCTCCAAAACTTTGGGCATCTAACACTCTTGTGGTTTATGCATATGCTGACACCATTTGCATTTGGCAGATTTTCTGCAATAGAAGGCCAAGTACACAGGAATGTGAATCATTTATGCTTATGTGTTTAAATATTTAAATCTTGGAACTTTTCCCAAGCTATGGCATTAAAATGCTGGAGAGCAACAAAAACAGGAATCACAGAGACATTTGGTTTTGTGAATGTTAAATGTGGTTGCTGAATTCTTAAGGGCTTTGTTTTCACTAACTACTTCCTACAAGCAGGTTGGTGTCAGCTGTTAGCCACACCAATTCAGTTTGTGAACCCATGTGTTTTCTGAATGTATCTCAAATATGACAAGTGCTACTCAGCAACCTTACGTTTTAACTTTCAGGAGTCTGAAAATGACGATGCCTTTATTTTGGATTTTGTAACAAACCACCCATGTAAAATGGATGTAATTCTGTTTAGGTATGGCGTTGCAGTCCAGGACTTCACGAGTAGTTGGAGGAGTGGCCTTGCTTTCTTAGCTGTCATAAAAGCCATAGATTGTACTTTGGTAGACATGAAGCATGCACTGGAGAAATCAGCACGAGAAAACCTGGAGGATGCTTTCAGCATAGCACAGAATAAACTGGGTGTCCCTCGGCTCCTCGAACCTGAAGGTAAATACGTCAGCTTTTTTGGGTAACACTCAGTCTACACTGAATTAATGAATATTGCCTTGCGATACATGCCAAAAACCCAACAGTGATTAGGCTGCTGATGGGATCAGTGTGCTGAGCTTTTTGAGAAGAAAAATAGAAATGGTCAGTGGCTTGTAATTGTATGCTTCCAGTCATATTTGTAATTGTATGCTTCCAGTCATTTGTAAGCTCCTTGAGGTCAAAGATTGTACTGTGGTTTTAGCTATGTACACTATGCCTATGTTTAGCTATGTTTATAGCTGGTCCTGGTTCCTGCTTAGATGCTTTGTGACGTCTGCACTCATAGAGGGCATCAATTGTTGTGCTGAGGGGTGTCTCAGTGCATTAGCAGTGTTCTGTAACACCGAGGCTGCAGACTAAATGTCGCTCCAGGATGAGCGATACGAGGCTCCCATACCAGGTAAATGAAGAGATACCCATTCAAATGCATCTGCATCTCCCAGTTTTCCCTTTGCCATGCATATGTACACACAAGTATTTATACCTGTAAAGCTAAGTGTGCATGTGTATATAAAATACGTATAAATGGATTTCTTGTCATTCTTTTTACTGAACTCTGTGAGACCGACACTAGGCCTTGGTGTCATGATTGAAAGCACAATTGCACTTTCATTACCTGGTAGAAGACTGGGCCATCCTGCTAAAAATAAGCCTCTATATTGTCACTCAACAGCAGCCAACTGTCTACTGACAACAGCATGAATGGCAGTATAAAAGTGAATTAAAAGGGAGCCCTGATCGCGGTTCAGTATGTGTTTGGAAATAGGAAAAAGTGAATGTGAATGGGATGTTGAGAACTCTGTCAAGTGCCATCAGCAGTGAAGAGCATCTCTCTTATCTGTCAGAAAAAAAAAAGTGTTTGTAGCTGTTATTTCTGTGCCCATAATGGCAGGATAAATGTCTGACAATCTGTTCCTCTGCAAGAGCGTTTCAGAGCTGTGTGTGCTCAAGCCCCTCGCGTCTGTCTCCACAGATATCATGGTGGAGTCCCCCGATGAACAGTCAATTGTGACATATGTGGCACAATTCCTGGAGCACTTCCCGGAGCTGGAAGGGGTATGTGTTTACTGCTGTGTCATGTCATTTCTTTAATTTGCCTTGGTGTACGTAATAAAGTCAGATTTATTTTCTACGTTTCTTTTTAGCTATTTAAAATAAACAACAAACCTGGGTTTAATTTTTCACATTTTTGTTAAATCCAGTGAAATGGGCTTTCATTGGTGATTACTAAAATGCTTTAGGTAGAATTGTGCTTTTATACATTTATATCCAATTGTAACTTTCAGAGGTTAGAATTGGTTTCATAGGAATCTACTACTTTGCTATATTGGTTTTAAATAAGACTAAAATTTATTCCTTTATCTATAATGATTCATTGGACTTTGAATTTAATTTTTACTTCTATCCTCTCAAGTTTGAGGGCCATGATCAGTCTGAATTTAACAGGTATGAGACACAAGACCCCAAAAGCTGAATCTTATCAATACAACAGTAAAATGCACTCATTATAAGCATGACACAAACTGCAGTTTAAATGACCAGGACTTTGATGCAAAAATAAAGAATTGAGGGTTAACTAAGGGTTGACAGTGTCAAGAACTGGCAAAGGCTTTTTGAAAAAACAGGCATTTTCTCTCATTTCTTGACTGAATGTTACAGTTGGCATATATTTTGTAGTTGATAAAATTGGTGGGCATTACTAAAGTAATTGGAATTAAAATTATTATAGTAATCTAATTATTATTAGATTAGATGAGTAATAAGATTGGTTGACATTAAAACTTGTTGACATTTTTATGAACAAAGTTAAAAACTACCTTTCTTTTAATAGAGTCTGTTGGAAGGAAATAATCTGGTATATCAATGTATTTCACAGTGGATTTATTGGAGTTTTTGGATTTATGTTATTCCCAGGGTTTGGGATTGTGTCAAAAAGCCAAGTCAGTTGTCTCCACAGCAAGGAGAGATAAATACATTAACAATTGAGGAATAGGCTTGTCTGCATTCTGATCTTCCTGTACAACTGCCTTCTTGACATTGAGCTCTGTTCAAGGCACTTGACTTGCCAAATTAGTTTTCCTACTTTCAAAATAAGTGAGTTATTAATTGGCAATTCAGAAGGTAATGGACTGAAAGACTAGGTATTTATTCTTTCCATTGTGTTTGGGAAATGTAAAACGGTATCTGAGCTAGGATTTGTCTTCTAATGGTGTATCATCACTTACAGGAAGACTTTACAGATCCTGACAGGGAGCTTCCAATTGAGTCCACATATGTCCACATCAAAGACACACCGTCAGAGAAGGAAGGCAAAATCTTGATTTTAGGTGAAAATGAAGAAAACATGTATACTGTTAATCATGAGAGGAGTCATCCGGCTCCTCCAAAGGTCCATATTCATGATATCCCTGAGAGAATCCCATCAGAAACCATTTCTGAAAATTGTAATGGGAAACTGAGTCAAGTGTTAGGCGATTTACAGGAAGCATCTGGAGAGGAGCCTCAAAGGCCTACCTCACTGAAAATTGCAGGACCTGTCAGTTTTGAATCCAATTCCTCTTGGGAGGTTCCAAATGATAAATTCACATCAGGTGAAGAGAGCATCTCTGATGATCCACTGAAACAAAATGATGAGCTTTCTCCAGCTGTTCTGACAGATCAGAAAAATTCTGTTGACTCTTTTGAAGAATACTCTGAAGAATTAACTAAGGAAACCCCTACTGAATATGACCATGAAACCAAGAGCCTTTCAGCCAATACTTCTTCTTTGAGTCCATTATCCTGGACTTCTGGTATACTTACAGATGATTCTATTAATAAAGTTGAAGACAGCAAACCCCAGTCTTCAATTATTTTACCAGAAGATTCATCAAAACAAGAAGATACACAGAAGTACATTCTCCACCTTCTAAATAAGGAACTAGAGACACTTCCACAAGATGAACATCCAAAGGAATCACCTGGCCTTGAGACAATAGAAACAAACACTTGTTCACTGAATGATTCTAATCTCAAAAGCCAAGAACTATCTACACAGCAGGAAACATCTGATGACTCTCTCTCAGATATACCTAAAACTCCAGAGGACCTGGACAGCTGTGACGAAGTTGAAGTGGTATCCAGTTCTTCAAAAGTATCTGTGATACCCCATGATCTCTTTTATTATCCACATTATAATGTTCCCATATCAGCAGTTCTGAACGCTTACCTCGAGCCTTGTATGGAAGGTTATGATACAGGAAATGAAAAAGCTTCTTCTGAAACAGTGACAGATGTTTTACATGACGAGAACTTACCAGAACAGGACCACAAGGAAGATGCTCCAGAGCTAGACTTGGAGAATAAGCTACGTACCCCTCCATCAGAAACAGACACTGAGAACAGCGAGGAGGAAACTACAAAAACAAGCAGTCATGCGAATTCTTCGGATGAAAAAGAAGTGCCATTACTGGTAGATGAGTTAGAAATAGAAGAAGATGCCAATAAGGCCACCGACCATGAAGATTCCACTATTCCACAACATCCTGAGGTATTTTAATTTATTACCAGCATTTCTTTGTGTATATATATGGACTTAGCAGATCCCAGTGGTTTTTATTTGCTTCATTTTGCAATGTCTGGGGGAAATACTCAAAATGTACCTAGTTTCCTGTTCCATTACACTGTTTGCCACAGCCCCCTACTGGAATGAATGGAATTGCAGATCCCTGAGAAGATCTGACTGTAAAAGAGAAAATAAGTTCTAATACTAATGGTACTGCAAAAATGTGAATTTATATTATGTTTTAAAATAATTTGAGGCTTCTGTAATCCCTATGCATAAAAGATTACCTTAAAGTACAGAAAAATGTGCCTTTTTATTATGTTTTAAAATAGAGGTTTCTGTAAAATCCTTAGGCATAACAGATTACCAGACAGCGTATTTCTAATAATCTGCTATGAGATTAACAGAAATTAGTATAGCTTCTAAAGAAAGGATACAGGCAATGATAATTTTATCTCAATCCAAGTAAGTTTGCCTACAAAAACTTAGAAAAACAATTTGAGTAGGCTATATTACATGGATGAAATGAAAGCTTCTCTGCACTGGAGGAGGAGAAAGAAATGGGTACTTTGGGGGTACTTGGTTTAGGCAGTTTGCTCCTGCATCTCTTGCAGACACCAGTTTGAAGTGCCTTACATGTTTTCCAGCACAGTAATTTTTGACAGCATTTTTCAGGAATGAATGTCCATTTAATGCTGCTGTACATGTTGCTTAGACATGTTGCTTGAACATGTTTTTGTCCTGACTCTAACTAAAGTAATGAAGTCAGTTTGCTGTTAACTTGAAGAACTAATTGGGGGTAGATTTTAAAAGGTCCAGTGGATTGCTTCAAAGAGCCATGTCATGACTTCTTAATAGAAAGATCTGACTTTCCAACTGTGTGTATGTATGCTGAACTGATGATTCCATGTATCACTAAAGATTTTCAAGAAATTAATTTGTTTTTTATTTTCTTCACTGAGACTTTCAGTCTCATACTATCTGCAATTGAGTGTCTAAGTAGGCTGCACCATTAAGATATTTAGAAGGGTGGGGAATCAGTCATGTTGTCTAAAGCAAAACATTTCCTAATTTCAACAGGCCATAGTAGAACATCTAAAAGATTTACCAATAGCCATAAAGACACCAGAAGAAAATAGTAATACAGACGAGGAAGAGAAAAATATGATTGAAGAAGATTTGCAGATCTCAGATGTTGCCACTACTACTCTATCACAAGATGACCAGGAAGAAAATGCTGAATTCCAAGAATTTACCAGGTATTTCACATTAACTTTGTCTCAAATACACTTAACTGGTCTTTTGAAATTGCCCTGTCCATTGGATGTTTGTTGTAGTCTTGTTTTAGGAAGAAGTATTGGGATTCATTGGCTTTTTCCTGTGTTTCTTTTAAATATGTTGAGTGATTCAGTGGGACTTGATTTGACTGTGCTACAAACTTTGCCACACAAAACCCATGTGGAAGCCCAATGCATTTTGAACATGGAAGTGTTATAATTGCTTTCCTAACAGAGAGAGTATTTTGTAATGCAGATGAAATAGTCCATGTGCATTGTGATACTATGTGGAAGCGTGACAGTGACTGATTTCAGTAGATACTTTTTGGATGTTTTTTTCTGGTTATGAACAAGTCAATGAGGTGTTGGAGAGAAAATAAGACAAAGAACTCATGGGTCAAGGTAAAGGCATTTTAATGAAAAGGCAAAGGCCATGTGTGGAAGAAAATTAGAAGAAGACTAAAAAAAATTTTATTTCTTGTCTACTTCCCATCAGCATGGCAGTGTCCAGGCACTTCCTGGGAAGCAGGGTGTAGTGGTTGCTTCAGAAGACAGATATAAGAACAAGTGTGTGTGTGAGTCTCACTGCCGTTTGGTCAGTTTGGGTCAGCTCTCCTGGTTGGGTCCTCTCCAAGCCTCTTGTCCAGCCTCAGTCCACTGCTCTGGGGAAATTTAACTGCAGCCCAGGCAGACCCAGTACAGAGACACTCAGCTAATTTTGCTTCATTTACTTCTGGTTTTTCTTATATTCTGATTTATTCTTAGGTAATCTGTTTTATGGGACACGAACTGTAATTTGTTGATGCTTATCACTGGAGCACTCTAATTTGAGAGTTTGCTTAGAAAAATCCCTTGTCCCCTTCAAGCTTACTGTTCCCTGTCAGTCCAGTTTTTTATATCAATGGCCATAAAACTTGGGTATACTCTCAGTTAAATGTCAGTGATGTCAAAGGTGCAAAAATGCTCTCAGATACAATATTTTAGAAAAGATTCCTTTTTGAGAGTATGAATTTTTTATTGCGAGTCAGATTTTCCCAAAGCCATTTTAATAATGTTGCTGATAAATTCCAGTCCATATTCTAATACATGCAGCAATGCATATTTGTGGTTTTGTGTAGCTTAAACCTGTCACATCCATTTGCAGTGTCTCTTTTAAACTTAACTTTATGAATTTAAAAACTTCGCTTTTACATACAGAAGCAGTGATAGTGATGCCAACTTTCATCTCCGAAAAAGGTTTTCTCGTAATGCTTCTGAGGAGGTAAGTGTGGACATCTATTTATTGCTGTTTCTCTGGTTCTCTCAAACTCCAGAAGTTCACACACTGTAAAAAGGCCTCTAACAGTATCAAAGTCTTGTGACTTCTAATACTTTTAGTGCTAAAACCAGGCATAGTTGCATAGTTTCAGAACTCTCCTAAAAACACACTAAACTTTAAGCAAATTCACAAAGGAGTAATGCTACAGTTAAATCTGTTGTAAATTTAAATCTTACTTCAAATATATACCTGTATAGCTGCAACATTTTGCCTGTTTGAAGCTGCTTTTGTTTGCTGCTTCAGTTGCTTTTAGTTTTTGCATTCTCTGTGTAATATTGATGCCCTGGTCTCAACACTGCAAAAATACTGGGTGTCTCCTGAAGAGCAGCTTCTGAAAAACTGGGCTCTGTCCCTTTTCCTCACAGTAGAAGTGTATTATATTATCAGTAGCAGCAACTAACACTAAAAGAATTTTAGTTGTAATGTGAAACTGCATCCCTAATGACAGATGTGATTCACACTGGCTTCTTGAGAGCACACAATACAGCTGAGGTCTGGATATTTATTTTTAAAGCTAAAAGGAAGGGACAGTATCAGCAATCTGGGCATGCTGAGCAAGGACAGGAATATGGCCTTTTTTCAACACAAAAATAAAATTCTGACCATCTTGGAGTTTTTAAAAAAATGCTGCCGCAAGTGTTCAGTGAAAGGGAGGTTTCACACAGATGCTTTAGTTTTGCAGTACTGTCAGAGCTACTAGAAATACATATGAACAAGGGGAATTTTATTCAACTAATGAAAGCAGTTGAAAGCAAAAAAATCTTATTTCACAACTTTTTTCCTTTTCTGTGTGTGCACCAGACTGCAGTGCTGGATCTGCTGATGGAAAACATGTTCATAAGCACACTTTCATTTTATTTGAGGAAACATTAGATACAATTTGTATAAAATACATAGTTACCACCTTTGTGAGATGCTGAGTTTGGTTGTCTGATGTGTTTGTGGTTTGTTTAAGGAAACCTATGGTGTAAATGAGCAGAAGATGACAGATATGGATGAAAATCCATTAATCATTGGGTGAGTGTTTCTGATTCGGACTGACTTTTGCAAGGAAGCCATAACTCCTAGGTACTACTAGCAGTGATACAAAGGGAGCTGGAAATTAATTACAGTGGTAGCAACTGTCTTCTGTAATGGCTCAGAGTCCACATTTTGCATAGGTGTAAGATACAAAGTTTCCTTATTGCTCAATCTGTCCCTTGACTGAAACGCCTTTGATTGACTTTAAAGATTCAGCTGTCTCAGCAAAATTCTGAGCATTTTCCCCATGTGGTGGATATATCAGGCTGAGAGAAGAATGGGACAACTTCAAATATTAGCCCCTCTGGCAGTGATGACTCTTTCCAGGTTTGGAAGACTGTCAAAACAATGTTTAGTGAGATCAGTGCCAGGGAAAGTCAATTTCTTCAGTGGAGGACTGGCCTCTGTTGGAGCATCTGTAGTTTTGGTAATCTGTATGTGTGTTTAGTTTAGACTTAGGATGATTGGTCATGAACACATGCATCCCTTTGGTATTAGGGTCTAAATATCTTTAAGAAACAAGGATCACTTTAGGTTTTGTCTCTTAGCTGATACTGAATAGTACCTCCCACAACTTCTAGGTAAAATGGCTGTTATATTTAGATGCAGAAAACACACAAAATATTATCAGGATCCATTGGCCTCTCTCTCTCTCTGATAAAAAAAAATTACACAAATAGCTGTTACAGTTGTATCAGTTGAACAATTTGCTGATATTTTGTGTAATGCTCAGGTATATATCCAGTAGGAGGCCCCAAGCAGAAAAACACCATTTTTCTCCAAAAGTAGATTAAAAACAGTTTATTGGAGTGTTTTTCTTGCAGTACTAGAAAATTATAAAATGACTGTGCCTTTTTAAAAAAGACCTTTCCTTGTCTTTGTGAGAGCTCAGTGGTGCTGGCAAAATCCATCAGCCTTTGCCCTTATGAACCACAGCTGGAATATTTTGAAGTTGAAATTTTGGAGTTGTTCTGCAAACCCTCAACTGCTAGCTGGTTTCTTGGTTGGAAGCCTTGGGCTTTATCTGTTTAATGTTCTAGTGCCTAGCATGAGGGGCTCTGAAAGTAGGTGATTTGGGGAAAGTATATCAAGTCATATCCAGTGTATAAGCAAAACTGAGGAAGATGTCACAAAAGTGTGAGATGTGTTGCCCAGTGCTATGTTTACTGTTCTGGAAATAAAAGGGCATCTTCTTGACTGGTGGAAATCTCCTTGCATCAGAGGGCTGTGCTGTAATGGCACTTACTTAAACTACCTGAGAATTTGTCTGAATTTTCAGAAGATTGATTCTTACATTGTTGACTCTGGAAGGAACACACTGCTAAAGCCCAGCATGCCCCTCCTAGTCTAGCTGGGGCCCTCCAGGTGACTAGACTGAAAAGGTTCATTAAACTGCTGTCCTTTAGACCACCCCCTGATCCTCACAGTAATTATTAACTGAAGGTTTCTTCTTCCTTTCCTTGCCTCTTACTGAATTCTCTCCTATTTTCAGGGAGAAAAAGGACTTGGAAGCAAGCGAGACTTCAACACCAACTCATGAGATAACAATTTTTGAGCAGCCAGAGATATTCTACTTTGTAATTTTCTTTTGGGTGCTGGTCTACTGCCTTTTACTCCTTCCACAGCTGCTTAGCAACAAAGTTTGATCTGTGTGAGGTGTGGAAAATAAAGGGATGGTGGCTGGATTGCTTTGTGTATCGGCATATGAATATGTTCCTTCAGGTGAAGCACAAACAGAAATCCAGAACCTGGTATTTGTGTTTATTATCAGGTTGTTCTCAATTCCGCTGTTGTGCTATGACAGTGTCAAAGCACGTTTTATATTATGGTAATTGTGTAAATATATATAAAAATGATCTGATTTAGTAGATGCGATTTTGTACATTTGTGCCTTGCTTTATAAGATGCTAAATAAAACCAGATAATTATCAGTAGAAGTATGAACAATTCAGAGCTCTAGTCTTCAAAAATTATTCTTCTGGCTTCACTTTCTTATGTAGGGCCTGACAGCTATGGAAGAGGGATGGTGTTGACTTACCTTGGGGTCTGACCACCTGCAAGGGCAAGGCTAGAAATGCTTCTTCACATTTTCCATTTCAAAGAGTGGGGGGCAGAGCAGAGCTATAGGCAGTGAAACACACATCAGGAACTGATTACAGTTCCAGCAGCAAATCCAGTGGAGCAACAAAATCAGGTTAAGGGTTTATTGGGAAGTTTGATTTTTTTAAGGATTTAAAGTAATTTTTATCCTGCACCTTTTTGTATGTTTGATTTGCAGGAAAAAATTGGGTATGAAGAAGTGTGAAGAACATACATGCTAGCTGCTTCTTAGTAGACTTTATATGGGAAATCTAAGGCCAGAAACTAAAGTTTTTTAAAAGTACCTCGGTGCTTCTGAGTCTGCTTTTGCTTCAATTTCTTTGCTGCTTTTAGTAACAAATTACATAAAGATTTCTCTCTTTTGCATATACAAAAAATAATAGGTAACCAGCTTTGCTGAGGCTACTGTTAAGGTACTAGGGTGTGGTAAAAGAATTAGAAATACCTTTTAAGTGTCCATTTCAATTGAGAAAGAAATGATAGATGTAAAACTAAATACAGAAAAATGCTGACAACGAGTATTGAGTTCCTAGTGCGACTAAAGAGATTCCTGTGGCTTATCCATGGGCACTGTTGAGCTACTTCTGCCTCTTGCAATTTTTGTCCCCATCAATGATCACTTTAGGATATTTCATATAGGATTTTTGCCAGAGAAGGTGTAATCCATGCTTTGTAGACAAAAGAGAAGTCTTCAATTTCATAGCAGTAGCTTCTCTCCATGTGACTTTTAGTGAAGTCACTACTTCTCATTGGCACATTTTTAGTTTCATGGTGTGCATTATGAGACTACACCACATTGCTGCTTCCATCTGAAAGTTCAGAAGGCTGACTGCAATATGCTTCCTAAAATGAAGAGGTTTAAAATTTTACTCTGAGTGGAAATTAAATAATGGCTGTAAGTTTTACATATTTTGTGGTAGCATAAGGTGTATCCCTGCCCTGGCTAAGTTTTCAGATGAACTAATTGCACCTGGGATCAAGATGCATCAAAATATTCAGCAATTTATTTGCAGGTATTTAAAAACTGTCTGTAATCATGTTACCTGCTGGGGCAATCCTAACCATCTGCCACACTTCATTCTTCTTCATAAGCTTTTTGTCCCCATGAGATTTTTCTCCTGACCTGCAGTTAGAATTCAGTAGATGTAAGGAATGACAGAAGATCTTAAACATTGAAGATAAAATTCTGAACACCTTTCAAATCTTTCTTATTCTGCCCTGCCACTGTTGACTAAAGCTGGATTCACCCCATGAACCTAGAAATAAGATCCATTGTTCTTGAGGAAGAGATGAAAATGTCCCAAATTAATTTGGTTTAAATCAGCTTAAGTAAAAAAAAAATATTTCTTTCATCTTCTTCATGAAAGCAGTCAAGATTTTGAGTCAGCTGATTTTGTGATCAATGAATCTGTTTGTGCTTGTTGTAGAAGACAGTGATACCTTCTTCCAAAAGAAAACCTAGATAAGAACTTTTGAAGGTGCTTTCTGGAAGTAGACTAAAATAGAAAGTTGAAGGGTTAGTGCTTTCGCCTCTGAAAGAATAAAACTTAGTACAAGAAACATTTTATGCTTATCCTGAAAACCAGGGAATACCAGGCTGGGGTATGGCATCTATTTAATAGCTGCAAACAGCAGTGTACTACACTACTTTGGAGCAAAATACTGACAGCTTTTCATTATGTTCCACTCTTCATAGGCTTCTTTGGTTTATGATAACATTTTCTGGCCCGTTGTATCTTTACTCTGGTCCTTCCATGTTTATTAATCTTCAGCAGAGGCTATTTGGAGTTGGATTGCAGTCTCTTTATAGGGCTTTACAGCTATCAAAGTTCAATCAAGTATGCTCCCCTCTTCTTTCCTTCCTCCTAAGAAAATGAATCAGGATGAGGAGCTCTTTGGATGTCTTAGCTAAGCAACTGACATCCATGAAGAATGGGAAGGTGAACGGGAACGTGGTGATGCCAGAAATGTCATTACACAGTACTTTTGTCCAAGGAGAAAACCCAAGGTTTTCTTTGTTACCTGCCACTGATGGAGAGTGACTGATACATTGCAATGATCAGTTTAAATGTCAAACAGCATCCCACAATTGTATTGGTCATCTTCACCAGTGTTTCGATTGAGGGACATTTTCCAGCCTATCCCACTGAGAGACAGAGATTGCTTCTTCCATCCAAAATAGAAGAAAAAAAACCAACTAAGTCATTCCATGATACTTGGTATTACATTGCTTTCAATTTTGGGGTTTGTTTTGTTGTGGGTGTGCTATAACAGAAGCAGTGTACCTTACCCAGCCATTCCATGGGTGAGAAGACCCAGGGTGAAGCACTAAGAGTGATTACACTGGTCAATTGTGCTTTAAAAAACTGAATTCTTTAAGAGTTTTACTTTTACCTCGAACTGTAAAGACTGACATCTGCATAAGCAGCAGCTTCTCCCAGTTAAACTGACTCGTGAGCCTGCATCTCTTCTTCCACAGCACAAGATCCAATTCCTTAATGCAAGGGCCCTGTTCTGAAAACACTGCTTGGTTTTGGGCTTTGTGGTCTATTCTGAGCTATTGCCTAAAAGCCTGATTATTAAACATTTATTATAGCAAAGCCTATTTTAACTTCCTGCCCAGAGGGCTGGCTGGTGATAGTGGAGGGTTTAAACCCTAGTGGGCAATCCACTGTCTGCCCATTTTCCAATAGGTATGTGCACTGTCTGAATACAGAAGGTTTTGCTAAACTTTTGCCTGGGTTGAAAAATGCTAAGCTTGAACTGACCACATATGGTATATTGATTTGGCAGCTGAGTTCAGATACACAGAGGTACTGATCTGTTAAGACTCCTTCTAAAACCTGCTGGTTTTGAGCAAATGTGGGTAGCAGGGCATTGTGAAGTGTAAGTGTCAGGAAGTGCCTTGAGGATCACTGGATAAAGGATGTTTGGTGTTCACAGAAGCAGCATTAAAGACTGAGTGGCAACTGTAATAGGATGGTTCAGGGTCATTGTAGTCATAACTGCAAAGTGTTTCATCATGATTTTATAGAAAGTGCAAGGAAAGATACATCATTAAAGACAGAGCCCCACTAAACATTTATGGGGCAGATGACTTAGAGTTGAAGAAGTGAGTTAAAGAGTCACATAATCTACAAACTGACCAGAATATAGCTTTTGCCAAATTGTAGGAAATTATCAGTGCAAAGGCAGGGCAAACACAGACTACAGAAAAAATCGACAATCAATTTTCAACGCCATGAATATTTTTGAGAGATTGAGCTCTAAAATGTATTTTTATTGAGTTTCTAGATTGTAATGAATGTGTCTACAGAATTTTATGCAAAGCTTGAGAGTTCAGCTGTTTTAAAATGATTTTTTTATATAGCAGTGATTATTTTATCTATATATTTAATAGAATTGTAAAACCATTTTAAGAGTACCTGTAAAATTCTATGTATGTGATACGATTATTTATTAATTATGACTCATGAGAATGAACATTAAGCTATGCATTGGTTGTGTCATCCATTTGAAAACTGGAAACTGCAAACAGGAGAGGAGCTTTTAATGAACAGCAGATCTGAAAAGCAGGGGAAATGATTGAATACATTTGTGTGATTCTTAAAGCTGCATAGCAATATGTCATTTTGTGATGTTAAACTTTCAGCTGAAGTTGCAAAATATACTGAGTGATTGAGCTACTTTCTTCCATTAAAACTTCCTGAGGCTGAAATTTCTACATGTTGATATTTGGCGCCTAAACACACTTAAATCCCGTACATTTTCTGGACACTCCCAGTTTACTCCTGTTCAGTAGGACTATAACTTCTTTATTCAAGTAGTGCTCCACTGACTTCAAAAGGGTACCATGCTGTACCCAGTGGGGGTTTTTAGGGTTCTCTGCACTAATCCTCAAAGAATTTGAGCTTTAGGAGATTCACTTGGCCAGTGTGTGTGGTATCACATTCAGCCATCTAACACAATAATAATTATAATTGTGCATTATCACTTATGCTAGCTTTAAATACTTGGGAGTCCCTTCTTGCCAAGCACAAACGTGAATGCATCCAGAGATGTGTTCAGTTCCTCTACTTCTGTGGAAGTCAGTGCAACACATCTGTGTGCTAAGCACACACTACAAGATCTGGCCCTGAGGGCACTTAAAACAACATCAACCGCATAGGCCAGGAAGTCACTGAAGCCTATGCAATGCCCATGCAAATCCAATGTACACCAACCATACACCACTCACTTCAGTTACCTCCATGTTACACAGAGCGTTTGTTTGCCTAAATCTGCAGAATCAACCTTCCAAAGAGAGGGAGTTCTATCTACTTCTGTCTTCAATTAAGAGAACAGCAGCAGGGAACAAATAACTGGAAAGGAAGGGTGAGGTTTCAGACTGGAGTATGGCCATGGAAGTTCCCAAACTGCTTCAGCTGAAAGCTCATACCCTGACAATAGGTTGCCTGCTGTTTCCATTGAGCTAATACGTAGCAGATCTGAATGGAGGTAAAAACCACAAAATCCTTTGTATTTTTGCATTTTGCAGGGTTTTGTCAAGTAAATAACTTCCCCTGGCACACCACTGATAACACTAATTTACAGCTGCCCCAATTTACCATTGTTCCCATTCCAGGTTTGTATATAAACAGGACACACCGTGTGGCTTGTGCTTTCCCATTCCAGCCCAAGATCATGAAGCCATTCATGCAGGAGGATGGGATACATGCACATTCAATGATGTGGAAATCATTGTGTCATGTTCTTTGTGGAGTAGCTTGCTTGCTCTGTCCATTGCTTCACACAACTCCAGAGCTCACAAAGGGTGAAAAATTAATCCTTATTTTTTCAAGTGCCATAGTCATTTCAGGGTTATCTTAACTGAAATTGTAGAACATCAAAGAATTTCTGTCCTCCACTAAATGTAAGACATGGAAAACCTCCTCCCACCTTAGTGGCACTTTTGACAATTCCTTTCCAAGCAGCTGCTACTGCTGATACTGGAAAATGAGACCCATGCTATTTCTCTCCATAGTGGGGGGAAATGTCTTAAGTTTGTGTCTCTGGAACATAAAACTGGCCCCTGAGTGATTAGTATTTTCTTTTTTTTAAATTTCTTTTTCTTCATGAAAAGGTTAGAAGGACCAATAAAAATTATTTTACCTTAGTAAGAAATACTATGAGCTACCATTCCAAGAAAGGCTAGTTCCTGGTCATCGCTGCTGTGTTAAGACCAGGTAATGTCTTATTCCCCAGTTTCCTTAATTTCATTGGGCCTCCCTGGAATCTCTTTGATTCACATAATAGATTTGCTATGTCCAAGGACTAGTTTGTACAGGGGAGTCCTTAGTCCATGGCCATTATTAAGACTGTAACAGAAAATCGCACTTGTTTATTTCAAAATGAGTGGTCTTATGTGAATCAAGTAACTTTCAACGTATATGCTGCTGAGTTCTTGAGAGAAACAATGGAGTCACATTTTAATGCCAAATAAGTTACACAAGTCAAATAAGTATTTTTACTGTAATGAAAAATTCAATTTGTACTTTTGTCTTGAACAAAACATTTTAGTAGGCATACCACCTTGTGCTATTGTATACTGCTGTGTAAAAAGCTGAATAAACTGTTTTACCTTTCTTGTTAAATTCTCTAGTTTAAATTGTAAAGTGCTAGATGGCTAAAGAGTTAATGAGGGACTGCATCCTAAATGAATAATTTGTAAGTAAGGAATGTAATATTTAAAATACATGTTTCTCTTTGGCAAGTGAAATGAGGAATGATGATTTTTTAAAAATGAGAACAAATGCTGGGAGGATTTGAGTGGTGTCAGATATACTGAAGGAAATGCATTTTCATGTACTATCAAATACATTTCTTCTGAATACTTTCTGTCAGGGGCTTGTATTGGATGTTTGCACTAGTTGATCAAAGCTAATTTTTGTGAGGAAGAACGAAATTATTCTGTATAGCTGGTAAACAAAATGTTTTTAGAAACTGTTATGCTGTTATAAGAATAGTATTTACTAGTGAATAGCTCCAATTTATTTTACAGAATCTCCAATTTTGAAATAAATGGACAGGCTTCCTGTATCTAATCTGTTACCTGTGGGTTTGTCTTGTGGATTCTAATTGTTCAATTTATTAACAGTTATATATTGTATCTATTATATATATTATTTTTTATCTATTATACATTTTCAAGCCCAGAAACTAAATGCATGTTCTAGGAGAGAAGACCTCAGTAAAGACTGCAAATCCATAAAGTGCATTGTTTTCCACTTGCCCAAAAAGCGACTTTTCATTTTGGAGGAAAAATCTAAACTTTTTTCTGGTCAACAAACAAATGGATTTAAATTGTTTATAAAGGGGAAGAATTTCTAATTTATTAATGTATAGAAAATGGCCTTATAAAAGGAAGCCATGGGAAAGGTTACAAAAACCGTTGTGCTTAATTATTTACTGTTCTTACAATTTATTTATCTGGGCTGTTTCTATATATATTTTTAGATTGGGGATTAGTAAATTACTAGCTGCAGTACCATGTCATATTTACTATGCACCTCCCCCTACACCTTAACTCCCTTTGTAGTTTATGAAAAAAAGAAAATATAGTACAATAGAGTTGGAATACAGCAGAATCAGCCCCATGATGTGTGTCCTGGAAAATATGTCTGAATTAGATAAACACACTGAAAGGAAATAGCATATGGGAAAGGTATAGGAATGCTTCCTCTCTAAAAGGTTAATGGGTATCATGCTTTAGGATTTATAAATATTCCTCTAATCCTTCTACAAAAATCAAATCATCTCACATGTTTTCAAAGTGCTTCTAACCACTCCTGCAGTAGTTGTGCCCGCCTATTGGACCACCCTCCCCCACACCCAAGTGTACAAAGCAAGAGAATATTCATGCTTCTGTTAAGAATTTGGGATATTTGGGTCCAGTCCTGTTAGCAATGTAGATTTCCAGAGTCATAGAACAGTTTGGGCTGGAAGAGACCTACCCAGTCTACCTGCTCTGCCATGAGCACCTCCATCAAATCAGGCTGCTCAAAGAGCTGTCCAGTCTGGCCAAATGTTTCCAAGGACCGGGCATCTACCACTTTTCATTACCAAAACTTTTAAATTTCTAAGTACGCTTTGGTTTTTTTGTTTTGTTTTTGGGGTTTTTTGTTTGTTTGTGTTTGGTGGGTTTTATTGTTTGTTTGTTTTTGGTTTGGTTTTTTTTTTTTGCTACTGACACTGTGGTTAGTGGAATTTGCAAATGCACTGGGGTGCAAGTGTGTCTGGAAGCAAAGTAAACTTTCACAATGGTATGAGATCCAAACTTTAGTTCAAATTCAAACATAGTAAGACAGGAAACGTTGGACTGATTTTCTTTTAACTACTCTGGGATAAAAGTAATTCTGACAGAAACTCAAAAATAATCTCCCTTATCCTTGCTCTGTAATCACAATTACTGTAGCTTGAAGATGATGCACATGCAGTGTTGGAAAAAGTGGATCCATCTGGATTTTGGCAGCAACAAAGACAAGCACAGGGTTCATATCAGATAGGAGCTCCTCCACACACTGAGTATGCACTTGGCTTGTGCAGGAGCCCAGACCTGCCAAGGTTCACCTGTGGCCATCACACATCTTCTTGTTGGTAGTGTAAACTGAAACCTTCATCCTCTCTTCAGGGCTTGTTTTACCCAGTCACTAAACAAAAGCCAGCAGGAGCAGGAGAACCTTCAAATTGGTGGGTGCAGAGAGCAAAGCCTTTGACTTGAGCTGTGCTCTCCATGACCACACCAATATATGGTGGTAATCTTTTCTTGAGTTGCTATTTCTACTGATGTTACAAGGATTATTTCCAGGAGAGCTAATTGCACAATTTATGAGATGCCTTCTGTGACTAACTCCATTCCTTGGTGAGACAGTACCACTGGCTTACCACAGTCCTTGGCAAACCACACTTTATCTTGGAATATCATATAACACAGGATCAAAGCAAAATTTATAGCTCCATCTGCTGTAAATACTTTGAATTGATTATTTTTCATTTCTTTTTTATGGTTGCTCTGTACCCTGGGGAACAGATTTATCACTGCTGATATGTATTTTCTGCATGTTAACAAGAATTGACATACATATAGATTTATACATTGTAAAGTGGTGTTTCTTGGTTCTCAGGCATAAATGAGCATTAACAAGGGTATATCTCAAGGACATTAGGAATTTCTGTTAACTGTTGTATGACAGATCTTTTGCATTGTGCCATTGCAGCTACTTGTGAAATTGCTCCCCTCTTTCAGTAAAAAAAAACATGAGGTGAAGTCCCAGGTGACTGGAAAAAGGAAACCCTGCACTCATTTTTAGAAAAGGCAGAAAGGAAGAGCCTTTCCCCCTTGCTCCTCTAGTTCCCTGCTGGCACAAACCTGAAAGGAAACAGTGCAGGGCTCAGTTCTTCACGGGCTAACATCATCAGTAAACCTGGGCAAAACTTTTCTTCTTGCTGCCCATGTCCAGGAGATGTTTTTAGTCACACCAACATCTTTCGTGACTCCCTCCTTTTACTACTTTTGATATATTTCCAAATTTATAGGAAAAATTAATCACAGCATCCAAACTCATTGTAGGTTTGATGGCATCAAAAAAAGCCAGAAATTATTTCTAGAGGAGTTGGGAGCCAATTTTGGTTTAAAAATATTCTCTCTTTGTGAGGCATTCCGGAACAGCTAACAGAATTCAAAGCTCAGAGCTGAATAAAAATCTTGCAGTTGACAAATTTTGTTCTCCATTGTTTTTTAGCCACTGGTGGCTATAGGGGGTCAAAAATTGATTTCTTTCCTAACAGAACATTTCTTTTCTCCATCCTTCTTCCTTACCAGTGGTTTAAATTTGTTTAGTTTCTTTAGTGATGTGTCACTGTGGTAGACATACTCTAGAGACTGTAAGTAGAAGATGATGGAGGAGATCATCAGTCTGAAGAAATCCAAGGAAAAAGCAGGGAACTCTGCCTGGGAAATGTTGCCAGGAGACAGAGGAGTCAGTTTCCAAATGATGTCAGCTCATATGCTCATGTCAATAATTTAAAGAGGTAAAAAAAGAAAATATTACTGAAGTTTCTCTTGCACTAAGGAAAATATCCCTGGAATTACAAAGTCTGGGCCACTGAAGTAGGAAAGCATGCCAATTTTTTTTTAATGCATTCTAGGGTGAGACAAAGATTCATGCAACCTAACACCTTTTTAGAATTTAAGCTTCAGGTTTAGAAATGGAATCTTCTTTCTTTCTTCCAACTTCCTTCTCTATAATCATACCTGCAGCTTTTTCTCATGATACATTGCAGGTGTTATCATTAGCAGTGTGGTTTAAAACGTTTTCAACTGCTCTTTCCAGCAGTGATTCTCAGCTAGGAGCTGGAAAACCTGATAGCCAGACTGGGGACTTCTTGAGAAGAAAACCTCAAGGAAAATTTCCCAAGTGGAGTGCAGAATAGACACATCCTGTCCTGGCCAGAGAAACTAGAATGCAACACTTGGGCACGCACTGCCTCGGTGACTGGCAGCCTGTGTCACAGTGCCTCACTGAGCCAGGCTGTGACAGGAGGGCACCGCGGCTGGTACCAGCAGCAGGGAACAACAGAGGTCACCATTGTCTCAGCAAGGAATCTCTCCAGAGCCGTTTCAGACCCTGATGTGAGTGGAACTGAAATGCCTGGTTTCCACCAGCGCGATTGGAGAGTTCTGCAGCATGAACAAAGACAATTCATTGTGACAAAGTGATTTTTAATGTCAGT
Organism: Melozone crissalis; assembly: GCF_028551555.1. Classification (NCBI taxonomy): domain Eukaryota; kingdom Metazoa; phylum Chordata; class Aves; order Passeriformes; family Passerellidae; genus Melozone; species Melozone crissalis. Next base: position 42,182,802 of record NW_026535796.1, on the reverse strand, counting down.
TTTCCTCTTTTCTAACCCAAACAGAATCTTTCTTTAATCTTAGTCAATAGAAAAAAACAGAAAAGCCTCCACTCACCATCCATTACTAATTTTATTAAAAAGGGAGATAAATGTCTCTATTTTCTTGTTGTCTAACAACAGTTACCCATAGAGTAAATATCAGTATTTATAATACTAAAGATATGGGGAAGGCTGTTACTTGGTACATTGTAACTTATTTTTTCCCAGATTTTAATAGTTGGGCAGTGTGTCCTTTTCATCCCACAGTCTGTTGGTTTTGTTTTTAGTGTTAGTTGTGTGGTTTTTTACCAAACTCTGAATCCCAACCAGTTTGAAATATGTGGAATTGTTCAGTTGCATCTCACATCCCACGAGTTCATCTCACTTTAAAAATCATTGTAAGGAATTTGTGAAATCAACATGAAAGTAAATTTTTTATTTAGGGTTAAACTCTGAGGGTTAGGTCTGACTACACAAATATATGACATCAAATATCTGTTTCTTAGAATAGAGAGACGGTAATGGGGACAGGATTGTAAGGAACAGCACAGATTTTATCCTGTGCTTTTAGATCAAAAACTCCTGTCAGCCAGCAGGCTGAAGGAGGAAATAGCTGTGGAGAAAGACACCCAATTTTATAAGAAAATAACTTCCAGAATTCTCCTGGTATTTGCCTATTTTGTTTTCTAAGTATTCTGCTTGCTTTCTCTTTGAACCTACTTGAAATGGATAAAATTAATTATTTAACCATGGCCTGCACTAAGGAGGGTTTCTTTCTGCTCTATTTCATGTTAGAAGGAATCAAGAATGCCAATTTCCTTCAGTACTTCAGCTAAAATTGGAAAAATAGACCCATATGCTCTGACAGTTCCCACTGGATAAGACAGAACAGCTGCTCTTCTTCCTCAGCTTTTGTCATGGGATATAATTATTCTTCCATCCATAAAAAAACAGAAGGATGCCCTTTCAATCCTATAAAAATACCCAGTATTGTAACATTTAACAACAGAATGGCAGGCACTTGAGAAGTTGTGCTCTAAACCGCAGCAGAGGTTTGTGCCAAGAAAATACTTAATTTGATAATACCCCAGGCCTCTAGATCACTTTGAATCTGAAGTAATTTTACTCAGATTGTTTTAAATGAACGTTAGGAGTGCTCTAGTCAGCTTTACTTTTCATACTGATTTTACAGGCATAGCTGTGTTAAAATGGTTGTGTTACAATGGCAAGTCCCTGGAAGAGTGCAGATGGAAGGAAGAAGCTGGACATCCAGCGACAGATCTTCCAGTGAAAACACACTGCCTTCCACACAGCTTACAAGGGCACTGGCTGGCCAGCAGTGGTATCGCATTTATGGCCATCTTCTTTATCAGGCCACCAAGGTCGATCAACATCCAGTCCTTGTGCAAGCACATGAGATCACAGGAGACTCTCACTTGGTCCCCTGGCTTAACACAAATGTAACTCATTCACTTCTGCCTGAAGGGTTTTGGTGGTGGCGAAACCTTACCCTACACCAGCTGTTTAATTCCAGCTATTTCAGGGCACTTCTAAAAATATTTAGTAGTAACATCTACTAGATCAATGGAGTGTTGCCAAAGTACTGGAGTGAGACCAGTGCTCCAGCCAGGCAACAATCTGCCTCACGCAGTGACAGAAGGCGATGCTGCCTTGGGAGCCCACGCAACCGAACCACCTTCAACTGTCCTTTCTTCTTCCACTTCTGGGCCCTGCACCAGCAAGGACTGAAGGCTCCCCAGTGGAAAAGTGGCTATTTACCCGTGGCAGGGAGGTGACTTATGGAAATGGCCACCAGTGTGGAAAGGTAGGATAGAGATAGAGATAGAGCAGCAGCTCAGCGCTGCTGAGGGAGGGATCATCAAAAGGGATCACCTTTTTCCCCTACGGCCTGCCGTGAGAAAGAACAACCCTATTCCCCCAGATCCGGCACTCCGTGACCCTCAGTGGCACACGGAGCGAAGGCCCGACCCTCGGCCTCCCGCCCAAGATGGCGGGCGCTGCCCTCGCCTCAGCGCCCCCCGCCCCAGCGCGCGAGACCCGCCCGCCGCGGGCACGGCCGAGCGCCCGCTCCGCTCTGCCGGGGGAGGGGCGGGAGCGCGCACGCACGTGAGCGCCGGCGGCTCTCCGGCAGTCGCTGTATCCCGCCTTCCCATTGGCCGCCGAGCGAACCTTTCACCTTTTACCCGGCCGCGGCTACCAATCGCCTGCGTCCTCTCATAGCGTGTGGGGATGCGGAGCGTGCGGACTGCGCAGGGCGGAATTCTCGGAGCGGGGTTGCGCCGCGGGCGCTGGGCGGCCCCCGTTGGTACGGGCGGGAGGGGCGGGGGCGGCGCTCCGTTTGCGTAGCGCCGGCCGTAGCGCAGGGGCAAGGGAGGGAGGGGGAGGCCGTCCCGGGCCCAGGTGAATGGAGGGACCTGACAGCTGCGGGGACTGAGGCGGCGGCGGCGGGGAAATGGCGGCGGCGGGAGCACAATGAGACGCGGCCTGTAGTAGGGAGAAGCGCCGGGCTGGGTCCGGTCCGAGCAGGTAGGAGATGGCGCGCCGGGAGCTGCATGGCGGCCGAGCGCGGGTGTGTCGCGCCCGCTGGCCGCAGCTCCCGCGGCCCCGGCGCCGCCGCCAGCGGGGTGGGATGGCGGCAGCCCGTCCCTCCCTCCCGGGGCCCGGGCAGTGCTGCCCCGCCTCCGCCCCAGCGGCCGCCCGCGCCCGGGCCCCCGATCGGCCTGGGCAGCTCCCCCGGCGCCGGCGGGGCCCGCTCGGCCGGGCCTTGCTGCGGCCCCGCTCGGCTTTGTCTGCGAGCGGCGCCCCCCAGGCAGCAGCGCCGGAGCCTCCCGGGGCTCGGGGCCCTCCCGCCGTGTGCGGGGAAAGCAGTGGCGGGTGGTGAAGGAGTTTAAACTCAGCAGTGCTGATGTTAAAGGCGGTATAAAAACGTCTTGGCTCTTCTTTGCTTCCTTTCCGTCCTTTGCCAGGGTAAATTAAGGCAGCGTGATTAAAGGCAGACCTTCTGCTGTGTGGATGTGCGTGAAAAGTGCGAGGTTAAGAGACATATATTTTTGCACAGGACTTTTTTGCTGTGTTAGGTAATATAGGGGTGATACTCATATCTAATAAAAAAAGAGGGGGTTTTTTTGTGTGCATTACGTTTAATCAGAATTTAGTGTTCAATAAAAGTGACTCTCAACGTGAATAGTGAATCTCGGTTACCTGCTGACAGTCCAGAGGATGTTTGGCACTTCAGATCAGCTTTGAGTATTTTTGATGTTAAGATTTTGGTCTTCAAATTAGGTGGTTGGCTCAAGTGGTGAAAGTGTGTAGGTTGGAAGATTGTCTTCCGTTTTCTTTCCGTTAACGTGTTAATCAAAAGTTACCTCTGCAGACACTCAGTTTGCCCTGTTTTACTGTATTTTATGTGTTTTCTTTAAATAAGCCACTCTGGATGCTCTGTTGAAATGCTGACTGCACGTGCGTGTTCTGTAGGTGGAGGTGGTGCTTGTTTTAGCAAGTTCATACAGACACTAACTGAAATTCATTTCATAACTATTCCTCTCTTTGAAGAGTCTTTCTTATTGTCTATCTCCACACTGTGGTCCATGAGCTTTGAAGATGCTACTAGCAGTTTTCAGCTGGAAGGTGCTTTTTTTTACATGATTAATAATTGGATTGTTACTTTATTAATTGGTAGGGTTAGAAATATGTATATATTTATTCAGAAGCGTTGACCCTGAATTAGCTACTGCTCTTCTTCAAAGCATCCTGGTAATTCAGTTCTGTGAAAGTGGCAGGTCAGTGCTTGGCAGCCACAAAGCAGTTAATGCGAGATTTAGCAATTAATTGAGAAGGCAGTGACATCAGTATGTGATTGTATAAACCTGTTCTCAGCCCATGTGTTTAATATTAAATGGAGTTTGGGTATTTTCTCTTTATCTCCCTTCTAATTTAGAAAGGTTGTATTAGGCTAGGAGAAGTGTTGATGGAGAATTGACTAGGGCTTTTCACATGAGGAAGGACGTACCAGTGAAGGGATAACAAACATCACAGAGGGAGTCATGAAGAAAGTAGAAGAGAGAAATGTTGATTGTTTGCTCGTTTCTCCTGTTTTTGAAGGATCTCTCTATCCTACACACGGAACACAAATGTGATACTCCTTTACGTTGTGTGTAACTGACAGATGTGGTGCATCAGTCTATTTGGAATGCCAGAAGTTTACCAGACAATTGAAACAATTAATTTGTAGTGAAATTCATCCCAGGCTCTAAAAAGCAGAGGATCTTTTCAGTCTTGGAAACACCAAGGTGGCTGGTCCTTGGAAGGTACTTCTGCCTGCCCTGCAATTACACAGCTCCATACATGTCCTCCACTGGTTACTGGTAGGGGGAAGCCAACCAAGCTGTTTTGTCTGTTACATTACACTAATGTTTTTCTAGAAGTTATACTTTTTTCTTTCTTTCTTCTTAAAAATACATTGTTCATCTGTAGCATACAAATGGAAAAAACCTAAAACCTGCCATTCAAAAACAGATGTATTTTCATGTTTTTTGGGTTTTTTTTTGGAGACAATACATGTTTCTCCTTTCCCACCTCAAAAATGTGCAAAGTACTTTGCCACTTTTTCAGCAAAGTGTATGGATTTGCTTCAGCACAGGTGCTCAGAGTCTGAGTGTATCTGATCTATTCTGGCTTTCAGTATGAACTAACTAAATGTGCATTGGTCTGTACTGAATGCAAATTACTGCAAACCAAATGAAAACACATGCATTCTTAAAAGAGCAAGGAGTTATTTAGCAAAATGGATAAAACAGCTGAAATAGTTTGATTTCTCTTCAGATAAGCTCTAGGATAAAAGTGAGAGCAAGAATTCAGGAAGATTTTTGAAAAGGATTCTAGGGCTTTAGGGTCAATGAGCATTGCAGTAAGTACCAAGACTACAGACAGGGTTTTTATTTTGGGGCATAGGTTAATCTATTGATACAAAAAATTTTTGCCTTTTTTGCTTTTATATATTCTCTATATTCTTTACATATATATTTGTAGCTATGTAGCCTTTTATTATATTTGTAGCTGGTATTTTACCTACTCCTTTGGACAGAAAGACAAAAGAAATTCCCCAGTAGCACCAAGCCCTGGGGGTCCAAGGTTAGGTCCTCTGGGAACTGTGGTCAAAATGACTTCTCCAGACACATTTTCATGAACAAAGTTCAGTTATTATCCATGGAGGAGTTTCAGAATCTGAAAGGGTAGAACCAGGGGGGAGTTATCTCCTCACCTGTGTCTCTAATTGGGGATTCTTGTAGGTGATGCTAATTTCTAAACACACAGAAATTGTATCTGCTTTATTTTATGTGTGCATCTTTGGCACTTTTCATCCAGCATGTTGTGCACCATAAGGACCCTTGTAAAGGTGACCCCTTTTTGTCACCTGTGTCTGGTTTGTGATTTTTGGGCCAGTGAAAAGGCATCGCTATCAGGCAGCAAGTAGAGCTTCAGAACATTCTGAGATAGATTGTTCTGTTGTCCATAATTCTCTCTGGCCTTTTTCCCTCTCATGTAGGTAAGACAGACTAGGGGGTATGCTGAGCCTGGTAGGTTGTTGGCAGAACAGCGAGGTGGCTCCTGTGTCCCAGTGCCTGACTGTGACCAACCATCTGTATCCCATCACTTCCATGTGTTCAAATAAATTCTTCAGACTGATAGAAGTTTGGTTTTATTCATATAGATATTTTTAGGAAGTGCTACTTTTAAAGAAAGTAAAAGTATAATTAGAGTGTTGTGCAAAACAGGAGCTTCTGTAAAATGTTTGGAATGTGCTTTTAGAATGCTATGTCCTGAAGGCTCAGAATAGTTGGAGTAGATCAGAAGGCATGATTTTGCTTTACACCTTCCTGACATCTATTTTTTCATCCTTTAGCCTTTTGTGAGTACCTTATGTATTGTGATAAACCAGAAGAGAAGAAACTTGTTATAAAAGTTCATTTTTTAGCTGAAGTTACAGTCTTTGTTGACATTTCAGGTTTTGGTGTTTAAACTGTATTGACTGGGGGGATATGGTGGCTTTAGGACTGTTACTAAAATAAACATTCTAGAAGACTTAATCTAGAGAACAAAGTAGTGCCCACTTTAATGTGTGCCATATAATAATATTAGGTAAACTTTTGATAGTTCTTGCATGCTTATCTAGTAACATAATGCATGTTGAGTAGTATATTTGGAATTCCCTTGTTATTTCTGCTCTGTATTGCAGACTGCATTAGTTAAATCAGTTTTCCATTATATTTGTTACCTTCAAAATCATGCAGTCAAGAAGCAGAGAACTGAAACTCGTGTCAAGGAATTTACTTGCTTTGCTGCACAGCTGGAGGTGTTGAAAGGCTGTCCTCTGATGGGAAGGAGAAGAAAGGGCAATATTTTCCAGTTTCTCCTGTTGTAAATACTCCTGGATCCGAGACTTCAGTACTGCTTGTTGTGGTCCTTCCTTGAAGTGCAATACACTTGTCAGTTTGTGATCTGTGTTTTGGTTGGCATGGGTGTTACTAGTGAGTTCCTTCTTACCAAGACAGAAAATCCAGAGTTCTCTCTTGATCTTTGGTAGTAGAAAATCTTGGTTTGCTGTGCATTCTTCTCTTTATGTCAGTGACTCACTACTTCTGTGATGTAAGCTGGCAGAATCAGTTTCTGCCCATGTTTTAAATATTCTGTTATTCATAAAGGATTCATTCCTTTGGGTTCATTGAATGAGTGTGAGAGATCTGAGGAGCACCAGGGTGGTTTCTGACTTGAAGGGTTGGTTGCTGGAAACAGGTGGTCAGTTTGGGACTGACCCAAGCTGGCCTCGGGATTTCTTTGTTTGTTTTAAATATCAGTATCATTGTGTTTTTTCATTTGTTTAAATGCACACACAAACATAAAAAAACCCCAACCCCAAATGCATGTTTGAACCAACCCCTTATTGTTAGTTATTGAAACCTGATTTCTGATGCCTGTGTCCTCTTTGGATTCTGATTCTTGATAATTTGTCAAGCCATGTAGCAGCCTTTTCCTCGGCTGAGATGCTAGTAAGTAGTGGGTAGCAGTAAAGAAATTGGTCTTAAATATAAGAATTTAATGATTCTGTTTTTGAAAACTGAATTGGAGTTTTAGGCCTGCCCAGTTATTGATTGCATAAATCCCTTTTTCTTAGGAAGTGAGGTAAATACATTTTGCTTTTTAAAGTTCATTTTTTTGATTCCACTGAGGTGGTTTAGCTATGCAAGCATGTCTGGACTGGCTACCTTCGCAATTCATGTTTCTCGTTCGTTTGCAAAGTCTCCTTGGTTTCTGATCTAGACCAAATTCCTTACAGCTTTCTTTGAACTGTTACTGGCCTTTATGATCTTTCTGCTCTGCATTTTTTGTTCAAGCAGAAATGAATGAAAAAGGCTTAGCTATCCAAAGGTGAGGTTGCCTTGTAGTTTTTAGTAAAAACTTCTAGAGGTGGTCTGAATTCTAGACAGCACTCAAACCATAGAAGACTTAACTTCTCTCACTAAATTTCGTCAAGTTAATTCAGGTGTTTTTGTTTTCACCTCCTCTTTTGTGTTTAACTTTCAAGTGCATAAATAAAAGGCATTTTTCAGATATTTATATTCTGCATACCTTAAAACATTTAAATGTATTGAATCTTACTTCTTAACTGGGGCTTTATGAATTAATAATATTCATTTATAGTGTATCTTCTTTATTTGGGATATTAGTGTCTGGGATCAATCTTAAGTAAGACTTTTAATTCCTCACTGAAGCTGCGTCTTTCTGAGCAGGCAAACTTGTTCTTTGCTATATCTTCATGGTCAATGGCTACCAGCTTTGTTTTTGGAAGAAGACAAAATGAATGTGCTTACAATACAAGCAAAAGTGTGGTCAATTTTTTTTACAACACAACCTTTGCCATCTTTCAACTGAAGTCAAATGCCCATATTGTCAACTTGCTACATAACAGAGGTCATATCCCTTCTTAACAACTTCAAAATTTGTTTCAAAATCTATGCTTCTCCCTTTGCCCCCAGCTACTGAAGATAAGTTTTCATGGTTCTTGCTGTCTTAGAGAGTACTATCTCAATGACCTCCAAGACTGTAGGAACTAAATTACTATTGGAGCTAGATAATGAGCATAAAAAAGTATACTGCTTCTTAAAACAAAAATACCCCAAACAAGCACACATGTAAACCTGTGTTTCTGGTGTGTGTTTTTTGAGTCCTCAGGATGATGTGTGTGTTCTTGTCATTTGTTCTTCTTGCTGCTTATACTTTGCTGTTGGTGTGAAACAAAGTAAGAGGAAAATTGGAATCTGAATGTTTTCTGCCAGTTTAATGAACAGAGTCAGCGTGAGTGGCAGAGACTACAATGGGGAAGTGACAGAAGCTTGTTACTGAGAGCCATGGGATTATCTTTGTTATCTTTTTCATTATTTCTACAGTTACTGCCAGCAAGGTCTCATGGACAGCCTCACAATTTTTTACAACTTGTAAAAAAGCGTGTGAGGAAAGTTCTTCTTTTCTTCATTGTTCCTAAAGAATATTAAACTCTAAAGAAAGATAGCTAGCTGTGAGTGATAGGGCAGCAAGAAACTGTCTGTATACTTTCAAAGATTATAAATCAAAAAATAAAAACATATCCAGGTATTTCCAGAAATGTATACCCAGTCTATCCATAGGTTTATATAGTGAATAGATAAGTTGATTTGTTTACTGTGCAATCAGTCACAAAGGCTCTGAGTTAATTAAATCTTACACTACAGAAGTGTGGCTGTACCACCTACTGAGGGATTTGAAAGCAATGGGTTTGAGGCATGATGGGTGATGAAGCTCTGGAGGAGAAAGTGTGTAGGTTTTAGGAAAGTAAAGCATTTTTATCTTCAAGTATTTAATTGAAAAAAGAATTGGAGGAATGCCAAAGATATTTATGAGCTCCGTGGGTCTTTGAAAGATGTATGATCAGCTTCCAGGAGATGAGCAATTTTCCCTGTTGTAATCTTTGCATAGTTAATGCTTTGCTGTGTTGAAGTTAAGAAGTTAAACCTGCCTTGATTAATAGTAAGTTATCTGGAAAATGGTCTTTAATGACTATGTGTTGCCTAAACTGAGTACAGGATGAGTTTTTAGTGACAAAATGCACGATTCGTTGAAACTCTCTACTGGCCAGTTGTTATCTGAGCTGATGAGGATCTGCAAGGAATTATTGGACAATTTTGGGGCATGTGGTGACTGGCATAAGGATGAAGCAGGTGCTGATTTCTGGCAGGCATTTGGAGTAGTGTGCCACTAGTGCTACCAATGTATTCATTGCCAGCTGATAGGAGTTGTTCAAACCCTTTATCGGTTCATCCCTGTACTGCAGTCTGCTGTCTCTAGGTGTTTCCTCTGGCACCATTGAAATAATTTTGGACCACACAGGAAGAAGATTTGGGGTTGGAATTTTTACTGATCTCTGTAACACAGTTCAGCAGCAGTTGGCAATAGAGAAAAGAAGCTGGTGTCTGATTTTAAATTGCACAGTCAAAAACCTGTTGAATCCAATTTCCTTGTTTTCTGTAATGAAGGCGTTCAAGTGGCTGTCAAAGTGGATGGCAACCTCTTCCTCATGGCAGCTCTAATACTCCTCTGATCCATATCAACTACTTCATTCAGCTTGCTGAGCCACTAGAAAACTTGCCTAGGTCAAGGGAAAAAAATACCACTTGGTATTTTTTTGTATTGTCCTGAGCTATTTTTCTGCCAGAAAGTCAGACAAGTGTCAAAGCTGTTAGAGAAGGGAAGGAGCAGTGACAGTGGGGCTCCTTCATTGAGCACTAGGTTGTCATCAGATTGGATCTACAGTCTCATGAAAACTAATCTCAAACTACTACTTCTCACCAATTAATTAAAATAATTGTATCATGTTTTTCTCAAGTTTTTACTTTCTCTCTTGCTGTTAGTAGCTGCTGTTATAAACAAGTGTGTTATGACAGTAGTTTTGTGGGTTTGTGTATGAAAATCAGTTGTGGTAAATCCAGGATAGGAATTAAATGAGAGGAAAATTATGCTATGAAAATTAAATAAAAAAACAATTGTATTAACAACTTCATTAGTTGTTACTAATAGTACTTCTTTAGCATGTACTATTCTGAGATACGAACAACTTTTTAATAAAAGTAATTATAATCAGTGCAGTAATCAAGATAGAACACTTAACAAGACTAATTCATCTAAGAAACAATTTATTCTGTGTGATTTCTTTTGTTCTGTTATAGTGTGACTCGGCTGTGGTCGCAGATGACTTGGGAACAGTTGTGGGGGCAGCAGGTGGATTGAAGAGAGAGTGAGGGTGATGCTTTGGGGGTGTAACAGTGCTTGTACTAAATGCATGGTAAGCTGTCACCAGGAAGCCTTTATTATACAGTGTTTTGTCTTGCTGCTGAGTGAAAATGAAAAAAAAAGTGATAAAATGAAAAGAATCTTTCCTGTGCTTTGTTTACATCAGGAATTTATTTCTTCTCTGATTGTTTTGGAAACATTTGTACAACCAGCTGCAGATTTTTATAAGCATATTTGAGGAAGTAAAAGTGAAATACCGATCTGGTGAAATGATGGGATGTAAAACCTCTGCACATGCCACATACTTAATCCTACTAAAAGAGGAGTAAGAAGGTTACTCTTCTCAGTGACAGCTTGCTCATAAGGATTTGAGGCACTCTTGCTTTTCAATGTACTTCATTGCTTTAGTTAATTAGTCTCAGTTTCTCTCGCATCTTGTCTGTGCAACAAGGTCAAACTTAATTTTTAACTTAAAAATCACATACCTTTAAAATTTTATTTCAAAACTACTTTCCTATTTCAAGTCTTAGAAGCCTAGATGTTGGTTTTTGGGAGTTTTTTTTTTTTTTTTGCTTTAGTGGTTTGGGGGTTTTTTTTTCACCAGTCTTAGTATGTATTTGAAGTAGCTTGAATTGTAAATTAGGAAATTATGAAAAAGGTAAATTCTTAAAATCATTAGTTAAAGAGAAGTGAGAGACTTCCTGTTCAGTGTTGAGAAAGCAGTGCTGAGGAAGAAGAGAGAAATCTCCATTGAAAGTTAGGCATGTAATCTGCTTAAGTCATTCTGGAAGTCATCAATTATCTGCCTCTTTAGGCATCTTAATGCATCTATGTATGCCTACTCAAATAAGCTGCTCGTTAGCTGATGAAAGCAAATGATTAGTCAATGAAATTGAAAGTCACTTGTATTTAAATATTTATTCTGAATAATTTCAACTTCTGTTATTATCAATGTATTATAAGTCTGCATTAATTGAGTTATAAATTCTTTCCAAATACACCAGAGTATGCAGGGGGAAAGTTGTTCTACATAATTCAGTATAACAATTAATTAATGGTGTGATTGCTGCAACATTGATGGCTGTGATGCTATTCTTCTACTTAGTCAGATGCCTGTGTTGTGAATCAGCCTAAATGTTATCAATATGGATGCAGTCATTTCTAAGGAAAACTATAAAACCAATGTAATTTCCCAACTAATAGGGTAGTTTTGTAATAACCCTAGATTTAAGCTTTCCTAGTATAAATCTGGGATGCTTACCAGTATGCATCAAAATTGGGGATGGTAATACCTCTGATTTAACTGGACTTGCTGTATTGACATGTTAATGGTGGAGTAATTAACTTTAAAATGCTTGATTATTCCTTCTTGATAAAAGAAATTATTTGGTATATAAAGAGTTACAGTAAGGTTTTGGGGGTTTTGGTTTGTTTTTTTCTTTTTTTTTAATCTGAAGTATCTCTGCTTTTCCAAATCTTTTATTGCATTTATGTCTTTTTTGGTTTGCTTCTAGAATCTTGCACCTTTCCTTATTCCCTCATAACTAATTCAAGTTCTTAGTCGCTTGCATGCTCTCATTGTTTCTTTTGATCCGTCTAGTCTGACTGTGTGTTCATTACTGCTGCCCTTCACTTCTGTGCTCCTTCATGGATGTCTTCAGAGAGTCTGGGCTTGATTGACCTCTGGAGAAACAGAGTCTCACCTGCTGGAATTGGTCATCTGCAGGGTACTGTGAGAATAAACGTGGGTAAGAAAGTACTCTTAATGCAGTGCTCATCATTAAGTGCAAGAGTTGATGCATGTGCAGAGCTGCCCACACTGGAGAAGTGATACAGTGATAACTGTGTGAGTTGGGATGTGAATTTGAATTTTGTTTCCCCCATTCAGAATGGAGGAGATGTGTTCTACTGCTTATCTCATTCTTCTGTCCTTTCCAGGTCATTCCTTGTCAGTCACCAGGAATGTGCCTGCCAGGCTGTTGCTGTGTTCTTATGGTATATATCCAGAGTAGGAGCTGAGCACAGCAGCAGCAGAAAGGGGGGTAGTCCAGGCTCTGCCGATGCAGCTGCTAGGCAGCCTCACAGAATTTGGCTGCATTTTTTTTCTGAAAATTGAGAACTATTGAATTAAGAAAACACCTCAGAGGTTTTGCTCGTACTTGCTGCATGTTGGCTACTGAATGCTGCTGCAATCAAGCTACTGTACTTCTGGTAATTAGATGATACCAGGCATAATAATTGGTGGTTTGGCAACATCAATGCAAAGTACAGCTAATGTGGTAAGAACAGGAAGGATTTCTTTCTTTCACTTTGTATTTTCTGGTTTTTAAAAACCAGGATTTGTGGAGCCAGTAATCCTGAATACATCAAAATCTGCACTGTTGTTTTTGATAGGAGTCTCTACTCAAACTTGTATGTTTGTGTTCTGCTCTGAAATGCAGTTCACAACTGACTGAATTACAGGACTGTCTGTTAATACTACAGAAGAAAGGAACTCTCTTCAGCTAATGGCTGTGGACTAGGGTCCTGTACATATGTGTGTCTTTTTTAATGTAATATTGTGTCAATAATACAAACAGGGACTGGAATGGAAATGAGTTTTGGAATAAATTAATTCTGAGTTGTGCTTAGCGGAAGAGTTAATTGACAGGTTTAGTACTGAAGTAACTTTGTTATATTGCTTCCAGAACCCAGCATAGTGTCAGAAACCTTCAGTTGCACTATTTACAGGGATTTAACTCCTTTAAAACATTATTTCTCAGGCCTGAGTAGTTTTAGATAATAATATAAAAAATTGAATTAACAATAATTTAGTTTCTCTTTCCTTCTAAATTGCCTCTATAATAATTTTAAATGAGTATTCAGTAAATACTATATCCAGTATTTACAACTGCTTTAATGTCTGGAACAATCCTGTCATTTGCATATCTGGGAATGCTTTTGTATATATGCAGGAATAGCTCTCACTCCATTCTGGAAAATTAAAGGTAAAAAGTTACCTCCACCTTCATGCCTCCCAAATATTTTTTTTTGATGATTGCTGTAGCAAAGCAGCTTATTTCAGGTTTTAGAGCTTTTGTTAGCATTCAATGAGCAGGAATAACTTACATATATTTTTTTAACCCACATAATTAAGAGTATCCATCACTATATTGTGTTCGCAGACCTAATGTAGAAAATTGGAGTAATACTGACCTGAACTGTAATCTACATTTGGCATAAGGGAAGGATACCTATCAATATACATTCAGAGAACTCTCTCAAGGACACCTATTTTCTCAATTTATTCTTTTTCGTCCTGAATTTGTTTTGCTACTGAGCAAGATTGATGGATGAATCAGGGATGGGTCTGTTTTCTGATTGGGATCTCTGCAAGGTTTAGTGGTGCTTAGTTGCAGCAGGATTGGAGCTAAGGGAGCTTTATGAACTGGTTAAACCACCTCCTCTGTTAGCAGTGAAGTATGTTTGACCTTGTTCCAGCTTTCATGGTTGATCATAATATGAAAAGCTCTCAAAGAAGGAAAGGAAATATGAAGCATCTCAGTCAATATTTGGACACCTCTGACCCCACATATCGGGGAAAGGAAGCTGTCCACATTGCTTTGTAGATCGTAAATATTTTTATTTTTCAAGTTCAGTTAGGATTCCATGTTTACTCCTAAACCTAAGAATTTGATTTAAGGCATCTATTAAAAAAGAAGCTTTAATTGAAGATAAAAACCTTTGGAGTTACTTAGCACAAGAGGAAGTCCTCAAGTCTGTACAAATCATTCCAGTTTTTTCTACCAATAGCTCAGGACTGACAGTACACAGAACAAACATGTCTTATCATGTAGGTATTTTTACCACTTTGCCTTAAATAAGGGCTTCAGCTCTTCTGTCATTACCTTTTTTCCCAAGTAAATTGTTGAATATTTTTGATTCAGTTTCAGTGTTGTTTTGGAAGGTCAGCAGTGCTCCAGATAACCTGTGGTATGAAATTGCTACATGAGGCTTGAAGCATTATACTGGTAAAATTTAATATTTATGGCTTCTCACCACTTTTGAACCCCAGCCAGTGTGCAAATGTTTGCTTTATTGGACAATATTGAAAAATAAAGATTGCATTAAAAGATAAAAGCTGTTAATTGGTAAGATCTGCTGAAGTCTTATATTAGTTTAACTGTAAAGAATGTGAAGGAATGCTCTTGTTCTAGTCTAAGTGTATGTATTTGCATAGAGGGAAATAACTATAGCTTCTCCACTTTGGAATTGAGTCACATTATTTTACATGAGGCACATTTATTCTGCTTGTGTCTTGTGTGAGAGCCCTTGCAACACTCTTAGTTTGCCACAGAGCATTTTCATAGGATTGTAGAATTCCATATGATTTAGGGAAAAGACCCCTAAAATCCAGCTATCAATGTAAGACTGGCCAGTCCACCCAAAACCATGTCCCTAAGTGCCTCATGTACACATTTCATTAAACACCTCCAGGGGTGTTGACTCAACCTGGTTAGCATCTTCACCTTTACATATTCTTACATATTCCAAAAGAAAAACAAAGACAAACCCAACAAGAAGCAAACAAAACAAAAATAACAACCTAGTGGGCCTATGGAAATGTCTTTGAAAGTTAATTCACATATTTTCCTTCAATAAAATAAGTAGGTTTTTTGGTTGTTGTGGGTTTTTTTCTCTCTGATGAATTCTTGACAGCTGAGGAGCTTTGAATGTCTTCTAAATTTGGGAGGAAAAAGGTTTCTTTGTACTACATATTTTTATTAATTTAATACTGACTTCATCCCAGCTTCACATTAAAGAAAATTTCAGTAGTGTGCCTACAAGTTCACTTGAGGGAAAGGCCACGTGAAGCCCAGTAGTGTCACTGGTGAGAAGTTGTTCTTTTTTAGGATGAAATTGAAAACAACAGAACATAAAATGTGGAGTAAATAATGTGCTACTCAACATATAATACACATTTTAAGGTTGCACTAGGAAGAGTTGGTTTAATTCACCGTTGATGATAAATACTTTTTTATTTTGTTAGTGTTTTTATTGAAACTAGGGCTAGAATTTGAGCACTGGTTCTTGGGTGGTACATAAATTGGTATGGCTGACTGCAGTAGATGTGATCGCTCATTTTAGAATTGCTAGAAGTTTTAGAGCTTGATTTACAATCCAAATGTCTGCTGGCCTTGCATCAAACAATTAAGGACTTCAGAGAAAGCCTTTTGTAATGTAGGGAACTTGGTAATTTTGGATGTTGTGGCACAGTGGTAACAGTGAACTGTTGAATACCCTGTTTTGAGGAGCTTGACTTTCAGCCCCATGCAGAGAAAGGGTTTATGTTTATGCAAATAATGGGATTGGAGTCTCCACATGGGGTTATATTCAGGGGGCAGCTGCTGCTTTTACTTATCCAAAGCAAGAATAATTAATGCTTTGGAACTGTACTTGCCTCACAGCTTGCCCCCAAATTGGGGAAGAGAGAAATCCCTGCTCTAATGTCTGCTTAATTGCCTTCCTGTAGAAAGACATAAGTGCCTGAAAAGCTTGAACATAACCTTTAAATTAACTAAATCGTCACAAGTAAATAATTTGGTACCCAAGTAAATGACCAAATGATAAATAAATTCACAGATATGGTCAGTTATCCCTGCAAGTGATACTGATATTATAGTTACCCATAAATTAGAATCTACACATCGAGCTGCAGTTTTCCAATGCAGCAAAAAACCCTCAAATATGTGGCATGATTTAATTCTAATTGCTGTTAAAACCAATACATGTGTTTCAGAGTGTTTGTATAGTTCAGATTTTTTTATATTTAGAGAGGTGTGTGTCCTGAGTATAATTCTTTTCCTGACTTCCATGAAGGCTTAGGTCCTTGGATGTCAAAGAATATTTTGCTCTCAAATTAATCTGAGGCAGTAGGGAGTTTGTACTATGGTTTCTGATGTAACTTCATTGTTTGTACCACAATAAACCAAAGAAAAATAGTTGAAATATTAAGTTGCTGAAATAACAAAAGGAAGAAAAGGATAAGTCCTGTTCTGTAGTCACCCCTTCCCCCTGCCCTCAGCTACCAGCTGTGATTATAGAGGCAAGATGCTAGCCCAGATGTACTTTTTCTTCCCAATAATAAATGAAGTTTTTACTTTACCCCCTAAAGATCATGCAGGACTTTGTTCCTGTTGGAATTCAGTTGTATTGCCTAAGAATTATTCACTAAATAAACCATGTGATTTTAAGAGTTCAGTTGTATAGAACTTACTACAAAACTTCATTTTCAAGTTGTTAACAGTCTCCATAATGACTTGATTGCTCTAGGTACTAGTTGTTTAATTTCAAATTGTCAAAGATGTTGAAGAGCAAGAACATTGATAGTCTTTCAGATTCAGCCTGCTGCTTAGTGTGACAGCAAGTGTTACCCTGTAAACTTCAGTTATCCTTTTCCTGACCATCCTTTTTTAATAGCAAGTTAGGTATCGTATGAATGTGATTATTTTCAAGGACTGAATTACAATCCCATGAAATTAAAATAAAACCTGTTGATAAATTTTGTTTTCTCTGATATATTTGGATACTTGGTTTTTGCATTAGTAGTGTTCCAGTAGCAAGTAGCCAAGATACTTGAAGATCTTGGCTGAGATTTGCAGAAGTAACTTGTGGTTGCTTGCAGATTTCTAGAGCGCTGGAGGTTTGCAGAAGTGCCTGCTGTGTCACTTCTTGGATGCTTCTCTTGATGTCTTTATAGGAACTGATTTTTGTTTTTATGTTAATGCTTTGAGTATTTATTGTGCTTGTGGTGTGTTTCAGAGGACTGTCTTTCTGTTTATCTCTCTTTCCTTCTACCTGTTGATAAAATATGTGAATATTGAGCTCTTAAAATAAAAGGTGACATTTAAAAAAAGGGGGAGCCTTGCTATTTCACAGAAGGCATTGGCATTCCTAAACATTAGGTTTCTAAAATGTCGCTAATTTTTCCTTTTTGTGTTTTTTGCTTGTTTTTAACAAGATTCCCATAAACTATAGAGCAAAATAAAACACACATATATATGCATGTGTGTATATATAGATATATATGTATGTATGCGTGTGTGTATATATATATATATATATATATATACACACATATATAATATTGCTTATTTTGTTCTTTTTTATGCGGTATGAAGTACTTTGCGGGCTGTGGCTGCAGCCCGGGGGACGTTGGGCTCCGGGCAGCCGCGGCGGTGCCGCTGTCCCCGGGCAGTGCCCGCGGCCCGCCGGGGAAGGATCGCGCCCGGCTTTGTCTGGGTGGGTGCAGCAGCGCCATTGAGATGTTAATGGCACAGACGCGGCTGTTTTGTGCTAGACCTTGACTGCATCTCAGGAATGTGGCCTGTCTGGTTTTAGGTTGGCACTCCAACGCCGGCTGTAACTCCTGCCCGCCGATCGATCGGTTCAAGCCGAGGTCTTTGGCTTTCGTGTGCCGAAGGAAGCGGTTGTGCTGGTGGAGAATTAGATTTATATTCTTTTCTGGTTCTCAGATCTTACCTGCTGCTCTCTGTGCTTTGTGTTTGCCATCTGCGATTTGGCAGTAAAGTAAATTTGCTCTGTTAAGCCACGCATGCGGCAGTAGCTTTACTGACAAGGGTTGAACCTTTCTTTCTGTTCGTGTTTGCTTTTTGCTGGGGTGTCCAAATGCTGCGTTGTTCCCTTCAGCTTCTCTTGCAAATATATAGAGAGTGGAGTATATTTCTATATTTTTACCGTGGATGTGGCAGTCTTCTGTTGTTAGGTTATTTTCTGGTTCAATGGAACATGTATATTCTGGTCCATGTTTAGAGGCAGTGAATAAATGAGTAACCTAGACATAACAGGAACATGCTATAATAAATCTAAGTTCTACTTACTGCATCTTAGAAGCAATTTGGTGTATTTTTTGCTTAAAATAAAGGATATATTTATGTATGCTGCAAGCACAAATTTTACGTGTAGCCAAGGGAATTAATTTTTTTTTTGTCAGTCCATTTTGTACATGAATGCAGTATCCATCAGATTTTCTGTGCTGCATTCCTTTTGTATTCTTACAATAATTGTTTACTTTGTTTTCTGGAAAAACATATGTTCTTTCAGATGTCTCTCTTAAATGTGTTGAATAATAATTTTCTTCTGGATTTCCCTACTGTGTTAGGTGAAACATGCATGGAGCACAGGGGAGAAAAATGTGAATGTATTTGGTCTTAGCTAGAAATTACTTCAGCAGATAAAACAAAACATGCAAATATCTCCTGAGCATGTAAAGCTGATCTTTCAGACACTGACTGTATTCCTGGCCAAAAAGGGGCATATGATAATTAGGTTTTGAAGGACCATGTGCTCTTGCTACAGAGCTAAATATTAAAACGCAAGAAAGCAGACTAACTACCACATGGTACAGTTGATTTTAATGGCAGTTCATGGTAAAATGCTCTCTCTTTATGTTACCTTTTAGGTTACCTAGGGTGAAACAAAATTACAGGATTGGAAACTCTGGAAAAGCTCAGCATCAGCGTTTGAGGTAAAAATGAACATGCTGAACTAATCTTGGGAGTGTCGTCTTTGTTAACTTTATGGAATTGATTGGAGGAGAGATTTTCATCAAGATCCATTTTGTGTTTAAGTTTTCAGTATTGATTTTAAAAAATTGGGCTTCACAGTCTCATTTTAGGTCTGGCAAAACTCACACTTTCAGGTGTATGTATTGTGCAATTTCTTTAAATTTTTAGCTTCAAGAACACTCTAGATCTGCTGAAATATGGTATTTTTGCTTTAAAGTCTAGTTTTACATATGTGTGCCTATATATATAATATATTCAGTATAAATGTATAATATCTGTGTTTGGCTAATATATCTTGAAATTTACTGTCATGAATTTGTATGATTCTGAATTTTACTTCTATGGTTAAATCACAATCTTAAGTGCACAGTATTTTGTCTTTTACTAAAAAGACCGATATACATCAAGAGAAATGGGCACTGCTTTTTCATGAGTTGACTGTATTTCTTCCAGTTTTAAATTGAAGCAGTTTAAAGAAGCTTGAACTCTGATTTTTTTAATGTCTTAACTCAAAGTGAAAATACATGTGGATGGAAAAAGCAGTACAATTATACAAACATAGCAAAATTGTATCACTCTACTCATGTATTTCCCACATGAGCTAGTAATTAATGAAAGTAACCTGGAAATAGGACTGGGGAAGTATGTGCACATTTAAACTAAATTATCTTTTAAATTTTAGGTTCTGATAGTAAATTAAAATAATTCATGTTCAGGGTGAACCTAAATGGTTTGTTTCTGTCAGCAAGTTGTGTTGTAGGCTCAACACACATAAATGTTTTTAAGCAACTGAATTAACCACAATTAACCTTGCTATTGTAGTTCCCTTTTCAAATAATTTTTATAGTTCATAGGTTTTTGTTCTTGTTTTTTTTTTTAATAGTCAAGGCTTACAAATTATGTGATTACTCTACAAGCTGATATCATGATGTCAAAATGCAGTTCAGGAAGCATAAACACAGAGACTGCGGAAATTAAAACGGTAAGACTGGGCTTTGTGGTATGGGAGAAGCAGGTTTTGATGTGTCACTGCACTTGTGTTCTCTGGTTTGTGTTTAAAGATGCTTCAGAACCATAGAGTAAAGTAACTTCCATATGTGAGTTTATAGAAATTGACTGAATTTCTTTGGAAAGAAAAAGGAAAGTAGCTACTTCATTTTATTAGTAGAAGTTTAGATGTTTATCATGAAACTCTTGCCCTGATACTTCTTATGAAGTTAAATATAATTAGAAATCTATTCAGCTTTTTATAAGGATGTTTGTGTGCTCTTCTTGTGGATCTTATATTCAAATGTGGTTGTGTTGGTGAAATATGATCAGCTTAAAAAAAAAAAAAAGACTTGGCACAAGGAGTTAGAATTAGAATTGAATTCATATGTTGTTCCAGATAGGAGATACAAAGTAAATGGTAAGGAAAAGATATGACAGGTAAATTAAGGTCTTAGTTTCAATAGTATGCTTCAGTTTGAAATATGAGTACAGCAAAAATAGGCAAAGAGGCTATCTGATTAAATCTACATAGCAGAAAAATGTGCTATGATAACATAGGGAACACAGAAATTTATTTAGTTCTGCTGTGCTCGCCTTGTGTCTTAGGTCCATATACTTCATGTTTTATCTTTTGTCATCTGTGTTAGGGAGGTGAAAGGAGTCTGCATAGCACCAGTCCTACACTGCTGATTAAGCAACTGCATAGTTAGGATTGTTGCACTGGCCTTGTACACATAATTTTAATAAATGAAAGTTTGTTCCAGAATCTGGCTGCAGGTCTGTATTCTTTAAAGCAGAAACATCCTCTTTCTGAACGTTTATTCTGAGCGCCTCATGCACTGGTATCACTGCAGATGTGCTACAAAACTGATTTTTCTTTTTACATTGCATTGCTTTACTTGTAAATGCCCTGCAGCCTGTGTGTGTTATGCTGATCAATATTGGCATAATCCTTTTGCATTTGTGCAGCAGCACAACTTCCATGTGAATGCTGACTTTCTGGCTCTATTGGTTGAGGTGGGCTGAATGCAACACAAAGTGTTTATTGGGCTTTTGCCCCAAGTCCAGGTTTGGTCATACTGAACACTTCATGAAGGACTTAAGGGGTTTTCTGAATCTGCTGAGTATCATGTTGTACTCCATTTCTCTCCTACAAGCAGACATTTAGGAGGTGTCTGCCAGGAATTTCACCTGTTAACTGTTGTACTCCTTGTAGAAGTGCTTCAGAATCAGCTCATCCAAATGTAGAGCCTCAATTTAACTTTTGTTTTAATAAGCTCTGTAATGAAACTTTTTCTGGACAACAGAAAGCAGCTGTTGTTGTGCTGGTATGCCTTGGTAGGCTATTAAAGACCAATGTGTCACTGGTTATGTATCAGAAGAATAGGAAGAATGGAATTCTTGCAGTCAAAATTAATATTCACAAAGTATATTTCTGATTGTGCTAGGGAAACCAGGGAAGATGGTCCTTAAAGGAATACTTATATTTGAGATTTGTAAGTGTCTACACATTCCCTTCTTGGAAAGGAGCACATCTGAAATACATTTTTTTTTATTTAAGAATATTGTAAGACCAAATGTAAAAATTGCTGTTAGGCAACGCATGGGATAAAGATCTTTGAAGGATGAGAGAAAGAATGTCTCATAAGATATGTTCTGTGTTAAAGAGAGCACAATACAAAAGAGATTCCTGATTCATCTTACTGAGTAATATTGACAGTTGTTTGATGTTTGAGCTGTGGACTTTTTCTTTGGCATGTAAAACTGAGAGTGTTTGGTTTGGGATTTTTAAGTTCTCTTAAGAGAACTAAAGTTGCAGGAGTAATATTAACAAAATAAGCTGCTTTTTTGGAAGAAGTAGTGTGCTCTTCTGGGCTGTCACTGAAAAAGTGAAATCCTTTTAAAAAGTACACTTTGTTTGAAAGAAAGCTTAGAAAGCAGGCAACATAGAAATATTGCAAGTTGACCAATTCTTGCCTTTGAATGCTTACAATGTAAGTTGGTATAAACATTCTCAGTGACATTTTACATTTTGTATATTAACGTTTACATTCATTTTCAACTCTGTATTTTGTATTTGTAATATTTTACATTTTTTCTTTTTATTTGGTCCTCTTTTACCCAAGTAAGAATTCTCTGTGTTGGATCATTCAGCAAGTTAATATTTCATGTAGCTCTTGAACATAGAAAGTGCTATAAAGAAATTGCATTCAGACTCTTCAAGTGTTCATGTGAGAGAATTTTCAAGCAGCAAGGTTCTATTAATATTTTTTTATAAATTGTGTTTCATTTCATGTAGAGTAAGTGGGTTATTTTTACCTCTTGAGGCTAACTTGTTTTGGCTGATGCTGAGAGTGTTTTTAGAGGATAAATTAGACATTCCAGGACAAAGATGAAATCTTAAAGCATCGGAAGTAGTGTTTGTATGACAAGGATTATATTAGGTACACATTTACAAATCAGTATAGAAAGCAAATTAAATACACTGCAAATGGCAGTAAGAAGTTTTTGTTGTTAATTGGAGATGATTATAGTTTTGCATTAACTTGAGAATACAGCGCAAAGCTAAGCTCACAAATGGTGATAAAAACTTAAAAGGTGCATCTCCAGGATGCTGCTTTCTTCTCTGTGCACCTCAGTGCCATTCCATAAATATTTTAAACTGGCCTCCAAGTAGGAGTGGATCCAGGATGTCTCATTGCAGGTGAGGCCTCTGGTTGGTTTGGCTTGTATTCCCTAGTGCAGTAAATCTTGAATTAAACCTTTTGTGCGCCAGGGGATGGCTTCAAATTGGATATAGTCATGTGACTGAAAAACCTACACCACAGTTCCAGATTTATTGAAGACTGGAAAAAATTGCTGTTGCATGTTGTTGACTTCATTTCCAGCATAGTGTATTTTTCTGAAAAACAGTTCTTTAAATGGTGGAATAAGGGGTTAATTTTGGCTCTGCAGTTCACGATCTGTTCACATAAATGTGCATTAAAATAAGGACACTAGGTTGTGAATTCTGCTCTTAAAACCCTCAAGATTGCTGGCCATGAAACTGGAACTTTCTCTATTATTTAAGTAGAACAAATAAGCTTGAGCCTTACCCAGCTTCTATAACTAGTCTAGAGTCACAGGAGGTATGATTTCAGGTGTTTCTCACTCCAAGTTGAGCTTCAGCAAGTTCTTACAGTTTCATGTTCTGTCAGATTTCAAAATAATGCAGTGAACAAAGATTGAACATCTTAAGAAGTATCTTTATTACCCAGCACTGGCTGAGCAGGACTAGTTTGACTTTTTGTTATACTTCACTGTTAGCTAGTTTCAGTTAGCTCATGTTCAGTTTTCTGTCCATAGATTCTGAACATATGTGCTTACCTCTCAAATGTTTTCAATTTAAAATCTGTTCTTCAAGTAGATGTGCTCTTTCCCTTTTTATTTCTAGATGATCCTGTTCTGCTTTTCTTTTATTGAAGAACTTGATATTTTTCCTTGCTATTGAAATAGAGACTCTAGAATGATACAATTACTGCATTATTCTGGCTTACTCCCATAATAATGTTGACATTGATCTTGTCAGATGTTATATACTTCCAATACAAATCATAGAAATGAGGGCCAGGACTAGGAAATCTTAGTATAGCAGAAAGAAACATTCATTTGGGTGGATAACTTTTTCTTTTTACCCTACTTTGCTTAAATTCCCTCTCTATATATGTTCTTTCAAATATGTTGTGACTCACGCAGGTTCTGCCCAGGTATGATTGCAGTGGCACACAGTGCTGTTTGGGTACACAAAAACCTAAGTTGTAGTTTAGAGTATATGTTGTTTCACAGCCTTTCCAGATAAAGCTGGAGTCATAGGTGAGCATAAATCCTTTTGCTTCTTACAGCAGGGTAGCTGAACTGGTATCACTGTTATTAGGTGCATAGCAAAAGAAGTGAATTATTTGTAATATTGGATCCTGTACTTGTTTTGTATTAGCAGCCTTTTAAAAACAGTTGGTTTTCTCTCTTAATTCCCTTCTGGTGTTGTGATATAGCTATTTTATATGTTCCTGAAGTTGTATTTATCATTTGCAAAAGAAACACATGGCAGGTGGAGCAGTAAACAAAGAAGAGGAGCTGCTCATCTGAAGTGATTTATAAATAACTGAAGTGGCTGGGCTTATGTACAAGAATGATTGAGGAATCAGCTTCAGCTTTTCCTATGGAAAATGTTTGGTTACCTGATTCATTCTAGCAGTTATTATGACAGTGAGGTCCATTTTAAACAAAGCAAACATTAGTTTTTCACCAGTTACTCTGTTTAAGTAGAGAAGTATGATTGAGACTGTTTCAATGAATTCCTGTAGTTGTGCAAAAGACCTTTGTGTTCTTCAGACACTTCAGGGGGTTTGAACTGTACCAGCCAAAACATTTTTAGTTGTGCCAGATTAGAACAGTCTATAAAACTGTTGCTGTAGTTGCATTGTTAGAACCTCCATGTGCTTGTATGCATTCTTTGAAATGTATAGAAAAAATTTAAGAATCTACAGGAACCTTTTTTTGTATTACACCTGAAATGAGTAATGACATAATACTGATTTTGTGATTTGTGTAGACTGTTGTTCTTTATTTACAGCTAAATAAAGCAATATTGATCCATTTTAACTGTTTAGGTAATCTGAAATACTTGGGCTCAAATGGTAGCTTTCGTTACAGGAGTGAAACGTAAATGAGGAGGTTGCCATGAGTTTGGAGATCATCCTAAAGCAACTGAAAAAAACATAAAATGTTAGACATGTTCTTTACTATGTCCTGTGGAAATGCACATTTGTTCCTTTTGAGTTTTTTTAGGATTTTAAAACATCTTCTCACTATGACAGTTTTGGTGACCCCCCAGATAAAAATATCAGACAATATTCCAGTGGTATCAACACTCTTTGTATATTAAAGAGAAACATTTTGGATGGAGGGGGAAGTGTGTTTATTGCTGATCCTAAATTCAAGAAGTTGCATATATCCTTCCTTGTTCACTAAGTAGCATTTACTACTGAGTGTTTGTCTACAAAAGAGAAATATGTTTTTACAATGGAGCTGTGTGTATAATGTTATTTGAGCTTAACCACACTGTCCTTCAGGGCTTCCCCTGCCACTTGAATGAATTGAGACAAAGC
The DNA here is from genome assembly GCF_028551555.1 of Melozone crissalis. Taxonomy (NCBI): domain Eukaryota; kingdom Metazoa; phylum Chordata; class Aves; order Passeriformes; family Passerellidae; genus Melozone; species Melozone crissalis. The sequence goes on along the minus strand of NW_026535796.1, from coordinate 42,157,757 downwards.
TTTATCTGACCACTTACTGTAAAGTGAAATTACTTCTGACTGCAGGGGGAGTGATCATGTAGTTCAATGTATTGCCTTCTCTTTATTTTACAATATTTACCTGAGATGGAAAGTGAGTTCATTGGTTTAATCTCTTTTTTAGGGCTTCCTGTAATTATTTTAATACTAGTTTAACATCAGTGTCTAGATATGGTCCAGATTATAATATTTAATTTAAAAATACTAACATATAACAGAGCAACAGTGTTATGAATACTTTTCTTAATTACAGAATTACATAATTACTAGGGTTGGAAAGGATCTCTGGAAATCTAGTCAATGCCCCATTTTTTATTTAATTGTACTGCTTCCTTTTTGACACTCTCTCTTCAGTTATTTCTGATAACCATTACTGGTTCTGTCTTAGATAGCATATTATAGTTCTCTTATTTATTTTATTCCTCACTGCACATCTGCAAAACTTTAGCAGCTTTCCTATTGTATAGAAAAGCAAGAACATTTCAATGCAATAAAATATTAGCTTTTCCTCATGCCTTTTTAATGAATTATTAAATATTAATACATCATCAGTTTTATGCATTTCTCAACACATATTGATGCTAAAATTAGGATAGAGCTTGTAGGAATTTTGAGGAAAACTAACTTTTGAAGATATTGATTTTTTTAATAGGGTATGTATCCATTTAAGGAGGGAGTATTCAAAATTTCTTAGATTTCATGTAGTAGTTTCTATACTATTTTTCTATATCATCAGGCCATAATCACTTTCCCAGGCTAAAGGTTTTTATGTTGTGGGGTTTATTTGTTTGTTTTAATTGGCAATTTTTTTGTTTAGTCTTGTTTGTTGTAACCTTGATAATTCCTGACAAATCACAAATGTTTTTAGCACACACACACACACCCTGATGATGAGAACTTCATAGCCTCAGTAGGAAAGTATTCTGTAGTGCTCAATGGTCATGAAGTTCTGAATGCTTTGTTTGTTTATGGATTGCAGTGTCTTTATGGAATTTGGTGGTTAACCTGGTAAGGATTCCATTCTCTATTAGTCCTTACCAGAGTCGTCAGCAATTAGCTATAATTCTGCCAGTTCTTAAAAAGAATCTAATCAGAATCTGATTATTTGAAAATACTGACATTCTTGTATAGTTTCTGTTCTTTTCCTAGCAATTAGAATAAAATTCCTGTGTATTTAAAGCTTTAATTTGTCAAAGGCCTATTTGGTTGGAAAGAAAAATGGAAAATCTGATACTTGTGCCTATGCTGTAAATTTCAGTGTTTTTCTTTCCTGAAATAAAGCTAAGACAGCTTTACTTTTTAAAGCTTAAATTTAAAATGAAATTCTGTCAGACCATAAATGGGACTTCATATTAAAATGTAAGTGTGTAAATCAAAATACCTGTAATGAGCATTGTCCTATAAAGTACAACTCCTTTTGAGTTTCTGGGGTACATTGATAAGCATACATCTTCAAGTGGAGAAGTGCCTGTAAATTTAAAATTAACATTTTTGCTGAAAATAGTATGAGAAGAAACACTTCTGTAAGTAAAATCAAGTAATGTCCTTTTCTTGATAAAGATTTTCTCTTACTGCTTGAGATTGCGAGTGTATCTAATGCCATTTCATTTTCTTCTCATAGTAGGCTGTGCTGGAACAAAAATGCAATGAAAGAAACACTGGATGAATGAATGAAAAGCCCTGCTTTGCAATCCCTCAGCATGGCAGGACTGCAGCTCATGACCCCTGCTTCCTCCCCAATGGGTCCATTTTTTGGACTACCATGGCAACAAGAAGCAATTCATGATAACATTTACACGCCAAGAAAATATCAGGTACTAGTGGTAGTACTAATACAGTAACATCAAGAAAAGTACAATTAAATCCATTAATTAATGGAAAAAGAACAAGAGCAGGTAGAGAATGTGATGTGATGCAGGCTATCAGGATGTGTCTCTCAGCTCCACCTCTTAGGAGCTAATTCTTTAGTTGGCTTTGTTTCACATTTGTTATATCCCCCTTCCCTCTTCTAAGTTTGCTCTAATGAGCAGAGCAGCTTTTAAGCTGGGTGTTCTCCTGCCACTCTCTGCAGAATGCTGCTAGGGACAAATAAACTGTGCCTCTCAGTTGAATGCATACATCATGTCTCATTCCACCTCTCACTTTGTCTTCCACATGGTATACTAATTTAGATTTTTGGTTCACATCCTGTTCAAAGCAGCCCTCTGAAGTCAGAGAACCCGTTAGGGTACTCTGATTTTTCATTTTCAGGAAAATGAGTTCTAGAATACCAGTTCTCTTTGCACTGCAGAGGTGCCCAGAAGCATTTTGTTAGTGTTACTGAGAAACTTGGATCACGTTCAGCTAGTCTGCTTGCTTATTGGGCTGAATTGATATGTGCAATTGGATTTAAAAGCTGTAGTTTCTTTCTTCATACCATGTATATAGCAACAGAATCATCTATTAGAAAGATACATTCAGAAAGCTACCTGAGAGCAGATTGTGGTACTGAAGGATTCTAGGTTTAAAAGCTGAGCTTTTATATAATGTGTTAGTATTTTTGAAGGATTGTGAGAACACATTATTATGAAAGAGACATGTTAATTGTATGGCACTTGAAAGGTTTCAAGTGATACTTGACTTTATTTATTGACTTTATTAAGTTTATTTATCACTTTTGTTATTTACTTGTCAGCTTTTTCACTGCATTACTCTAAGTAAGGACATTCTTATTTTTTTAACCTAGGTTGAACTGCTTGAAGCAGCTTTGGATCATAATACAATAGTCTGCTTAAACACTGGCTCAGGGAAGACTTTTATTGCAGTACTACTCACTAAAGAGCTGTCCTATCAGATCAGGGGAGATTTCAACAAAAATGGAAAAAGAACTGTGTTCTTGGTCAACTCGGGTAAGAGGAAATGTTCCTAAACACACTGCTAATACTTCCATGGAATATTCTGTAACAGGAGTTCTTTGAAGGCAAAGTTGGGAGAAACTTTTGTGTAAAGCCTTCAACAGCAAGGATGTGATACCTTTTATCTTTTGTTTCATTGTCTTTTTAATGTAATCTGTTTATGTATATAACATGTTCTGTTTTCTAGTTTCAAGTTAAGACGTTGAATCTGAAGTGCAATTTAGTTAGCACTGTTTCTTTGATATGGTTCTTCATAGAGGCAGTTGCCATGTGCACATGGTTTAACATTAAGTCTAAGCTAGAGAACACATTATGAAATGTGGTGTTAGGTTATGTGACACACATCTTACAAATTAAAGTATGAGAAGATCTTTATGTGAATGAGATTTATTTTTTTTTCTTAAGCGAATCAAGTTGCTCAACAAGTGTCAGCTGTCAGGACACATTCAGACCTTAAAGTGGGAGAGTATTCGAGTTTGGAGGTAACTGAATCATGGACAAAAGAGAAATGGAGTCAGGAATTCTCTAAGCATCAGGTAATGTATTAAGTAAAAACTATAAGCAAAGCAACAGAGAGGTTGGATCAAAAGTGATTCCTTCCAGTTATGCATTCAGTCTTCTATAAAAAGAAATCCAGCATATTGGCATATTTGTATGTTAATTTTTGAGGCAAATATATATAGGTATTTTCAGGTTGTTTTTAAAAAGCCATCCTCTAAATCCTTTCTTTTCAATCTACCTGACTTGTTCATTATGTCGATTGCAGAACAAATTTTGAGTAGGCTTTTGGTACTTTAAATACTATTAAAATTTTATTAAATGTTAGGGGTTTTGGGGTTTACCTTCTGGTAAAAGCATTAGTAATGCTTTATGGAATATGTCTGAGGAACTCTGACAGAAGAAAGTGTTACTATACTTAGTGAAGTTCAAAATGAAAACTACATAATTTTATCAACAAGCTCAATTTTTATGTGTTAGTGTACAAGAAATAAGTTTTTTTTTAAAAAGAATTCTGATAATGTCCTGCTTATGTTACTGATGCAATTAGTTAAGAGCTTATGAAGAACTGTCTTTCTTGCTGGAGACATGATGATGGGACACATATAAGGACACTAACTTAATTTATTAGGATTATTTAATGATATCTGTTCTGTGTGGTCTGGTTGCTGTTGAGATTGTCTGTTGTATTCATTTTTTAACTAAGCACGTGCCTGGAGAGATACAGACATATATAAATACACCCCCATCCAGAGAGATGGCTTTCTCCAGTAGAGAATGTTTTAGTCTCTTTTGTCCTGGTGTAGGTATATCAGTGGGGATTGGTATTTGCCAATGCTGTCTCACAGGACCTGCAGAAAACTTTTCCTCCTTCACCTTGACCTCTGATAGCTTGTACTTTTCTTGTACTGACTTTTTTTTCCTTTCAATCTAGGTTCTGGTTATGACATGTCATGTTGCTTTGACTGTTTTGAGAAATGAGTATTTATCCCTGTCAAATATTAATCTTCTGGTGTTTGATGAGTGCCATCTTGCAATCCAGGATCATCCATACCGTGAGATTATGAAGGTGCATTTATTGCATGAATGTTTAATATACTTGGTTGAGGAAGTAAAGTGAGTGGGAGAGCTGGAGAATTGGAAACCAAAAAAGATATTAGTGGAACCAATGTTGGCATGTTCCTGGGACTGTGAAATTATTGTGTTAAGACTTCAGTGATACTGTGTGGTTGAAGAATAGTGTATTTACTGTATTTTTACAGTGGGGATTAAAGACAAATCTGTCTTTAACAAAGAAGCTAAATTTAATGAATTAGGGGAATTTTTAAAATTCATCAATAAAATATTTGAGTTAGAGAATGAGATATGCTAATCACTTTTTATTATTTTTTAAAATGCTTATCTGTAAAGGTATTAGTGGGGCTCTTTCCAGAATATTATTGGCTCCATGCTGTTTTTTGGCATATAAGTGAGAGATACCTGCATAATAAGTATCTTTCCATACTTTCAAATGTATGTACCTTTTTCAAATGTATGTACCTTTTTATATGGCATGGAAGTATTATGTTATGTATTGTAGGTATGACAAGAGTATTCTGTTTAATGCTAACTGTTTTCATTTTTCCATGTTGTAAATATTTACCTTTAAATGTGATGGCTGTTTAACTTCCAGTCAGTAGAACAGAAAATATTAATTCAATGTTTGGGTCCTTTTGCAACACCTGTATAGAAATAAAAGTTTCCAGCCTAAGCATTGTAAATTTCCAGGTAAATTAACAGGATACCTTTTGTAATTAATTTAATTTGATTTGATTTCACAGATCTGTGAGGATTATCCATCATGTCCTCGAATTTTGGGATTAACAGCTTCCATTTTAAATGGGAAATGTGATCCTGCTGAGTTAGAGGAGAAGATCCAGAAACTGGAGAAAATTTTGAAGAGCAATGCTGAAACTGCAACTGATTTGGTGGTCTTGGACAGGTGTGTTTTATAATGATTGTTGGTAAATTGATGCCTGCATTTTCATTTTGGATAGAGGAGTAAACCAGTAGCAATATTTAGTCTTCTAAATTTTAGAAAAGTTTGTGGGTATATGATGCTGATATTCCATTTAGGATGGAGACAGAATGTTAAATGGCTTTAGAGTATAAAGTTTGATTGGCCTTGGTAGGGAGAGATTTTCTGTTGTTAAAAAACAAGGGATACAACAAAACAGATCCTCTAACAAAAAAACCCAACCCAAAACAACCAAAAAACCCTCAACACACCACCAAGCTAAAAACCTGACATTTCACAAAATACTTCTGAACTTTTAAAATGCACTCTTTTGTGTGGAGTGTAACTGTTTCACATCCAGTGTATGCCATAATGTCACTATTTAGGAAAATGTGGCAACATCCCCAGTTTAATGTCCTCTTAATGCAAGAGAAGTTGCCTTTTTTATTTCCCCTGAAATGCATAGCCTGGGTTTTAAAGGCTAATGAGAGATAGAGGAAGATGAGAGGAGCTAATAAATACTTAAATAACAGAGCAAGTGAGTTACAGAACCTAGAATCCTGTGAGTGTTGTTTAAACTAAAGGTGGTGATAGTGGAACAACCTGTTGTAGGGGAAAGTAGGGTGAAATGATTCCTATGTAGCATGTTTTCTTCTACCACCTATACTGCATTGTTGAGTTTGAAGTTAAGTTAAAGGTTGAAAGTTATGGAACAGGTGTTTTGTCCATGCATAAGCATTTTAAATGCATTTCTTTGAACTTGTCTGAACCATTTCCTTTTAAGCATTTCCTGCTGCCATCCAAGAATAAGAATTACTTTACTTGTGTCAATGTATTTAGAGAGATAAATTTACATGATGTAGATTGGTTTTCTTTTGTATCGCAAGAGAGTGCACTGTCGAAAAACAAGTGAAGATGTTGGTGAAGTAATTAGAATTTGCTTAAATTTTCCAGTATTTGAAATGAGAATAGCAATATTAGCCTTCTTTTTAGGAGTGTATAAGAACGGTATCTAGAATTAAGTAGTTCAGCATTTTGGGAGGTGGAGGTTTTTCTGAAGTGTTTAACTGTATAATTTTTAATTATTGATTCATGGTGGGGAAAGAAATGTTCTTGAATACATGTCGTGTTGCTGTTGTGTTTGCTGTATAACCTTAAGAGCTGAAATAGCTCTGGCTTTCAGAAGCTGTGTTTAACTTGATCTTTGCCCTCATTCAGATATACTTCTCAGCCATGTGAGATTGTTGTAGACTGTGGACCATATACTGACAAAAGTGGGTTGTATGGAAGATTATTAAAGGAATTGGATGAAGCACTTGCTTTTCTGAATGACTGCAACATATCTGTACATTCAAAAGAAAGAGATTCTACCTTAATTCCTAAGCAGGTAAGGATATCAAGAAATGTGAGAAGCCTGGGAATACAAACCTTACTACTGTTTTTCTTTGCCATGTGTGTTACATAACTGAAACCTCCTTAGCTAGCGATCCTTAATTATCTGAAGCAAAAAGACTTCTGATTTTTGTGTTCATTAACATGCAGTTGTTTCCATTAATGAATGGGGCTTCAATGTCAAGCATTGATTAGAATTCCATTTAGTTGAGATTCAGATTTGCTTAAAGCACTAAAACAATTCTGCACCCTGATGTTGTAGGTCCTTATCTCTGAAGTCAAGAATTTGACATTTTCACAATCTCCTATGACCTTTGAATAATTTGGTACAGAGGAAATAAGGCTTCAGCAAGAATTTGGACTGTTCCCTGTTGTATTAAAAGTTGGTAAAGGAAGAATTTAGGCAAAAATTCCAGCCACAGATGCACAGTGTCTGTAATTTATCTTAGAACAATGTTGCACTAGTGTCACACCTTGCTGGAACAGAATTTGAATCTCAAGTCTTGCTTGACTTTCTTTCTCTGTGTTTGCCCCTGTGTTGTCCTGACCTTTGGCAGAGGATGGTCCAGAAGGTGTGGAGTATTTAGCAGGGACCTCTCACACGAGGGGTCCAGGTACCTTCTTTAACCCTGCTTGGCCTTCCTGGTTTGGAACTGCCTGCTAAATTACAACTGTGTAGGCATGTAAGTCTTTGAACAGGAAGTCAGTAGTGAATCACTACTGTGATTATTCCTGTAATAGTCCATGACAAATTTGGAGAATGTATTTCTTTCTTCAGCCCAAAATATTCCATTTTCCTTAAGCATTCTCAGAAAATGGGGACTCTGAAACTCTCTATAAAATATTATTTGTGCCAGAGGGAAAGATGGTACATAAGGCAGCCCATCTCAGTGCATGGGAATTGGGAGTCCTGGTTATTTTTGTGCTAAATTGTAGTAGGCTAAAATACATAAGGAATGCTGGCTGGAGGCAATCTTCATGACTTGCAGAGTCCAGAACAGTGGATTAACTGCTCTGCATCTAAAGCTTGTAACCCTCTGTGCTTGTTTTAAACCAGTAGCTCTCTGGAAGATGGAGACACCCATATTAAGAAAAGAAACAAGTTTCAGACCGAGGTGCTTTATGTCTTGGCAGTGTAGAATATCAAACCTCTGTGTTGCAGTTACAGCTAGTCCAGATAGTTTTGCCCTTAAGTCTTAGAACTAATAAACTCCACAGAGAATAGGATAGCATCAAGAGGATGATAGCCTGTTCTTTATTTCCTCACAGAAGGGAAGAAGGAAGAGAAAGCAGCAGCTGAAAACCAGTGTCCTGTTATGGTACCATTGTAGTTCTTCTGGTACAATATAGGGCATCCAAAGGATAAGTCCTTTAAATACTGTTATCAGTGTACCCCATTTCTGAATTCCTAGTTTATTTTCTGACAGCTTCACTCTTCTGGAGGAAACAATCTCATAAGATAAGATTATGATGGTACTCTACTGCCTATTCTGTTTCTGTGAATAGGATATAGTTTTCTCTTTTTTACTATTCCACCCACACATACTGTGTTCTGTTTTTCCTAGGCTAGAATTCCTAAGGCTGCCTTAAGGCCACCGTGCAACTTTCTGATTAAATCCTTCTGAAACCCTGCCAGCTGTCAGTAGTAAATAAAGTAAAAATGCCCAGTAAACTGTTTATTCTATAAGTTCTGTGTTATGTAGTAAAGATAAGAATTTTTGCTTTGTTTATCTAGCTGCTTCAAAAAGTATTCTTTTTAGTATAAATTTCAAATTGCATTTGTACAAAATGACAAAATTTTGATTAAGTTTGGGGTTTTTTGGAGATTCAGAAATGTACAGTTTGAAGTTGATTGGTAATAATTTTAAGGGGAGAGGGGGAGGGGCTTCATTAGAAACACCAAATTTCCCAAGGTCATCTAAATAAGAAAAGCAGACTTCTGCATTTTTTTTAAGTAGAAAAATTGCCATAATCCTTACAAAGACTGTGCTGTAAGAGAAAAAAAGCCCTTAGTCTTAAATGAATAGTTCATGAATGTACTCTTTGAACTGATACTTGAATTCATTTGTTGTAGATATTGTCAGACTGTCGAGCTGTGTTGGTTGTTCTGGGACCGTGGTGTGCAGATAAGGTAGCTGGGATGATGGTGAGAGAGCTGCAGAAGTATATCAAACATGAACAAGAGGAGCTGCACAGGAAATTTTTATTGTTTACAGACACTTTCCTAAGGAAAATACATGCACTCTGTGAAGAGCACTTCTCGCCTGCCTCACTTGACCTGAAATTTGTGACCCCAAAAGTAATAAAGCTGCTTGAAATCTTGCGCAAATACAAACCATATGAACGGCAGCAGTTTGAAAGTGTTGAATGGTATAACAATAGGAATCAGGATAATTACGTATCTTGGAGTGATTCTGAAGATGATGATGAGGATGAAGAAATTGAGGAGAAAGAGAAGCCAGAGACTAATTTCCCATCTCCCTTTACTAATATTTTATGTGGAATTATTTTTGTGGAAAGAAGATACACAGCAGTTGTTCTAAATAGGTAAAGCTTTTTATTTAACAAAAAAAAATATTCTGATGGAAGAAGGCAGACTTAGCTGCCAGGATGTTAATATCATGAATATGTAGGGGATTTCTTTGTATTTTCAGAACTCTTTTCATAAAGTTGTTTTAGGAGATCATACAGAATATTTCTAAAGCATATGAGAAGAGTGTATGTCTTTGAAAGTTGTACTCAAGGACTTGTTTCAAACCTGAGTTTTTAATTTGATTCCTTTAGAAAGCAAATTGTTAAATACTGTACTAAACCTGTAAAATAAGCATATACTGATTTGTTATAATTGGCCTTTAGATTTATATTTTCAATGGATGTTGAAAACTTCTCTAGCCTACTGAGTTCAATACTTCTTGAAATCTCACCATTACCCTACTAAATCACAATATTATATGATCCAAGTCTAGAGAAAATCAAATTTACCCTTGCACAAATATCTCTCAAGATTTACCAGTACTGCTTTCACAGTTGATGTTTATAAAGCACCTATTTAGTCAAACACTGAGTGCTTTCTTAAAGTCTCCACCAAGAAAAATATGAATGTGGGAGTATTTGCCAACTGGCAGTATTGTAGTTCCTTATCAGTTCCTATTCTTGAATATGATACATGTTAGTTATGTATAGCACTTAATTTTTAAAAGCCATTTGCCACAAACTGTGAATGACATGATTGATTCACCTATCCTGGTTTTGGTTTTCAGGTTTTTTCAGGTTTCTCTGGTAGTGTAGCAAATGTCCTGTGCCAGGTGTTCATTGCATTCTGGATACCTCTAAACCTGACCCCTCTATTGGTACATTTTTGCTCGAGTTAATAAGTGCATAACATATCCTTTGATCTGCAGACTTGCCTATGTCAACTTTTGTCAACTTTTATCTTTTCTCTTTTTCTTTTTTGCATTTTTAAATATGTTCACATAAATGTGCAGTATGAGGCAAACCAAGCTGTTCAGCATAATGAACATATTCTGTTAATAAGTTCTGAAGAAATGACATTAACAGTCTTTTGCTGAGCTGAAATGAGTATTTCATTACCCTATAGCAAATGAACAGAATTCTGGAAACTTTTTTCTTCTCTGTTCTGTTATGAATGTGATTTAAATCATACTGGTTTTCCACTGTGCATTCATTCTTGTATTCTGTTATTTATACAATATCCTAACTGCTGTTGAACCTGACAGAATACCGAGTCTAGATTAAATAGGTGATCAAATTCTGCCATCTTTGAGCTTTAGGCACCTTTAGTAGAGGTTATTGGCAGCAAAATGTATATATATATATACATAACATATATATATATATAACTTTTTATCCCTTTCTGAAAGCTAGCTGCCAGACTCTCAAAATGCTCCTTTATCTCATGTAGCACCTGATTTCAGAACACCTGATATTGTATTGACCATCAGACTGGAAGCCTTTGGTGGAGAAGCTCACTGTAGGCCTTCTTCAGCAGAGAGTATTTGATTTCAAGGGCCTCTGCTGGTGACAGCTATACCTAGGCTATGTATAGGGGAAGGACTCTACTGAATGAGAAAGTCATAAGTGTTTGAATTAATGTATCACAGCTACTTCCAGTAATGGAACTGAGTTCAAACAGAAGTATAATTTTTCTTAAAACACAATTATTATATTTAGAATACCATTTTATAAAATCTAGGATGGACAAAATTGATGGCATGAGTTGTACTTTCTGTCTTTATTATTGCACTCGGTGGAGTGGCTCGCTCAGTGTTTAAGTTGATGTATGCAGTTCAGTTCTGATGCCTATAAGCTTCTTTTCAGAATAGAAGACATTTTCTAAAGCCCAGTTCCCTTCCATTTGCATTGTAAGTGCCTCTTAGCTCCCTTAAGAGAAGGGTTTGAAAGCAGAAGTTTGAAAAGCAGAAGTTATGTGTTTGAAAAACACCACCTGTTACCTACCACAAATAGTTTTTTTTAATCATTAGTTTGGAGTCCTATATGTTTCTCAGGAACTTGGCTAAGATTTGCAATGAAGTGTTTATTCAGATGCTTTTTATTGTCTATTTCTATACAAGTAAACTAAAGTAAGAATGTTTGAGATGTTAAGTAGGAACTGAATTTGTATGACCTCACAGAAATGTCATATTGAAAAAGAAATAAAAAAATATTTCTATCCAGTTATTAACCCATACTTTCTTAGACTGTGTCTCAAGAGCCTGGACTGCATACAGAAATGTAATTCCAAATACAGAAATGTAACTCCATTTGGCCTTGAACTAGCAAACCACATTTGCACTTCAGCACAGGAGGGTCCTTCTGGTCTTGTTTCCTTAAGGATGGCAAGTTGTATGCCTGTTTTCTGTCCTCTTGCCTATCTCTCTGTTCATTCCAGTGTTAACAGATTGCAAAAGAGGAAAGCCTTCAAGGTGTTTTATGTTCCCATAAATTTTGTTTAAAATGGGTACTAGGAAAGGGGGCCAGACTTGAGTAGTTTCCCAAGGGTAGGAAGAGCAGGGAGAGCTTTGCATTTTCCCTCTGGTTTGGCAGCAGCTTGCTGGACAGATGGTAGGCTTATAGCTGGGGGCTGGCACAGCATCCATCTACTTCTGTGTGAGACAGAAATGCTAGAGATTTTTTGGGGGAAAGGTTTGAGTTACTGCTGGAGGTGTAGAGAGACAGGATGTTCTTTGGCTGTGGGGAGCACCTGGTAATGGACATGATGGATGTGCTTTGAGCAGAGTAGTAGTGGGATGGCTGTAGTGACACATGCAAGGGATTATTTGTTGTATATAATACCTTGATTTTTATTGGCTATCCTGTTCACAAGCCTGTTGCAGTTAAGTAATTCTAAATTCTGTTCATCCTGAAAACTGATCAACTAATGATGCTTCAGCATACTTACTTTGATTGCACACTGTAATTGTGGTTCTAAATCCATAAATGCCTCATTTTCAGATTTCATGCATTATTTAGGTGAGCAATCTTCTGCCTTATGTGTGAAATCAGAACAATGCAGAAGCCAGCCTTTTCTGCTTCTATAACATAAAGGATAAACTGAGTGGAAATAAAGTGAGAGCATGAGAGTTCCTCACATCCCTGTCAATTACTCCTTTTAAAGAATTGTATTACATCCTTTATTTGGGTTAATTTCACAAGTAGTGAACATCTCACCCTGTAGGCTGAGCATCACCCTTGAGAAAAGCAGGTCAACATTTTGTCACCAGTATACTTGAACAGAATGTATATTCTAATAGTAATTAGAAGTACAATCTTACATTTTAACCTAGAAATTAACATTTTATACTGAAGAAACATACTTTTGTTGAGGAAGCAGATACAGATCTTCTAAAATCAGCTAGAGCCTACAGAAAAAGATTAACAAAGTAATTTTGAGTAGAGTGCTTTAACAACAGAGAGCCTTAATAGATTGGTTTAAAAATATAGAGTTTTAGCATGATAGGTTTGAAATGTGTGTGAAGCACAAAATGCATGAGCTCTCCATGTGTTTCTGTATGCAGTCTATCTTGTGTTAACCTTACAGTGGTTTTTGAGAAGACTGCAGTCAGTTTATGTGTTAACACGACTTAATTGTCGTGCTTCCACTTTTCCTTTTAACATAGGTTGTATAAATAATAGATTTTCCTCCATTTTGTAGGATGTGTAACTTCTAAAAACATGTGTAATATTTTTAGGTTGATAAAAGAAGCTGGCAAGCAAGATCCAGAACTGGCTTACATCAGTAGCAATTTTATAACTGGACATGGCATTGGCAAGAACCAGCCTCGTAACAAGCAGATGGAAGTAGAATTTAGAAAACAGGAAGAGGTAACTTCAAGAAAAAAATTAAACTGGCAGTACTCTTTTTTTGTGTGTGTGTGTGCCTTTGAAAACAAAACAAATCAACAGACAGAGTCTGGGGCACAGTCACTGGAAGTTTATAGCTTTTTTTAACAAATATGCTTACTTATTTGAGATACAGCTGTTTGTAAAACAATAAAAGTATGTTTGGAGACGCATTGCACAAACAAATTAAAACTTCATGTAAATTCATGTTTATATCTAGTCAGATTATTACCTAATTTTTCTGCATTGTGTTAGTGGTAATATAATATGTTACAAATGTAAAGAATGTCAGGCTTACTGACATTTTCAGTAGTTCAGCTGATTTTAATATTTATCTTTTCTAAATGTGAATTTGTTTAATTATTAAATGTTAAAATGTTTAAAAAAACACCTGATTTTACATTATTAAAGCTCATCCTGGCTGGGTTGTGCTCCAGACACCACACTTTTCCTTAGTATTGTTTCATATATAGCATAAATATCAGAAGTACCAGTTGTAGAAGGAGCTCTATCCCCTGAGGATGCTTCAGCCCTCAGGAATGTTTGGGAAAAGATGGTGTCCTGAAAGCATAATTTGTTTTTTTCATTAATACCACAACTGAAAACTTGTAAGTAAATAGGGAGGATCCTCTCCATTCCTAGAGATTATAGTAGTTTCTTAGACACCTGTGATTCTACATACCTGATTTTATTCTTAGAAATCTTCTGGTTCTGATAAATAGTCCTGTTATGTTTCTGAAAAGATTCTTTGTAATAGTTTTGTATTTCCATGTCTGGATATGCTTTGGGGGTGTTTGAGCCACTCATCTTGGTTTAATTGCTTTTTGTTGAATTTCATGATGGAAACAGATTTGTAAAATTTGTCTTCATTACTTTTGCAGGTTCTTAGAAAATTTCGAGCACATGAGACCAACCTCCTTATTGCTACTAGTATTGTGGAAGAGGGTGTTGACATACCCAAATGCAACTTGGTGGTGCGTTTTGATCTGCCCACAGAGTACCGTTCCTATGTGCAGTCAAAAGGAAGAGCTAGAGCACCAATTTCCAATTACATTATGCTAGCAGATACAGACAAAATCAAAGGTTTTGAGGAAGATCTGAAGACATACAAAGCAATTGAGAAGGTATGAGGTCAAAGGAATGGGCCTGGGGTTTTTTAAATGTATCTTAGTTCGTTTGCAGGGAAAAACCTCTCAACATGTTCTTTTCTTGAAATGTTCAGATCCTCCGAAACAAATGCTCAAAATCTGTTGATGCCAGTGAAACTGAAACTGAACCCATTGTGGATGATGATGATGTCTTTCCACCCTATGTATTGAGGCCAGATGAGAACAGTCCAAGGGTTACTATTAACACTGCTATTGGACACATAAATAGGTAAGAGATATATTCACTTCTTACTTCATATCATTGACTGAAAGATTTCTTAGTCGATCTCACAACATGGATGCATGGGGCATTATACACATTATACACATTAATTCTTAGGCACCTTGACAGAATCTTCTCTCCTAAAGAAAGTGGTCACAGAAGTTTGAAGGGATTATTTGCTTTCTTTATCTTACCAGAGGTTCTAGCTCTGATAGTAAATGTAGTGATGTTGATTCCTGTTTAATTAAATTCTCTGAAAACATTCAGCTTCAAAATGTGTAGTAAATTTGCATTTTTGCTCTTGTCAAGCTAGTTTTAAAAATAAATAAACAAACTGTTAAAACAGTATTTAAATCTTCGAGTTCTAATATTCACATTTGTGGTAGCAGTCTGTTGCCATCTTTACAAACAAAACCACAGTAACTAAAGTCCACCAGACAGAATGGGAGCTACTCAAATATCAACTCTGTAAGGGAATGGTATCTAGAGAAGGTTCTCAGTGGAAGACAAAAAAGACAAGGAAGAAGATCCAGGGAGCTATGAACCAGTCAATTTAACTATAGTCATGTGGAATGCTGTGGACAAAGTCCTTATGCCAATGGTTTTTAGGTCCATAAATAAAAAGGGGTTGGCAGAAACCAAGTTTTACTGAGGGATTTTTATCTCTGGTGTCATGAAGTGGTTGACTATGAAAAGCAGTGAATGTCATTTACTTAAGTAAAGCTTGGATGCAATTGCCAAAGTATTACCTTGGTAGCTAAATTCTGGAGATGCAGACCATTTTGATGGACTGGCTGGTAAATAAATCCTCTCAAAGTAGTCAGATTTGAAGCATGAATGGCAGATGGTAGATGGTTCAAAGGCTGTCTGGCAGCTGGGTGTATGTGGCATTGAACTGTTAAGAGGTCCAGCACAGTTTAACATCAGGGTGTTGTTATTTAATACCAAGCTGGGAGAGAGGGAAGTCAGTACAAGGGAGGAAAGGCAGGAGGGGGAAACCATGATAAACAGGAGGAGTAAGACAACAGTAAACTCAGGAGATATAATGGGAACCCTGGGACCTGGCAGGAAACAGCCTTGTGCATCATTGCAAGCTGGAGTGACCTTTCTGGAGACCAGGTTTGTAATAAAGGACTTGGAGGTCTTCTGCTCAGAAGTTGGTTGAATATGAGTCAGTAGTGTACCTTTACAGTGTACATCATCTTCTCTAGCATTCATACTAGTGAGGTAATGTTCCACTGAAATGTGTTCAGCTTTCAATTTGCACGTTTTGGTGATGTGTAAAATGTTTTGTCCCCTCAGGTACTGCGCTAGATTACCAAGTGATCCATTTACACACCTGGCTCCCAAGTGTAAGACCTGGGAACTGCCTGACCATACATTTTACTCTACTCTCTACCTGCCAATCAACTCACCTCTTCGAGCTTCAATTGTTGTAGGTATTTGGGCAAGGAAAAGCATGGAAATACATAAATATGTTGGGCTAAGAATGGTCTGTGCCTTTTCTAGATTTAGTTGCACTGTTGGTAATGAAAGCTAGATTTTTCCGTATAGTACTCTCTAACTGGTTTTAGATCACTGTCTGTTTTTGTTATAATTCATTTTTCATCAGTTACTTGTTATGCCAAAGGCAAAAATATTTAGATATTCTCCCCTGTACATTGTAGTTTCATGCACTTGTCCTTTATTGGTTTTGATCAGTAATATAGTTGAGTTCTTGTAATTTTGGTTTCTATGGAAAAACAAGCCTGAATATCTTCACAAAACTGCCATCAATGTGGTTTTTACAAAAATTTTGCATGCTTGAAATGTTTGTGTTGAACTAAACACAATAAATAACTTGCTAGTAAACCAGAGTTTTTACAAAGTGTTTAAATGTTTATAGGGCCCTCCAATGAGTTGTGCAAGACTGGCTGAGAGAGTTGTCGCTCTTATATGCTGTGAAAAACTGCACAAAATTGGTAAGAACTAGAAAAACAACCTCTTTGTTAAAGTGTATTTTATAGTTGAGAAGTTGCATATGATACAGATGTTGTATATGTACATGCCCTTCTCCTGTAGCCATCTATTGCAGCTTGCTTTCGCTTGCCTTGTTTTGTGATGTGGTCATGTACTTAGTAATTTAGCTTACACTGTAAGCTGAAGTAAATTTTCCAGGGAAATCTGGTTATTTAACAAATTTCATATTAAACAGCAAAATGAACATTAGTACGAGACTAAGATTTTGGTATTGAGTATACTTAATAGGGAAAAAAGTCTTGTTCTATAGAGGATACTGATTATAGTTCAGGGATCGCATCCTACAGCTGAAAGAACATGGTTTTCTAAGTTAATTGTGACAAAATGTAAAATATGCAACCCTAAATTTATTGGTTTCTCTACTGTATTCTAAGACATGGTCCAAAAACAGGACTTTGTAGTTCAGCTCTTGTATCTAGTAAGGATAATGGAGCATGTTCTTAATTGTGGAACATTTTAAAGATAATTCTGTGTTACTGTTTTTTTTTAATGAAGTATGGAAGTATTTATGTATTTTTAAGCAAAAAAGAATTTCAGGCCTGGGGTTTGTATTTTTTTTTCTGAGTTAAACCTTTTGAACAGTAATTCATACCAACAAATATACCCAAGAATGGCACCCTGATGGCAGCTCTACCCAGTGTTGGAAGTGCACATTCAACAGCAGTGATTTACTTTTTAGAATGATAGAGAAATATAAATTTTCTCTCTTCCTTTGTATTACTCCATATGAGTGATTTTAAAGTAAATGTGTCAGTCATAGATCACTTTTGGGCAAAAAGAATTATTGGATATTTTTGTTAAAGAATTCACTTTTTAAATTAAATATAAGACTTTTTTGTACTAAAAATAAGCATTTGTTTTTCTCAAAATTCAGTCTTTATCACTCTTTCCGCAAAGTTGCACTTTTGGAGCCTTGCAGTAGTCCATGTATTTTAAAACCTTACATGTGAGGTGTTTTCACAAGCAGTTTCACTATTGTGTAGTATCTGAAGGAACCAAGATTTGGTTGTTCATAATGCTATTTCTTTGTACTCTGTTGTAATATTCAGGTGAACTGGATGATCATTTGATGCCAGTTGGTAAAGAAACGGTTAAATATGAGGAGGAACTCGATTTACATGATGAAGAAGAAACCAGTGTTCCAGGAAGGCCAGGCTCTACAAAACGAAGACAGTGCTATCCTAAAGCTGTTAGTATCACTTACTGCTGTCCAGATCTCTGATCTAATACTTTATGTACTAATAAGACAGAATTGCCAACTCTTAATCTTAGCTGATCAGAAATTTTTACAAGTCTTGTATTTACTTTGATGTTCTGATTCTATGGAAGCCTGCAGTGCTGCCTGAGTTTATGGTACCACATGCTTTGGAAGCATGCCTGTAAGCTCAGAGAACGTTCACTTTCTGTAGGGCTTGTTGGCAAACACTTATTTGCCTAGTGTGAAAATAACTGTGAAGAAAACAGTCCTGCATTAATAATCTGTAAAATCTGTACCTTGTTACTAGCTTTCAGGACAAATAATTGAACACTAAGGATGTGCCCCGGGCTTAATACAGAAATATGTTTGGGGGTTTTTTTGGATGCCTGGTTTACTGGTTGAACACAGAATTTCATATTTCCTGGTTTAAATCTTAGAATATCAAATAAGTGTACCTGGATTTTTTTTATTACTTTTAAAGTAGTTCTAAATATTATAATTTATAATATTGTACTTGATCTGTTGAAAGGGTCACACAAGAAAATACAGCTCTGTGTTAAGTAATGTATTCACAGTCTGTTGCAACAGGTTTCAACTACACCAGCTTGTAAAATTGGACTTCTTAAATGGTATTTGGGAGGGGAATTGGAAATACTTTAGGAGAAAATGGAGAAAATAAGCTTTGTAAGAGTATTTTGCAACTACTCTGGAACCTTTCTTTTTCCTCTGCAGTTGTTACAGGTCCTGTCTAAGGTCCTTTGAATAGGACAGGTAACTTATAGAATCTGATAATCTTTGCATTTCACAAAGATGCACAGTTTGCATTTTTGCACAATATTTCTTGTTACAAAGCTTTTCCCTGTCCTTTTAGCTCACCAGTGATTGGAGTTGGGGTGATTCATAAAATGCAAGATTATGGTGTCTCATTCAGAGGAGTTGATTTGTCAAGTGATGCATCATTCTTTTTCAGTTATTTCTTTTTTAATAGGGAATCTAAGAATACTTTCCTTTGCCTTTGTCCCAGCTTCTCACATCTGGAAAAGAAGCTTTGGCAAATGTTTAAGGTCTGCAAGATCCTCTTGGGTTTAATGTAGTTATTAAATTTATGAGTAATTTTCCATTAAGCCAAGGCCATAGTTTTACTGCAGTGTAACTTTAAAATCCAGGACTACATGTATTGCAATTTAGTTTTAGATAAACAGGAGGATCATTTTGAGACCTGCAAAGTAATGAACTTCTACCAAACATGAAGTATGGTTTCTTAACGTCCATGACAAATATGAGCAGCAGAATTAAAAGTGCTTGTGGGTGTTGCAAGTATTCACATCTGCCAGCTAGAATTGTAATGAGAGAACTCATAGTGTAGTACCTGGATGAAGGGGCAGTGTATTGAATTTTGCTTGTCTTTGTCCCAAGTGTATCAAAATATTTTTGATACTTTTAAATAATTCTGCTGGAAAAAGAATCTGTGTTAATGAAGATGTAAGTTCAGTCAAGCTTTTTTTTTCCTGAGTATGTACGCTTTCTTTTTTTTTTCCTGTTCTACTGTTAAGTTCCAAAGGTCTTGGACATAAAATGTGCTCTAGTGTTGCTAGTTAAATGCAGACATTTGCATCAAAGCTTGTTTCAATCTGCCTAAAGTAAGGAGAGGCATGTTTTGCCTCCATCCACTACTGCAGAAAGGAAGGTTCTAAGCATACCTGAAAGCAG
Organism: Melozone crissalis; assembly: GCF_028551555.1. Classification (NCBI taxonomy): domain Eukaryota; kingdom Metazoa; phylum Chordata; class Aves; order Passeriformes; family Passerellidae; genus Melozone; species Melozone crissalis. The sequence goes on along the minus strand of NW_026535796.1, from coordinate 42,138,301 downwards.
GATTAAAATACAAGCAAGCTTAAATGGTGTGATCCAAAGCCATAATACAACTTTATAAAAGAGGAAGGAAAGAGAGAATAAGAAAGTAGGAGAATGCCCAGAATAATTATGAGAGGCACAGGAAAGAGACTGCCACTACCCTGGTGCTGGCTTACAGAGTGTGATGTGTCTCTGGTGAAGTCCCTCCCAGAGCCACAGCAGCAGGACCAGCACGGGGGGGAAGGGGGCACAAGCAGCCAGCACCTTACCTTAGCAATCTTTTGAGGCTGGATGTGTCCAAATGCACCTACCACCAATATACCTTTATTTGAGGGAATGATTCCATGTGAAGAGGCAGCTTCAACTTTGGGGGCAGACATTTGGGCTCCAGTATCGACTTGAAAAGTTACAGGAACTTTATGGGGACCAATAGGACAGGTTGTTAGTAATTCTCCTTTAGAATTTTTGGTAAAGTCTTCTTATGAAAACCCAGCTCACCTACTGAGGACAAAGGAAATCTCATGGCTGTTATGCCAGGCTGCTGGCCAAACATTTTTGCTTAAGAAAGAAAACACTGCTTGAGCCCAGAATAATTTTTTTTTTGTTCCTTATTTTTAGCAATGTGTTTCCAAATAAACTGAGGAGGACTTATTCAGAGAAAAACAACTAGGTGGACTTTGCTGATTTTTGTCATGTTAATGTTTTAATTTTTTTTTATTTTTTTTTCAGATTCCAGAGTGTTTGAGGGATAGTTATCCCAAACCTGATCAGCCCTGTTACTTGTATGTAATAGGAATGGTGTTAACGACTCCTCTACCTGATGAGCTCAACTTCAGGAGACGAAAGCTATATCCTCCTGAAGATACTACAAGATGTTTTGGCATATTGACAGCCAAACCTATACCTCAAGTAAGGAACTGTTTCCTTGTTCTGCATGCCTTGCAACCTGTTATTTTCCATATATACTTACTCCCCACCCAACAGAGTGAAGAGTTGGAAATGACCATAAATTATCAAGTAATCCTCAGAAAATAAGCAACACTATCCATCCAGTCAAGTCACCACTTCTTTTTCTGCCTTTAGAGATGGAATCATCTATTTTTGCCAAACTTTTGGTTTAGAAATTTAGTATTTTGTATTGGCAAATCCAAAATTACCCTCCTTTCTTGTATGAGGTATGATAGGAGTAGACATACCAGCTATGGAGGTGGCCTGCACTGCACTACCTTATCTATACAAAAGCTAAGGTAACAAATTCTCTCAGCATTCCTAGTCTGCAGCAGCAGAAAAAGTGGGCCATGTTAGTTGAAATTGGCATCTCTTGCTTCAGAAATTTTTTAGTAGGCATTTTCTCATGGTGAGACTCAACTGAAGAAGATTTTTTCAAATGGTATTTTCTGCTGTCCACATAAGATGTTACAGGAATATTCCTGGTTTTCCCATTTCTTACTTCATAATAGAAAATACTTCCTTTTCTGCTTAGCTTTAATAAAGAGAAGAGCCGTAAAACACAAGGAGAACCATTGAGAAAACCAATTCAGTCATTCTTTAACATTCAGAGTCTCATCTGTAATTGAAGGATCATCACAGTTCAAAATTCTGATCCTATTTGTTCCAATTTGCTGTAGAGTCAGTTAAGCATTACCTCAGAATCCGCACTAAGCAGACAGTACTCTGTAAAGGAATCCCACTTTGGATTCTCTTTTGTGATTTCTTTCAATTTTGTGCTTGTTTAGATTCCTCACTTTCCTGTGTATACTCGCTCTGGAGAGGTTACAATATCCATTGAGCTTAAGAAATCTGGTTTTACTCTGTCTCTGCAAATGCTTGAGCTGATAACACGACTCCACCAGTACATTTTTTCACATATTCTTCGTCTTGAGAAACCTGCACTAGAGTTCAAACCTACAGAAGCTGATTCAGCCTATTGTGTTCTACCTCTAAATGTTGGTAAGAACAAAAATTTTGAAATTTACAGCTTGTCAGAAAAGTTCAGCCTAGAAAACTGAGTTATGCATTTTCCTTTTTAAGTTGATGACTCCAGCACTTTGGACATTGACTTTAAGTTTATGGAAGACATTGAGAAATCTGAGGCACGTACAGGCATTCCCAGTACACAATATACAAAAGAAATGCCTTTTATTTTCAAGTTAGAAGATTACCAGGATGCAGTTATCATTCCACGGTGAGTATTCTACATAGTGTAGGTGTGTACCTGTTGTATTTATACAAATACTTGTAATAAGGGCATCTTAGTAGTATCTGCAGCAGAATTGCTTTTAAAGAACTGTATGCTGTTAGTCTGAAGGTATGTGGTAGCATTTCAAATAATTTAAAGATTTCTAAAACAGTAGTTAATCTTATCTTAGTAGCATATCCACAAAAAAATGTTGCCACAGTCTGGCTTTAATTTTAATATTCTGCCTGTAATGCAAGAACTTCACTGTCCTTGAAAGGCTTGTGAATTTACCTTGTTATGCATTTGAGGTTTTGTATTTTAACTTTATTTAGGGGATGACTTGGTTAAAATGCCAGTTTAGACATGAGATAGTACAGTATTTGTATGTAGAGGAACTCAGAGGAATTGTACTGATGCAGAATATCACACTGGAGACCAGATGCTAAAAAGCCAGATTATCAAACTTTATTGTTAGGTGTTCTGAATTAAGAAATTATCATTTTCAGCATTACTGTTGTCCAGAGCTTGATTTTGTATTATATATTGAAGACCTAAATCCTCCATTTAATTTAAATGTTTATCTTGTAGAAGAAATTTCACAGATTATAGATTGACTTTATTCATCTTTGTCTTAAAGCACATTTCTCATTTAGCATTTGAGTTAGCTAGATAAGTGGCTTCTACAACAAAAAGAACCCTCATTAACCAAAAAACTCTAGTGCACTGTTCAACTGTTAATTTCTTGACTATGTTAGAACATGAAGAACTTAACAAAAGTTTTACTTTAATGCCAATATATTATTTTTTTAGATACCGAAATTTTGATCAGCCTCATCGATTCTACGTAGCTGATGTATACACTGATCTTACTCCACTCAGTAAATTCCCTTCCCCTGAATATGAAACTTTTGCTGAATATTATAAAACAAAGTATAATCTTGACCTTACCAATCTTAACCAGCCACTGCTGGATGTGGACCACACATCTTCGAGGTAACAACAGTCATATTTTGTGTCTGATGTCTGTAGTTTGACAGTCAAGTGCCTTTTTTTTTTTCTTTCAAATATGGGATAAAGCTGAGGATTTGTGTCTTCCAAAATAATTACTGGTTTGTTTTTTTTTTTATTGAGAGATACTTGTGTAACAAGAACCATGAATTGAATCTGGTTTTTCCCAGAGATAATGGTGCTGTCACTTCGCAGCGCTTTGAAGTTGAATACTAAGAAACTTAAGAAAATTTAGGCTAGAAAGTTCTAGTCATTAATTATGTACTTACACCACAGTATTTTCACATGGTTTTTAGACTTAATCTTTTGACTCCTCGCCATTTGAATCAGAAGGGAAAAGCACTTCCACTAAGCAGTGCTGAGAAGAGGAAAGCAAAGTGGGAAAGTTTGCAGAATAAACAGGTAAAATAGAAGCATCTAATTCAAGTGGACTCTCTTAATAGTTGTCTGATGGCTACCTTTACCAGGAATATTCTTTTCTTCCCCCTCCTCTCCCAGATACTGGTTCCTGAGCTCTGTGCTATACATCCTATTCCAGCATCGTTGTGGAGAAAAGCAGTTTGCCTCCCCAGCATCCTTTACCGCCTGCACTGCCTTTTGACAGCAGAGGAACTGAGAGCTCAAACAGCCACTGATGCTGGTGTAGGGGTTAAATCACTTCCTGCAGATTTCAGGCATGTATTTTCTCAATAGGTATTTTTCAGTATGATCTGTAATTTGCAAGGTGGAAACAACTATTACTGTATGGTTTATGAAACTGGCAACTCTTGTTTAACTCATAGCACTTTCCAGTGAAACACAGTTGAAAAATATTTGCTTGTGAGAAATGAAGTTACGTGTTGCAGTCACTGTTCTTTTCAAAAGGCTGTGGCTTTTTTAAAACATATATGTGCACGTAGAGTCTTCTTGTCTTCTGTTAATATTTTTTGCTAACAAATCTCCTGTTTATCTTTACAGATATCCTAACTTGGACTTTGGATGGAAAAAGTCTATTGACAGCAAGTCCTTCATCTCTCTTCCTAACTCCTCTGTAGTAGAGAATGAAAATTACTGTAAGCACAGCACAATTGTAGTCCCTGAAAATGCTGCACATCAAGGTGCTAATAGAACCTCTTCTGCAGAAAACCATGACCAAATGTCTGTGAGTTACAGAACATTGCTCAATGAGTCACCCAGTAAACTCCAAATTGATGTCTCGGTAGAACTTGCAGCAATTAATGGTGTTTCTTATAATAAAAATCTTGCCAATGGCAATTGTGATTTAGTTAACAGAGACTTTTGCCAAGGAAATCAGCTGAATTACTGCAGGCAGGACATACCTGTACAACCAACTACCTCATATCCCATTCAGAATTTATACAACAGTGAGAACCAGCCCAAGCCCAGCAATGAATGTACTCTACCGAGTAATAAATACCTTGATGGAAATGCTAACAGATCTACCTCAGATGGATGCCCCATAATGGCAGTGACCACCAGTACTTCAAAAGCTATTAATCTTTCAAAAGACAGAGCAGATTCTGAAAAGAGCCCTTGCAGTGGGTACTCCTCAAAAACTCTCGGTCCTAATCCTGGTCTCATTCTTCAAGCTTTGACTCTCTCAAATGCTAGTGATGGGTTTAACCTGGAGCGGCTAGAGATGCTTGGTGATTCATTTTTAAAGCATGCCATCACTACATACTTGTTTTGCACTTACCCTGATGCTCACGAGGGACGGCTGTCATACATGAGAAGCAAAAAAGTGAGTAGAAACAATCCATTCATACTGTGTAAAAGGCATGCTGTAACAAGCCATATAAATTACATTTTTGCTGGAAGGTTGAATGGGAGCAGGTTGATTTAATTCTACAGCTTTGTTCATTATACATTGAGTAGCATGCACATCAGGAATAAAAATTCAGGTCTGTGGGCTTCATGTTGCTGTAACTATGATTGATTGAAACTGTTTTCTGCAGTTCAGTTTGAAATATGAACCATCTGATTACAAATTGAATGAAACTAAAAGTTCTGGATTAGTGAGAACATTTGGTGCACTGAACTTCTAGAGCTGTATTGAGTAGAAGCTCTTAAACAGCAGTGCTTGAATGAAGGATTGAATTAGCAGCATAGAGGCTTAGTTTGCTTCTTTACTTGAACTTTCCTTTGTTTCCTCAAGCAGAAACTTCTCTTGAAATTTTTAGTGTCTTAAAAATGAAACGACAAAGAAATCTTAGAGAACTGTTGCAAAATAAAACTTGTGGAAGTATTTTAGAGTAAATGTAAACAGTAGGGAGCAGAGTCTTTAGTTCTGCTGCTGCTAGAAATATCCACCATAAAAACTTTTCTTTGTTTTTTCTTCCAAATGGATGTGATAATTTCAATTAAATGCCAGAGCATTGACTGTTGACCTCTAATAAAATGCATCACTCCGAAAATGAAATGATTGTATAATTTAATCTTGGAAAATAAGGAGGGCTAAATAAGTTGCACTGTTCAAATAAAAGAAGTGATTGAGTATTCAAGTTCAAATTTCAAGAGTTTAAAACATGCAAAGTGCATTTAAAAAGAGAAAAAAAGATCAATGGTTGATAGTTAAAAAAGAAAAGGAAATATATTTGTATCTGAGAATGCTTTTTTCCCTTCCCTTTAAAATACTTATAATCATTTTAGAGGCTATTAAAATAACATCTGGATTATGACTCAATAAGTGTTATATGGAATTGTTTTAACACTTTTTACTGCCAAGGTTTAGGTCAGTCTACCTATAAATAAAAATTTTTCATTCCAAATGTAGTCTGAATGATGATTATTTATGCTGGTAATAAATGACACTTGTACAGGTTGTATTTACTATTATTTTAAAAGTAGCAATCAGTTTTTTTTGTGTGGAGAATGTAATATATTAAATTTCTTCAACTGGAACAGTTGCACCTAATATGCTTGGCCTCAGGAAAAAAAGGAAAGGAAGATGTGTATCTTGCTTTGAGTTGGTTCTACTGTATTACGAAAACTGAACCCCCTTTTAAGAGTTGGAGAAAATGCATAATAATATAAGATCCAGCTTGACTCATAACACTTTTTTGGTCCTTTTGCCTTTTAGCCTATTTATGTAAATGTATGTCCAAAGGTTTATCAGAATGTTCTTCTTAAAGGTCAGCAACTGTAACTTGTATCGCCTTGGAAAAAAGAAAGGACTGCCAAGTCGCATGGTGGTGTCGATTTTTGATCCCCCGGTCAATTGGCTTCCTCCTGGTTACATAGTAAATCAGGACAAGAGCAACACTGACAAGTGGGAGAAAGATGAAATGGTAAGAATTTGTTTAAATGTGTTGACAAGTAATCTTTTGTGTGTCTGTATTCTTTTGGCCCTACCTCATCCCACCACCCCCAGTTACTTCGCTGTTCTCAGCAAAGAGAAGGTAAATCCAAATTTCTAAAACTTCTCTGTATGAAAATTAGAGGAAAACTGATTCTAACCAGAACCTCAAGTAAGGAAATTTATTACACATCATCCAGTATTGAGTGTAGGTATTAATGGAGAAGCAGAGAAGAAAAGCTTTTCTGCTCATATTTAGCCTGCTCCCAGGAGTTTTTCAGAAGTTTCTGTTGGAAATTTTAAGTGATATTACCATACTGCTTTAGCTGTAGTATGTTCAGGCAGAACACTGTCTGCTTTTTAATAATGAGTTCACCTTTATGGAATATATGAAAAAGAGTTGATGTTTTTCATAGTGCTGAGGCAGATTGAAGAGTAGAACTCCCTTGAGATAATGTTCAATATTGATGGCTGGTGGCTGCACCATGGGTATGACTGAGAGCTGCTTCTCAGGTCAAATACAGTGCTGGCTTAAGCTATCTCACTGTCTGACGTCCTCAGTGTCTTGTCAAACTCTTCACAATGACAAATCTTAATGAGGAAAGGTTGACACTATTTTCTGACATTCTAGGAGTAGGAGGACATGTTCACACATACCAGTGATCACAGAGTCAGTAATCAGTAACATGACCTTGAAGTATTTCAGACTGGTTTGGAGTTCAGGGGAAGGAGGTGCAAGGACCTCTTTCATTTTCCCAGTTCTGAAGACCACACTCAGGCTCTAGAACCACCAGAGGGCACATGAGAGTACTGTTAGGTGGATGTACTGTGCAAATAAATGTTTATTGCAGAATAAAACAACCTGATTATTGTGGTTCTGTACTGTGCCAAGATTTCATTTCAAAGAGACTTTCTGCTGTACCTTTCTGGCAAATGAGATAGTACATTTGGGACTGGAGCTAGTTGTTGGTTTCTAGAAGGTTTCAGTTTTCCACAAGTTTCAGTGGCTGCTTCCACTGTGATAGTCACTGTTTATTTGTAAATAAAACATATTATTTCAGACAAAAGTGCAGAGAGTGACACAACTAAAGAGTGGGGGTGGGGGTTTGTACCAAGTAGATATTTTGCTTTTCTGGTTGTAAATTTCATTCTCCATCCATGGGCTGATTATCTATAATTGAAAATAGAGATCTCATTATGACAAACTATTACTAAAATATAGTAGTCAAATGTTAGTATTTATCAAGCTTTATTAAGGGGAAGAATCTTTCTTCATTCATTTTATCAAATGGCTGATTTCAAAAAGAGCATTTAAAAAGCACTTAGCATGTGTTTTGCGTCACCTTTGAATTGGCAATAACCTCCTGAAAATTAGTCAGGTATGATTTAAGAAAAAAATCATTCTTCTGGGGTTCATAGTTGATTTTTTTTAAAAATGCTAATGACAAAAGAATTAATGATCAGAATTGCTTTCTGTTTCCTTTAGCCATTGCTCATCCTTATCCCTTAGAATTTTTTTCTAATGTACAAGAAATAATGTACAGACAATGTTAAGATAGTTCACATAGACATAGCTGTCCTGCTACTTACAGTTTCATTTTAAGAAACTTGTGAATGAAACCACAGTAAAAATTTATAATTTATAATTTGTTCCATCTTTATAAAAACAGATGCCAAAATCTGTTTTGGAGCATCCATATAGATGTGTCTCATTCAGAGATACGTCTATTTTATTTCAGTAGTAAATGTGACGGGTAGTGTGTAACAAGAAAAAAGCAGCACTTGTCCTTGTTGGGACTGGTTAAATTAATCTTATTTTAAGTTTTATATACTGCAAGTATCTATAATAACTATCTCAAATCCAGTTTTGATACCTCTTTCTGAGCAGTTTAAGTTACATAAGTCCCTGCTGTATGTGTGAGAGATAAAGAATTACAGCAGCAGGAATTCTTTCAGTAGAATGTCTTAACTAAGAACTTATATAGCCACTTTTTTCCCCTCTCCTCTGATAACTAAACCTGACTAAGCCTGGTCCATCCCAGTGAAGAACACTGTGATCTGTTTGATCCTTAGGCAGTTTTAAGTGCTGCCCAGTCCCCCCTACAGCTGCCACCCACCCACACCTCGGGATGGGTGTGCATTTTGCCCAAAGGGTAAAATTCCCCATGGCAGCATCTGGTTCACAGATTTGCAAGATTGGTGACTGAGCCCTGCAATATGACATGCATAGGTTCAGGGCAGATAGAGGCTGTTTCACTTGATTCAAAATGTTGTTGGCTTTCAGAACCCAGTCCAGGAAAGTGCTTTGAATCTGATCTTGCTCCTGTCAAATTCAGTGGCAGAATTCCTGCTGACATCAGTGCTGCTGTGTTGAGCCTGTTAATAGTCCTTTTGATGTTAGGGAGACTACCAATGCATTTAGCTCAGCACATTTAAGTGCTTTCCTGGATAGAGGCCATGACAAATTGTAAAGAATTATATAGTTTGGGAATATTTGTGTTCAAGTTTTAATTTATGTCAGTCCATACCAATTTGTTCATTATGAGGAGGGAAAAGACATAAGATGTCATTGATTTTGCTGTTGGGGGTGTATATGTAAGTATTAGAAAAATGATAATAAATTTTGCTTTCTCTTTTATTAGTTAGGGCTAGAGGTATAGTTTGTAAAAAAACCCAAAAAACTCAAGAAAGCCCCACTAAATTAACTTTCTGTGTAGAAAGTTGTAGGAAAAAATCTTTAAAGTTGCATTGATTCAACATTTGTAATAGCCTTACTTAGCAGCTGGAGAGAAGGATGCATCCAGAACTTTCTTATACTTCCTAAAATTTGTTAATTTAGAATTTTCTGTTGTTTACTTTGGTGTGCAAGTGTACAATGTTTAGTGGATATAAAATTCATTGTGTGTCCCTCACATTCAAGTACAAGCACAGATTCCTACGAAATGCAGCATGTGCTGTGTGTAGAACACACACTGTTGTAGGTTAGTAACAAAGAGTTTATTATTCCCGGACAATTATTCCAGTCCTTGTCAAGTTGAGGTTGTATTGTGCATCTGATCAGACAGTGTACTTAGGAACATAAAATAAGCAGTATTACAATTAGGAGAATACTTCTCAAATCCTGCTTTTCTGATCTTTCTGCAGTAAAAGTGTCTCATTTCCCTCTTCAGCACCCTCTTTTTTTCTGTTTTTTCATAGACAAAGGAAAACATGTTGGCTAATGGTAAACTTGATGATTATAATGATGATGAAGAGAATGAAGACCTAATGTGGAGGTTGCCCAAGGAAGAAACAGACTTTGAAGATGATTTTCTGGAGTATGATCAGGAGCATATCAAATTCATTGATAATATGTTAATGGGATCAGGGGCTTTTGTGAAGAAAATTTCACTCTCACACTTTTCAACCACTGATTCAAACTATGAATGGAAAGCACCCAAAAAGTCATCCATGGGTAATGTGCAGTGTTCATCAGATTTTGATGATTTTGACTATAGCTCTTGGGATGCTATGTGCTATCTGGATCCTAGCAAGGCTGTTGAAGAGGATGATTTTGTAGTGGGCTTCTGGAATCCCTCAGAAGAAAACTGTGGTGTTGATGCAGGAAAGCAGTCCATCTCCTATGACCTGCATACAGAGCAGTGTATTGCTGACAAGAGCATTGCAGACTGTGTGGAAGCCCTGTTGGGCTGCTATCTGACCAGCTGTGGTGAAAGAGCTGCTCAGCTTTTCCTGTGTTCATTGGGGCTGAAGGTGCTCCCTGTAATTAAAAAGACTGATTGGGAAGGCACTCTGTGTGCTACCAGAGAGAACTGTAAGAGTGAGCAGAAAAATCTTTCACCAAATTCTGTTGCTGCTTCTGTAGTTAATTCAGAGCCTTCTCTGTGTAAAGACCTGGAGTATGGCTGTTTGAAGATTCCACCAAGGTGTATGTTTGATCACCCAGATGCTGAAAAAACCCTGAATCACCTTATTTCTGGTTTTGAAAACTTTGAGAAGAAAATAAATTACAGTTTTAAGAACAAGGCTTATCTTCTTCAGGCATTTACTCATGCCTCTTACCATTATAATACCATTACTGGTAAGTTGTTTTCAAAAAGCTCTGTAGTTTTTTCTCCATATTGCAAAAGCAAGAGTAGTAGTATCTTGTGTTCTCATGTATAGACTTTTTTTAGACATCACATGTTACAGTAGTCTTGGAATACAGTGTCTTAAAAACCGTGCTTTGCTTACTGTTTAGAGGGGGATGCTTGTCCAATTTGTATCTCAGTGATTATTCATATTTTGACTTGAAGCAGATAAAGTATATTTGCTGAGGCTTCATCAAGTTTTGAGAAACAGCATGAGTGATAAATGCTGTATCACTAGCTGTGTATGACTGACATTAGATCTTCATTTAATGGAAATAAATTCTGGTAGAACTCTGGAAAATTGCCATGTACTTCAGGAAATAGCAGTCATATTTTCCAAATATATTTAGCAAATTTGTTCTGTAATTGAATCCCAAGAATGTTACACTTTGTACTTCTGAAGATGAACTGTAGACTACAGCTTTTATTAGGTGTTTAATCTGTAGGAGTGCAGAATGGGGTGACTTCCCTTTGAAGCTGTGAATTCAAAGTCTTAATTTAAGTCTAGGCATTTTATTGAGTAAATATTTAAAGTCAAAATTTGGAGTAATTGTCTAAATCAGACTAAGTACTAGTTTCAGATTAATGTTTAATGTTTCTGTACATGATCTCATAAAAGATTTTACAGCAGTAGAAGTTTGTATTTCTGTGATCTTTAATTGCTCTTGCGTATACTAATTGATGTAATATTTGTTCATTCTAAAACCTGCATGCATTTTTCTACAATAATATGCAATCAAAAGCAAACCATGGTAAAATTCCAGCCCTATTTGTAGTGACTGGCAAATTTCTTTGCAGTCAGCAGTCTGAATTTTTCCCATAGTGAATTGGGCCCTTATTCCAAAGAGTGAGAAAGCTCTGCTTTCATTAAAGAAATAAGTAATTTTTAAATGCTACTGCATTGAGAAACAATTCTGACAAAACACAGAAGAGTTTCTTTGGTTTTTTGTTGTAGGGGATGTTACCCACATATGTATTTCCTTTTTACAAATATTTCACAAAATGTATTGAAAGTAAATTATTTATCTATTTTTAGACATACATAATAAAATTATATACACTATCAGAAACCTTGAGGCATAGTGTCCAGTTAAAATTACATTGTTGAAACTGTAGGAAAACTTCTGATTTAATTTCTGTTTACCAAATGAGACTGCTGTGAATAGCTGTTACCTGTAACTTTTTCTCTTTAAGTCATAGCTAGCAATTGAGATCCAGCAGTGTCATAGGTTCAGCTGCTATAAAAGCAACTTATTGCTAGTCAGTTCACTGTCATGGTAACTTCTTTAGTAGTTTGTCTTCTTCCTTTTCAACCTACCTACCTACCTGCATTTGCAGGGTTTTTGCTTTTGTTTGTTTTAAAAGTAGATGTCCTTAGCTCTCTGTTCCCATGGCCCCTGTCAACTGTCAAAAAAGCAAAGGCTTGACATTTTTAATTTCTAGTTTAAAAGACATCCTAAAAAGGGATCTTTTTTGAAGGTGTCTTAATGTGTGGCAAATCAGACCAAAAATTCAGATTTTGTATTCCCCTGCTTTTAATACATTGATTTTTATATTAATTGGGGTTATGTTTTAATTTTTTTTTAAGTTTTAACTGTTACAGTGTTCAGATCAGCCTGCTGGCAGAATCTCATAAATTTACTTTTTGATGTTTCTCAGCACTTGAGGACCTTGAGTAAAAACATTAATTGATTATAAACACAGCTGTTTTTCTAGCCTACCAAATTAATATTTTGTTCAAAATTTTCTTTACTATTAAATATAGCTCCTGCTTTTCCTGATTTCTTTTTTTTAGAATTTCATTAGGAATCTCTTTAAACACAAGGATACTTCTTTTAAAAAACAGATTGTCTTCTCTGACCATCGGTTAGTTTGTGGAACTTACATGGCACTGTACCAAACTTCTTATCCAGAAAGCCTGGAAAAACTGTGTGTGTTAAACTTAATTGTGGTGTTGTATATTCTTTTATTTCCAATGCTTTAAGATTGTTACCAGCGCTTAGAATTCCTGGGAGATGCAATTTTGGACTACCTCATAACCAAGCACCTTTATGAAGACCCACGGCAACACTCTCCAGGAGTTCTCACTGACCTGCGATCTGCTCTAGTCAATAATACCATTTTTGCATCATTAGCTGTAAAGTATGACTACCACAAGTACTTCAAAGCTGTCTCTCCTGAACTGTTTCATGTTATTGATGACTTTGTGCAGTTTCAAATGGAAAAGAATGAAATGCAAGGAATGGATTCTGAGGTTAGTGGAAGTAGAAGAAATATGTTCGGTATCTGATTTGAAGCATGTCACTGGATTTCTTAACATTTTTGTAATGTTTTATGCATACAGCAGCCAAACAAGCAGGCTCCCAGTAGTAAAAGGATGCAATCTGCAAAGTAAAATACAGCCTTCAGAAAGTATAAAATCAGTTAGAATTTACAGCACTTAATTAATTTGAAAGCCATTTTTCTCTAGGTTTTTCTGTGGCACTTCATTTTAGTTGTTGTTTTTGCTCTTGTGGTGTTAGAACAATGTGGGGCACACACTTAGTTTGCTGCTTTCACCAGCTGATAGGAAGCACTACTACACCATGAAATTGTGGTGAAGAGTTGCTAAATCAAGTAGTGCTGACTCAGGGTAGGGTATCCCTACAACACCATGAACAAAACTACCACGGCGCAATGCTGGGATTATTAAATATAGTACACTGACAGGAGATTTCTGCTGTTTTTCTTATGACTTCTACTGGAGATGTTGCTGTACTATACTTAAGTATGTCTGACATGCTCCTAAAGGCATTCTGCAAGCCAGGGAAACATTATATGCATCTTTCAAGTGAGCCATTTGAAAAAGAGTTTCACTGAAGACCTGCAAGCTCAGGTCATATTTTGTGCTGTGCAGGAAAGCTGATGATAATGAACTTCTATTTTTGAGAGAATGTGGTAAAAGTAATTCATCTACATAAGATGGTTAGGAAATCTGTGAGAACAAGGACCTTGTGAGTCAAGTTGTAATCAGTATCTGGAAGATAGGGACTACTCATCCTTCTTTAAAAGTGTTACCCAGTAGTAATAATTTGTCTTCTGAAAAACTGACCAGTCTTTTAAAAGCTATTCTGTCTGACAACATGCCAGCACTAAAAAAGCTTTCCTTTTTTTTTGTATTTAGTAGATTTTTTCCCTTGATAGACAATTTAAAACTTCAAGAATCAAAATATTTCAGTCACATATGTGTTCACAGCCCTTGCACTCTGTTGCAAAGTGAAAACCACGTTTTAAGGGAAAAACTCATTAAATATTGAGTAAGAAATATGCCACTGAAGTTCAGATAATAGAAATTACTTTACATTAGAAGATCAAACTCTTACCTCTCTTGTTTTATGAGTGAAAAGGCTACGAACTTATTTTCAGAGCTTACTGTGTTGGTTTTTGCTTTCTTCAGTTCCTGCAAGTATGCAAAAAAAAACTTTCACCAAAGTTGCAACCAAATTGTGTGATAGCTGTTTCAAATAAAATCCTTGTTTCACTCTCCCTCCGCCTGCTCCCTATCTTGGTCTGGCACTGAATTACTGAAACTCTTATTTCATCGTTTCATGTAAGACTCTTTGTTTCTGCAGTTCATGCCAGCTAGACTGCTTTCCATGTGTATCTCCACGTCATCTGCTTTTCTATTTTTTCAAATCTCACTCATGAAACATCTGTCCCTTGCCTTACAGCTCTTAGTTTTTCTCTTCTTCTGTTATTTCAGTATAATGCAAAAGTGCTTCACTTTACACTTGGTATGAAGTCCCCTATTCAAAACAGTTGGACTTGGTTTTTAACATCAAAATTCCCGTTTGTATTGCTGTATATGTCAGGTCTGACTACTTGTTTGATTTATTTCAGGTAGAAATATTGGGTGGAACACATTTATGAAGTATTATGGTCACTCTCTTAAGAGAACTGAATTGGATTTTACGCCCCAAACTGAGTGAGAGTGTAGCTGCTGGGGAGAAAACTGACAGAAACTTATTTCTCTTCAGGCAGAGTAGCATAATGGTCAAAATATTTGTTTTCAAGTTACTTTGTTTATAGTTAGGCAAATGTATATTACATGTGTTTAAAGTGTTTTAGTAAAGGATTAGATTAGCTCAAGACCCTTAAGACATACACTGAAAGTTTATTTTTGATAATGAGAATAGATTATTGTCTTAAATTGGTAGCATAGAAGAATGCACTGCCTGCTGCATTAAACACCTAAATGTGTCTTTTAGCTCAGTCTGGTGGTGATGTTTTTCAGTTATTAATGCCTTATTTTACTAGTGATTGTTTCGTGCTTGTCTTGAGGAGTAAATAAGGTAAGGAGAGGTACATGCAACTTTCATCCAGAGACTGGACTTAAAGAGATTTTGAAAGTCTCCTTTTGGGAGATATATGATGCGTTAACTCTTCCTTTGTTATGGGTAGCTTTGTAGTATTAACTGATGGAAGTCTGCTTCTAATTGGGAAGAACAGACCCATGGTGAAATCCTACAGAATTATCACAGAAGGAATTCACAAAGTATGAAAGTATCTTGTACACAATGGTGTTTGGGATTTTTTTTTCCATATTTGAAAAATGATATAACCAGCAGCTTGGTTTCACTGGGGAATAAAACAACAGTTTTGCTGTGGAAGGTTGTCAATTAGAGAAACTTAAAGGAAGGAAGCATCACAGGATATAGGATGTAGGAGATCTTACACTTCTGAAGATCTTTGTTTTACTGTAAGTGAAGCAATAATTTCTTTCTTTCCCCCTCCCCTTCTCTCTCCCTCCCACCCTTGTCTTTTTTTTAATTGCCAACAGCTCAGAAGATCGGAGGAAGATGAAGAAAAAGAGGAAGACATTGAAGTACCAAAGGCCATGGGGGATATATTTGAGTCCCTTGCTGGTGCCATTTATATGGATAGTGGAATGTCTTTGGAAATGGTTTGGCAAGTGTACTATCCAATGATGAGGCCACTAATAGGTATTGCCCTTTCATAAAATTACTACTAATAAAGTGCCATCTGCTATGAAAAGAACAAAGCTAATCTTTGTTTTTCACTTTTTTTATCAAATAGAAAAATTTTCTGCTAATGTGCCCCGTTCCCCAGTGCGAGAGCTGCTGGAAATGGAGCCAGAGACAGCCAAATTTAGGTAAGAATATGCTTTCTAACATACACACTGACAGAAAGTGTTTCTAAATTGTGCTTCATGAACTGCAGAGCATTTTTAAATGTCACAAAGTACTTGTAATTTCTTTTGGACTAAGCAGCTAACCTAATCATCATTGTGTGCACTGTTCTTTTTTTTTTTTTCCTTGCATAGCTTTCTGAGAAATGTAATGATTTCTGTTTAATTTTACTGCTTTAACTTCTGTAGAAAAAAGAATGTAGGTCTCTAATTTCACATTACCTTGCCTTGGCAGTAAGTAATTCTTGTGTATATTTTTGCAGTCCTGCAGAAAGAACTTACGATGGGAAGGTCAGAGTTACAGTGGAAGTTGTAGGAAAGGGAAAGTTTAAAGGTGTTGGCAGAAGCTACAGGATTGCCAAGTCTGCAGCTGCGAGAAGAGCACTACGAAGCCTCAAAGCAAATCAACCTCAGGTCCCAAACAGCTGAGACTCCTCTTAAAAATAAATGAAATGGGGAAAAAATAACATACAAATGAAGCAAATTTTTAAAAGTTGATGTTGAGAGGAACAAATTGGAAGACAGAATTTAAAGTTTGTTTGATAACAGAATAGATAACAAAACATTTAACATGTATAAAATTTTGGAACTAATTGTAGTTATAGTTTTTTGCGCAAACACAATCTTGTCTTCTTTCCTCACTTCTGCTTTGTTTAATCACGAGAGTGCTTTAATGATGACATTTAGCAAGTGTTCAGAATAATTGTTGTCAGGTCTTTTTGGTTTACTTTTCTTGTCAGTACAGCTTTGCTTAGTATTAGAAGGCCAGGGAGCTTATGCCTAATGCAGTTGCTAGATTTATATATATAGTAATCTTGGAATTCTTCAATCTGTGCACTAGTGCCAGTCATAAAGCAGTTGATAAACTGTACTGGATGATTGGGTATAAGAAAGATTAAGTGTGCCAGTATTCTCCTTTTTATTTTCCTTTTTTTTTTTCTCTCCATGTCATCTTTTTACATTAAGATGGCATTCCCAATCATTATTGCACTTATTTGTTAGGGACAGATTTTAATTGAAATGGCTGGCATACTGGTAGAGTGAAACTTCGGTTTCCTTATGCCACACAGTCTTGCATAAAAAAAGGTTCTTGCCTTAAAAATAAATAAACCCTCATTAATAATCTTTAATTTCTGATCTTTTTTGGAACAAACTGTTTTACATTCCCTTCATTTTCTTATGCATTTTACAATGATACAGCTCTATATTTACAGTACAACTCATTACTATAGCTGTGACTTATTACAGGATTATAATAGAAATTATATTCATATATATGTAATTAGGTTATTTTTAACAATTCTGAGGAGGTGGTTAGTCTACAGTTTTTTTTATACCATAAACAAAATATGGTCTTTGGCTAAAATTCCAATTTTACACAAACCTGCAAGCTAGATAGTTCCAATACTGGAAACAGCAACAAATAATTGCACAGTGCAAACTGTCACTAACAAAACAACCTTAGACATATCACACCTAAGATATGCTGCAGATTTTATAGTCAATTGGTTACGTATTTAACAAACAGAGCACCTTTACACTTAGAGATATTTCCACGTAAATTTCTTACTGTACTTTTCAGAATTGCATGCATATTTCATCTACCAAAGCTGTGCTGTTAAATAACATGAAAGTTGATGTTTGAGATATAACTGCCGTACTTTTGATACATCTGTGATTTAGGTCCTTAATTTAGAGAAACTAGCTCATTGATGTTTTGGTCTACTGGGAGCGTGGGGGGAAATCATACTTGTGTTTTTTAGGCTTTGCCTATACTTCTTTAATTAGATTTTTGTAGGCACTCTTCACTTAAATACCTCAGTTCTTTTTTTCTCTTCTTTTCCTTTTTATTTTTGCATGCATTGGGTTTTTTTCTGTTTTGGTGCTATGTTTATATATTATGCTTGAAATTTTAATTTTTTGCACTGTAACTATAATACCTCTTAATTTACCTTTTAAAAAAAGCTGTGGGTCTTGTATTCCCACCAGTATCAGTAGAGGTTTGCTGCAATTTTGCCCTGTTAATTATGCTTGAAGTTTGAGAAAGCAGAGCAAGGTGTTTTAACGTTTTCCAGCACAATAGTTTGAACTTGATGCTGTGTCTTATGAACTAAATTACAAACAAATACTGTATTTCCTGCTTTTAATCCCTATTCCTTTCCTCACAAATGCACACTAAAACAAAACAAAAACTGTCAGCTCTTGCTTTCTTAACAAAAAAATAAAGTAAATGCCTTAGTGACAAGGGGCAGACATTAAGCTTTTCTGAAATACAGTTTTCAAAAGTTCATGTATTTGCTATCTCAGTCACTTCTCAGTCTGTGAAAAAGACTGTTCTTGTATTTGAAAGCTGCTTGTTATAGGAGTCAAACCAAGAATTAAAGTACTAGCTTATAAAAAAGTCTAGTATTTGGTACTTCAGTCGTAAAAGGACGTATAAGAACAGCAAGTAGATGATATGGTGATATGGAACAATAAAAACATGCAGTCCAAATTCTCAAATGTAAATTTCTTTGTGTTAGCTGTTTAAAAAAGGTCACTGATTTAAGCTGTAGCTTGCTCTTTGTAGTAGGACTGAATTTTCTTAGTGAAAATACATGATTACTCATGTCAACAATTCTGTGTTTCTGGCCTCACATCAATCAGCAGATTAAATCAGACCATCTAGAAAGTCTTAAGTAGTTTTAGTTGCATTATGAAAAGCTAAAATTTCAGTTATTCTTTGAATGCCTAAAATTCTTACTGATTGTTACAAGGTTATAGATTCTCAGGGGTTTCAGGTAATTGTTAGCAGTGAAGTGGTTATGGAGTGTTTGGGTGCAGACAAAATCAGATGAACCTACTCTGTGTTTCAGAACAGTTTAATGATCACTTTGTTACTAGATAAATCGTATGAATTGGACATCTGAAATGTGTAGTGGCTGACTATAAAGTAGTTGCTGCTGCTGATGCATTTTTAAATGCGTTTTAAATGCCGCGATTTTTTCCAGTGTGACCTCATTGAAATACTTTCTATCCTTTGAGGCAGAAAATCCATATTAGTTTCCATGTTCCACATCTGTGTGTTTTACCCTACAGTTGATATGATTTTGATACTGGACAGTGTACGCTATTAAAGACCTAAATCTGATCATTTGAAGGTTGGGGTAGAAATCACTTGACATGCTATAAGCACAAGTGTAAGCGGACTGTTGCAGCCCATCTTCAAAAGCAACCACACAGGCTCGTCATAAATGGTGTGGGGGTTAATTGGCATGAACCTTGGGGGTTTTTATCTAAGTCCTGTTATACTGTACTTTAAACAGTCCTCCTAACTATGCTGCGTTTTTATTTTTATGGCTTTTTTTTGCGCTGTTCTGTTCATGTAGCACAAATAAGCATTGCACTTGGTACCATGCTTTACCTCATTTCAAGGAAAAAATGCTTAACAGAGAGGAAAAATGTGGTTTGGCCTTGCTGCTGTTCTGATTTAATGACTTTGAAAAAGATAGTTTTTAATGCCTGCAATGTGTCATTTACTTGCACAACTTAAATAGGTCATTTGTAACGTCTGTGGCATTTTTACTGTACGTGGAAAAAAATACAACAAAGATGTGCAACAACTCTTGATTGTATTTTAAAGCTATTATTTTTCTACTGCATCATTTTACTGTTATGTGAAGTAATTAAAATTAGAATGACCTCTGACTGACACTCCAGTAATTATCTCTGAACAAACCAACATTTTACACATATAATGTAATTTTTCGGAGAAGCCCCTAGTAATTTGGTCAACCTCAACTAAATCTGTCCAGTCTGAATACTCAGTGCTCAGTAGTGACTTCTGAAGTGTTTGTTCAGCTTGATGCTGCTAAAGTTCCATACAAAAAAAAAATGCCTAGTATTTTTAAGTCTCATTACACAGTAGTGTGTTGCAACTGCCAAGTGCAGAACTTGAACAAGAACCAGTTTCAGTGCTGGGGGGGAATAGAGTGGTGGCCCAGGGATGAGGTGCTGGATCCTCAGCTGGTGCAAATTGATGTTGTATCATTTTAGTCAATGGAACTGCATTCATTTACATATCTGAAGATCTTGTGCTTGTATGTATGTTTCAGAGTTTCATTTTTCCTCCTTGTGAGCAAATACGGAACCATCAACTGGAAAATGTGGGGGGTTTATGTTACTGCATATGACATAACATATGCTACATATTCTATGCATTTATCTGTACAGAACATGAACTCTTTGTATCCCGGTCGCAGCAGCACGTGCAGTCCAAAAATGACAAATAGCATTGTGGTCTGCTGTGATACAGACTTGACTCTGACAGTATTCTGGGTTTGTTTTGGATGGGGTTCCCCATGAACACATTCTCACAGAAATCTCTGTATTTTTTTATATGAATGAAGCAAGAAGCATTTTGATTTTCGGTACTTAATTACTGACATTGATCCTTTTTCAATTGCTCTAATATTCAAGAAGTTAATTTCTTTACTTTCATATTAGATTTTAAACTTAAAACACTACAGTTCATGACCATCAAATGTAATCTAAATATCAGCTGTAACTCAATATGAATTATGTTAGCAAATATCTAGAGGTCATTGTAGTATACTCCACTAGCAGTTAAAATTAACTTCTATCAAAGCTAACTACAATTCTTAAAAATAAATTTCATCCAATAAAGTCCTTGGGGTTTTCCCTCTTTTATTTGAATGGCAACCACAGACTACTTTAATTGCTTTGTAGATGCACTCAGAATTTACTGCAGCAGCAAGTTAGCGAGAAAAATGTTTGTGAACAATAATTGGAAATTGCAGGCATTTTTATTGTAAATAGTGTGACTGAAAAGATGGTTAAAATCAAGTAGAAAGAATAACAAATATAATTTGATGGACAATAAAATATTTACCATCACATGCTGCAGCTGTCTTTAAGGGACATAAAATGTAATTCATTCATACTGTAATCATGCTGCAGAAGTTTGCAATCTGCACCTTATGGATCACAATTACCTTTAATAGTTTTTTGTAATAATTGTAGCTGAGTATATCTCCAATAAAGTTATGGTCTGTTCACCTTGTATTGTCATTTTGCTTTTTTTAAAATTCCTGTTAATATGTCCATAAATCTTCCAGAGTTTACAAAAAAAGTTTAGACTGTTCAGTCTAATTTTTTTTTTAAATGGGAAAACATTTGTGAAAACAATATTTCTTCACCTTGTTTAAAGACAAGTCTGCTTGTCTCTTTGCTCTGATGAATGAACTGTCTTCAGAGCTGTGTGAAGACTCTTAAGGGACACTCAAGTTAAAAATGATGGTGTATGTGGTACAATTTGATCTCTGTGTTGACTGTTATACCTGCAAAATGTCTGTTGGAGCTGGGAAGCCCCAGAGCACAAGGGTTCTGGAACACAGGTTTGCATGACTGCCACATGGTTTAAAAATGTTATGTTAATTTGACCTAGTAGTCTCAACATTAATAATGTCAATTTCTTTATTTTTCATTGGTTTCTGTTAGTATTCTGCTTATCCTGAATATTGGCAGTGTGTTTGTAGAATGTTTTGATTGGCACAGCAGTGTCATGTATCTTTCATGGAGACAAGTCAGACCTACCAGACAAAGATCAGGAGTCTTCCTTTCTGTAATCTTCACAATGTAGCAGTCACTTGTTTGGCATCTGCAGTGAGCATCTTTTACTGCACATTTTGTCTCAAGTTATAGAGAAAAGCCTGCTAGGCTGCTGGTAGGCATGGTGACAGCTTTTTCTGGGATTTGGCAAAGGTGCCTTTAAGGGCCAGGCCCTTCAGGCTCCAGTGTGTGGGCTAGTAGGGATGACAACCCAGCCCCCTCCTCCCAGTTCTAGCAAGTGAGTCAAATGAGAAAACTTCCCCCGAATTTTCTGCAGGAAAATTGGTTTAAAAGCAATAATATTAAAAAATGTTTGAGGATGCCATTATATCCTGTTAATTGTGGCAAAATGAGGTGAGGGATGGAGTTCTCCAGAAAGTCCAGGTGCAAGAGCAGTAGAGGTTCTGCTTCAAAGGCATCTCTTTTAGTAGAAACTCCAGTATCCTTTCCAGTCCTGCATCCAAGACATTTATGAATTTGAAGAGCAGGGCCAAGGATGGAGCCCTGTGGAACCCAACTAGTGATAGGTCCCCATTCTGATGTCAACCCTTTGTACTTGACCTGTGAGCCAATTGCTCACCCATCCCATGATGTGTTTATCCAGCTGTGTGCTGGACATTTTGTCCAGAAGAACTCTTTCGAGAGAGAGTATCAAAAGCTTTACTGAAATCCTAAAAGATTACATCTACTGGCTTTCCTGTATCAATTATGCAGGTTACATTGTCATAAAAGGACATCAGGCTTGATAAGCAGAACTTCCCCTTCCTGGAGCTGTGCTGGCTGTGACCAGTGAGTGACTGTGTTGCCTTTCAGGAGTTTTTCAATACCTCACTGAATAATCTCCATAACTTTACCCAGGCACAGAGTGAGACTGACAGGCCTGTAGTTTCCAGGGTCCTCCTTGCCCTTCTGGAAAATGAGGACAACTTGCACCAGCTTCCAGTCAGCTGGGACCTCTCTGGATTCCCAAGACTGCTAAAAATTATGAAAGAGAGGTTTTGTGATGACATCAGCCAGCCCTTTGAGGGTTCTTAGATTAATCCCATCAGGCCCCATATATTTATAGGGATCCAGCTGGAGCACCAGATCCCTCACAAATTCAAGGTTGACTGGGGTTTGACCATTCTCAGTCATTGTCCTCCAGCTCAGGGCACCTGAGACTCTCTTAGTCCATCACTAATGCTGAGGACAGAGGTAAGGAATGCATTAAACACCTCTGCCTCATTTCTGTCCCTGTTTGTGAGGTGACCATCCTCATCCTGGAATGGGCTGATGCTGTTTCTACACTGACTATTGCCATGAATATATTTGAAAAAACCTTATTGTCCCCCATATTTCTGTCAGCTTCAACTGCAGCTGAGCTTTGGCCACAGGGATTCTCTCCCTCCAGTGGCCAGCAGCATCTCTGTGTTCCTCTGTGTCACCTGATGTTGCTGCCACTGGGTATGCACCTTCCTTTTTTTTTGCCTTATTTCCAAGAGATTACTGTTCAGGCAAGCTGGCCCTCTGCCTCCCCTGCTTGACTTCCAACATTTGGGAATTGTGTGTTCTTGTGCCATTAGAGGGTGATGTTTAAAAAATGACCAGCACTGATGGGCCCCAGCACCTGCAGAGACATTGTCCGAGGAATAACGTGAGCATCCTGAAGTCTAGACTTGAAATTTTGCTGGCACTTTACCTCGTTTCACCAGAGATTTCAAACTTGATCACTTTGTGGTCACCAGTCTCCACTTGGTTTGTGAGATCCTCTCTGCAGCAAATCAAGGAGGGTGCTTTTGTGAGTGGGCTCACTTAGGACCTGTTTCACAAAGTCATCCAGGTTTTTTAGGAATCTTCTGGCCTGTACCAGCTGTGTGATGCTCCCAATTGATTCCTGGCAAGTTGAAGTTCCCATAAGGACAAAGGAACTTGACATGAAAATGACAATTTGTTCCTCAGAGAATAATTTGTCATTGCCATTGTCCTGGCTGGAAGGTTCATTAGAGACTCCAGCCAGGAAGTGGATGTGATGACATCCACATTATTTGTTTGCTTCTTGATTCTTACCCAGAGGCTCTCAGCTGTGCCATTGCCAGCTGTGATCTCCATACATTCTACTATCCCTTCTATTACCCACAGGACCACTGTCTGCTTCTTCTGCCCTGCCTGTCCCTCCTGAAGAGCCTGGAACCCTCTAACAGGCCATTCCAGTCACAGGACTCATCCCACCAGTTTTCACTTATGCCAGTGATGTCAAATCTCTGGGACTAGGCCAAAGCCTTCAGCTCCTCATTTGCTCCTCATGGTGTGTGCATTAGCGTGGAAACATTTCAGGTGTGGTGCAGCTTAGCCAATGCCTGGTGAAGCACACTGAGGATCCCATTAGCGCTCCTTTCCTCAAGTTCTGGCAAATCATCCCATCACTCATCACTGGTGAGCCTGGTTTTGCCCCTTTCCTTCTTCAGTGCCAGTTTACAGCTCTGCTCTCTGTCCTTCTGACAATCCTCAGTGCTCACCTCATAGGAATTGAAGAGAGAACATACCTATCTGTGGAAGAGTCTACAGGTACTGGTTTCTCATCTCCTTATTACAAGAAAAAATGTGTTTCATAATTGCATCAGTTGAAATAAGATGCATTTGGTTAGCTGTTATTACTCTCAAGTAAGATCATACTACAAAAGGGAGTTTGAAAACTGAGGGGAACAAGTTTTGGACAACGTTTATCTGAAAAGAGGCAGTAACAAGGCTAATCATAACTCCAAATCCAGAAACACAGAGGAGTGGGTTTGGTAAATGTATGGGCTTCCCTTAGCACTGCTGCCAGAGTCCAGGTGCAGGATCTGTTCCTTAGAGGAAATCTCCATGTCAGTGGACACAGGCAGTACTGACATGTAAGCACATTTTATTTTTCTCATAGCAGTGATTAGGTCTTTCCTTATTGTAGAATGTGAACAATAATTTCATTTTGGTGAGTAAAATAACCAAGAACCTTCCCAGTTTTATGGAAACAGTATCATTTACTTTGCTGCTTAACCATCTCCACTTACCTGGCTTATACTATATTTTTAACATGACTTTTTATGTGTATTTTATTGGAAGTCTCATGCTAGCTTTTAAACTGAAGTAATTTTCTTCTGTTAGCTTGAAAATTTCCTGTAGTTCTGAGTTCCTGTCTGGCTCTCACTGAAGTCACTGGGAAGACATCCACTTGGGGTCTGTAACTTGTGTGCATTTGAATTTAACACAAAAGTCCTTCAGACATGATAAGTGTAAATTCCAGATGTCAAGCAAAAGGTGAGAAACACAGGGATGTGCAAAGGCAGCCTCTGCTGTTCTGCTTCTATTTTTTCAATCTTTTCAGTAAAATGTGGCACACTCACTAGCTGCCTGCTTCTAAGATAACCCAGTCTCTTCTCCCAGGTAACAAGTGACAGAACTAGAGAGTTGTGCAGGTTGTTGGATATTAGGAAAAATTTCTTTGCTGAAAGAGTGGTCAAGCACTGGAACAGGCTGCAGGCACTGGAACAGGCTGCTCAGGGAACTGGTAGAATCACATCTCTGGAAATGTTCAAAAGGCATGGATGTGACACTTGGAGACATGTTTTTGTGGTGAGCACAGTGGTGCTGGGTTAATTGTTGGAGTTGATGATCTTTGAGATCTTTTTTACCCTAAACAACTCAATGATTCTATGACAATTCAGGCATGCCCTCTGCAGACAGTGTTGGGGCTAACTGCCACCCATTTCCTGCCCTGAGATCACCCTTCCAAAATGAGGTGAGTTGAATGAGAAAGAGGTCCCTTCCTCCCTAACCTTGGGATGGCACTCAGGTGATGACATGGATCCCACAGAGTAGCCTGAAGCTGGAAATGTTCTTCCAGGGTAAGTGATGGAACAAAGAGAAAAGATTTCATCAGAGTGCAGCACTCGTTACTCCAGGACCACTCTCATCTCTCACCAAGGTGAAGATGATGCTCTCTTCTTTACAGCCACTTGGCCTGAAGCAGGGGAGATGGACTGCTGCAGCTGTGCCAGCATTTGTAATAAACTGGTGCTAAGTTGCAGACTTACCTAACTGAGGCACTGAGTTCCATGAGGAGGCTGCAGAATCACCAGTCCAGTTCTCAAGTGTATATTCCTTTAAAAAAGTAGTTATCACAGAAGTACTTGAGTGACACTTCCACATCACTTTTAGGGTAAGGCTTCTAACTTTACTTAGCTTCTCATCTATACAGCAACACTGAGAGAACAGCACTGTTCGTGTGTGTTGCCTGTCTCAGTACCATCATTAGACAAAAAGCAGCAAACACTTCTTGTGTTGACACAAGCAGACATCTGCTCCCATGTTCTTTTACCACAGCCACCTAGGTCAGTTATCTTTACTTTTGTGTATTCATTCTCCAGTTACCACCTGACTTTAGACAAGACCTGTCTGTCTAAAGTGTCTGAATGGAACCCTCCCTGAATTCAGTAGAGCCTCGGGAGCTTGATGGTTAAGATTAGAGAGTCATAGTTTGGAATGAAAGGGATCTTAAAGTGTAGTTTCACCCTGCCCCACAATGGTCAGGGACACCTTCCACCATCCCAGTTTGCTCATAGTTCCATCCAGGCTGGCCTTCAACACTTCCAGGGACCAGGCATCCACAACTTCTCTGCCTATTCCAAGATCTGCCCTATTCTCACACAACCATACCAATTTATGCTATTTTGCAGCACCAATTTCAAGTTAAGAAATTATTACTTTCAGGGTGATTCTAGCTGAAATAGCAGGGCATTATGTCCCTGCCAGCAACACTCACCACCTTTTTCCCAGCTTCACATAGTACATGTGCTCTAGGCAAAAGAGAGCTCATTATACAAACAAGCATGGCATAGGCAGCTGTGCTCCCTGTCTGGCTGCTGTGCAGGGCTGTGCCAGCAAAAATCTCACACAGAGCAAGGGCAAACCTTCCTGGGACTCTGCCTCAACAATGGTGTGGAAATTGCTCCTGGTGGAGATGGGAAGGGATCTGTGGTAGATTTAGTAACCATTTTTTGCTGGACCAAATGCCTTTGTTGGATTTTAAATGTTGCTCTTTCTGTGGAATCTGTCAGTAGGAGGGTTCCTGCACAGAGCACTGAATATACTGCCTGTCACAGAGGGCTGAATTCCCAAAGAATTCCCCTCTTCTCAGCAGGTACAACAAGGCAGAGAAAGGCAATGAGACCTTCCCCATCCATCTTGCAGGGCTGAATCAAACACACATCCTTGTGCATGTACATTGAGAGGGAAATCCTTATTTTCCTCAACATTTAATTGCAAGCTGTTGAATTTAGTGTAAAATAACCATACAGCAACCTCTGTGGAAGGTTTCTTGTAAAGTGATGTTGGTTTATTGGCAGGTTAGCTAAGGTGAAGGGTTACTTAATGCAGCAGCTGAATAAATCACAGCGGAGCCTTCTGGCGCATAGGCTGTACTAAACTAGATGTGAGTACATAGTCCATGCTAGATATACAGCAGCTGCTTTTTCTATAGGATACTGTGTTGATGTGTGTCAGGAAATCCCAGAAACTGCAATCACTGCGGCAAGGAGTGATGGGGGACATGCATAAACACCTGAAATGTATCAACAAATAGAGAAAGGTGCAGACTGAAAATATGCTGGAAGAAATGCCAAGATTCAGAGACACTTCAAATATACAGAGGAAAGAAAACAGACCTGGGACACCCAGCAGATAAATAACACCCCCAGAAAGGGGTGAGCATTGTGGGGAAGAGCTGGGCAGTGGTGGAAACAGGCAGAACCAGACTAATCTAGTAGGCAGAGGTAAATCCATTGGTAGTGATTTTCAGTTTTAAGCCAGTTTTAAGTTTCTCACTTGATTTCCTTGTAAAGCTAAATCTAATGATTCAGAAGTTGATTCCTTGCCTGGATCGAAGAGGGTTAGAGAAGGTCCTGAATGAGGGTGAGCTGGAAACGTTTGGGGCTGACATGAAGGCACAAGAGATGACTTTGGCAATTATGGTAGGTATGAAGGAGATGAAGCTGCAGTTGGAGCCAGCTGAGGAGCACAAACATTTTTCAGTGGTGTAGGTAGGAACAGTGTTTGACAGGCAACTTCTAACTGAGTAAACAGCCTAGCAAACATCCATGCCTTTCCTGATCTCTTCTAATATTGCATTATTTTTGTACAATTTCATCCAGTTGCCCACCACAGAGATATCTATCAGCACGCTCCCATTTTCCTGTGGTTTTCTAGAAACACAGCTGGGGTTATCTCTGGGGGATCTGGGCACTGAAGGTGGTGATCCTGGAGACAGAGCCTTCAAACTTTCAGCTCAACCCCCTCACCAGCCAGAGCTGCACCACAGGGAGCTCATCCCTGTATCCCTGTCCATGGCCCACTGCCTGAGGGCTGGAGCTGAGGGCTGACCCTGCAGTGATGGTGGGATTGCTCACAGTGATGGCGGGATTGCTCACAGTGATGGTGGGATTGCTCACAGTGATGGCAGGATTGCTCACAGTGATGGTGGGATTGCTCACCAGTGATGGTGGGATTGCTCACAGTGATGGCGGGATTGATCACCAGTGATGGTGGGATTGCTCACAGTGATGGCGGGATTGCTCACAGTGATGGTGGGATTGCTCACAGTGATGGCGGGATTGCTCACAGTGATGGCGGGATTGCTCACAGTGATGGTAGGATTGCTCACAGTGATGGTGGGATTGCTCACCAGTGATGGTGGGATTGCTCACCAGTGATGGCAGGATTGCTCACCAGTGATGGTGGGATTGCTCACCAGTGATGGTGGGATTGCTCACAGTGATGGCGGGATTGATCACCAGTGATGGTGGGATTGCTCACAGTGATGGCGGGATTGCTCACAGTGATGGTGGGATTGCTCACAGTGATGGCGGGATTGCTCACAGTGATGGCGGGATTGCTCACAGTGATGGTAGGATTGCTCACAGTGATGGCAGGATTGCTCACCAGTGATGGTGGGATTGCTCACCAGTGATGGCAGGATTGCTCACCAGTGATGGTGGGATTGCTCACCAGTGATGGTGGGATTGCTCACAGTGATGGCGGGATTGCTCACAGTGATGGCGGGATTGCTCACCAGTGATGGCGGGATTGCTCACCAGTGATGGTGGGATTGCTCACAGTGATGGTAGGATTGCTCACAGTGATTGTAGGATTGCTCACAGTGATGGCGGGATTGCTCACAGTGATGGTGGGATTGCTCACAGTGATGGCGGGATTGCTCACAGTGATGGCAGGATTGCTCACAGTGATGGCAGGATTGCTCACAGTGATGGCAGGATTGCTCACAGTGATGGTGGGATTGCTCACAGTGATGGTAGGATTGCTCACAGTGATGGCAGGATTGCTCACAGTGATGGTAGGATTGCTCACAGTGATGGCAGGATTGCTCACAGTGATGGTGGGATTGCTCACAGTGATGGCGGGATTGCTCACAGTGATGGCGGGATTGCTCACAGTGATGGCGGGATTGCTCACAGTGATGGCGGGATTGCTCACAGTGATGGCGGGATTGCTCACAGTGATGGCGGGATTGCTCACAGTGATGGCGGGATTGCTCACAGTGATGGCGGGATTGCTCACAGTGATGGCGGGATTGCTCACAGTGATGGTGGGATTGCTCACCAGTGATGGCGGGATTGCTCACAGTGATGGTGGGATTGCTCACAGTGATGGAGGGATTGCTCACAGTGATGGTGGGATTGCTCACAGTGATGGCGGGATTGCTCACAGTGATGGTGGGATTGCTCACCAGTGATGGCGGGATTGCTCACAGTGATGGCGGGATTGCTCACAGTGATGGCAGGATTGCTCACCATTGATGGTGGGATTGCTCACAGTGATGGCGGGATTGCTCACTAGTGATGGCAGGATTGCTCACAGTGATGGTAGGATTGCTCACCAGTGATGGTGGGATTGCTCACAGTGATGGCAGGATTGCTCACAGTGATGGCGGGATTGCTCACCAGTGATGGTGGGATTGCTCACAGTGATGGCAGGATTGCTCACAGTGATGGCTAGGGCAAGAATGCCCCAAACTGTGCTGAGCCCTGCCACAGCTGCCTGTGCACCTCCCTCACCTGCAACTGTGATCGTGCCTTTTATACGATGCTCCTGAGACCTGGGTATGGTTTTCTGTGCTCCCCATCCCCAGCCATCATCTCTGTGTGTCAGTGTTTATAGTGACTGAGCACAATGTGCACAATTCCTCTGCTCCCCTAACCCCGCTCCACCCCAGAGGCAGCTGTATTTCCACAGTGAATGAAGCAATTCCTGTATGCATGATTTTAAAGTGCTTTGGGACCCTTTGGGAGAGAAGGTGCAATTGTACAAGAACAAGATATTATTAAAACAGGAATCTGTGTAATAGGTGATAAATTTTGATACTGCATGTTTAATATAATATGACGGTTGTAAATCCAGTGAATTACCATAGGTATTTGCTGTGCTGTGTGTTTATGAATTGTTTGGGCAGGTGTTTTTCAAGTCCCAGTTTTTCACACAAAACGTGAGTTATAGGACAGTTTAATAATATTCCTTACTAGACTCCAATATGCTACAATTAGCTGCAGAAATATTATCACTTGATGGTTGAGCTTGGTGGCTGATTAAGTTCTTGTATAAGAAGGTAAATGAAAAAAGCAGCAGAGAGAAAAAGAGACCTGCACAAGTAAGCTTTTAGATCTGCCTTTGATCTCTTACAAGCAAATATCTTTTAAAGCTGCAGAAATCAATATTTTCAGTGTTGTTCAACCTGTATTTTGCATGTGTTTTCACATAAGTTAGAAGCAGACTATTTGGATTGCAATAATGAAATAGTTCTCTAAAAGTTTATATTCAATAGTTAAACTATTTATATTTATTGATGTGAAGGGATATCTGTACTGCACATGTTACTTGGATCAAACCTAAGTAGTATAGCTTTTAAATCAGATCCAAAATAATGTAATGTGGGATTACATACAGTCAGAATTTCTTATTTTTATTTTTTACTGACTTCCACATAAAAAGGCTTATAAGAACTTGAAAAATTTTTCCAATCTCTGAAGAAGAGAGAAGCTCTATTTCACTCTCCCATCTGCTTTTGTACCAAGAGCTAAATCTCAGCCTGAGCTGATGTTATGCCAAGCAGCATAGTATTAAACTATGGAGAGGTAGGGTTGAGGAGAGCTTTAGAGGCTGAAGAGCATCATCTCCATCACTGTAGGATTTTGTGAGTGTAAACCAGGCTGTCATTAATTTTATGAATGCCTTTTGCTGGTGTTCTTTTGAGTGTGGAGTCCTTTGCTTGCTAAGTCAGTGTTGCCGCTCCAGAGGGGTGGATGTGACTCCCACACCTCCATGGCCATTGCTGGCACCTTCCAGATGAGCGGAGCTCATGGCTGGGTGTTGGAGGTTCTGTGCTCCTACTGCTCCAGCTGATGTCCAGGGGGGCTGAAAGTCCTTGGTCATCACTGCCTAGCTCTCCAAGTCCCATCCCACCAGGGCTCATGAGTGCCCATTATCTGAGCACCACAGCATCAGGCCCATGGCTGAGCGTCACTGGATCTCTCTGGTGTGATGCTGCAAGCTGGTAGCTGGGATGGAGTCTCACTCGCACATTTCCTTTCCCCTGAATGGTGTAAGGAAGGCGCCTGCAGCCCGCCCCCTCCCCACACCGAGCCTTGTGTATGTGTAAAAGCTGCCCTTGGCCCCAGATGATATGTTTGCATTTCATAATTGATGCTGAACTCGAGGCAGATACGAAAGGACGATTTTTTAAACAGATGTTGCAGGTCACTTGTAAGTTATTTGTCAAATAAGTTTCAGAGCACAAGCCGCTGCTTTTGCCATTGTAACCAAAGGCGTCTGCTGTTCAGCAGCAGTAATTACAAAGCCAGGGCAACGCAGGGAAAATTCATCTTATTTAAAAGTGTTTTAGTGTCACCAAACAGCTTGCTATGCCATTAGGTGAGTTTTGCTAGACACATTCAAGTTGAGGATTTTAATTTGTTTGAAGTATTCTCTAAAACAGAATTATGTTGGAGTTTACATAAAATGAGAGAATGACATGAAAAGTTTTAACTTAAGCAGCAAAATATAAAGGCTAATCTTATTTAAAAGTAATATGTGTGTCTTGATTGAGTGCCCAGATACACTCAACTGGGACATTTTAGTGGAATCGGTTCTAAGCTGTTACACTGAGTTATACAGAGTAGGTTTTCCTGAGCTCACATTGCCAGACCTGAAATACTCTTGTGGCTGCATTTAATAAAGAAACGAAAGTCTTGGGTAAGGGGATATGATTTTTTATGACAGAAGGAATGCAAATAACTTTTAGTCTCATTGCCTAGACCGGGTTTGGTCTGATTTGATGGAGTTTAATAATGACTTATAACCTGTGCTGACAATGTGCAGACCCGCACAACGTCATTTAACTCATTTATTCTGCTTGCTGTAAAAACAAAGAGATGGCAAATAAATATATGGAAAGTTCATTGTTTGTCAGAGGGCCCAAGCCAAAAGTTTTCAGTGACCTTTTAAAATATGGTCCCAGGCTAGTACTAAAATGTCTGTCACTCAGCGCACACACTTGCACAATTTGGCCTTTTAACCCGTGCATCTTGTTTTTCTCTCTTTCAACTGGTTGTATGAATTTCAAATCAGCTGCAGCTATTTAAGTTTTTGCATTGGAGGATTACTGTAAATTGCAGTCTGACAATTACAATGTACAGCGCACAGGAGAGTTATTAATGGATAGGCCTACTGATGGCCTTTCAGCGCTGACGAGGGCCTGGTGTTCCTCAGCCCTAATTAGATCCAGGGGTAGGGCTCTGTGGATGAGACAGGGGAGGGGGCGGCCGGGGAGCACCGCTCTATCAGAGGAAGATATCAATTGATCAGAGATAGTTACTATCGGCAACGTCTAAATCTCTAATTCACCTTCTTCTTAATGACTTGTATTGGCTTAAGAAGCTAAGTCACTTGACAGCACGGAGCTCGGCTGACAAAGCTGTGCAGGTGGTTTTAATAGAGGATTCCTGTTGCTTGAGATTTCACTAAAGACGGAGCAACAGTTCAACAGACACAACAGAGGCCAGTAAAAACCCTGCTCTGTTGCTCTGCTCTCTGAGGGTACCACTGGGGCGCGGGCTGCTCTGAACCACCACTCCCATTTGCACCACACTTTTTCCCTTTGCAGGCCTGAACAAGAGCTTTCTCTGAGGTTTCAGTATTTATTTTAAGGAACGAATCTTATGTGGGCATAAATTATATGTGACAAATGAAAACCCTTTGGAGAGGGAGATTTATTTATTTATTTATTATTGCCCGATGAAAAATGTTTTCCAGGGCATAATGTTCCTGGAAAATGAAATACACTTTTAGGAAAAAGAGAGAGTCTAACGCCCAGGAAAAACCAGTAAGCTTTGTAAAAGCTGAAGGCAGCAGTTGGTCGCCAATGATAAACCAAATGCAAACCAAGTACTTAGATTAGACATGGCTTCATGAACCAAAATGTCAGCTTTTTAATGAAGGAACCCAAGAAGCAGTGGGTTTGTGCTTAGATTATCACAGTGTAAATCCAATAAGAGATGGGCACCTAACACTCCAGCCCTGTTCCTCTCCAGAAGGATTACAACCACCTGCTGGGAAGTTTTCCATGCAGTAAAGCTGGTAGCCAAACTGATATTCACAGTATGTCCCAGAGACTTTTTATTATTATTGTTTGGATGATGTATACGCATGGGAAATAGAGGTTTGAGTCTGTTAAGGCTCTTTTTGGGGGTAAACATTTGTTTAAAATCTTGTTCCAATCTCTTAACACATATTGAAGTAAAATCTAATTGAGTCGATCACTGGCATAGACAGAACTTTCTGTTGTTGTTCTTGAGGGTGAGCTCAACAGAAAAGCACATCTGTGGGACTTTGCATTGTAGCCTTGAGTGGAAGCATATTTATCAGCACAAAGCCTGCTATTTTAAGCTCTTCTGGAACTAGCAAAACTGATGGACATTTCTTCTGATTTCACCACCAGGTTCCTGACCTCATTCCCAATACCACTTCTAGGTTCATGTCAAGGTTTCTACTTGTGAGCCATTTTATTTCCAGTGAACTTGCAACCCAGCTCTGTAAGCTGTGGCTTTGCAGCTCCCAGGCTGAGGACTGCTGGCCTGAAGTGTTAAGAATAAATACCCTGTGCACCTGTAGAGTGCTGTTATCTCAAGATCTCTAAGTGCTTTCAAAACTTGCTATTTATGATTTATAAAGCTCTGAGTGTTCTATGAGAGGAGAAAACAAAGGCTGGGGAAAATAAGTAACTCTCTCAAAAGCAATAAATTGTTAAATGGTTTGTTAAACAATTTGCTCAGCCCAGTTTGTTGTAGTGTGTTCTGTTAGTTTATTTAATTACTCCCCTATTTTCTGTATCACTCCCCCATTTTCTGTAATGGTTCTGCCCTCACCAGTTCTTCCCACCACGGTATTGTCTGTCATTTCGTTACCTTGGTTACTCCTGCCACAGTTTATGTCAATCCTCTCTGTTATATGATTTCCCCTCCCCTGTGTTTCCTTATATGTGAATTTGTTCTCCTCCCTGGGCCCAGTCAATCACTCCCCACTCCTCCTAGTTTGCCAGAATCTTCTGTGCTTAGGGAAACTTGATTGGCTGTGGCTCCGGGGCCCCTCCTTTACATTGTTTCTATTGGGTTTTCTCTCATGCACCTTATGCTAAGTCCACTCCCTTGCCTTCCCCTATTGGTTCCTTGTAAACCCCTCCCATGAATTCCTCCCCCCTTTATAATCCTGTTGCACCCTTTGTTCAAGGTTACTCTCTGGCAGACACGTTAGATTCAACACCTGGGTGTCTGTTACTCCCTGATTGACAATAAATCTGACAAGTCCCCAGTGAGTGTCCGGACTCTCGTCGGCCAGCAGCGATTCCGTCCGCTGTGAGCACAGCCCGAAGCCTTCTGACACCGAGGGGTGCTCACACATTTGCAGCTGGGTGTTTGGCCGCCCTTCTGCCAGCCAGACACCTGACCTTAAGGCTGCACCAGTTTATAGAGTGAGCTAGAGTATGGATTGAGATCCTGATTCTTTGATACTAATGGTCACAGAATCACAAAATTATTTAAGTTGGAAAAGACCTCCAAGATCATGAAGTTCAATCTTGGACTGATCATCTCCTTGTCAACCAGACCACAGCACTAAGTGCCATGTCCAGTCGTTTCCTGAACACCTCCAGGGATGGTGATTCCACCACTTCCTGGGCAGCCTAGGAAATTGTTCAGAGAACAATTTCTTCCTGATATTGAAACCTCCTATGGTTTGAGACTGTGTCCTATCACTTCTTGTCTGGGAAAAGACACAAATCCCCACCTGGCTAGAAGCTCTTTTCATGTGGTTGTACAAAGCAGCAGGGTCCTTTCTGAGCCTCCTTTCCTCCAAGCTAAACACTCCCAGCTCCCTCAGCTGCTCCTCGTAGGATTTGTGTTCTGGACTCTTCCCCAGCTCTGTTGCCCTTCTCTGGACGTGCTCCAGCCCTTCAATGTCTTTCTTGTCATGAGGAGCCCAGAACTGAACACAGGATTCGAGGTGTGGCCTCAGCAGTGCTGAGTACAGGGGGACAATCCCTGCCCTGGTCCTGTCACCATTGCTGACACAGGCCAGGATGCCATTGGCCTTCCCAGGTGGTTCATGTTCAGCTGCTGTCATCAGCACCCCCAGGTCCTTTTGCACCAGGCAGCTTTCCAGCTACTCTGTCCCAGCCTGTAGCACGGCCTGGGGCTGTTGTGCCAAAATGCAGCAATTGGCCTTGAACCTCATGCTGTTGGCCTCAGCCCATCAATCCATCAGACCCCACGGCTTCAATGTGCTCAGGAGCTCACCAGCATTTTCTTTTGCTTTATGTAAGGATGGTAGCCAGAAGCCCAAGCCACAGATAATTACTCATAATTATAAACTTTTGTCATTAAAGTGAGAGCTGTCATTTTGGAGCTGACTGACCCAGATAGCTGAGGTGTCAGTGTCATCCTGAATTTGACATGGATGTGCCAGAAGAAAGCTAACTGGAGAATGGTGCTGAGGAGGAGGGCTGCTTTTCTGTACAGTGAAGCAAAACTAAAGAGTGGTGATAGCGCTTGTCTTCAACCCAAAATGTTCCTATTCTGCCAGGAACAATGAGGGATGCCCAACAAGTACTTTTGGGACAGATGTGTAGGGGACCTGTTTGTTATAATAGATTGTTTTATTTAGAATTGCCTGTGCTTATGCCCTCAGACTTCTGCTTTTTGTGTTCGAAGTTATGTGGTGAAGGGGAAGTTTCTTCCCACATTTTTAGAGTAATCCCTATAGTGAAAAGATATTACTGACATCTTTGGATGCTATTATTTAGTCACAAACTACTGGCAGTGGTGAGGGCAAATAAGCAGCTTGGTCCTTCAAGATCCCAGCACATACAGAAAGTTGTTTTCCTCCTGTCACGTGCCTTGTGCCATCTGTTAAGTACTGGTGCTGGGGCAGGCCTGTGTCTCCACCACATTGTCTACAACTGCATATGAAACAGCCAAAAATCAAACTTCTCACTGAGGAAGACTTTGGAACCAAGAATCAAGCACAACCTGTTCTCTTGCTTTAAGTCTGTCTTTTTTATTATTTAATTTTTGTTGAAGTATGGGTTGGAATATTTCAATTTATTTTGGTCTCCTGTTTGGGGAACTTGGTGAAAGAATTGTTGGGGAGGTATAGAGGAAATCTTGATCACTTAGACCTTAAAGGTGACAGTTTTGGCATGTTTTGGGGGCTTGAAGCAGGGGGGCCACATTCTTTGCTCGTGTTAAAAGGGGAACCTCTGCTGACTCAGTCAAGCTCTGTTCATTTAGGCAGACAAGATAGGGTCCAGTGGTTTGCTCTGTAATGGTTTCCATAAGAGACATCTCAGCTCACTCCCAGTATTCTGTGTGGTGTGAATCATTGCAATCTGTTAGCAATTTTAAGCAAGGCTGTTAGCACCATGAGCTGATCAGCTGAGCTCTGCAGAGCGTCACTGAGCTGTTCTGTCTCTCACAGTCACTCACTTTGCTCTGGCAGTTCATCTCTTCCTACAGGGCAGTGCAGTGTGGGAGCTGCTGGTGTTAGGCAGCTCTTCCCCCTTTTGCTTGCCAGTCATGACTGTGCCCCACCATGTAACACTTCAATTCAAGCATGCTTGCTCTGCTCAATGGCTTTGAAGGTAGTTGCTCTCTTCCTTCATTCCCATGAGCTGCTGACATTGTGATAAGCTGGTCATGATTGGTGACCTAATTCTATCATGGTGCCCACGCACCATGATCAAAATAGGATTTTCTCTGTGCGTTGGGACTTGTGTCTATACCTCATGCCTCCTCCCCAAGTAAAAAAGTTTACTAATTCAATCCTTAGTTCATATATATCTGTATATACTCATATATGCACACACACTATAAGTAGGTGTGCACATGACTTGTTCATCTATGACTTGCAAGTCAAACATCTGACGACAAAGCAAAGGAAACCACCAGCTCTCCAGCTTCTGAAGTGAGGCACTGCTGCAAAAAGTATTATAATGAATAACTGACTTCTGTCTTAGTGGTGCCTTCATCTTTTTATTCCTTTTTAAAATAAAGTCTGTTTTGACTGTTCTGCTGTACTGTTAACAGACGGATACACTCAAAATGTTGGCAGTTAGGTTCAAGACTGGATTAATATACGTTTGTTATTTTAATAGCATATCCAAAGGCAAATATTCCTACTGGACTCCACCCTTCAGCTGTGAAGCAGATTGTAAATCAGTCCCTTTTTTGTTGTTTTTAAAGTAGTTTAGGGGCTTTAAAATGGTATTTAACATTATTACAGTCTGCTTGAATATTGTACAATTTCTAACTATTTCTTCTTTTTTTCAAATCCATTTTCCTGCCACTCGGAAGCTTCTAAAGAAAACAGTGCAGTCACTGCTAATGCCAAGGTGTAGCAAAAGTGCTTATACTGTTCTTGATGACTGTTCTCTCCCAGGTATTTAGGCGCTATGATTTTTGGCTTGCTAGGAAAACCCAACATTTACAGAGGGAAAGAATGAAGGCTGGGTTTTCAGACTTTGTCTTTAAGGCTGGAATGGGTAAATTTGTCATTTCACCATTCCCTAGGAAAGCTCCAGTAGGTGCAGAGCCAATGGTCCTTGTCCCTTTGCTGCCATCCTTAATGTATCACAAAGACTGTGGAAAAAAATATTCTGCCTCTGGAAATATGGAAGGAAATGGCTACTGGATCAGGAGCCAGCAGTTCTGACACACATCAGACCCATCCATCAAGCACTCCATGGCCTGTGAAAATTATATCCTAAAATATCCCTGTTCATGTGTTTCTATTTTGAAATTTCAGTCTCTGGGTTTATTCTCTTTCCTCAAAGTTAAAGCAATGTAACCTGGGTGTTGGAGGAAACTAGTTTGTGAGCTGGTCTTAGATTCTTGACTGATTCTAAAAATAGGGCCAGCCTATCCATTAAGATAAGAGTGAAACTCTGGTAACATTAAGCACAGTTATAATAGCTTTGGTGTTCTGGTCTGCAAAAAATGCCCATCCTGTCTAGCAGGGCCATTGTGTTGGTCTGGTCTCTCAGACTTGGGTGAGAGGTTCCAGGCTATCAGATGTCACCTCCCACCATGTCTGAGCAGCTACTGTCCCCAGAGGGAGAGAACCAGTGAACATATGATGTTTCAGAGCTCTTGTGATAAAGCTTGAATACCCTGGAAAGCAAATCTGCTTCTTGCTCACCTCGTTCTCTTCTGATTTCATGTCCCTAAACTCTCTTGTGCTGCTTGTTTTCCTTTTCTTTGCAAGGCTCCCCTTATCTGGACTCCTGCTGGATCTCATGTTCCCGTTCACATCCTGCCCCTGTGCTGTGGAGGGATCAGTGCAGCCTGTGCTGGGACCCTCAGCCTCACTGAGGGGCCAGCATCTGTGCACAACATGCTGTGCAAGCCCAAGGCTGCTGGCTCTGTCAGTAGCATGTTTAGACTTTCGCAAAAGAAAGGACTAAAAGGTGAAAAAGATTATCATTTTTCAATCCCTGTAATCTAATCACTGTGCAGGCTGACATCCAACCTTGCTTTCCTGCCCTCCCAGCACTGTGTTCCTGCCCCTGCACACTGAGCTGGGCAAGGGAACTACTCTCATCTCAGCCTGTCTTAAGGTATTTTTCTGTTTTAAGGTCATGTTAGCTTTAAGCTGGATCAGGTTCCTCATCTGACCTACTGCATAAAAATTTCAGGAGCTGACACCAATCTCCCGTGCCCCTGGCTGTGAGTTTCTGTGAGACCTGTGACCATGTGCTCCCAGTGTGTGTCCCATCACACCAGCCATGGCAGTGCCACCAGGAGCAGCTGCTGCCCTGCTGCTTGAGTTACTCAGCGAGCTGATGTGTCACTACAGGAGTGGTCCTGTGGTCCCAGCGCAAGGAACTCATTGGAGATGGTTGGCAGTGGACAGGTGAGGGAGAGCTGGGCCATCTCTTTCAGGTGGACAGTGGGTCAGAGTAGGTGTGGTATGAAACTGGACCTGCACATAGGCACGAATCAAAGCACCAGCTCAGCATCCTCATGTCAGACACAAGCAAGCATTTAACAATTTGCCTTGAGGATGGGACAGAAGCAATTTACTCAATACTTCTGCAGGTAGCAGTCAGTGTCCCTGCTTCCTGTCCATCCCGCATGCACACACACACACACACACACACACACACACACACACAGACACACACACACACAGACACAGACACACAGAGACACACAGAGACACACACAATGACTTCTTTGTTGGAGTGGAAAAATGCTCCACGGGGAGCTGCACATCCCAGAATGCAGCTCTGCTTGTGTCCAGAGCCGTGATGGATCACTGTGGGGAACCTTAAATCTCTGCAGTGCTCAGATCTCTATCAAAAATGAGGGCAGCTGGAGTATGCTCCATTTAATGCAAGCTGCATGTATAGCTGGATGCCTTACCACCTTGTCAGTGCCACCCCCAGCTGCCAAGGCCGAGAGCCCCTGAGTCCACTGAAACCAAAGGGAGGTGAGCATTTTCTTTGACTTGGATGCAGGTATTTTAAAGGGAACATGGGAAATAATTAGCACATAATTAACCTGTGGAACTTTCTGCCAGGAAGTATTACTGAGGCCAACCGCTCTGCAGGGTTTGGAATTTATATGAATAATAAGAGGTTCAAAGTGGAAAAGGTATCAGCCTTCAAAGTAGGGAGGAGACCATTAAACAAAGTGAGTTAAGGAGATGGTTTTATGAATAGATTATTTTCTAGTGGTCTGTTGTGGGATATCTCTCACATTCCTGTGAACTCTCTGGGAATAAATACTGATGAAGACAGTAGACCACTGATCTGATCCACTCTGTCAAGCACATTTCCTATTAAATATACAGAATTGCAGATCTACTCTGGAGCTATTAGAGCAGCACTCACCCTGGTTCTTTCTGTGCTCTGCTTGTTCAAACAATATAAAAAACAATATCTTATTGTGTCCCAGATCTGTCACTCTTGTAGATTGCCATTATACAAATGGTTCATTGTCACTTTGTCTCACTGGCAAGTTGTTCACTAGAAATGAAAACATATATATGGAGGAAGCCAGTCTGTTTGGGGGGTGAGCTACATGCAGCTGTCAGAACAGATCAGACTGGGAGGCTGCCCTGCCAGGAGGGACCTTTGCAGCTGTCTGTAAGTGTCTGGGGAAAGAACACAAGCAATGGAGTTAGTGAAGAGTTATCCTTCCTGGCAAACCATCCAGTCATGGGGCTTCATACCTTGTGGATTCCTAGTGGAGCTTCAGGTTATGTCCCTACCACAGGGATTAATACAAACTTTTAAAAATTTTTATTCTTCTTAAATCCTTTTTATAATTTGGCCATCACTACATGCTGTAGCAATGTCATCCCATGTTGCCTCACCTTCTGGGTAAGAAGGTGCCTCCCCTTGGTTGTTCTGAGCTTGCCTGGCCCAGCCCCATGGGATGGAGTAGAGTGAACAGTCTGCACATGAGATACTATGGCCCCATGGGCATTTCTTGTACCTTCTTCTTCCTGCCTCCTCACAGCTTTTCACCCAGCAGGTCCTGAGGCATCCCAGAGCCTCTGCTGCTCCCTTACTCTCCTCTTCAGAAGAGCTGAAGCTCCTCTAGGCAGATGGGCTCAAGAGGCACAGAATCACACAATGTGTCCAGACAGTTCTTGAACACCTCCAGTGAGGGAGACTCCACAGGCCCTCTGGATACTCTGTTCCAGTGTGTGGTCACTGCACAGTAAAGAAATTCAAAGTACTAATATAGTATATTAAAAGTTCTAATATGGTCTCCTTTTGCTTTTGTCTGTCCACATGTAGAAACCCAAAGAGGATTGCAGCTCATGAAAACTCTCCAACCCAGCTTGAAGCCAGCAGCCTCAGAGCTCTTGTAAAGGATGGGAAGGTGCACACCAGATCTCCATGTGCTCCTCAGCCTTCTGCTGCCATCACTGTACTGTTATCAGTACCCAGCAGGCCAGATGACAGCTACTCCTGCTGCCTGCTCAAGGCACAGTCACACCTCCAGGCTGCAGTATAGACACACCCTCTGTCTCAGAGTCTTACTCTGCATGAGTTCTCCCAGTTTTAATAAATTTGCAGTGAAATATTAAACACTGGCATATACATTTTTTTTTGGCAAAAAGAAGCAAAAGTTGGAATCTGAATTTAAAACTGTAATGCAGCAAGTGGACATGAAGATTTATGGGCTTAAAAAACACATACAACTTTTGAGACATGCCTAGCAGACATCATGCTTTTAAAATGTCACAGTTCATGTAGTTGTCACTTCAAACACTGAGGAAGCTGGCACTCCCCAAGTGCCAGCAAGCTCTGACTGGACAGTAATAAGACTCAGACGTCTAAAATTAAAAACTGTCCCAGAAAATGTATAACTTCTTAAAGACCTCATTCTGCATGTTTTATAGCACACTCCACTTTGCAAAGAAATGGTTGTCTGATCAGCTAAATAAAAATGAGATGTTTCCACTATACCTTCAGCAGAGGAAACAGAGCTGTTTGTAATGGAACAGCTTCCATGGGCAGTGTTTTGAGCACTACTGATTGAAAAATGTCTTCTCCTTTGAGGTTTGCTTGCCTTTCTCTGGCAGATGTCTAATCAATGATTCTGAAATGTGTTTTACACTGTGACCCTTCTGAACATCACTGATGAATAGGATGTATTATTTTACTTCTGCAGTTATCAAAAGCCTCATTTCAGGTCACAAGTCAGACAGTTTTTCTTTCTGCTACAGCATTTTAGTAGTGTCAGCTTGGAAACCTCATTGCAGCCTGTTTCAGCAAGCAGGGTACCCTGACCTAACTGAGACCTCTGGTACAAATAGGCAAAGTTTGTACCAGAAGCACAAACTTTGACAATAGGCAAACCTGCTGCCATTCTCCTCCTAAGAGCAGCTGACAGGCACCCCTACAGAAGCAAATTTCTCCTGCTGAAATGTGCCACTGATAAATGAGCCTTTTTTTCAGTTCTTCAGAAAGTTAAAATAAATATTAAAACCCATAATGCAAGAACAATTTTTATGAGTTCCAAGCAGACTTCACTCTTCAAAGAAACTTGTCTGTGTTTGAGTTTGAGAACTTAAACATACAATTTTTCTGGTGAGCTGAGGCAGGAGAATTCTGGAGTGAATTTATTCTATGCTAGCAGGATATTCTGCTGATGCACAGCATTAAATAATTATAGATCAGATGTTTTAAATGCTATTTTCCATATACCTGGGTGTAGTTTTACAGCCAGCTGTTGCCTCCTTATCATCCTAGAGACGTACTGGTTGTACTGGATTTTCCTGTCCTTTTGCTTTGTGTTTCCTTAGGTCAGTCAGGTCAGTTCCCTCATCCAATGGCCTCAGCACCTTGAGTCCTGCTGGGAGCACAGCAAGGCACAGGTACACGTGGCTGAGCACAGAGGAAAGAACAGTTCATGCCCTTTCAGGAGCAGGCTCAAAATCACATTTTTCAGAATTCTGATGCAGATGTTGGACACTAATTAGTGCACTGACTACCTTGTTCCATTGAATTCCTTGTTTCCCTCGATGCCTCCAGTCACACTTCCAAGCCAAAGGTTTCTATTGGGTATGGTGGGACTTTACACTTTGACTTAATTATAAGCACATAAGAGAAGCACAGCTAAGTCTAATCTATAAACGTGGAACCATGCTAGAAACACATTAGGATGAACAGTTCTGTTGTAGTTTCCTCTTTTTTCTATGAAGAGTTCCTTTGGTGAGGCAAATGGAAATAAAATGGAAAGGAAAAGAAATATTCTTCCCTATGGAGATGAAGAAGAAAAATAAGAAAGCCCATTAAAACCCCAGTACTAAATAAAAAAGACAAGAAAAAATTCCTGCACTGCCACCACAGGACACAGTAAAAATGAGTATTGTCTGTCAATATTGGTCAAGTTCCTTTTCTTGTCTCCCTTGCAAGAACTGAAGACACAGCAAGAGCAGTGATGCCAATGCACTTCTCAAGTTTACTCATCTCCATTCTTTCCTCTGCCAAAGTGCCTGGCTCTTAGAAAAAGTTCATGAAAAGTTCAAGGATTACGAACCTGTACACAGAAGGACTGCAATAAGAGATTTTAATTAAATTCCAGAGTTGTTATTGAGTTGGAGTATTGTCACAACAGACAATTATTGTTTTGGAGAATTTGGGGGTTTTTGACATGCAGCAAAAATCTAAGTAGGGCAAAAAGCAACTTCAAGAAAATGAGGAAAGGAGGAATCTCCAGTCTTTGGGTTATCAGATCCTTTTTGCCCAGGGTTTGCAGCAGGCATGTGGTGGGATACAATGTGGTACAGTGCTTGTTGAACTATATTATACAAATACTGGCCCAAAAGAAGTTTTGTGGATAACTTTCTTCTTGTTTGGGTGGGCAAGACTCCTAGCCTGTGGCTGCAGCTGGAGTGCTGCTGCTCTAAGGATGATAGCAATTCTATCAACCAGAGACACAATGCACAAACCCACAGCTGAGCTCACAGGTTTGCCTTCCCTGGAGGGTTACCAGGAGAGTCCATCACAGGCCTTTTAACAGCTCCCCAGGATTCAGAGCCACTTCTATCAGACTGAGTCCCACTGCAGGATCCTTGAGAGCACATGAGTCAAAAACATGAATTGTCCATGTATGGCTGCATGTGCTGCATGTCCTTCCCCTTCAGCCCATGTGTATCACAAGTTTCCTGCTTCCAGCCTGGCTGATTAGGTGTGTGGCTGGGCTGACCAGCTAGGTGGGATGATTTCTCTAATTGCTCCTCTGGGAAGACTAAACTATTTCCCTAGCTGTGTCCAATGAGGTGGCCATGTATTTGAAACCCTCTCTTTACCAGGAGATGACAGGGCAAAATATTTGCTATAGGGTGTATTGGATGGAATGGATTAAGCAGAAATTTGCAGATGGAATAAGCAAGATATTTAGTAAAGGTACAAATGTGTGTGTTGAAACTCTTACATTAAAGGCCTATGAAAGATTTGAGTTATTTTATTGTGCTGCACTAGATACCAACACAAGAGTGAAATGGAAGAGTGTTTCAATGAGAGTGCTTTGGGTTCCCACAGACCAAAGGGATTTTGAAGCTGACCTGAGGTGAGAAGAAAGGCTTTGGAGGAGCAGGAGGTCTCTTGCATCCCAATGGGCCTCGTGGTGTCATGAGAAGTTTTCTGGAGGATCTGCAGTCCCTTCTGAGAGCCCATGGGGACGTGTGCTGGCTGGGATGCTGGATAGGTCATGGAGAATGTTTGCACTGGCACATCCCAGCACTGAGCTCTGTGCTCACACCAACCCCCACAAAGAGAGGACAAAACAAGCTGTCCCAAAACATGGCCCCTGCTACCCTCTGTTCAGCAGCGTACATTTGTCATCACAAGGCATTGAATATTTAATATCTCACCAGACTTGTCTGACTTCCAAGGCCTTTATGTCATGAGTGAGATGCAAGGCTTTGCAAAGTGTAGTAAAACCTCTTTAATCCCAGGGACAGCAGTCCCAGATTTTCACATTGCTGCCATCACATGTTTCTCCTGAGCCCAGAAAAAAGTCAGTGACTTCTCTGATTTGTCCATTAAGCTGTTCCATGCCCACAGGATGTCCAGCAGTTCTTGGTCCTGCTTCACCAGGTGGAGAGGCTCTA
Organism: Melozone crissalis; assembly: GCF_028551555.1. Classification (NCBI taxonomy): domain Eukaryota; kingdom Metazoa; phylum Chordata; class Aves; order Passeriformes; family Passerellidae; genus Melozone; species Melozone crissalis. Next base: position 42,093,704 of record NW_026535796.1, on the reverse strand, counting down.
GTTCTTGCTAGACATGTCCACTGAAATTAATGCAGAAAGTCACCCACACTCTTTTGAGTTGTGAAGCTGTACTATAATAAAAAAAAATATAGATTTATGGACAGGACATGCTTGCATGGTGTATTGGTAATAGCTTTCTCCTTGTAGAAATATATATTCAAAAAATATAAAAATGTTGAGCTGTCAAAAAAAATGATTGAAGTAGCAGCTAACTATTATTTTTCAGGGTAAAAAAGTGCTCATTTGCCACTGACCATCTTCTCTTGATGTAGTTATCCCCAATTAGGCTAAAAGTGCCAGAATTACAATATAGTGTCTGCCAATTCAGCCTTACAATGGCTAGATAATTATAGAGCAAGAAAATACTATGTCTGGAAGGGTGTTAACTGAAGAGCAAGGGGCCATGTAAATAAACTTGACAATGATATTGAAAGGCAAGAAAAAGACACTACTGGATAATAGCATTATTGTATGCAGGAGTTATTTACATGCAACCAGAGCTTGTCACAAGTAATGAGAATTAGAGGAAAGCCCCTGCCTTTGGGTACCAGGCACACCATAGAACCTCTTTGTCTCAAGAATCCCAACATAGAAGCTTAATTTTCTTTTTGTGCTGCAGAAAACTGGGGACTGCATCTTCTGACTGGGCCTAAAACCTGGTCACAGTGTCAGCTTCCAAATATCAGCTCTCCAGGCAGGTTCCTCTTCAGAGGGCAGTCAGCTCCAGAGTACAGTGGGAGGGGGAACATGGGGCATGGGAAAGTACTGAGTTTTTGTAGAAACCATGTGGTTTTGGTGGTGATGGAACTCCAAAGAGATAACCACAAGAGTTAGCTACACCAGGTACTACTCTGGCCTTGCCTTCACCATCCTGCTTACAGGAAGGTTAGGCAAAATTTCCATGGTTTTCATCAGACACATTTATGGCTTCAGAAGATCTTCAGTCTCTTTTATGTGTAAAAAATATTAAATTGCAGCAGAAAATCCTGCATCTTTCACCAACTTAAAGTAACAGCTACTGCAAGGCACTAGTAGAGTTTGCCTATATCTGAGCCTGCTCTGTCCATTTTCTGAAGTGATTTAACATCTCTGTTAAACACAAACTGTACAAACACAAACTTTCTCTGCTATGGCCTGTCCTGAGCAGAACTTATGGCTGCTGCAGCTCTATTAATTGTTTGAAATGTAGATTAGGACAGATAGCACACTGTGCTAGCACAACCCCATTGCATTCAGTCTGCTCTGGGCATGGGCAGAGCGAGGCAGTGTTTGCCTGGAAAACACTGTAAATGTTCTTTTCCCTAAACTAAAAGGAAGGCTTGTACAGCATCCAGCAGAAGGTCCTGCTCTGGGACAAGGTCTTTTATCTGCACTGAAAAATAAACAAGAATCTTATCCATAGCTAATAAATATCTTCAGGATTTGGTCCATAGAAATGATAAATGGAATAGGTCTGTCAGATTATGAAGTGTACATAAGACTTCTCAGTTTTTTTTTCTAGCTGTGGCTGTATGTTAATGGACACACAATGTCAAAAGCTACCCAATATTATGATATCCAGTATATTGCATAATGCCCCACTGTGTTGGTAGGGAAAAAAAAAAAAGAAACCCTGAACAATCAATATTCCTTAACTTCTGAATGAAGAAATGTAAATTTCTAGATGTCATGGTGACACAGAAAACTTTGTAACTGGAAGCAAGATCATTATTCAAGGTTGAAAAGCAGGAGAGCAGGCAGCAGTTGCCCTGCATTTTTAAGCAAATGAAACACATGGATTATTTTTAAGTCACTGTCCCAATTTTGTGAGTATTCATTGCTGTTCCTGCACAGGAGAGATTCATCCCACTGCCTATTCCCCCTCTCTGGAATCACAATGTCTCCCTGTAATTTTCCAACAAACACTTCAACATGAGAAAAATAATTTTACTCCTCATTTTTCTTCTTTATTTTTTTTTTAAATGCAGGGTAACATGTGGGAATAAGAGGGAAGAAGAGGCTGTGTGAGGAACCAGCAGATGCCCCCTGGTTTGCCAGCGGCCAGCACAAAGTGTGCTGGCTGGAATCTCACCTACAGGTGTTTGAGTAGCATCCCAGATGGCATCCTGCTGTGTTTAACATCCTGTGTGAGAAAAGCTCTGCCCCTCTCCTTAGGAGCCATTTCCCTGCTGAGTAAGTCTCATACTGACAGTTTGGAGGGAAATTGCAGTCACCAAACTCATCCCATTAAGAGCTGTTTTCCATCAGGGCAGTCACAGCTCAGCTGTGACCAAGGCTGATGTTTGCACTGCTGGTGGAACACGGCCTGTAGGTGTGTGCAGGGGTCTGGTGGTGAAACCACTGCCTGGATCACCTGGCTCAGCCTAGGGAGAGCTTTCAGCACCCTGCCTGCTGTCCTAGACATCTCCCCACAGTTCTTCACAGCCTCCTCTCAGTTCCTGCCTCAACTGTGCTGCCAAGGCTGCCCATGTGGCCTCTTTGAGCTTGAAAAGAGTTAATTGTTGCAGAAAAGTGAAAGAAAGTAGATTTAAATCAGATATCCGGAAGAAATTCTTCACTGTGAGGGTGGTCAGACACTGGCACACGTTGTCCCAGAGAAGCTGTGGATGTCCCATCCCTGGAAGTGTCCAAGGCCAGATCAGACAGGGCTTGGAGCAACTTAGTCTAGTGGAAACCATCCCTGCCCATGGCAGGGAGGCTGGAACTACACAATCTCAAAGGTGCCTTCCAACCCAAACTAATACATGATTCCATGATAAGAGCAAAGTTTGAACATGAGTTTCCACCTGGGGAATGCACAAATACAGCCTACCACAGCTGTGCTGCACGGAATACCTTCCAGCCTTTCCCTCTAATCAGGTTTCAGATCTCTACCTAGGGATATGTAAATACGTCTGAATCTGGCTAGAAGTGATGAAAGCACCTCAAACCCATCTATTTTCTCTGCAACAGGCCACATCCTCCCCAGCTCCCTCATGCTGAGGTAAAGCAGCAGTGTCCAGGTCCCTTGCTGTCCCATATTGTCTCTCCCAGTATTTCATGGACCCTTCCCAGGGGTGCTGCTTTCTCTCCCTGTGCCCCTGTGCTGCTCTGTGCATCTTCCCAAGGCAACAATGCAGGGGGCTGTACCCTCCAGCCCCACACAGGGCATTTCTCCAGGTGCCTCTGAAATCTCAAGTAAAGCAGGCCTGTTCTGCCATGGGGGTCACCCCCTCTCCTCCTTCTTTGCTTTTGCCTCTTTTTCCTTGCCTGCCCATGGCTGGGGCTGGAGCCTCCTCCCAGCCTCCTGAGCAGCCTTGCCTTTGTGGGGCACCTCTCTTAGTGTCCTTTCTGGTAGGAGACCTTGAACACCCTACAGCAGTGCAGGCTGTTCCTGGTGGTTTTATGCAGCTGTGTAGGATTAGAGGGGTGCCCAGAGCTCAAAAGCATCATTCAAGGTAACTGCAGGGCTGGGATGAGTCAAGGTCTCAGAGATTTCAAGGTTTCACATTGATATCTCCTGGTGATGCTCCCAGCAACTAAGTTCTTTTCAGCTCCTGTTTCCTTCAAGAGAATTGTATTGCTTTATACCCTTCAAAAGCTGACTATATTATGTATTAAAATGGCAAAACCACTGATATCCAGGTGGATCTCAGCTGCTAAATCTCTTGGCCAGGCATCTTACTCAGATGTCTGAGCTCTTCCTTCCCATCTCAACCATACCTGCGTGACCTGGAGGAGTCAGGTTTGTGGGCACTGTAAAACAATCCCCTTGGGAGTCTGTCTTCTTTTCCAGGCAGTTAAATGCTTACAAGGCTCTGGCCTTGTTGCACCTTGTTGCTCTGGTGCTTATTGGTACCTCAACAAGTCTATATTTCTTCATATTTCATCTTTTTCCAGGGGTACCCAGAGTTTGGTAGTACTGAAGTTGATGTCTCTGCAAATTCTCTAACCAAACAAGCTGGTTACCAAACACACTGAGAAAATTAGCAACCTAATAGTACAGTTCCTTTATGGCCTTTTAGTGTGTCCTTTCATTTCCATTCATTTGGAAATAATGTGATTAAATGGCAAAGATAAGAACCTGTGGAGTCACCAGGCCAAACACATTCCTGGTGTAAGGCTGAAGAATTTACACTTAGGACAAGTTTAGCTCAGTGGATTTAGGTATGCCTCTGTTTTCCACCTCAAAGAACTCTCAGCTGATCAGAAACACATCGCAGGACATTCATGCTGCCATGAAATGAACCCACCTTTCATGTTCTCTAAACCTGAAGACACACTAAATGTTTTGTGTTTCTTGTCAAATAGCCCCCAGAATGCAGTATCAACCTGCATGGTTAACTCACCCATGAAAGCTGAGGTAGCTGACCTTTTAGGATTTCTGCCTCTTCAGGCATGTCCCAGTGAATGGAACAGAGCCAGGGCAGGGGGACAAATGCACCTTCCTTCCCAGAGGGGTATAGCACAGAGAGCTGTGGAAAAGGATTCCAGACTTTCAAAGCATCTGAGCCTCCCTGTGGAAGGGAGCACAGGGGCCACAGAGAATGGGGAATGCCCTTGAGCAGGACTGATGTTGTTGCCTTTGGGCCAAGCACATGACACAAAAGCAGATTGCAGTTACCTTTCCGTCCCCTCCTTATCATACTGCCCCTCTCTTGTGAGCCCAGTGTGTTTAATCCCAAGGATCTATCCCAAAATATTTAGCTCATTTTGTACATATTACCTTCAAGTAATCATACACCACTGAGTCATACATCATGGGATTAACAATCCTACATATGGTATAAACAGAACCTAAATAAAATCCCAGAAAAAGGATATTGCCTTTTAAATAAGTCCTGACAGCTGTGGAAAATATTATGCCCCAATACAACCCTCCCATACGACATACATTAATATGAAGAGAACCCCAAACTGTTCCTCTGGATATTTTGTAAGGTTTTATTTTATTGTGGATTGGACATATTGAAGTAAGACTATAATCTTATTGTGCTCTGACCTGTGCTTTTACTGCACTGTATAAACAGCAGTTACTATGTTAGATGGAGAAATGTTTACAGAAAGAAGAAATAAAAACAAACGGATTTATTGTGTTGCAGAAATTTGAAACAGGGCTGAGAGGCTGACCATGTGTTTTGTGCTTGTAAGACCTTTGCCTGATGGAAGCAGACAGCTTAAACATGACAGAAGCCCAGCGAGGTCCTGTGCTATCAAGAATAAAATGCAATATCCGCACGGCACCGGCTCTTTCCAGCCGGCCTTGCCTGCAATCAAAGCCCTTGATATGGCTCTTGCTGTTGCCTGTTCACATACTGCAGGTTTGGGGTCTCATTTTTTTAATAGATTTTGAAATTGTTTTTCAGTGCTAGTGAAAAGTGCCAGATTGACAGCTCTGGAGTCTGGAGCCCTTTTTTAACCACAGAAAGAGTTCAGCATGGGAAATGGCAAAACAAACTTCCTTCCCCAGCCCAAGCCACAGTCCCATCCGTGCCCGAGAGGAGAGAAGCAGAGTGGGCTGTCCTTCTCCACAGGCTTCTAAAATGTCTTACAGCATGCAGGACAAGCAGCCACCAGCCTTCATGGGCTGCAGAGAAATCACCAAGGCACCCAAAAAACCAGTCCACACACACAAACCACTGGGGAATGCGAGTCTGAGTTTTGGGAAAGCCGTTCTCTCTTTCAGAACTTCACTTTTTCTCAAAATAAAAGTCATTTGAAAAAAGTGGACTTTTTCACATCATGATTTGGCTTCTTTTTTTTTTTTTTTTGTTGACATTTTTACTGACAAGGGTATCAAAATCAATGCCAACATGATCATTTAAATTTTTCATTTTCCCAAATTCTGTGTTTCTGGCAGAAAAGAATGCCAATAAACATGTCAGTGATAAGAAGATTGATAAAAAACACCATATGCAAAATCTTCAGCTATAAAATACCGAAATGAAACACTGGCCTGTTTTCATTCCTACAAAATGGAAACAATTTTAAAATTTTTTAGGATTTTTGTTTCACGTTTCAACCAGTCTTGTGATCTTCCAAGTCAAGTCTCCACAGACTTCTCAAAAAGGAAAAAAAAAAAAGTTTCCTAGGATGAAATCCTGGCCCCATTGAAGTAATCTGCAAAGCTATACTTGAATTCAACCCAGCTAGAATTTCGCCCCTTATTTGTACACTGAGAAAATCTGATCTGGCCTTGGTAACACATAATAAACATGGGACCCTAGGATGCCATTTTTAGTCACTTTTCAGAGGAGAGCTGTGCTTTAATTTATTTTGTCAAGTGTTTCCACTTAGGTTTTACCTATTAATGCTTCTGTTACCCGCTGCACTGTAAGGTTATACCTCATATAAGTCCTTCTCCCTTAATAGTTGTGGTGCTTTTGCAAATGTTACTCTCTTTAATATGTGATTTCAGAATAATGAATGCTTGTCAAACTGATTTCTTGCTGTCTTCAAAGAGTTGGATGTGTTAAGCAATTTGCACTAGCAAAAGGCATGATATGAATTCAGATGGCAGCCACACCCCAGAACAGGCTGAATTTTCCAGGGCTCCTTCCCATAATCAGAGGTCAGCTGTCTGGCCATTACATGCTTCAGAATTTGTGATACTCCAGTTGAATTCTGTCTCTTTCAGACCCCCATTGCAAAATGTCTCAGTGTACATGAAAAAATTATTTTCTGAAAATAACTGTACATCAGATAAAACCCTGAAAAATTCCATGAGCCACCAAGTATGACAAGAAAGGTGACACACATCCTCTGCAGGAGAGGAAATCATAGTCCTGGTGCTGTTCTTGGTAACTTCAAGAATAGTTCATAAGATTAAATAAACCAGGAATGTAAAGGGATTATCAAGAAAAAGAAATTATAAAGTTTCCTGATTTTTTTTTTGCTTTGATCAGTGAACAGCACAAATCTTTCCCTTACAAAAACTTTCTTGAGAAGCTCAAGACTAGATGTTCTGAAAAAAGCTCATTGACAAATACCACTTTTTGGGTGGAAAATTTTACCAAGTAACAGATAAACAGTTGTCTCAAAAATAGATTTTCTAAAGCTAAAGCCATTCAGGTTTTTATGTCTAATCCCTTGTTTAGTCCAGGGCTGGGGCAAGTACTGGCTGACCCTGCCATGGTCCAGCTCCACTCACCCTCCCAGCAGTACAAGGCTCCAATCTCTCACTTTTCAGGCTGTGAGTCATCATCCCCTCAGTTTATGGTAGTTTTACTTACGGAAATGGTGTCACTATATCGCATGAAATGTTGAAAGGAGAAGACATCAAAAAATTGTCATATTGATATAGAATCCCAAGAAAGAAAAGATTTTTCTAGTATATCTATATAAGTATTTTAAATGGCAGTTTGAAATTGCTTGGGGAAGCCTTAGGGAGGTGTTTAACTCATTGAATGCAGGAGATGGTAGGAAAATAAACATTAATTACACAGCCTTGTGAATTAAATGTATTTTAGACGCATGGGAAACAGTGCTGGGAAGAAATTAAAAAAGTGACTTATTCCAACTTTCTCTGCTGGGGTGGGATCAACTTCATGTGTCCTGTGGAGTCTAATCAGCATTTTCCTATGCAGGTGAAGTGATCAGAAGTGTGTGACCTATGCACATGGCCATCTGTCATTGATTTCAGACAGCAGAGCTCACACCTTGCTGTGATACAGGCAGAAATGGGTGATTCACCTTGATGCTGAAAAAGCTTCCTCAGCCAGAACTGAGAGCATTTTGCAACACCATTTCTTGCAGGTCTGTTGCAGGATTATGACTGAGAAATATTCAGAAATGTATGAGCTGATAAGGTCTTCAAAACCTGCTTTATAGCAAAAATTGAAAGCGATGCAACCTATTTATTTTGTCAGACAGAAACCAGGCATGGTTGCAGATGAAAGAGGAACAACTCCAACAGCTCACTGCTGCTCAGAAGGATAGCCTGGGTGCCTGCTCTCTCCTCTGGGGGCCACCAGCACACCCAGAATCCATTATGGGGAGAAAATTCTGTGTATCAGATAGGTCTTGATTTTATCAGTGCAAAGGAAATACAAATCAGTGTCTGCAAAGGGAAACTTTAGAAGGCACTGAGGTTTTCTTCACAAAAAGAGGCCAGCTACCTCTGACTGCTGGAACAACTTCTCCAAAGCTGTAGTGGATTACCCAAACTGGAGATCTCTGTTAACATTTTCCATCTTAGCCGAAGGGTTTTTGTTTGGCTCAGGAATTGCTTCTTGGCCTTTGTTGTTTTATGGCCTTTGTTATATCAAAAGTCAGACTAGATAATCATAACAGCCCCTTTCAGCCACCAGAACTTTGGATCTATTATACAATTTTAGGAAATCCCAGCCCTGGCTCCCATGAGTTCCACGTGGTCCTGGTGAAAGTCAGTGGGGAATATTGCCTGCTGAAGTATGTGCACTCCCTGTACAAATAGGTACTGTGCACAAACAGGAAGATAAGTGAGCAATTGTGTGAGTATGTGAATGAAACAAGATGATGCACTACAGAGAGAGCGATAAAATGAATCTCTGTGTAAAACCAGCCATCTAATGGAAAAAGCAAGAACAGATGGTGAAATAACTCCTAAACAAGCTGTTGCTTTAGACTCTGGCCATCCACAAACAAGTTGTGAGAATTTCTGATCCATGGTCCAGTGATTAAAGAGATGAAATTCAAAGGAAAAAGAGTGGAGGAACAAAAGAGGGGGGAAAAGAATGCATAAAACCCCAGCCCAGTTTAAGTTTCATAGTGAAATATCAAAGCAGTATTGAAGCATAGGAATACCGAATGCCAATACTTTATTTTTATGTTTTGCATTTACTGAATCAGTTTCAATTGTATGAAGCTCTCTGCCCTTAAGCCCTATGATATAAATTTTATTGGATTTAAAGGAAACAGATTGGGAATCTGGGACAGAAATATATATATATTTTACCAGTGCAGATTTTATGGTTTTGCCAGAGGAAGCTTCAAAACCATTTGATGTGCTGCTTATGTAGTACTACTCACATATTCAGGAATTGAGGATGGGAAGAAAGAGAGAGGTAGGGGAAGACAGAGAGATCTGTGCAAAGAACAAGTAAAGTTCTTTCCCTGGAACCAATAAAGCAATCAGAGGCTGCAAGTGTGCCTGGGGACATGAGAGTGAGAGGCTGAGGGAGTGGAGGTGGTGGAGAGAGGGACCTGTAGCTGCCAGCAAGGCCAAGGAGTGTTTCCATAGGATTTTTCTGTGTCAGTCTGAGTGTTAATGCTCTAACCTCATCATCGGACAGTCAGCTGAGGTGAAGATGGCCATTAACACCTAATTGCCAAAAGCCTGCTTGTGGAAGGGCAGCCAGAGGCCCCTTTGTGGGTGCTGCCCTGGGGGTTTTATCCCTCACGTTCAGGAGTTACCGTCTAGCACCTTCCCTGCAACCAGCGCCTTCCAACCCCCTGGGAACACAGTGGAGGTAAGGGATGTTTCCAAGGCTTGAGTTGTTTGTTCCTGCCTCACAGCTGGCTGCCAAGAGGGAGGAGAAGAAGTACAACACTGCATCTCTGGCTCAAGCTTTGCTCTCCACTGGATGTTGCAGGAGATCCTTGCACTTTGCTCAGGCAGAGGACTTGTATGGAAATTGGCCTTCAAGCCACGCTGGAGCAAGTCCAGGAGAAGTCCTGGGCACTAAAAGGAGTCCCTCTTTTGCCTCCTAAATATTTCCCGGGTCTCTGAAGTAGAGGAGCCTGGGGCACCCCTTCAGTTTTTAGGAAAAATGTGAGCATTAAATTGAAATCTGCTACCAGTGATCTGGTTCTCAGTCAACAGTCTTTGTCACCATGGTGGGGAGTGTGTGCATGTCATACATTCACATTTTCCAAAGACTGTCTGTCACTTCCACTCGTACCTCCCACCAAGGCCTTCCAGCTGGGATGATGGCTGTACCACTGGAGGACTTAGGCTGCAGCTTCCTCAACTTTAAAAAAGAGTAAAATCCTAATCCCTACAGAAATCTGCTTTACTGAGAGCATGAGCAGGTCATTGGTCAAAACTCCTCATTCTGCCTACTTCAGCTGTGTGTTCCTTGAGTTGGCTGCCAGCAGAGCCAGCTGATGGTGCTGAGCCAGCCACCCCACAGCAGCAATCATTCTTTGGGGTGTTATGAGGACAGGGATCTAGTCCCTACTTTACTCTTCCAACCCCTGCATGCGAAAAGGTAGAGAAGAGCAAGCTTCTTCCTGGAGAATGTAAGAAAATGTGGAAGGATGTGTAGAAAGTAGGGGAAGAGCTAATATTTCCCAATGGTTTGGACTATCTTGGTGTTTCCTGGCCGTGGGGAAGCTGAGGAAGTCACAAGATCCTGAATTTCTACAGCTGGGGTAGGTATGGGCAAGAAGATGAAGTCTGTAGTCGTGGCTGTGTCAGCTCTTGATCTTGGACACAGAGGAATTCGGATGTCTCCATCATCACTGTTAAATGGACCACCCTACCACAGGGTGGGAGAAATTGAGTTGTTCCTGAGGGAGAGGAAGCAACAAGAGGCAGATGAAACTGAATGCAAAATGGGAGCCAAACTGCCTTTCTTGAAAGATGCAGGGCTGGACATTTGGTTCTCATGGTCAGTGACAGGTCTACAACCAGAAGTAACTTTGTGTTTCCTGAGTATCCCTAGAGCTGCTCCAGTCACAGGGGAGAAATAAGGTAGAATAGCCATTGGAAAATGAAGATTACGGACTTGTGTTTGTGGAGTTACTCAACAATATTCCAAAAGCTGTGCCCAAAGAGGCAAGACAAGGCAGTTAAATTCTCTGACATCAGTGGGCAGTCACACAGCTCTTAAATGTAAGGCTTATATCTTAAGTACCTTAAATTCATCAAAATGACTATTTCTGTAAACATATATAGTGCGGAGTAATCTGATTTATTTGGGCATTGGTCATGGCAAGTGTTTACTGGTGTCTGTTTATGCTGCCATCACTAGGTACTGTTTCAAGTCACTCTGCCCTCAGAGTTTACACTCACCCTTACACCAATGTGTCATCATTTACTTCTCACTAAATTTTATGTATGTAATGTCTTTAATAAGAGATAGACCCAGCAAAGAATTTCTAGAAAAATATTTTTTTTAAGTCCTGAGTTCACTTCAACTGTTTGTCTTCTGTGGCTGTTGTAGAGAGGAACTTTGCTAACAGTGATGTTTTTATGAAAAAAGAGTCATGAGCAGACACCAGAAAATATCAACAGAGAGCAAAATACAGCCATGCAGAAGGGTTCATTAACACCTATCCTGTGGTAATCCAAACAGAGGCAGTAAAAATAATGTGTTTCAGAAACTTCATGCTGGATACTTTTAATAACTTTCTAGAAGTATTTTTTACTTGTTTTTCTTTTTTCTAGAAATAAAAAAATAGATTTTTTAAATTCTTTGTCCTTCTTCTGAAGAAGCCTGTATTAGCCAAGAATTGTTTTTCTGGGCTTCTTTCTGGGCTTTCTTTCCTCTTTCAACACTGAAACTGCATTAAGTGTTTAAAAATCCAAAGGAATCATCATGAGATTCTGTTTAGAACCTGAAAATCCAAGACCAAGAGTTCCAATAATTCATCCAAATAAACATATTAAGTAAAAAAAAAATTTAGTTATCTAATTTGAGAACTAAATGTATTTTGTGGAATGATCTGGAACAAAAATAAAAGGGTAATTTCTGCTGTTATTAGTGGGATTTCTCAAAATCACACTGAATATACCCCACAAGTATCATGATAATGTGAAGCCAGAATAATACATTAATGTTTTCCAGTGGTAAAATGTTTTACTTTCTTTAATTTAATTCACTGGACTGTAATATCTAGGGTCTGAAAAGAAGGTTATCCCTATCCAGTTTGGAAAATGTCATCCTGTGGTAGAGGAGGGCTAACCATAATGCTAGTAATACTGGACAGAAAAAACAATCATCCATGCAGCAGCTGAAAGAAAACAACTATAACATTAAAAAAAGCTTTACTATTAAATTACAACGTGTAGTAAAACTTACACTCTGAAACAGACTTTCTTGTGCATAATCCCGATTAATAAAATGGTTGAAGGGTTTGAATATTTTCTAGCTGATGGCTCTGACAAGTTAAGGCTAAATATACATTGCAGCAACCACTGTTGCATATATGTTTCATGCACAAATGGAGAAAATAACATGTTGACTGTAATTTCGTAAGACCAGAGGGATCAGTCTCATATTCATATCTTAAGATAAAATGGTGCAATTACCATTGCAGTCTATCTTTCTGGAATATCTTCAATCAAAGAAAAGTCAACCATAATTGTGGATTTCAGTGGAATATAGATGTAGCAAAAATGTCTCAGACCGCTGTGATTACATCATCTGCATCTTGAAGATCCTGTGCATTCACTCCCCAGCCCAGCACAGCCACAGCTCTCTCTGTGCACTGGGAAGAGCCCAGTGACACTGTACAGATGAAGAGAAAACAAACAAAACCCAGTCAGGGCTTACAGGGATTAGTGTGCCAACAGACGCAGGTTTTCCAGCATCCTCAGGGAATGTCTGTGAGGCTCGGGGGTCCTGACAGTGGTCCCACCCAGGAAGCTTTGCCCAAGAGGGGTGGTGGAGGAACCTGGACTGATGCAATTGCTCATCAGTAGGTCTCTCTAATGGGACCCTCAGGCCAGAGGAGACTCTCTTCCCATGGCCAGTAACCCCTCTTTTTGACTTCTTATCCTCGGGGAGCAAAGCAAATGAAAACAGACCGAGTAAATGAATCCCCCTGTTGGTAAGGCAGAGCTAAGGCACTGTTTCCCTTGTTCCCACTCCTGCAGTGTGGATGAACCTCACTGGGATGCTCCTGTCCTGGCATCTCCTGCCAGAAACTTCTCCCTGCTTTGGGCACAGACAGTTGGACCTGCTGTCTTCAGGACTGTCAGGTTCATGATGGACAGAAGAGAAATGAAAGGCAGGGAGGTGGTGGGGAGCAAAGGAGAGGACAAGAAGGATCCCCTAACACATTACCATCCCAAGTTTTTGGTTTCTTTTCCATCCCTCAGGGTGCTGTGTATACATTATGTATCCTGCTTCTCAGCCACATTAGACCAATGTGACATGCCACATATGGTGCCACGGACACCTTTTATTTAATCCAGCTTGGAAAAAAATGCAGTGCCACAGGCATCTCACAGACTTATGCAAGTTGTAATAATCACAATTTTAATTTTTCCCACAACTTTGAGGCTTAATAGCTTTAAAATCTTACAAGTTGTAAAAACAATTAAAGCAATAATTTTTAAAATAAGCAGAATGGGACCTTCAAAAGAATGTGAACCTTTAACACTTCACGGTTAAATAAGGGCCTTGTAACACAGTCACTTGAAGGCCAGCCCTGAGAAAACGCAGAAGCATCCTGTGAATTTGTTGATGCTAGTTCAGACAGACTGTTTATTTTCATGATTTCATGGAGGAATTTTAATTTAATGAGTGTTTTATACACTAATGTAAAGCATAGTTTCAACCCTATAATTATAGTGTCAAAATATTTCTGCTTAAACAGCAGCAGCTGACTACAGAAATGTGATTTACATCTGAATTGTATCAGGGGGACACTGCTAAAAATAATCAGCATGTGCCTTTTAATTGAATAAAAAAATTAACAAAGAATATCAATGTATTTCTCAGCCTAAGTCTTTCTGCCTTTCATATAAATGCTTTTCTTATTTGCTTATTGCCTTTTCAGGGCTAGGATTTCAAGAAAAAGTGTAGGCACAGAATGGCTGTGTGTCATTTTGCCCACCCATTCCTCCCTACTGCACACACAGCGATGGGAAATTGCATGAGCAAATTGTCAGTTCCTGTCATTGAGAGCCTACATTTTTTGAAAATCTCACCATTAATCTTTCAGCTCAGTTTTAAAATTACCAACTGCCATCATGAAACAGGTTTCTCATGCTGCTTAAGGCTGTCAGCAGGTTTTGACCAGTTCAAGCCACATTTTGCTCTTGGAATGGGGTTAGAAACCCTTTTGTAGTTGCTGCTGCTGGAGAATTCATCTTTTGAGGTAATGCTTAGGGCAGCTTCAGATGGGAGAAATCTTGGTAGTGTGTTCCCAGTCTGTTTGCACCACTGCTCCACCAGAGATGGGAACACAGCCCTGAGCAGTGTCCTGGTCTTTGTCTGGCCCTTATCCATAAAGCAGGATTATTCTCTGTTTGTCTTACAGTACCTTCTAGAGGCCCTGGGTGAAATGGCACGCCGCAGTGCTGGGTGTTCCCTTCACTTCCCAGGCATGGACAGCCTCTTCCCCAGAGGAGCCACAACCTACAGGCCAAGGCACACACAGGAAGGGCCTTTATCCTTATTGTGGCAAAAAAGGACTGATGTTGAGTCTACATCTACATCTACAGTGGCTGGAAGGGCATGGGATCCTTCAGAACATCTGCCTCTGCCATGTGCTGGCTCCCTGTTGGAAATTTCAGCCCTCCTGAAATGCTGTGTGCTCACAGACGCCATTGTAAGAAAGGGAGGAGCAGCAAGCCAGGGCTCCAGGGGCTGTGTCTGCACTCAGGTCAGCAAAGGCAAACCTGGGAGCACATCGTAGTAGACCTGCCCTCCAGTCTAGAAAACTTCCAGAAGTATGTGATTCTTATCTATGATGGAGCAACAGATATTTTCCCAAGATGTTTTGTTTCATTCATGCAGGAGAATTTGGAAGAGAAGTTGATGATGTTAACTCACATACGCATGCAGGCCTGTGGTTGTCTTGTCTTCTACAGTTGCTCCTCCTCTTCTCTGCTGCCTGAGACTTTGTGGGTTTAGGTTAAGCAAATCTGTCCTGCTTTTTGTGCTCGGAAATGTTTGGGGCAGTCAGCTTTGCTGCAGGAAGCCCTCACTCTTTTCTCTCAGCCTTCAGCTTTAGGCCATGTCTTTGCCCATTGCAGTGCTCACAACCAGCACTGTCTCCTGCAGTCCCACAGCCTCAGCAGGGCCCTCCAGCAGTCCCACAGCCTCAGCAGGGCCCTCCAGCAGTCACACAGCCTCAGCAGGGCACCCCGGCAGTCACACAGCCTCAGCAGGGCACCCCGGCAGTCACACAGCCTGTGTCAGCATCCAGGGTTTAACAACCAGCAGCCCCCTGTGAGCTACTGACATCGCCGTGGCACCAACTGAGTTTCAAACACTGTCAAAAGCAGCTTTGTGCTCTTTGGTTGCTATTTTCTAGCCTAAGAAGGTATGGTTTTGGCCTTGTAGAACCAGTATGTGATCCCAACTGTATCTGCAAGTTAGAAGGAAGTTTCTATTATGTTTCTATTGAATTGTATAAACATTGCATACGTGCATTACACACTGCATATGGGCATTGAGGTATATGCTTCCACGCACGTGTCCAGATGTATAAATATTGTGCTTCCCTTATTTGATGAAGCATGAATTTGGAGTCCTCCAGAATTCAAGGCTTGATCCTGATTCTCATCGATCTGCTAGCTTTAGTTCATTTTCTTCTTGAAGCACCAGATGCTCTCCGATGCCAGCAACGTGATGGGAAAGCTTTTTCACAGGGTAAGATCCTCAAGTTCTGCTATGGCCTTTCCTGACACGAGGATCAATGTATGGATGAATCTGCTGTTTGTATAAATTTCAATGTCTCTGCGGGAACTGCAAACACTCTTTTTATTTTTTACTAAGACTCCACTAAATTGTCCTTTGGATTTATTTCAAAGAAGGAAAAGGGGGGAAAAGGCAGTAAAGATTGCTCTTCTTATGCTTTAGTTGTTTTTTTAACTCAATTATATTTTGACAATTCTGTATGAAACTTTGGAGTATGTCTTTGTTTAAGCAGTATATCTTCCATAGGAATAGTCAGTTAAATGTATATGGCTAGTTTCAGGCATAACAAGCTTTGACAAGGGCATTTAGCGGTTGTAATTCAAATCTAATTCAGAACATCTTAGCGCTGGACCTGTCAAGCACTTGAAATGCACTGTAGCTGCAAAACCAAAGGATATGGTCCCAGTCGTGCTCTGTGTGGCATCAAGCTGATGTGTCAACAAGAGCAGTTACAATTACAGGTTCTTTCAAGCATACTAAACTAATTTACAGTACTCTGAAAATGTGGGAAAAGGCCTTGCTAGCATAAAGGTGCATGGGACTTTTAGACTGCAGAGGCAAGGCAAGTGGCATGGCCATTTCATTCAGGAGTTTAAATTTTGTGTGGTTTCGGTACCACCTTTGGGGGGGTGCATTTGTAACTAGATATTCTGTAGATAATAATAGATTTGCCTTGCGGCCATCAAATACCCTTGTCAAATCCCATTAGAATCACATTGTGCATTTATTTGAAACCTCAGTCTAAAATTCATGCATCTGCTAAGTGAGGATGGGGTCCTATTTGTGCTGGCACTGGCTGGTCCTTTCTGTTTGTCTTCCTTGTTTACCTGGTAAACACCATTTCCACTGGCTGCAAAATTCTTAGGCTTCTGCTTACAGGGATTAGAAAACTTAGTGCAAAGGGAGAGGTTTTCCCAGAAGCAGATCTGATCCAAGGATGTCCCACAAAAAGCAAGACAGAATTACAGTAACCAACATGTAATTTTAACATCACGATATAAAAAGACTTGATTTTAAAGTGCACCAGTGATTTAAAGCAGCTGCACATATTTAGAGGGCATTGCTTTAATGTGCACACAAAGGCTAATGGAAGCTTTTACAAATGAAAAAAAAATCAGGTTTTATGATTTATCTACTTTTTATGCACAACATTATAGGCCTTCCCCCCAGGGGCTCATAAATGTGATTTTTACTTCCCAAATTACAAAGCTAGTCAATTATTTGGGAATGAGTCATTCATTCAAAAGTGTCTGTAACGGGATGTGTTAACCATCAGGAAATTTTACACCAATTGGAATTATAAACACCAGGGTAAAAAAATCTCTTGGCCAACCAGCTATGTCTATTTGTGAAACCGTGAGCAGGGAGCGCAGTGTAGCTTATGCTGGAGAAATTCTGAGAAGCTGACTTGGAGGGGAGAAAGGGGTGGTGAATTTTTTTTTCCCCTTTTCCTTTTGATTGTATAAAATGTGTTTATTTTATTTTGAAATAATGTAGTTAGCAAGTCTGCAGCAACTTGCAGTCAAGGGTCCTAAAGCACCTTATAAACCTCAGTCGATTAAGCTCGCAGCCATGTACAGGGTAAGGAACTATTCGTTGCATTTTATGGAACGAGAAGCTGAGGGCAAGAGGTGCTGCTGGTGGGAGACACACAGGCATTTCCTTTGGTGACCAAAACCACTCCTTCCCTACCACAACTCCATCAAGGCCAACAGGAACCAAAGGGGCTGGTTTTAATTTGCATCTGCTTCCCTCTGTATCTGGCTGTTTGCCCCCAAAGACTTGCACTGACCCATCCAGAAGTCATCCCTGGGGTTAACAGCAAGCCCCAAGCACGGATGTGACTGATGACTCCTGCCTAAACTGATTATCACAGATTCATAGAATATGACAAGTTGGAAGGGACCCGTCAGGATCATCAAGTCCGACTCCTGGTCCTGGACAGGACATCCCAAGAATCCCACCATGTACCTGATAGCATTGCCCAAATGCTTCCTGAACTCAGTGTTGCCAAAGGCTGTATTGTTGAAACATCAAATTCTTCTTTTGGCTACTGTAAACTCCTGCTGCATCCTAGGCCAAAATTAGGAAATCACTGGGGATCTTATCTCTCCAAAGAGAGCAGCATCAGGGAGGAAAGAGGAGAAGCACCTATGAATAGATAGGTGTGTTTCTGCTGATATTTCCTCTGCTCCTGCTGGATGCAGAGGAAATCTATTAATTCCATCCTTGTCAGTGCTGCATTTCTTTTCTAGGGAAGACATTCAACCTTTGTTCTTGAAAAAAATTCATTCATGCACTTGCAAGTAGGTGAATTAAAAGTGAAGGGTGGAAAATTAAGGTTAGTGTATTTATAGTGCTACTGTTTTTAAAGCATTACTAGAATCTAAATCATTATTTCTCTTTTTTTCTCCTAAAGGAATTTTAAAGCTGTAAATAACTTCAATGATGGAAATATTTGCCCTGGTTCAGCACAGTTGCCCTGCTTTTGTGGCATCCTGTATTTTTCAAAACAACTTCCAAAAAATGCATTTTAGTACAAAGCAGATTAATAGTTCTTACATATAGTCAGATGATACAACATCTGAAATTTAAATTTCAGCTCCTCATACACACTCAAATCCAGTGGGGACACTGGTATTCATATGCAGAATAACGAAATACTAATGTATGGACAGAAGTAGGGTCATGGAAATCTCAGTAAGGAGTCATCCCATAGCAACATCCTGATGAAGTCATACTACTTGGGCATAAGCCATAAAAGGGTAATTCAGAGTTGAAGAAATTCCCCCCAGGGCCTTGGTTAAATAGTGTTAAGGATGGGGAGAGCTTCAGGTACAGGAGCCACTGCCACAGATCCCATGCATGGGCAGATGCTGAACAGCGAAGGCTGTCCCGGGACCCAGTGCAGGAAGGGGTGCAGCAAGGGCAGAGCTGCCTGTCACCTTCTGAGCTGAGAAAAAACCAGATCTTAACTCTTACTCCCACTGCCACCACCTTCATAAGGTTCATTTTCTGAGGCTTTGCACAATGCCCTTTCTCCTTTCTTTGTACTCAAGTCAGGGCCATAGAGTGCAGAACCAAGTGCTTTGCACCAGGAATTTTCTTACCGTGTCATTTTGGCTGGCTGGTTTGAAAAACTGTGAACACATGGCTGGCACAGTGAGCTCTATTTTCTTTTCTCTGAAAATGTAAGAAAAACAGAACAGCACCTCATGATTCCTCAAAAAACTGTGTGTTCAGAATCTGTGCTCAGATTGGAATTACATGATGCAAGTCCACCAAAATGACAGAGGAATGTAGGCTATTCTAAGATAACAATAAAGCCAAAGTGTGCTTCTAAATAATCAAGTTCCTTCCATATCCTGTTTACAAGTAATTCCATAATTCAAGCAAAGCCTGGATCCTACAATGGCTTAAGAATTGTGTTGCCATTAAGTGAGTGAGCAAATACATTGCCTTCAGAAAAGGTGTACACAACATAAAATTAAATATAAATTTATTTATACAAAATAAGCACTAATTTATAATTAAGCTAGTTATGGGTTGCTGAATCAGGTCCTGAATAGTTTGGCAGTCCATGATGAAAGCTCCCCATCTGTAAATTACTTTCTGTGAAACATTTTAACCAAACTCCAGACAAGTTGGAAGATTGAAGAAGAAGATGGAAAATTTCAGAGAAAAATAGATTTCCCTAGTCTTAGCTTATACTTCAAGACCTTATCTGCTGCATAAACCTGATAGGCCAGTGGCTGAATTTTTAAGTATTTTTCTGACATTTATTTTTCCAGAGAAATCTAAAAAACGTCAAGTATTTTGGGTTCAGGTATTATTTACAGTGCAAATCAAGAATCCTTTTTTTTTTTCACCAAACTCATATGCCAGGAATCTGACACAGGATCTGAACCACAACGACTGAAAATTAAGAAAAGTAAAGGCTATTCTCTTTGTCATCACACTTACACTTATAGTGATATGCTCTTTTGTTATTAAGCAGGCCCAATCAAAACAAAAGGGATACTGTTTCTTTTATGAGTAATGCACTAACCCACCAGCAGAAAAAAATTCACATAAAATGTATGGGTTCGGACAGCATAAGATTTATTACGATGGCTACAAAAATTATTCCTTCTTAACAGCACTTAAATTGTCTAATTATTCACAGCTGTTTTCAATTTTTTTCAGGTTCTTAATTAGGGGGTAGAGTCCTCTGCCCAACGCCTGAACCAGCACTGTCAAAACGGCTAGGAATGGTTTCACGCTAAACCAGCCTGGCCCTGAGGCTGATTAGTGGAAACCACTGCAAGGTAATTTGTTATTCATACTTATCCATCTGCCTCCTGCTGGGCTGAGATAAAGAGATACACAATTTCCTCCTTGTTAGTATCATTATTTTAGTCCATCACGGCAATCAAGGCAAGTCTGAATGGAAAGAAAAAAAAAAGTAGGGTTTGCTGTTCTTTTAGAGAAACATTCCCGGACAAGCAGGTACGTTTGGAGACCAGCACCTGATAATCTTAATTGACCTCTGGATTTGAGGTTGGGCGATCTTTGTTTAAATTTAGCATAACAGCAGGAGGCTGTGTGCCTGAGGGGAGCAAACAGATGTGCAACCTGCAGGTAGGAGTCACTCCTGGGGGGGTTTAGGCTTCCATCAAAGACAACTTTCCTGAAGGATGTCACAGCAGGGTACAGCTGGTCCCTGCCGATTTTAGGGAGCTGCAGTTTATTGCTGAGAAGAACACATCAGTTCTATTTATGTGTGTTGGACACTAAAAGTAGACAATTATGCCATGCTTAGAAAGATCAGAAAAAACGTTCTTGTCAAGGTGCCTCAGATCTGTCCTAGACATTTTCTTTCCTTTGAATGCTTCAACCATATTACAGTTTTGAGAAGTCAAAAGCCTGTGAGGCTCCATGTTCTCCCTCTGTGAGGCTGCTGTGTGTTTTGCATCAGCAGCAAATCTGTAGGTGCAAGTTCCTGCCTTTGCATGCAGGAGTCTGTGCTTGGGCTGGATGGATGGCTGGGCACATACAGTAAAGGGAGCTCGAGCCTGTTCCAAAGGAAGTCTTACTGGTTTAAATGGGAGTAATAAATCTTTCAGGTCACCAGCTGCACTTAGCTGGCCTCATTAAAATTCAGATCCTTAGTATCTGTGGGCAAGTGTATGAAAAGGGGTTATGGGGTGAATTGGTCAACAGATTTTAGGTTTGTTTGTGCTCCCTGTGGACTCCCCTACTGAAAAAGTCCTGAAGAGTTTAATAGGAAAAAAGAACCCGTGTTATTTTTTTAAAGTATCCTATAGGATTTAATAGGGAATTATATCCTGGCTATGGACATTTTTTCATGGTTCAGATAACTGTAGGAAAGACTGATTTGTGCATTAATGCATTTTTCTAGTGTGTCTCAATTATAGAAACATCTGCACTAAGTGAACTTGAAACCTCTTTGATTCCCTGTGCAAATTCTCACTATTCAAAAGTCCTCGTGTTTTCCTATTTCTTGCCTTTAGCTTAATAGTTTCAGAGTGGGTTGCAATAGTATGTAACTGTGTAGCTTACAAAGGAAAGTTGGATTTTTAAGATGTAATTGCTTAAAACCTTCAAACCCTGTATTCAAAACATATAGCTAGCTCAGCACTGATCTTCTGGATGTTATCAGCAGCATCTGTTATCTCTAGTAGAGATAAAGACTTTCAGCCTGAGCAGCAGTACTTGCTCCGTGCAGCCCTTTACTGGGCTGGGGAGGTTATTTGAATGCATTCTAACAGTCATGGCTGTTACATGGAAGGATGGAGTTTTGTCTGTTTCAGCCTGGAAAAGAGCAATTTTTAAAATTATTTTTTCTTTTTATTACTCTCTGCTGTTATTTACACCAGTGCAAAATTAGCGTGAGCTTTTAAGGCAGGCTGTTTCACAAGGTGTGGGACAGCAGAGAATTTTTTTTCAGCTAATTGGAAAACAAAATACTACTATCTTAAAACACATTGTTAAGTTTGTTAAGTCCTTTTCCAGGTTCATATAACAAGTTTATAGCAAGCTGTTCTTACTCTGGGTGTGTTGGGCAGCACAGGAAAACTTCTGCAGCTCCGTGCTGTGGTGGATGGTTTTGACTCACTGTTCACTGGCTGGTACCCCCCAAAGCACAGCTGGTACCAGCTCCAGGCCAGCAGCAGCACGCTCACTGGGTGTGAGGACACGAAGCCTGTTCTGACTGACTGTGAATGGAGCTCAGGGGCAGTTCTGCTTTCCAGGCACCTTTCCACACTCAAAATGCTTTCACTGGCGTTTTCTTTGTGAAGTTGTGGGTCCTCCATCTTCCAGCTGGAAGTGAGCTACAAGTGAGAGGTCTTTGCTGTTGTCTCACTTGGTAGAAAAGCAGTCCCTTTCCTGAAAGTTTTATGTCCAAACAAGAAAAAAAAATGCTGACAAATAATCGCAGAAACAAAGACATTGAAATAAATTACTTTTATTACAGCAGTGAAGAAGCTCACAGTGGGTTACCAGTCACTGGCGGATCCTATGGCTCTCCTTTTAGAAGTATATGAGGAAGACTTCCATTTTGGTGGAGAATCCAGGGACAGACTAAGCAGGTTTCCCAGAATCATCAAGGAGTCTGTGCTATTCAGAATTGAAGTTCATATCTCATATAAAACTTTTCTGCATTTCTTCAGCTCTCTGAAGTAGCTCTGCTTAAGCCTTCCCACCACCT
The DNA here is from genome assembly GCF_028551555.1 of Melozone crissalis. Classification (NCBI taxonomy): domain Eukaryota; kingdom Metazoa; phylum Chordata; class Aves; order Passeriformes; family Passerellidae; genus Melozone; species Melozone crissalis. The sequence continues at coordinate 42,071,435 of NW_026535796.1, read as the reverse complement.
ACCTTTTAGGGTCACGTTGGCACAGCTTTCTTACAGAGGCGCTCACATCTGCTGAGTCAATGCCTGTTAGCCATCACAGTTTAGGGGATGTCTGCTGATATAGACACTTCTTGTCTGTGAATATAAGGGCTAATTCCCACTGAAATCAGTTGAAGATCCATCATTATTATGACTGACCTGGAGTAAAGAATTGCTCAGATTTGCAAACTGAGGTTGTACTGTGACCATTGCTGTTGTTTATCCTCTGTCCAAGCTTGGCATTTCTCTTGACTGGAGAAATGGCACTAGCAGCTTTGATATCTGAGAAGGTTCAGTCTGGCTTTGCACTTTCATGATGGCAACCTGAAATCAGTCCAGTAAACTCAAAGCATTCTGGAGAGAGTTCAGTAAAATTTGGACCAATATAATTTTATGCTTGTATGAATCATCCTGGTGTTTTGTTAAGTCTTAAATTAGTTTACATTTTAGTCATTCACTGGGACACCAATAAAAAAGAAATAACCCTAAAGAAAAAACAGCTGGTGACTCAAAATCAAATCCTGCTAATATTTCTCTCCCAATAAAATTGGTATCACTGATATGAAGGCAAATTCTTCACATTATATATTATTTGACATACTATAATATATAATACAATATACACACACACATAAACCCCTAATGCTTTAAGAGCTAGGATTTAGAAAATATATAGTGAAGCAAAATTACATTCAGTGCTGGGCACCCTACTACCAAAAATATCTAGAAGAACTGGAAGGACTTCAAAGAAGACATGTTAAAGTGACTGGGAATCTGGGGGAATTGGATTTTGAGGAAAGTTTTAAAGCACCTAAAACTTGTATCTAGAAATTAATGAGACAGTGACTCAGAACTCTGACTTGCATCAGAACTGGCACAATTTTTGGCTGGTATATGAAGCAAATTGGAGACAGGGCTGGTTTGCATTAGGCTGTAAAATGACATGGTTTTGCTAGAGCTTCACAGGCAGCTGAGTCATCTCTTCAGCAGGACTGGAAACCTCGAAATGTGGGGCTGGAAGTGGCAGTGGGGAGCCAAAATGCTAGGGCACTGCCTGAGAAGCCTTCTGCACCTTGGGAGGGCTCTCAGCACCTCCCAGAGCTGGCAAAGCGCTGGCACTGGCGTTGGGAAGCTGCACCCTCCTCCTCATCAGCCAGAACTTTGCTTTTTGGGGGCACCAGGGCCTGCAAGGCTGAAGATGAAGAGCTACTGCACCTTGAACTGCTGACAAAGTCCAAGTCCCACTATTCCTCAGATGTAGTATCCTGCAAATGTTTGACAAAGACATGGGAGGAGTGGATTCACCTGCTCAGGGACGCAGAGAGGATTTCCAACAGAGGTGGGCATCTAGCCCAGATCCTAAAGTCCAGGTACGTAACCAAAGTGCAAAGCCTCCCTTTATTTGTAGCACAGCCAGCTTAGAGGAAATACTATATATATATATATATATATATACACACATATATATACATGAAATCAGAAAAATAGGAAATTCATAAAGAAAATTCATTAATGGTAAGATATTAAACTTTGTAGGGACTGTTTGTTCTTTTCCCCATTACTGAATTTTATTTTTTAAACAGACAATTTTGGTAAGAGCACATTATAAGCTTTTTCTCTGGCTCCTTGGAAAGGTTCTTGTGGAACACAAAGGGTATGGTTCCTGTTACATGAGGTTTTTTTATATTTAGATGTAGCAAAATCATGTTACAGGAAATCACACTGCTTACTATGTTTATCTTTGTCCTCTCAGACAGGTTGGCTGATTTAACACACCTTTTTCACTCCAGATTTAGTTCCTTTCAGGTATTATCTAAAAAGTTAGGTATAGTTCCATAATGAAAAATTACACTTTATTTTAATCAGTCACAAAATGAAGTCTGCTCTTGCAAGAACATTAAAAAATTATTTAGAAGTCAAGATATTGCTATTTCCATTTTAGGTGTGAGAAGATCCATTTCTTGGCTGGAAATTTATTAAAAAGGAACTCTGACTTGCATTTTCAGGCACATGAGACACAGCATATCAGATGCTGATACCACTTCATTGTGAAGGACTGACTGATAAACTCTTCAAAAACCAAGGACTTTGTGTGTAAATTCTTACTGAATCAGATCACTTCTGTTTCCTCCATATTTGGAACTTCCTTTTCTTATTTTGTTTAGAAAAAAGCATACTTACTCCACTTAAAACCATTTCCTTTTTCCTCTTTGCAAAGTGAAAAAGCAGAGATGTGAATTAATGAACACAAAAGAGCTATACTGCTGCTGCAACAGCTTATTGTTGAAAATCTTGAATCCTAATTAAGGGAAAGAAGAGAACTTGACCTTTGGGAAGTGATAGTCTTGTAATATTTTATGGATATGATTATTTGGAGTATGGCAGCCACTTTTGTGTTTGCAATTATAAGTGAAAGGTAAAATATTATTAATGTAAGTGAAACATGCTTCAAGCAAAGAATAAAGCAATGAATCAAGTTAAGTGAATTTTTGAAGCATGTGGGAAGGATGTGCTCCTGCTCCAGGATGGTTGGTTTCTTGCAAACAGGCTGTTAGGTTGAAACCATATCTGTGGTTTGTTGTTTCATGGAAGAGCAAGATAAACTGGGGAGACTACAACAATAATGAAAAAGCAGAAATCCATGAGGCAGGTTCAGTGAGCACTTCCTCAGGGAGAGGAAAGGCAGGAGGGATGGATTGCTAATGACTGGAAGCAGGATGTTTGATGGCATTACCAGGCAATGTAAATACAGGCTGATGGCCCCATCCTGAAGCACCTCTTTGAGGTGCTGGGTGAGAGGGTCAGAACTGACCATGGCCAGCAGCAGCAGCCTGGGCAGGATAAGACCTGAAGTTACAGAGAACAGAGAGCAGGATTTCAGTCCCTGACAGCACTTGTGGTGGGGAAGTGAGATCTGGTCTCCAGAACACACAAAATCCAGGAATTCATTGCCCCATTAATGTTTCTGTCTATAGTTGCCTGAATTTCATAGGCTTTGTACTAATTTCTGCTTTAAAAACTCCCATTCTTAGAGTTATTTAGGGAGACATTCAGTTCTCTAAATACAGCTGGCTTCCAGACACCACTCCATAAGGACATGAGTCTCTTGCAGGAGCCCTCTGTCAATTGCTGCTGGTCTTGTGCAAGTGTCCTAGGCACCCTCAGGGTTCCTGGATGGCACTCAGCACCTACAGCTAGGCTCCAAGACTGCTCCCAAAGTTCCAGCAGGAATCTCTGGCTGTAAGAGCTTGGTTTCAACTTATTTCAGTATTTTCTCTCCAACGTCCCCACTGCATTTTTGCAGGTGAAATATTCCTGGCTTAGTCTTCTGAAGACTGGAATTCTCCCTGGATAGGAATTGATTGGGATGTAGCAATTTCCCCACAAGTATAGTGATGTTAGACATTGCAGTTCTATGGTTACTGTTGTCAGAAAAAGCAGAAATGCCAAAGTGCATTGGAACAGAAAGGCAGTAGTTCTGGCACCAGAACAATTTTATATAAAAGTCTTCTTTATGAGTCTTGAGGCCAGTTCAGGTATTGTTTGTGTGCTCGTGCCTGGTGCTCTTCCCGTGGACATTAGAGCACATTCCTTCTTGCCATTTTCCCTTCAGCTGCACAGCTCCTTCGTCATGTATGGCAGCTTTAAAACAACACAAAAAGTACTCTTTAACCCTGCTGACCTTTAAGCACATGACCTGTGAAAACATCATCTTCTTTCTATCTACCATACTCTGTATATTCAAGCACACATTTGACATTTATGTTTTCCTGAGGCAGTAAATTTTCCTTCTGCTGACATAGAAGTAAATGCTTTAATCAGAATAAATCTGACTCTTTCAATCAGCTAGCTACATCTATAGCAAATTAATTACTAAAAATGGCTGTGCTTAAGGAGTCTGGATATTTCTAGTATTTATTAAGAGCAAGACTTTATTTTTTCTACAGCTTCTTAAGAGATTTGATCTCTGCACAAGTGAATAATTTCAGTTCACTTCAATGGAACTAGTATGTGAGTTAAATACTATTAGTCTGAGTCCCCAAAATAATGTGAAAGCTCCTGCTTTCCTTCCCAAGGGAAAGCCAGGACTGAACAAGGATGAAGGGAGCCATCTTTAACTCATGTTGTTTACAAAAGGGACATTTCTGGGAGCAGGTGCTGTTGCAGAAGGGGCCCTGGGCTTTGTGGTCAGCCTGGGGCTGGAGGTGGGATATCCCTGTGCCAAGCATGGAGCTTGGGGCGTGGGCTGTGCCAGAACATCTCTCTGCTGCCAGCCCCACACCAGCCTTGGCTCCAGGCAGTCACTGGGCTTACCCAGCCCTGTCCTACTCCTAAGATACTTCCTGAGTCCAAACTGAAAACTATAAAATGCTCTCCTGCCATTTTTAACAGGAAGCCCATCCGGCCTCCATAACAACAACAGCTGTCATAATTAAAGACAATCTTTAATATTAATTTGGTTGTGAAAGGAAGCTATTTGAAGGAAATGACAATCCAAACCCTTTTTGTGAAAGGAGCCTTCAATGACTTTCAAAACCTGCTGGAACAGTCTAGGATAACTTAGTAATACAAATGTCAGAAGATTTATTGATAAAAGCAAACTCCCATTCTTACTGTTTTTCATATCTTTTACAGATTTATGTCAATTTTATTTACACCCAAGCAAGACATTAGTTCAGACTTTTTAATGGAAAAATATATTTTTCAATTTTTACCATTCTCTCAATATCTTTTCCTTAACTATGACTGCGGCTGCTCAGAAAGTAATGAATTTGGCCAAACCTCTTTCACAGATGAAAGCTATAATGGGAAATAAAAAGAAGAGCTTTCTCCACCCTGACAGACTCCCATTTAGCCCTTTGTTTCTGTCCTCAAACACTGTAAGAGGAAAACAGGCTCTATTCAACCCCCCCTTGCCCTGGCCCTGCCTGAAACTTTATGTCAGGCACTTTCCTAAGACACTGTTGACCATCCAATTTACAGTGGAAATGTTTTCCCCTCAAATCTCCTGCTCCCTTGGTTAGAATGATGACTCTTGATGGCTGGGGGTGTGAGGACCTCTGTCCATGATGCCCAGCAGCCCTGAGATGTGTGAGTGACCACTGTGGTGTAGCAGGGCTGGCTGTGGGGCACTTGGGAGGGGTACCTGTATCCCATTGCCACTACATCGCTCAAAAGCTGCTGCAAGAGGCTTTTTTCTTTTCCCAAGTGGCACACCTGTGAGAGGAAATACCAACCAAAATTTTAGGGTATTCACTGGAAAGCTGCCATTTGTCATATGGAAAGACACCAGTTTTTCTAGGCTGCTGCTTAAATGGTGCAAAGGTGGAAAGACAGCATCATGGGGCTATTCTCTTTGCCAGATTTCATATGGGAAAGGTGAGGTGTGTCTGAACCCATGCCAGGGTGTCCTGCACTTGCTTCTCTGAAAGCTTTAGGCCAGCAGAAAAGCCCAGCAGCACTGGGGCAGCGATGTGGGCAGTGCCTCTGGAGGCACACTTCCCTGCTGTGGCTTGTGCTATCTGTCACTGCTGCAGCCAGTGATGGCACTGATACTTCAAATGTACATCATTCAACTGAAAATGTTGGCTTGATACTTCAAATGGACATCATTCAACTAAAAATGCTTGTTGTGGGGACTTCAGCTGTAGTGAAATCTGGCCAAGATGGTGTCTCTGGGGTAAAAGTGCCATTCTCTTTGAATTCACGGGGACCCTAAAAAATTCCTCACTCGACTCACAGAAAAAAGACCCAAAAAAAGACAAAAAACCAAAACAAAAATCAAAACAAAGCCACCAAAATAATAAAATAAATTAAAAATAAACCAAAACAAAATCAAAACAAACAAAAAATACAAAGAGAAAAATAATCAGAAACAAAATAAGTAAAGAACAGACATTAACTGGCTAAAAATCCCAGCAGTTTCAAGCTCTTTATAAGTCTAATGAATGAGTGATTAGACAGTTTCTTGCAAAATCCTGTGAATTTATTGAGGGTTCCCCCTCATTCTTACAAAGAAAAGAAAGTCAAAGATTAGGCCACTGATCCACCAAAGAGTTCAAAGCCTGCTGAAGGGTGGGAGCTGCCAAATTCATGAGGTCATGTTCACAGTGAGATAACTGTCCAGATCTCATTCTGAAAATGAGTTTCCTTTCTGGTGTGCATGTGAAACCTTTCAGTTTCTCAATTGACTTTAATTTTCAGCCATTCTAAGCTTGTTAGACTGCTCCCTCAGACAAAGATGATAAATAAGTTTGCTGAATAGATAGTTTTCTGACTTTCTCTGATCAGAAAAAATCTCCCTAAAATAAGCAATACTGAGACAGCCAGTGCTGCAATGTGAGTAATAAAAATGTAATCAAATAATGTTCTGAATTCAACATCCATAGGTGCAGAAGGATCCATGTACTGCCATGAATAGCATCACTAGCTTGCTTCCTTTTTAAAAAGTTTCATCCACACTCTCAAATAAAAGCAAATTTTGGGTCATTTTGGTCCTAACTTTTCAAAATGGCATCTAGCCTATAGACTAATACACAAAGTAAAGCAAGAAAATGGATGGATGGATGGATGGATGGAATGAATGAATGAATGAATGAATGAATGAATGAATGAATGAATGAATGAATGCTGTGAATTTTTGAGGATATCAGAAATGGAGCAAGTAGTAATCTTAGCTACTGATGGATTCTGTACCTGGTCTGTGACACAGCTCCTGGACTGGCCATCGCCCCAGCACAGTCCCTGGGGCTGGCATTGCAGGTTCCCTGAGCAAAGGGGAGGAGAAAAGCCTGAAATGTGGTGACAGTCACAGGATACAGTGAAGGGTATCTGAGGAGTACCTGAGACAATATTTGATTTTAACTTTTAATTAACTGTCTATCAGGTTAATTGAACTTGTGAGGTCAGAGACAGGCTGCTCTCAGTAAATAGCTGGAGGAATTTGCATTCTCCAACAGCTTTCAATAGGACAGATTTGGCAGCTGACTGCGAGTGACTTCTGCTAAGGCAGGGTATGCTGCAAGTCACTTCTGCTGGTTTAAAGCAGGGTGAAAGTTGTAGCTCTAGTTAGGCTGTGCTGGTCTGAAGCATTTCCAGTTTAAAGACTCACTGAATAACTCTGAAGACATCTCTTGGCATATTTAATCCCAAAAAATACTGAGATACTGTAACACACTAATGTAGTTTTTATGTAGCAGTAAGGTCCAGACCTGGGTATTCAAGTACCAAATATCTACGGAAAACATGTAAATATGTCATTTAAGCATCTCAGAATACTTTAACCTGAAAGTAGAAGACTTAACTGAATGAAAGACCTTCACTAACACCAACAGGAGTTTTGTCAGAGTAAGGACCAAAGGATTTAGTCTTAACTTTGAAGGCAAGTAGTTTTCAAACCATCACTAACTGGATGGAACTGCTTGTTTGGAAAACTCAGAGCCCCTTTTATATAGCAATGACAGAAATGTTAATGCCATTTTTCCTTGCAGGTCAGTGGCAGAACCCCAAGTATTAAGAAAACAGTTTTTGAATTTTATCTACGACTTTAATATCTCTTTGTAGATTTGTGAGCCTGCTGAATTTGCCTGTCTGTAGTCATTATTAGATAAAAAAATAAAAGACTTAAAGGTAACTCTTTAGGTTAAAATTTATAACTTTCAAGTGATCATCTGTACCCTGTCATTTTGACTTCTTAAGCCTGAAGTTTGCAGTGCCTCAGGCAAAAACATTGCTGGTACCACACGTCAGATAAGATGCAGCCTGGCTTTTTTTATATATAATATTTATTGGATATTGGGCATTGCTAAAGGGGATCTTATTTTAACTGAAGCCAGATTTTCTGTAGTTAATAGAGTTAGGAATGGTGTATTATTTTCCAACTTGGACGGGTTATTAATACTTATAAGTTGTGAACATGGAAAGAATTCCCATAAATCTGTGTAGTGCACTGAATCTTACAGCAGAAGAGATAAAGATGTATGAAAAGCTGCTGAATGCCTGCACGTCACATCAGGCCCTGTTCAAGGACCTGACTCTGCTCTGGGGAGCCCTGGAGGAGAGGATGCCTGAGCGGGACTGTCTGCAGCTCCAAGGACTGCTGGTCCCAGGGTCAGCTCTCCTTATCTCCAAATGTTGCTCTCCAGCTCTGAGTGTTTTCCATATGTGTCACGATAGCCCTCTACTCCCCAAAAAGGTATGGTTTATCCAAAAGTGGGAGGATTCAGCAGGAATACACAGAAAAATCAAAGAATTGATGACTGATTATTTTCCTCCCTCTGTTTTAACAGATAGAGTGGGCAATGTGTTCCTTCTGTGTTACTGAAAAGGACAAGGATCACTCTCAAGTTGAAAGGGCTCATTCCATTTAACCAGAGAGACCATATCAGACCTCAGTGTCCTATAGCAGATTTTGAACCTAAAGAAAGCCATATACACCTGTCTGTGCAGAGCTGCTCTTTTCCCCTTGCTGAGCCATATGAAATTAGGGATAATTTTTGTTCTGGCTTCTCTTTTCAGTTGTGCACACACCTCCCTTGCATACACAAGCCTGGCATTCATGCAAACCAGGTGCATGCAGAAAAGAATTTTGCTCTGAATATGTATTGAGGCAGCAGTAACTAAGCTCTCCAAATTCTTCTCTGGAGTGCACAGAGCTTTGTGTAAAACCTGGGACAGATTCATTCTTAGCTTCAATTTCTCAGTTGTCCTATTCAGGAAGCAGAGGAGATATTCCCACAACATGACCACTTTGCTGCTGCTTCACTGCATGGCTTCAGGCAACACAGGTAGTGCAGTGCCCTGCTAGGTGCTGAGAGCTCTTGGCCCCTTCTGAAAAAACACTTAAGCATGTTATTGAAATCAAAGGAAGGACTCACTGGCTTCAGTGTGGCCAGTGCTTTTGCTTTCCTTGAACAGGGTTGGAGCATTCAGCTCCTTATTGCATCCAGTCCTTCATGATTTTGCTCCAGCTCTCTTTCCTCTACTGTCTGTAAATATGCATGTAATGGTACTCAGCCTGTAAAGATTTTATAATGCTACACATTATGCAAGAGAAAAGCTCAGGAAAGTGAATTATAAATGTCAATGTGTTATTTTAGGAAGTGTTAGTAGAAAAATAAATGTGATATATCCATTCTACTTTGCCAAATGGCTGCTACCATCATCCATTTACATCTTCTGGGCAATTATTGTCACTATGCTGTGCAAGGTCACACTGGTAATCCCAGCTTTATGGATTTAAGGCTAAGGAAAGCTAAGTGACTTCGATAGGTCACAAAAAAATCAATGGCCATGCAAAGACCCAGGTGTCCTGCTCAGGCTGTAACTTCTGAACTGCCTTAACTTGGTGCTATAAATAAGCTGGGTCCCAGTTCTGCTTCCACCTACATTCCTGTATCTCTGTCCCCTCCATGTACATGTCTCTGCTCCATTCTCTTGTAGGAACACTTCCAGTTCAGCTTCAGGTTCTCTGCTGACATGTTTCATGTTTGGTGAGGAGATGATAGATTAGCTCCCCTTAGCTGAGGCTGGATAACTAAAGCAAGGCTTGCAGCATCCCTAAGTGCACAAATGAACAGCCTTCTCTCAGAGAGTTATGGTTTTGTTCCACACAAATCTGGAGGTGGTGTCATGTGTGTCTGCACATGTACTAAACACTGATCATATCTGACAAAAAAGCAAAAATGGAAACCTCCCCTAAAGCAAGGTCTCCAAATGTATGATTAAGACACGGAATGTGTGGATGGTCACATGGCTCACACTGGGCACCCTGGGACCCATAGCAGCAGCTTTCTGCTTCTTAGCACCAGCAGCTTCCTATACACAGCGGTGGTGTGGAGGGCAGGTTGTACCTGGTGCTTTCTTAGTGTCCTACACAAGGAATGCAAAAATCCAGTTTCAATCAAAAACTGTCTTTGCAAACATTTTGGTTATGAAAAATGTAACTAGTTGGTGCTAAAGATAGGACATGGGTCTGCCTAGACCTTTGGGACTGCTACAAGTACTGTTATGATCGGATGACTTTGTCACATCCAAACATTCTGTGGTGGGGAGCTATAAGACCCATCTGACAATGGAATTTCTCTTCTTAAAACCTTCTTTAGCTTGGTGCCATAGTAGTTTAAAACATAATGGGTTTTTCCAGTTTGTACCACATCAAAGATATAAACACTGACCTTTCATTTTGTGTTCTGATGGGTTGAAAGTACAAGAGCTGTCTGGGAGATGTTACTGAAATATTTGCTCTTAACCAAGATGGGGCATCCACAGAGCTGTATAACTCAGATCACCAGAGGTTCTCTGTGTGACATCACCTCTGTTGAGTCTTCCCTTCCAGGGAAGTCTTAAAAGGCACAATGCCCTCTTAATGCTCACAAGCCCTGTCAGGTTAGGCTGTGGTGGCCAAGGAAGTAATTTGAATGATGCCTGTGTCAGCCAGAGCAGCTACACCTGATGGGAGTTTTGAGACAGTTCCCAGACCAGCACAGTAATACAAGCTGAAATAGATGTTGATATTTTTGTTTGTATACTAGGCTGTGAAAATTGAAGGCTTCTGAACAGGAAAACTGCTTGATATTTCCATCTCTCCATGGGTACCATAACTTGGGTGGAGAGCTTGGCCAGGTATGGAGCAGAAATTTTATTTGCCACCACTTGACCTGGCAGAACCTGTGGACCACAGGCTGCTCCATTCTTGCTGCACCACATCTCATCTACATCCATGTACTGGAGGGAGAAACAGCTTCTGCCACCACAAAAGAAGGCAGCATTGTGAACTGAGCGTGTTTTGATTGAAGCAAGCCCTTATGAGAGGTTTTCAAAGCACCTGAATGATGACTTCATTGCTTCGGTGACAAACTGGACTGCTTCAAAGGACTGTCCATGCAGAGGGCTTTGAATCTTCCTTTCAACTGGCATTTTTGACAGGGTGGATTGGCCTTCGATTCTGGATGTGTTCTTCTCCTGATGGATGCTCAACTCTGTGCTCTGGGTTTGGGGCTGACAAGTTTGACCAGATTCATGTTCAAAGAGGGAGGGCAGCTGGGAGAGTACCTGTGTGTGCAGCAGGCTTGATAAGGTGCAGAGGCACACCTTGAACTCTGCTCAGTGAAAGGTGTAGTCCCAGACTGCCAGGAAGGCTTTAATTACTCCCAAGAATTTACAAAAGGAAACTCTGAGCGTATCTCTATTGGGATGGGTCACTCATTGCAACCACTGAGATGACAGGTTAGCAGGACCACCTGGATAGCTATCAAGCTTATAATGTGTGCAATTGCTGTTGTTAACAGTAATTAACTCTTCTTCTGCAGCTGCAGTTAATTTTTAAAAGTGCTGATCATCTAATTATACAAGAAAACCTTAAGACTCCAGCTTACATGTGGCAGCAGCTTAAAATCAAACCTCTGCAAGGGATTTGCTGCCACCAGGGTGTACTGCCCAGCACTAGAGGAAGTTGCTGTGTTTATACAAAGGGAAGGTAGAAAGCTTGTGAAGAGGCTTGACAAGAGTCTCCCTTTTTTTTCTAGCATACTTTGATGTATCTTGGAAGAGGCTAGGTTTAGATTAGATATTAGGAAGAATTTCCTCACTATGTGGGTGGGGAGGCACTGGAAGAGGGTGGCCAGAGAAGCTGTGGATGCCCCATCCCTGGCAGTGTTCAAGGCCAGGCTGGATGGGGCTTTGATAAACTTGGTCTAGTGAAAGACCCCATAGCATAGTCTTTAAGGTGCCTTTGAACAGAAACTAAGGTCTAATTTTATGTGCTACCACCCTCTCAAATGAAAAATGGAAGGACATCCATTCTGCACCTGAAGCAGTGTGATCTACCCAATGCAATGGAGTATTGTGTATGAGGCAGAGAGAATGGGAGGCAGGAAGGCAGAGAAGGGAAAGCCAGAAGGAAGCAAGGGAAGAGGTTGTTGCTGAGCCCCTGAGGGGGAAGTGACAGTGAACTGACTCCAAGGCAAGTTTGTAAATTATGAGCAAAGATAGCACATGCTGTTTGCCTCTCTGTTTGCATTGTTCGGAGAGATGGAAATTTATGTACAGTCACGTAAATGAACTAGAGTGCAGCAAGAAATATCCCTGAATTTATCTTCCATTTCTTTTCTCTAATAATTGCTTCAGGATCTCAAATCCCAGAGGATAAATATATGGTTACTCTTCTGTTCCTAGTGGTTAGATAGTTTCTAAAGAAGGATACTAAATATTAAAAGACAGTTGTATACATACGTGCGCGCTGTCTCGGAGCTCGTGAATGCATATGTGTTTTCCAAGCCCCTTCCCAGATAGAATGCCATTACTCCATGAGCTGTACAATGATTTCGTTATTGAGAAAGGCAATCCCTTTGTGATTTGAATTGTGCCTGGAGTTATTAAAAAAAAATCAAACATGGTTTTAATTGCTGTGAAGGTTTTAGTTGCTTATAGCCAGGAATTTAGCTCAAAATGTCTGCACTCCTGAGTTTAATTTGTGCAAAGTTTAATATCTTCATGCAATAAACCACTGAGGTATTTCTGTTTTTAGAACAATATACTAAACCATTTTGACTTCTCCAGGCAGGATCAGTTTAAAGCTTTGATTACCTAAGCTTTAAATCCCTAATCTGTGCTTGGAAAAGGCAATGGGGGGAGGGGAGGGCAGTTAGTGGAGAGGGGCAGCATTTTCTGAATGTCCAGCCAGGCATCTACTAAAAAAAAGAAATAGATTTTCTATGGCACAGATACATATGAATTTGCCCATGACAAAAGCACACCAGTGTGCTGATTTGAGGGGGGAGACACGCACGTGTGGCCCACGCATGTGCTCTGAAGCTGGGGACAAGTGCCTGAGCTCTGCAGTCCTTGCCCCTTTTACCCCTCGCAGCCATGTGTGAGTAAATCACAGCTGTCAGTATGGTAGCAGCTTGATTAAAGTTCAGGGGTTTAATAGATCATTTTAAAAACCCCAAATTACTCCCACTCCCTAGTCGATCCACCTGGACCCTTGCCCTAGGTGCATGGCAGTTTTCAACCAGCACTGGAAAAGCCAAGTCTGGGCCTGAGGTTCCTGCTTATTCCCTGAGGATCCTCGCTGCAGACCTAGACCAACATTCTCAGCTGTATTTAATCTGCTCTGAGACAAGCTGGCTATGAGAAAATGCAAAGGAAAAGGCACATAAGCAAAGACATGGAAAAACTTGGACAGTTGGCCTGCTTTGTTCACTTGGTAAACTGGAGGCTGGCCAGTAACAGCGGAGCTCCCTTGGCAATACAAGTCTGTTCCAATTAATCGTGTTTAACCATTCTAATCACACTTTAGCACATTAATCCTATTTTCAATCCAAAACACATCTGAAAGAGCGGCATGTGGGCCTTTTTATAGCAACCGCAAATCAGATGTAACTGAGAGACATAGGGCCCTAGTTTACTCTGCACTTTCACTGAACTTAAACTTAATAAAATATGTGACTGAGTTGTGGTTGGATTTACTGCATGATGTTGATGCTTCCACATATAAATAGATCCCTTAAGTAACTTAAAAACCTGTCAGAAAGGGCAGTGAAAATTTGATTATAAGGTAACCAGTGCGTGTGTTTTCTAACAATGACATTGTTCCTCTGGTCAGTGGTATTGAGAGAACTTTTAAAATTTAATTTGCTTATGGATATAAATGATGCTACACTTGGAACCATGGGGCTGCAATTTTTGCCTCGACAACACTCAGTTACAAAGAATTTTATGGCTTGCTTCAACCATGAAAACAAAATAAAGCTGTTATCTTCTCCCAGTCATACTTCTGGCATTTAAAATAAATTTTGGAATAGCGAAATTTTTAACTTTATTGTATTCAGCAAGCACCAAGTAAAATAATATTTTTGGTTTGTACTGCTGACAAAATGTGGCTGCTTTGTGTTGCTTCTGTGTTAAAATCCTTGCTTTCAATAAGAGGTGGTCTTGATAAGGTATAGATCTATGATGATGCATTTTATTTCCCACTTTGTGGGTTTGCTTTGAACTGAACAACAGCAACAAGAAAAAGAAAAATTCTATCCAGGTGGGGTATGTCCTTGCTCAAATCTCTTTAATGCCCAAATCCATGTTTGTAGTCAGACTCGATGGAGGTGCTTTGAAATATAAATTATGCAGAAGGATTTCTGTTTGAGCCTTGAATTTAGCTATGAAGTGGGAATGAAGTTATCAATTCATGCTAAATTAATTTAGCAATTCAGAATATAGCAAGAAAAGGTATGAAAGAAAAGTCCACCTCAAAAAGGAAATTTTTGGACAAATATCAGGATTATACTCAGTGTTTGGTTTTCTAAGTAAACACTTCTAGCTTTTTACGTTACAAATACTAATCTAGTAAGATGCATTAGGGGAACCTAAATGCAAACTAGAAATGAGTTCATCCAGGTAAGTAAGGTTTTATTAAACAGTTTAATTCATTCCAGTTCTTTTGGAAGAAATTGCAGGTTATGGTTAATGTAGTGTATCAGACAGGAATAGCATTCACAGAGCCACCTGCATTTAATATAGAACTGTCAGAGATCTCTACTCACTACCACTTATCCAGAAAAAAATACGCAACAATTTGATCAACCCAGGACTTTTTAATATTGAAAAAAAATATTTCTTTTTCTGAATACAATGAAAATAAAGACTCAGTTTATGGAATTTTGTTCTTCAGTAGAATCTATACAGGGTTTTTTGAGCTTATTGAATTAAAAGTCATTTTGGCCCCTTCTGTATGCTTTAGTAGGCACTGGAAAATACTATCCACTGGGACTGTACCCAAATAGAGAATTAAGACAATACATTCAAGGCAAGTCTTATAAAAAGGCTTTTCCAAATATCATGAAAGAAAGTCTAAAAAAATAAGTTAATGCTTGTGGTGCCAAAGTCTGAAAATCCTTGGGTTAAAGATACCAACTGATGCATGGAATATTACAGAATTCCATGACCTGCTGACAAAACAGCTTATCCAGCAGGTATTTCTAATATTCTTCAAAAAGGAGTCTATTACTTGTGAAAAGAGCAATTGAGCGACTTGGTATCAGTGGTCATAGAGCACAAAATGGTGAGCAGACAGCGTTGGCTACTCCCCCGCTGCTGATGAAAAGCATGACTGGAGCAAGTATGAACTGCTTGCCCTGTAAGGTGGGGACAAGGCAAGGGAGGCTGCCAAGGTTGGTTTCACCAGTACAGGAGCTTTGAGATGCCTTCACAGGGATACAGAGGAAGAAAACTGCTCTAATGGGAAGTTAGGACCAGTGTGAATTATTTCTTTTTCCACTTTCTGCTCTAAGACCTTCAAAAGCTTGGCACAGAAGAGTTCATAGTAGATTTTAAGGAGGAGATGGGAGGCACATGGCAGAGCAGCAAGTCCTTCTACCTACTCTAGAAAATAAACTGCAGTCAGCAAGAATTTGCTTGCCTGTGAGTCAGGCAAGTGCTGATACTTTGTTTTCTGCAAAGCAGAACTGCTAAGGGACAAGGGGTTTAATGTATTAATCTTTCCCCTCCTCAAGTTCAGTGAGTTTTTTGCCATCTACTTCAGCAGAGCCAAGATTAAATCAAAACCTACCTACAGTCCCATTTCAGCCACAAACTTTAACAAGTGCCATGAGACTTCTAAACCAGACAGAATAGAGGTTGATGGATTTATTTCCTTTCCTTTATGAGGAAACCTTTCCATGATTTGTAATTATTCATCTTCTGCAGGGAAGCTCTGCAGCAGATGAGGGGTCCAGAGAGTTCTGGCCAGGCAGCAGCAGTGGGGAAGCTCTGTGGCTGTGCACCCCAGAGCCCAGGTTTGCACCTCCCTTCACCACCCACCTGCCTACACACAGCATCCACCCACAGCAGCCTTGAGAGGCCCTGAGGCCAGGCAAACCCCACATGCACCAGCAGTGGGTACCTGCTGATGTGCAGAAATGCCACATTGCCATATTGGCTCTGTGCCAATGCCTACTTTTCACTGCCTTCCCAGTGTAAATCCTCAGTGGACTGATCATTGTTGCCTTTGGTAGGTCTTAAACAACATACTGAATTTCAGTCCAAAAATATTTCCTTCCTTTAGGCTAGAATATACTATAGTACCACAACTGCTCATGTGTTGCCCAAGACTTCATGTGTCCAACAGGAAAAACTGACAGTACAAGTGAAGTCATTTGGAACTGATATGTATTGAAGTATTTTGATATTACAGCAAAACTGCTTCCCAGAGGTTAAGAATTTATAATTTTGCCAGCATTTTATATAAGACATTCCTGTTGCTTAAAAAAGTGTTAATATTTGTCTATAGATTCAAAGACAGAAAGGGTCAGAACACAAACAGACTGCAAGAATAGACCAAATAAATTAAGAAACAAAGGTATAAATGTAGTTACTTGACCACCTCCTGGATTATTCAATGCAGTGTATTTCTCAGGAACAGCACTACCCTCCCATCTCCCTGGGAGATTGGGATAGGAGGGCCTAGATTATTTGCTTGGTTTCTCTGGTATGAAGCTGGAGTAATTTCAGGAATTCAGATTTGGTCCCAATTACAGCAGTTTAAGTTCTGTAATGTTGTTATCCTCTAGATAGCCTCTGGAGCTTATCCTTGTTAAAAACCATGTAAATAAGATCACATCCTAACTCCCAGAATCAGTTTGGGAACTTTTTATAATGCTAATTTCAATTCAGATTTAGTTGGTTTCTATCTCCTCCAACCTCCTGTTTTAGCAGTGGGTGCAGATGCAGTGGGTGTGTTAAGCTGCTGTGGAAGCTCTCTAATTCCCCTTCAGGAATGGCACAATCCCTTTGTTTCAGGATCTTCAAGGTGAAACTCCCTTTAAAAGAGGTGCTTTTTGCTTTTTTCCTATCCTAGGAATAAGATTTTTGTACACAGGCCAGTTCTCTTCTCTGGAACAGAAAAAACCCAAATCTTCAGTGCATTTATAAACTATTGGAATGGCTTAGAAACTCCTGTTTAGATGCACACATACATTCCACAGATGAATGAAAGGGTACCATGTCCTGGTCCTGCTGACCACATGGTAATTTCTGACATATGGATGGAGTGCTGAATGCACTCACATGGCTCAGCTTCCCACTATTCAAGATTATCTGAACTGCAGAAGCTGCCAGCACTCAGCTCTGTGGTGTTGAGCACAAGGTGAGTCCAGTCCCTGCAAAGGCTACAGCTCAAGCTTAAGGTATGGTTGCTCTTTACATGAAGTGGATTTTAGCCCAGATTCTTTCCAAAACTTCTGGATCACCATCAGCAAAACTTCTGGACCACTATCAGTTCTCAGCACTTCTCACACCCTATATTTAGATCAAAACTTTTAACTGAAATATGATTTAATGCTGCTTCATGCAGCCAAGTCCTGGATCCCTTCCCATGGCCTCATAATGTCCTCTAGCAAAACAAGGAAATGTGACATTTATGACTCGTTCCTCACTAGGTGTGACAGAGATGAAGATCCCATTAAGGCTGTTGACTGTATTCCTATTATTTCCTTATGAAAATCTAATCTATACCTTTTTTTTTTTACTAAGAATTATAAGTTCTAGATGTCCTACAGGTTGGTGTGTATGACAGGTAATGCCTTTTGACTTAGGCTGAGTGTGTATTATGTCACATACAAGCAGAGGTGCCCAGACCACCCTGAAAAAATGCTGCAGCCTTTATCTTTAAATGATGTAGCACACAGTCTGTATGTATGAAAGTACCTACAGGAACCACATGGGGTCAAGAAATCACATCTGAAGACACAAGACTGAATTTCCAAAGTGTGGAAGTGCTTGAGACCTCAGTCAGGGACATTTCTCAGTTTGTCTAAATCATTATAAACTGGGAAAGAAACCTTGTTTCCTGACACTTGTGTGACAGCTGAAGCCCCAGGAACTAAAGAGGACAAAGCAGGTTAAGAAGTTTTGGGCCTGAGAACTTGAAGCCAGTGGTTGAAGGGAGAGGTCAGTGTTGGACTAAAGGAAATTGAAGCCAGTTTCAGAATTTTGCTTGCATCAGTGATTTTACATATGAGCAAATTAATGTATTTTAGTTGTAGTAGAGTCACAGTTTTTCAGGCCAGATGGTACTAATATATGGGGTTTTTTCAGACTAAATAAGTATCTGTGTTTATATTACTCAATAGCAATATTGCAGTTCAAAATTGAGCAATAGCAATACTGCGGTGCTTAGGATTGAACAGGAACTGCAAGGTGCTGAAAAAACTTAGAGCAAAGAGGTGGCCCCTGCCCTAAAGACATGGTCCTAGAAGATAAGAGATGTGAAAAAAGTTAGGATATCAATCAGATAATATTGGACAGTACATGGGTAAATTCCCTTTATATTTAGTGTATATATATACTGCATTTACTGAGCTGTATAATAATGGATCATATTTCATATTCAGGACTGGGGTTTCTTTTTACAAATATTTTTATTTGTTTTATAAATTGCTGAGAAGTATCCTAGCAAAGTCTCTGTAACACTTTGCATAGGACAATATGAAGAAAATAAAGTTCTTTGTAGTTTCCTGTGCATGTTGGATGTGTTTAGTGCGAACTTGCATCGAAAAAAGAAAATATTTAATGTAATTTTCTGCCTCAGATTTCTAATTAGACTGAACTCAAGAGACAGGTTTTATAGTCAGACAATCATTATTGGTGCAGTCTTGCAGCCCCATGGAATTTGGGGAGGGGAACTCTCATAATACAATTCCCAGAAGGGATGTTCCCTTATGCTTATTTATTTAATGATGCTGCATGTTGGCCTCTCGATTTATGTGATTCTCTTGAGGAGCTGCTGCTGCCCTGGGTGCTCTTCTGTGATCAGACTTTGGCAGAAGGACAGGCTAAAGGGAATTGCAACAGGCTGTTGGACTGCAGGTCCTGTGCTAAAGTCACTTTGTCACTGAAACATCACTCCCCTCACATGGGGTGAGAGTTTCAGCAGCTGCATTTGGCCTTTTCACCCTTGTCTGCAGAGACATAAATACCTTGGTGTGCTTTCATATTAACTCAGACATGTCACAGGCTGTCTGTGGAGCTGAGAGTCTCACTATTTTAAAAAAGGCAAAGCAAATTCTAAATGTTATAATGGATGTAGTTAAAATTAGAAATAGATTCAAGTGGAAATATGGGGAATGAGTCCAAGTTGAAATAGAGGCTGAACTCATATTCTCACCCTGCTTGCATCTGCAGCTCTGAAAAGAGAGCCTGGGGTGTGTTTGAAACACACACAGCAGGTTTGGGGCAGGTCCATCCCTAACTGCAGTTAGTAATGGTCCCCACAGGGCAAAATGAAGACTAACAACTGAGATATATTTTCAGCCTACTGGAGTGCAAGTACTTTGGTTTAAGAAGAAAAAGAGTGCAGCGCATTTGATGTCAGGGCCATCACTTTGAGATTAAAAAATGAGGACTTCATGCCCTCCTGCATGGATATAGAGATGCGGCCTCCAGCTCTGTACCTCAGCCCTGGTTCTCACCTGGCTGTGACCCAGCAGGGTGTTTGCAGCAGATTTAGAGCTATGCAGACTTCATCCAACATCACTGCACTTCCCACAAGCACAGCATCCCTAGGGGGCTGTAAGGGCAGCCACATGCCCTTTCCTAAACTGCTTCCAAAGTACATTTCAAAGTACATTTTTAACAAAGCTGCAGCATGGGGTTTTTTGCTGTTGTTGGTTTTTGGGGGGTTTTTTTGTGGGTTTTTGTTGTTGTTGTTGTTGTTATTGTTTTTTGGTGGGTTTTTTTGTGTGGTTTTTTTTTTTGGTTTTTTTTTTTTTTTTTTTTGTTTGTTTTTTTTTTGTTTCCTTTCTCTTCTGTCCAGCTATGCCTGATGAACAACACTGAGAACTCCAGGTCAAACTCACTCTTAATTTATAGAGTTCAGGAGAGTGAGGAGAGTGAGAACACTTCTTGTCTATGCTACAACCTGTGGGCTTCAGGGAGAATTTCAGCAGCTGAGCTCCCCATGAAGCTCTCTGAGCAGAGGATGCTCACTGCCAGTGCCTGAGCAAGCTCAGGGGCATCCCTGCTGCTCTGCAGTGCATCCTTCACCTGCCAGTACTGCCTGGGCACTGCTGGTCTCTGGAGAGGAAAATGATGCCCGCAATCAATTCTTTCCAACCTTCTTGTCTCCATGCAAGCAAGCACTTGGATAACAGGACTGCTTTGTGTTTTCAGAGGGCCCTGAGGAATGCAGGCCTCAAAAGGCAGAGGATGGGCTCAGAGCTCTCTGCTGAGGTGTTTGTTTGGGTTTGACAAATTTAGGTTTTCCTTTGCAAGCCCAAACCTTCCTTTTCAAAGTATTGGAATTCCAGCTTTGAATTACAGCTGCCTCAATTTCAGGCAGACGGATTTTGAATCAGATCCCTGTGGTTTTGGTTTAGGGTTATATCCACAACTGAAAGGGGCCTTAATTTAGCCAGTTCCTCTTGGGAAGGCGGCCAAAAGAATGAGGTTTCTGCCATCTTGAGCACAACCTTCATAAGAAATGCTCCTAAAGTTTCTTTGCTGTCAAATTCAAGCTCTTCATGCTTCTTCAGCATGCCACCCCAGCTTAAAATCTCAGCAGAACAGGTCACAACTTAAATCCTTGAACTTTTATGGGTGTTGGGCAGGCATGGATTATAGCAAACAGCATTCACCCTACACTTTGCTTCCTCATCACTAGCTGAGATTTGAAACTGCCACAGTTCTCACTCCTTCCTGCTGTTCCAGCCTTGGAGATTTTGATTAGGAAAAGAAATAGAAAAATGAGTGAAGAGAAGAGGAAGCTGCCAAAACCAAGCTGTCTTGGGACATATTTTAACTGAAGTGGTACAAGAGAAGAAAAGCTGTGGCCCTGTTGTGTTCATATTTCAGTTTCACACATGCCCAGTAGAAAGGAGGACGTGCCATAGGCAGAGGAACAGTAGCTTCCATCTCACACATTTTTTGTCCTGATGAAGGAGCAAACTTCCCCATGCAAGACTGTGAAGTCCTGCTCTGTGTCCATGTGATAGCACCTGCCCCGCTGACCACAGAGGGAACTGATTGAGGGACTCCAGAGCTAAAAGCTGTGCGCTTCCAGAGCTGCCATGGGGCTCTGGGGTGCTCACTAGAAATCTGTGCCAGAGAATACCACAGAAAAGTGCTGAGTGAAGGTTACAAACACCTCAGGACTGGCACAGGACTGGGCTGGGAAAGTGCCACTGGTGATGTATGACAGTATAATCTCTGTAGCTCTCTGTACCCAAAATTTAGGAGATGTTTCTTCAAACTGTGCTGCTTAGAGAAAAAAAAAATTGACAAGATAAACCTGCTGGGACTCATTTATGGATATATTATTCCATAGCAGCAGCCCTTTAGTTTAAAATGGATTCCCAAGGTCTCCTTCCCCTGATGAGCAGCAACCTCTCTAGCACAGGAGTGCCTTGGTGAGAGGAATATTTTTCCAAAAGGCTGTTCTGGCCATTGTCTCTTTAAATATAGCAAAGAGTAGCTGCAGCAGCCCAGAAGCAACTGCAAACCATTTTAGGTCCTGTCATCACTTTTTCTGTTTCCTCTTCCAGCTGGTAGCTCTTGTCACATCTTTCTTTCCTTGTTCCAGAGGAGTCTCCTGGCGCTGATAACTATTCCTAATTGCTTCTAATTATTCAATCAGTCCAAACATTTTCTGCCCTTTCTCCTGTGTGTGACAGGGATGAGTTGCTGCTTTTTCTCATTTTCTCTAGACTGAAGAAGAGTGCACCTCAGGAGGGCAAATTAAAGTGATACCTATCTTTAGCAGTGTTGATGCTGACCACAAAATCCCTGCTGGGCTTGCTTTGGGAAACCCTGCACTGGGATGAATTTTGGTGTGAACCTGGGGTGGCTTCTCTCCCATGTTTCATAACTTTACCTGCCTGCAGGGCACAAGCTCTTTGTGGTCTTTGGATTGGCTGCAGGCTGAGAGAAATGGAAGAGAGGAGGAAAGGGGATTGCCTAGCCTTTGGACTGCACATTTGTTATTGTTTCAGTTTAATTGTTCCTAGTAATTCTAAACTGCAAGCTGCTCTGTGCATCTGGGGAAGCATGATCGTACAAAGCTTTTTTTGTCTATTTGAAGCATTTTTTCTTTCATTCATTCTTCAAATTATTTTCTTTTTCCTGAATCTTCACTTTTTTTAATCTTTGCAAATAAACACTAACTTTATTTTTTTCCTAAGTTTTAATATATTTGTTATTTTATTGAGGAGCACAGGAAAAGGTAATTATTACTATATTTCACATCATATAGGGATCCTGGTCTGTCACAGCTGCTGGCCACATGACCAGCCTTTCTTTGGGGAAACTCAAAGTACTTGGATTCACTGTGCAATTCTGTACTCATCCAGAACCTGCTCTTGTGCTTATTGAGTCTTGTGAAAAGGTCTTTTAATTATGAATTAGGTGCAGATGTTTCATAGGATTTTAAAAATAATGAAGGTCCTGGCTTTGAGGTATAGAAAAAAACAGGGGTATTTTTTTAGAGACGATTTCAAAGGTAATAATTTTAATGAGTAGCATGTTGAAAAACATTTAAATGTTTTAAGAGTTTGAATAAGCAGAAAAACAGCACTAAATGTGGAATCCCTCTTTAAATAAAAATGTGATGGTTTTAGTTTAAAGAGGGATATAAGCTTTGTGTTGTGACACTGGCTTTATGCTCACAAAGCTGTGAGCACGTTTCTAAAAATCTGCTGAAGGACTGTTGCACAGAGAAAGTAACTGGAATATGAGGGTTATGGAGACATTTAGAATATGGACATATGTGGCTTTTTACATCTTCACATACCCCTTGGATTTTTGCATCTTCACATACCCCTCTGACCTCTTCTGAAGCTCCTGGAGGAGAGGGTGGAGTTGCACATTCACACAATCATCAGGCTGGGTTGGCCAAACCGCACCAAGGGAAGGCAAAACTTCTGGTGCTGGCTTTGCTCAGTTTCTCCTGCAGCCTTGTTCTTGGCCCTTGTTCTGGCACAACACTTGGAAACCCCAGGAGAATCCCCTCTGGGGCTGAGGGTGTCCACCCCAGCTCTCCCAGGACAAGATGGGCAGCATGGCCGAGCATTCAGATGTGGACCCATCAACTGTGCAGGAGCAGGATCACTGTGCCAGGCTGTGGCAGAGCTCCTTCAAATGCCACAGACAAAATATTGGCCTGCTTTAGTCCTGGGATGAACCAGCCTTGATGTCTGTCAAACTGCACTGTCTGTTTGCCAGTGGGCAATTGTTTCTCCTTGGCTGATAGACAGATAAAAAATGCCTGTGGGTAGGCAGATATGTGACATCCTGGATACCAGAGCAATTTTTTTCCCTTTTCCAAGAAACGAGGGAATCATATTCTCTTTAACTGGGAACAATAAACTACTTGTTGAATGCAGGTCTCCAGTCCTGAATCACAAATGGCTCTTCAGCCATTATCAAACTTTGGGGTTTTTTCATCATGGCAAAACAATGTTCAAGAAAATGTAAAATGAGAAAATAAAATCTTAAGGTTATATTTTATTTTCTCATTGGATGCACAGCTCTTGCTAACTTATAGACCCAAGTAAATTGTAGAATCAGACTGGGGTGTTGAGGAATGGCATAGAAGTTATACCAAGGTGGAGAAGGGGGTGAAATGGATGGGTTTACCTTAAACATAAAATTTGCCGTTAGAATAATAAAATAATATGATACATCTGGTTGATTTTATCCTTGGTGATAGAGGGCTGCTCTAACAGTTAAACCTTGGTCATGGCTGACTTAGACATACTATAAACTGTGTGATAGGGTTCTCATATCTCTTTCTCTTTTTCTAAAATAATAACAAGAGGAAGGCATTTATTACCAGAAAGGCTGCACCCCTAGGCAAGAAGTAGTCATCTTTGATTTAACTTTACAGTAAAGTTGCTGAATTAAATGTAGTTTTGTTTTTATCTGTTTGCATGGAAGGCTTCCAGATAAAACAACTGTTTTAGTGACCCGTGCACTTGTATCATGTTAATTAGGTTTGAAAACTCATCTATTGTTTTCATAAGGCTATTACATTTTCTGTAATTAAATTAAGCAAAAAATGAGGATGCATGGAATAATATTTATTATTAATACCAGACTCAAAAGGCTTACAACATGTGAATTGAAGGTAAGGGCCTTGAAGACAGCTTGAACTTCAAAACAATGTCAAATAGTCTAGTTTTTCAGCAAGTCATTGCTACATGTATTTAAAGAAATCATTGAGAGAGTGAGAACTAGCCCACTGAACACCCAGGCTTCTGGTTCCATTTGAAACTGTGTAGCTGCTAGGATCTTTACTGAAGATCAACTATTAACTAAACTACTGCCTAAATGGGAATGAGGCTTAACCCCAGTTACATGGACAGGGGTTTGATCTCGTGCTGTGTTGTTTAATCATGGGACAAGGTCTGGCAGGCTGCCTGCATGGTCACAGCTCCTGGGAGATGGAGAGAAGGTGGGTGGCATGGGAGGACATGAAAGGGCTCCTCAGTGGCAGGGGCAATTCAAGGTGTCCCATCTGTGTGAATGCTGCATTTTGGTTCAGTTTGGGCACAATCACTGTCAGTCCCATCATAGGGATCTATCCTGTTTAATATCCCATTTGTGTGCAGCCAACCTCAGATGCCTAGGAGGGAGAACATGTACACAAACAAGGCAAAAATATTTCACAGAACACAATCTTATCTACCAGTGATATTTGGATGAGGAATTTTGTAAGACAGAAATTTTCTCATATGGTCACTGAGAATTTTTCTCTTTTATCCACTTGCTGCCTGGACTTGGGTTAACTTTTGGCACATACCTGCACATTTACAAAGTACAATTTCCTGTGGTTTACTCTGAATCTGGAACCTGCCTCTTTCCTCTCTTGGTCTGCATCTCTGGGCAATACATGCTGCTCATGGTGAAAATCATCTTAGTGTGTGTCCTGTCCTGCAGACACAGGCTGGCAAGAGATGAGCCTGTGTCAGTCCATTTCCCAGCCTCTGCCAAGCAGTGAAGGCAAAATTTTGCCTTCAAAACATGTTTAAAGTAAGGAGACATTAAAAAAACTGGTCCCATGACGTGGCTCTGACCACAGAGATGAGAGCCAGCCTGGTTAACATTCTGTGTGGGAGCAGATGTCCTGTGCTGGCCTTGGTGTGCTGGGAAGCCACCAGGCTCCAGCTGCAGCAGAGCCCAGCTGGGCTGTCCCACATGGCCAGGCTCTGACACCAGCAGCAGGGTGGCCAGTGGCTTGTATTTCATGAGGTTCCTGGCATTTCAGTCAAGGGCAAAGACAAGGCAGAGCCCTGGCAGAGATCCAGGCTGGCACTGCCTGGCACAGCAGCTCTGTGGGAAAGGAGCTGTAGGGATGGTGGCCAGCCAGCTGGGCACAGACCCACTGGGGACAGGCAGTGGAACCAGGGCTTGTCCAGCCAGGAGACACCTTCAGGGAACCACACAGCAACCCCTGGCACCTGCAGGGAGCTCATGGGGAAGATGAAGGCATGAAGGCAGGCTGTGCTCAGCTCTGCAGGGTGGGGGGACAAGAGGCAACAGGATACATTGAAACCAGAGGGTCCAGACTGGGTGAAGGGGAGCATTTTTGGGTGGGACAGGTTGCTTGGAGGGTCTGTGCAGCCTTCATCCTCAGAAGTTCTCCAGACTTGTCTGGGTACAGCCCTGAGCAATCTGTATTGGCTTCATTGCTTTGCATAGGATATTGTAAAAAAACCCTTCTGGAGGCACTGCCTGCCTGAAATACCCTATATTCCTATGAAATACTTCTTGTTACTGAGGATGTTTATATTATCTTTCATATGTAGATTTTCTGGTATCTAATAAGACAACTTCTCTAGCACCAAGGAAAATACTAGAGTCTGTATTCTCCAGGTTTCCTGCTTACATGAAACACAGAAAAGTAGTGTTTCAGAGACCTCTAACCTCTGTCAAGTGCAAAGGGGATCAAAATCTGCAAGGCAGGGACGTGCAAACAGACACAAATAAACACAGAAACAGTATGACTGCACAAGTCTCATTTTCTTAGGCTAATTTCAAAATTTGTTAAAATCTAAATATGGACAAAGGTTTGAGTGAAATGTAATAATTGCTAAACTAGTTCATCTGGCACTATGAAGTAAAGATTATTAAAGTAGGTAGCCCTGTTATGAAAAGAAATTCATGACAGCTGAGGTATGCTATAGTACAAGCAGATTTTGCATGCCTTGTAAGCAGCATATTTCTGAACTGGCTTGAGTGCACATCAATCAACCAGAATTAATCTCATGGTAAACATATACTGTTCAACAGCAAAACCTATCATTTGAATCCTCCAAAGTTAAATTAAAAACCTATGAGAGATCCTTAAACATGAAATGGAATTGATTATCAAATGTTGTCATATCTACAGCAATGATACTTGTAATCCTGGTCTGTGTCCTGTAATGCTGTGTGTCTTGTAACAGTGGAAGTCTGGAGGCTCCTGCATTTGTAATTTTATGGATACTTTTAACTGCTTTTTGCCGTAGTGTCTTTAGTGCTTGAGCCCAGGCTTGTTGTGGAAGTATATTGGCTGAAGTATACTATTTTGTATGCTTACAACAGAATTTGTTAGATATGTTGAGCAGCTGCATTTTTAAGCCTGTTAGAACAATAGCTGTGCCATAATGTTAGTGTTTAAGGCAGATTTGTATACCAGGGATACAGGTTCCTCGTAAAGAGAGGTGTCTCTTACCTTGACTCTGTAGGCCTTACACTCTTACCTGTACACTGAGGCCCTGTGCTATCTCCACCAAGTTCTTCTCTCCAGCTGTCCTGCAAAATTCCTTCCTTCTGCCCAAGGTGCCAGTCCCTGGTCCCACAGGCTCCTCTAAATCCCACTGTATGCTGCCATCTTTCTGTGCCCCCAGAACTGCCCCCAGAACCTCTCCCTGGCCATCGTTAGCTGTGACCAAAGCCCTTTCAGTGGTGAGCCCCATGCCCTGCTCAGATTCATGGATTTAGGAAATTCTCATCCCCCCTGTTGCCGTTTCCTGAGGCTGAGACACTGTCAGGAGAAGGAACCAGGAGACACTGTCAGGAGAAGGAGCCAGGATTCATCCCCACTTCACTCCCACCTCACACAGTGAAAAACCTTTGTTACAAGATGGCAGCAGACACAAGACAGTGCCTGTGGGTTTGTATCCATGTCCATAGAAAGAACAAAACTATTTAAAAATATTATTTAAATTCATTTCCTCACACTGTTGAAGTTGTGATTTGAAAGGCTGCTGAATAAAACAATCGGTGGCCTGGCTTGGGACACATAATAATGGCTCTATTGAAATTGTTTTGGTGGCACATAAACAAAGCATTCTTCTTTTTTCTTCTGGGCATCAACTTCTGGCAGAAGTAGATGAAAACAGCTTCTCACACCACACCACCCTTTTGCATTTTCCATATGCTGGATTTTAAGATTATAGGGTTTTAGATTCTGAGTTTGCATGTTGCATTTTACATAATAATGAGTTTCTGTCTGAGGCTGAGTTGATACATGAGAAAGCAGAACCGCCACCACCCAGAAAGCGAAGAAGAGCAACACACATTTTGGAAAGGAGCTCTCACTGAGCTCTTCACATTTTTTCCAGGAAGCATATTCAATTTCTGTTTTCTGCCATGCAGATGGTATCTGCTTTTGAGCTCCTTGGAAGGAGTTTGTCTTCCTACTTGGTGGCTTTGTTTCCAGTAGCTTCCTACTAAAAGTCTTCTGAAATTAC
The DNA here is from genome assembly GCF_028551555.1 of Melozone crissalis. Taxonomy (NCBI): domain Eukaryota; kingdom Metazoa; phylum Chordata; class Aves; order Passeriformes; family Passerellidae; genus Melozone; species Melozone crissalis. The sequence continues at coordinate 42,043,695 of NW_026535796.1, read as the reverse complement.
ATCAGTCAGATTTTTCTTCATTAATTAATTGCTCAGTTACAAACCATTCATTCAAATTTTTGTTTCAGTCCTTGATTTCGACACTTTTGCACCTCTTTGTCATCACAGAATGGTCTTTTGTGCCTGTTTTAATTGTAAAAATGTCTCACCAGGAAAAAGTAATTCTTGGGAAATGCTGTTCTTTTTGATTATTTGCTTCCCTATTACAAGGAGTTTCTCTCTGAAAGGGGATACATGTCTGTGTAGTAGGGATGTTACTAGGAGACTGGATTAGATGATTTCCTGAGGCCTCTTCCAAACCAAATTATCTTGTGATCCAACATGCATTTTTAAAAAATCTCCCTGATCTCCTTCTGAAACTGAACTCAAGTTTAGAATTTGTTCTGGTTCTTCCTATTTTACATTGTTTTGTCACCAAGCACTTGGAGATGAGATGCCTACCAAGGTTTCACACAGCAGAGGGCCCTGCTGGGCAGTGCAGTACCCAGGGAAGTGATCCTTCAGCTTCTGTGCAGCACGGCAACATTCCACAAACTTTTGTTTCCTCCATCTCTCCCTACTTTCTCTTACAGTAAAATTGAAGTAAATGGCCTTTGCAACAATTGAGAGCCCTTTGCAGATGGATTGAGAAGCTGGAGTCCTGTCCTCAAAAGTCGCTTCATGGCTTCAGAGACACTCCCAGGTCTCTGCAGTCACAATGCAGCCAGCATTAAACACTTCCTTGAACATGGTTTTGTTTAGATCCATCACACCCTGCTTGGTTCTAAACTCCTCTCATCACAGCACTTGTCCTTTGCCTTGTGTAGTGGAGGCCTTCAAAGTTCACTGAGCAGAGAAGGTGAATCTCATAAGGAGGTAATTTTACCTATTTTAGGGCTCAGATTTAGGATCAGTCGTGCTCAAGCAGCATTTTTGCTGCTTATATACAGACTTTGTCAGTTAACCTACAAGTAAGATTTATTTCAATGTATGTTCTCACAGCAAAGAGAATTGAAAGCATTTGCCATGCTTTTCATGCTAGAAATCACCTAAGATTTATATCTGTGGTGAATTAATGAAGACAGAACATCTCTAAATAGCAATCTCTGACCTGAACTTAGAATAGGTATTTGTAGATGGAACTTGCACAGTTTCATGGTCACTTGGAGTGACTGGAAAAGTCCAAAGACCCTCAATAAAACTGATTTCACCAATTTCTGTCATTAGGAAAATAGGATTATAAGTGCACAGGATATCACAGAACATCTTATTGCTGCACTGACTGAGAATGAACACTGATCTGCTGCTACAAAGAGCTACAGTAAAACTTTGGAGACATGAAATATGTCTGAATTCTTCAGCTTGAGGACAGCTGTAATTATAAAGAGCTTGCAGAAATCAGGCTGCAAGAGTAGCCTGTTCTCTCCCCCTGCCTGGGATCAGCCATAAATGACTCATAGTGAGGCGTAACACTACCTTTTGATTGAGAGGAATGTCAGTTCTCCAGCTCTATGATAAATCATTACATCTTTATTAGGGAATGGAGAATGAAAGAACTACTCTTCCATTATATGTTTACTCAATTTGTGTCCAGCTGCTTTAGGAACACCCTACTCTTTTTTAGTATCTTAGCAAGCTTTGCTAAATCCATCTGTTCTAAAGCAGTATTGTGTTAAGCACAAAATAAAGAACCCAAAGCAGGCACCAGCTGCAGCTACCAACAAGCAGGCTATTGAAATCCACTTACTTTAGCTTACTAGACACTTATGAGGAAGAAAGACCATTCTAATATATTTAAGGCTAGAACAAGCTTGTGTCTCCTTGCCTAAGACAAGCAGTTCTGATGATCATAGCTGGTGGTCTGGACAGCAAGAAAAGGCAGGACAGGCTAGTAAAAGCTCCTTTGACTTCAATGGCAATATGGATTTGGCTGCGTGCAAACAATGAGAGTATGTGAAACTAATTATCTACCCATTGAGATTTTCTCTCCACCTTCCCCCTTTCTAATTTCTAATGAATGTAGATAATTGCTGTGTTCCCACTAACACGCAGATTAGGCCTCTGGGATTAGGCTGTGTGATTGAGCAGCTAATACTAAGGGTAAACGCCTCTGGTGTTCCTGTTAAATGCATTCTTGCTAGTAAGTTAAATAATCATTCTACTAAAGCATTACTAAAAGATTTAAATACTAGTTTTGCAGACTTCTAGTAGATTTCTATGGTTTCTGACATACTGTGACATGCTTCAGAATGTTCGTTTATACACAGTTTGATTTCTTTTGATGATTGTCAACTTAAGTTACTAAAAAAGGAGAGCACTTTGTACACAGAAGGGAAAGGGGTGGAGGGAAAGCAGTATGTTAGAAACATGAGTAGGTGCCCTGGCTTGTCCATCCCTCTTGGCATCACTTTATTTATACATTTTCTAAAGGATTAGAAGTAATCAGTTCCAGAGGATGTGCTCTGGAGTATTGGCAGAGTCTGCTTTCTTGGCAATCATTGCAAATATTTTATACAGTTTCACATTGTCTTGTGCAGTACCAAGCGCTGGCGGTTTGACGTAAACAGCGTTAATGTTTTTAACTTCTATGGCAGCAACGCTTCTCCCCCTGCAGAGCCCTGGGCTTTCCAAAGCCTTGGAGTTGGCTGGGCTCATTTGGCACGGTGGGAACACTCACCTGGGGGTAGTGCAGGACCCCATTCTCAGAGGCATGGTTCTGCATGGCTCTGCCCTTGGCAGCAGCACACCAGAACCTTGTCTCCGTCTGACCCCCCAGCAGGATGAGGGCCCGGTGTGCAGGCAGCAGGACACAGGCAGTCCCTGAGCAGCATGTGCTCATTACACTCATTTTTACAGCTCTGCCTTGCTCTCCAGTGAGAAATAGCAGAGCCCCACTTCCCAACTCATGTGTTTTAACATTTGCAGGTAAATAGCTTCTAAGGTGTGGACCTTGCCATGCAGTTATGGATGCTCCAGACTGATGTCACCTCCTCTGGTCCTTCAAGGTTATCACCAGAAGCAAGCTTAGAGACCACACGGTACTGATTCTCCAAAAAGAACACCTGAGAGCCTGCCCCCATCTATTGTGAATCAAAGGCAACTCCTATGAAGGGGAGAGAATGATGAGGAGGACTCCATGGATATCAGAAGGCTAATTAATTACTTTATTATACTACACTATACACATTTCATCTAAGCTGAATCTGCCAAGCACTCACTTTGCACACACCCTGCTCACACTGCACTGAATCTCGTGACTGTCCCCCGACAGTCCCCACACACACACACCCACACACACACACATACCCACACACACCCACACACACACACCCACACACCACACACACCCACACACACACACCTGGCCCTGACAGGCCAAGGGAACAAAACACTATCACTTTGGGTAAACAATCTCCATATTGCATTCTGCTTGGGCACAAACACAGGCACAGCAAGTGATAAGAATTGTGTTTTCTTTCTCTGAGGTTCAGAGAATGTGAATCCCAGAAATATTCTTAGGAAGAATTGTGCCTTGCTTTTCTCTGTGAAGAGAAATGTGGCAGCACCCATCTGCTGAGGTGAAGGGTGCTGGGTTTTCCTGATGTCATCTGTCAGCTTCAGTGAGGTGTTTAGGAGAAGAGAGGTAAGGCAGAGTGTTAATGCAGTGACTAGAGCCCAGAAACAGTGAAGAAGGTGGGAGAGGAACATGGCTTAGAGTCGCTCAGACAAAAAGTATAACATTAATAAAAGAAAGCACTGTATCCCTGAAGAGCTAACTCTGTCCTATTGGCCGAAAGAACAAGGGCATGTTGGAATATCAGCAAGTGGTTTTCAGAAAGGGCTAGCAAAGTTCTGGCATTTCATAAAATCTAGGTAACATTGTGAAAAGAAACACAAGAAATAATTGTTTCTTAATATGGCATTTGCCTAAAGTAACATTGATGTTGATTGAAGTAATGTAATTTTCATATCTAAAATGTTGCAGGGGAGAGTATGTCTATTTCATTTATGTTTGCAGAAACTTAATCTACAGGAAAAGATTTTATAACAGAATTGGAGGTTAAATTTCATTTGCTGATTTAATAAAAGCTAACAGGATGGATTTGGGGATATTTCATTAATCTTTCTTTCCTTTCAGTGAAAAGGAAATTAAGTTCAATCTAGTTCAAACTTTGCTTCACTATTATACCATAGACTGCCAATGTCCATGTTCTCTCTAGCAAGTTAAAACCTAATTAGTCACAGAAAATTCTTCCCTGATCCTGTCACTGCGAGGCAGGAAAAGCCTGGGCTGCAGACAAAGAATGCAGATGCACTCGATGCTTGGCTGTGGCTCTGTTAATGTCTGTGCTTTCCTGCACAGCATGCAGTGACATAACTGAAAGTGGCATATTTTGTCCTTCATGTGATGAGATCAGATATAAGCTGCCTTTTCAAAATGCAAAGAAAATCTTTTAATATGAAGTAGTGCAAAGAACATACTGCCATTGGCCGCTTCCCCACCTCTGCCCATTCTTTACATTCAGGGCTGGCTGTTGGGTGCTGGGGATGATCAGCTGGGTCCAGCTGGGCGAGCAGGGCCAGAGGGCTGTGTCTGGCTGCTGCTTGTTCAACCCCCCTGTCAGAGCTGCCAGGATGCCCGGGCTGCAGGGCCGGGGGTGCCCCAGGGCAGGGAGTCAGCTCCTCCCGCAGCACTGCTGGCAAGGAGGCTCCAGCTGCTCCTGCTGCTCCTTGTGTCCAAGACCTGCTGGATCCTTAAAATGCAACTTCATATTCCAACCCTTTATAATTTTGAAGAACAGGATCAACTGATAAAATTAATTTAGAAGTAACATTTTGTCTATCACTTCCCTTAACACTTATATAAAATAACACTTGTTTCAACATTCTTGGTTACACTTAATAAGCAGCAATAACTATTAAAAATACCTGCCATTTTTAATTCTACTTCTGTTTCTAACAACCATTGTAGAATTATTCTGAGACTGAATTTGGCTCCCTCTGGCATAGATGTTGTCTCATAGTACATTGAATTTCACTATCTGATGAAAATTTTATGGCATACATCAAGTATTGTCTGGGAAAGGAAAGTTATTTTACCTCTGGAGGTGAGATTATAGAGCATAATTGGCACAAGCATATCTTGTGAAGGACTTTTTTTTTCACATCAAATTAGTTGATTGCCATTTATGTTTAGACTGAGATTTTCCAAGGCATTTAGAGGCATTGTCTCATGCAACCCCGCTGAAAATCCCAGCTGTCACTGCAGCGGTTTCACAGTAAGATTTTGAGGGGCAAAAAGCTGTCTGTAGTGTAATCCATGTGCAAGAAGCAGTTAATTCTGCTTCTTTCTGAAATTCAAAGACAAAGCATGAGCCTTGGGGAGAATTTTGTCTTCCACTTCTAACTGAGACAGGGTATGTGGAGGCAGTCTTTTGTTTCTCCAGAATACGAGGTGGAAATAACTAAGTCTGCCCTTCTGTTCTTCCAGCAGTTACGCCCCTCAAGACAGCAGGTGACTAAAGCAAGGCAGGTACCTCACTCTGGGTAGAGGATTACGGTGAGGAAATCCTCCAGGATTTGTTTTATGAAGATTTTTTTTTTTGTCTCCCCTGTTGCTTCAGTAGTGTGGCTTTGCAGAGCTGGGAAGTGACCCAGCCCTGTGATTTCCCTTGTAGGGTGAGTGTGGAGTGAACTCAAACATCCCCAGCGTGTCCTGGCCCTCGCTCTCTGCCTCCAGGGATGCTGGGGAAGTGTCCCTGTGAGGAGGGGAGGCAGATGTCCTGGGAGAGCTGTGCTGTGGTGCTCTTGCCAGGGAAGGAACAGCCCTTGGTATCCAGCTGTGTTTATGGTCTCAGCCCGTGTTCTCTTGGCTTCTATGAAAGTCACAAATGGAACAAACCTCAGGCTTAGCCCAAGGTCTGTCTTTTTGTCTAAGCCTGACTACGTGGTGGCTGGGCAGCCCCCCAGGGATCTGCTCACACACCGATTCTTCCTTCCAAGCTGTGCAGCTCTCTCTGCTCTGCACTCTCTGCCTTCCATTGCTGGTGTGTTGGAGTGGCTCCTCATGGCAGGAATGCACAGATTCACCCTGTGCTCGGGCAGGACTTGGATGGACTGGGCTGATCTGGGTGCTGGAGAGCTGCCCTCCCTGTTTCGGAATGCATGTCCTGGCTAGAGCTGGGAGAGATTTCTCCAGAACTGCTGTGTTAGGCATCTGCACTCCACAGGCTCGTAAATAATTCAGTATATTGAGCTGTGGCTTACTTACAACATTAAACTACTCAAAAAGACAAATGGAAATAAAATAATAACTTGAGCTTAAACACATAGGCTGCAGCAACCCAAGAATTCATTATGCTATTTATCTGCTACTGTGAAGCATAATTTTAAATAGATGTCTCATGTCAGAGCTTTCTTTTCTAATGACTGTTTCAGAACATACTACTGTGGAACATATCAGCATTCCAAGATTTTCCTATATTTGATTATAGCTGATAGCAATCAAAGTAATTTTACTTCCAATAATAATGTTGGCAGCAGCTTAATTTAATAGCATGGAGGTTAGGTCTTATTTATATCATTCCTCAAATTGGATAACTTTGAATGTAACTACAAAATATTTTGCAATGAAAACTTAAAATATGAGATATTTAATTGAGTTTTCTGGCCTCATTGCTTAAAAATGTTCATTCTTCACAAACACATTCTTACATCAATTGTTTTGAATATGAATTTTCTATGGACCATAGGCCTTTTTCCTAATATTCTGAGAAATGCTGATTACTTTATCACTGTAAGTTATGTCAATAGTTAAATAAATCAGTCTTCTTTTACTAGCTCTGTAATTTTCCAAAAATAAGTAAATAATCTTTGGAAAAATAAATCAGTTAACCAAATCTGTTTCACATCCTGTCTGCTTTCCTTTAGCTTGGTAAAGGTAAACTTAGAGTTGTATTATTGCCACACTGGTATACTGTCACCAGCTTTCATAGTTACATCAGCACTGCACCACTAGAATGGAGCATAATTTCATCTCTTTGGGATTATGGGATTTTTGCCACTGCCTCAAATGGGGGAGGCTGACTTGTAAAAAACAACAGGTTCTCACCCATGGACTGTGCCATCTGTGAGATGAATTTTGTATCTCCTAGTGAGCTACATGTGCTGCTGCCTTTTTTGGCCCCTTTATTTAGAGATATTATGTACAGAAAGTCTCCCCACCCAGTATCCTTTGCCATGGACCTCTCACTGGCATTCCTGTTACTGTGCTCAGCACTTGCAGGGTTGGGACAGATGAGATGAGGTTTGGATGACAGCTGACATAATTTGCTGCTCTCTCCCCTTGGTCTGCTGGACTCTCCTGAGGACTCATCAAAGCAGCACTGAAGGAGCCTCCTGTCAAAGTTTCTCAACCTCCAAAAGCTAATTTTCTGGATAGCTTGGTTCACAGAATGGCATCAGGTTTAAATGTTGAAGAGGAAAACGTGATGTTTTGGCGCTTTCAGACACAGCTGGTTAATTCAGTGATAGGAAAGTAATATTATCCCCTGTAACAGAAGAAACAGCAAAGTCAGAGACGTTGCAAGAAAACTGTTCAGGGGGAATCAGAGCCCCAGCTGATTCTGGGACTCCAGCCTGTCCCTGGGTTTGATGCTCTGTTCAGGCAGCCAAGGCAGGTTTCCAGCCCTGGGGGAGGAAAGTCCCAGGGAAAAGAGCAGCCATACTTCCCACAGTGGAATCAGGGGGTTTCACAGGGTGAGTAACACAATGAGGTGTTTGCCATGCTTGCCAGTATGAGGGTGCTGAAAGCAAAAACAGGCCAGAGAATCACCATCCCTCTGTCCTGTTTCTGCTCACCTTGCTGAGTTACTGTAAAATAGATAAATAAAAAGGCTCATCCTCTTCCCTCAGTATATCTTTTGAGATTAAGTTTTTAAGGTCATCTGCCTAGAGTGTCAATTGAAAAACATGCTGACAGTGAATGGTAGAACAGGGGGAAGCAAGGGAGAGCAACTGGTCTGGGACTGGGATGGGAGGAGTAGTCCCTTACCCCTGTGTTGTCAAGAGCATGGGGAGAAATTGCCTTAGAAGTGGTTCGGCAGCCTCTAGCCATACTCTGAATGTTGGAAATTTATGCTGAAACCACCTTAACAAAAGCACTCAAAGGACCTCCAAAAGTTGTCAGGGCTAAATCAAGAAGAACAAGGGAATCAAGGGAATTAGGAGCCAGGGACAGAAAAGATGAAACTTCAGTGCACGCAAGGCATCTTTCCATGGGGAGTCTCCCACATGTTTCAGTAGAAGACATAGACAACACCAACAATGCAGATCTGGATCTGCACTCCCTGCTCAGGATAGAAGTTCCCACCCATGCCCATCTTTCCACCAGGATGATACACCCAAGGTATGGTGGCCAGTGTGTCCCAGCTCCCTTGCTCCCAGGAAGCCCTGTTACACCCACCTAAATACCATATTCAAAAACTTCCCCCAGATTAAGTAAAAAACAAATAATGAAAAAATTGGTCTTTGTGAATTGCCTCTCTGCTTTAAATAGGTCTTGTGCTAAAAGACAGAAAGACTTGTGTATTTATTTCCAAGATTATTAAATTACATATAGAATATGCTTCCTGAGTATTAGCAGAGTTTATAACTAAATTCATCCTATCCATGCTCTGGTTACGTCTAATGAGGATAATTATTACATGGCTTAGCCATAATTCAGTATTGACTCTTTCGCGCATGAAAAGCTTTTGTTGGCAAGCATCAGTGGAGAGCTCCAATAAAAGACATCTTTAGCTTGTGTAAACATTGTTATTTCAAGGTCTCACCCTAACGTGCTTTAGGCTAAGTACTTTCTCCTCAATTGAGTTAATATAGCCAAAATGATATAAGGATAGGATTAGATACTGGCTTACACCACAAGGAAAAAAATGAAAGTTCGACAGGGAAAAATGCAGTTAATTCCATCCTGTCAGCAGTGGATATTAAAGATTATTAGTTGGCACACTCAATTATGTGTGAATCACAATGGTGGTACTGTTACTTTTTCATTCAATTTTACAGGGCCAGGCAAAAAGTGTAGGTTTAGTATCATCTTCAGGGATTATTTGTTCCTTGCAGTGATGTGAGGTTATATTAAAATGTTCAACAGGTTCAGAGGAAACGTCTCTGTCTACTGAAATGTCCCATTTTTACATGATCTTAGTCACTGGAGAGAAGTGAACAAATCTGCCTGATGGGACTTCAGCTGTAGCTACGTTTTATGAATATGTTTCTTTAGGCAGTAACTAGTTATTCTATTATGTGATTGTCAAAATGATAAACCAACCAATATAGCTCTCTTTTTGCTGCTTCCCTCTGCTGGATAGAGCCAGTAGTGCTTAGTTATGTGTCAGGCTCATTAGCACCGACAACCTGGAAAGCCTCCTCTGCCTCCTTAGGATACTGGCTTTTCACAGACAACAAATCTAAATCTTGCTCTGACTCTTATGGTGAATTTCTCAGTCTGCAGGTTAAACAACAGTCATAGAATTCAGAATAATATAAAATTGTTGGCTCAATTAAATGGTCCCAGTCCGAGACTTTGATGCTGGAAGCTCTTCTGTCAAGATGGGGAGGTGTGCGGGACTGGAATGGGATGCTGGGCATGCCACTGTGTCTGCCCCTGGCCCTAGGGTAGACTGACAGCAGGACAAGGAGGTGTGCTAGCTATAAGTCAAATTAATTATGGGATATATGTATTGAAATTGTTGGGTTTTAAACGAAATAAGCCTCTGGCACATTGTTTGTGTTTTGCTTGTCTTCAGAGATTTCCCTAGCCAGAGGAGACCGCTGTGATAATGCGCTGTGACTGCTCGACTGCCTTTCCAAGACCAGCAACAACGCCAGCTGAGCTACAGCATGTATTTTAGGAAAAAAATCCAAACCCAACCTTCTAATCTTGGTTTTCAGTTTCCAGTGTTAGAAGGCCTCCCACAGCATGGTGACATTCCCGTATCCGTTTTCCCTTGCAGAGTTTGCATCCCCTCACGAGGTGAACGGGTCTCATTTTGAGATTTAAATGTCAGGATTCATCTTGTACAGTTTTCCTCTTCAAAACTGACAAAGCTTGTCATTATATGTGTGTGGCCTGTATGGGTACTTGACAGAAGTAGCTTGGATAACTTGGTGCTGTCTGGGTGCTCAGGCATAGGATTTTACAACCTCTGATCCAGTTCCCCCACCACTATCCGTTCCAGAGGAAGACTTTAGAGTCAGTGGTGAAAATTATGATTTTCTGAATATCCACAAAGTTCCCCAAATACCCGCAGAGTTACCATTTCCCAGGCTCACAAATGAGACCTATGCACTTTGAGTTTGGATGTCTGACTTTTCAAGCTGACTGTATGGAAACATGTCATTTAGCTAAATTTACCCAGAAATTTAGAGTATTGCTATAGTTTTTTTAGGAAATTTTTCTGCTAGGGTTCAGAGTCTGTGCAAAAAATTCCAAACCAATCTTATTGTACCTTTCTGTCACATGTTGTCCTTCAACCAGTAGTTTGTCAGTGCTGGAGCCATCTTCAGCAGCTGCTTCTACTACTAGTACTCATGCCCAAGTAGGAGTCTAGATCTTTGAAAAAGAGAGTTTTCCTCTAATGGTGCATTTCTATTAAATGCATTATGTTAATTCAATTTCCTGTCAATAACCCCTTAGTAACTGGACACCCATAGAATCCTCCTCTAAGTTTAATTCTCTGTTTTCAAGAATTGTCCGGCTCTGTCCCTTGGTGGGGGCATCACACTTCTTCTTAAAACTTTTAATGTAACATTTCCTCAATGCCTTGTTTGGAAAACTTATCTCAAGACTGAAGTCTGCAGATGGTTAGAAAGCAAGGAACTTTTTCTTCTTGGTTTAACACCCTCAAGATTTTTTTGCCTTGCTGTGCTCCCTGGACACTGGAAGGTTTCCATCTCCAAGCCAATTGTGTCCTGTTGTCAATCTCTGTTCAGGGTATCATTTCAAGATACAGGGACATCACCACTGACACCCTGCAGAGGGGACATAGGCCACAGCAGGGCAGCTTGGTCCCCAGGATGTGAATGGGGAAAGTGAAAGGTTTTGAGCAAATGGACCCCATACTCTGTGTCATGTTCACGCTGTGATTCAGGGTAAACAGGATCAGGTTTATGATGTTGCTGCATAGCTAGATGAATAAGAGCATACACTTGAAGTTTTAATTTAAAATTTTAAAAAATTGGCCAAAACTCCCCAAACCACCCTCTCCTGGGTAGATCTAAACAAGAATTTACCTGTCTGCTGTTGCTCTCCCAGCACTGAGCAAAGTGCTTCAGTTTCCAGAGAGGCTGTGGTGCTTGCTTCTCAGGCAGGACAATCAAGGGCTTCCATGTCCCAACAAAGGCTTTTGCAAATATAAGGCACTGAGAAGGGAGATTTTCTCAGCAGGTGTGGGGTGTTGCTTTCTGTTGGCCCAGCAGTTTGGACTCGGCTACAATATATATTTACTTTATGTAACTCTGAGTGTTGTAAGAATGCTAGCAAAAAAAACCACTTGGAAAGGGAAAAAAGGAAACATTAAACCTTAACTCTGCATTCTCAATTAAATGATTACTCCTTCAGGATGAAATTGTTCTTGATTCTTACTGTAAACTTTTGAATTTCTTACATAAATAGCATGATTATATTTACATAAATAGTTGCACCCTGGAGTACAACAATCCCATTGTACACAAAAATCGCATTAAAATTTTCTCAGAGAAGAATACGTCTTGAGCAATGGTGTGTTGTCCTCTCTTTTTTCTTTTTTCAGAACCAAGCTGTGTGTTTTAGATGCATGAACCCAAGTGCAGAATTTAACTCCTTAGAATCCAATGCTCAGCTCCAGTATATGAAAGCACAATCATTATTGAACTGATATTTCGAAGCAATATAATGTACAGAGAGGTTTCCTGCCAACTGATTATATGCAGTTAGATGTGAAATAGCAAATATATCTACAGGAGTCTGGTTTATCCTTGAAAGAGACAGCTGCAACCTCATCTTCCACCTAAAACAACTGTAATCCCAATATCTAAACACAGAGGAGCCTGTGTCTTAGTTCACGTCTCTTCAGCTTTTTGCCACTCTGAATTAGACAAACTCTTGATTATCCTCTCCCCTTCCAAGGGCAATAACAGCATATAAATCCAAACTTTTCAAAATTAGATGAGATGTAAAGTAAAATACGGCCCAGTGTGCTCTCTCAGCCAATAGTAAGGAGGCAAGAATAGATATTTAGCCCTAACTGCAAAATGAGAATTAAGTACTTAAAGGGGGCTTATAAAAAGGGTGAGAGGACTTTTCACATGGACAGATAGTGATAGGACAAGGGAGAATAGTTTTGAACTAAAAGATTAGAGTTCTGGGTCAGATATGACTGAGCAATTTTTCACTGTGAGGATGGTGGGGCACTGCAAGAAGTTATCCAGAAAAGTTGTGGGTGTCCCATCCCTGGAAGTGTTCAAGGCCAGGCTGGATGGGGCCCGGAGCAACCTGATTCCATCAAAGGTATTCCTGCCAGTGGCAGAGGGGCTGGAAGTAGGTGATCTTTAGGGTCCCTGATCCTATGATTCTACAAGAAATAAGTTTGAATAAGTGAATGTCTGTGGATCAGGGTATCCACACTGTAGAACAGCTTATGGACGCTGCCTGAAGCGATGACTGTGCTGAAGAGTGGCCACTGATCCTCGTACTGCTGTAGCTTGTGAATTTCGGACAAGCACAGACAACCAAACCAGAATGGATTTGGCCAATCAAAGGTTAGCTGAAGGATATAAGTAATGCCATGAGTATAATTTCAGAATTAATTTATAGCTAGTTTGATTGCTGAAGTAAAATAATGAAAAGAAAACAAAACAAAAAAGGAAAATAATAGAATCATAGAATTTTCTGAGTTAGAAAGGACTCATCAGGATTATTGAGTCAAGAGCCACACCATGTGTCTGAAAGCATTGTCCAAATGCTTCTTGAACTCATACAGGCTTGGGGCTGTAATGAGGGTTTGACTCAAAAAACTCAACCCTTTTTAATTCCCTTTGTATGAACATGTGCCTGCCTGCACACATCCCACCACTTTTGTTTCAAAGCAAGAGAAAAAAGACTTTTAATAGGAAGCAAATGTATTCTTTGCTTGCAAATTTTTCTTTTAAAAACTCAACTTAGCCTAATACCCCTGAAAATATTGTTTTAGAAAAAGAAATCAAAATGTTTAGTAAGTACAAAAATGAGCTGCGTCTACTACATAATCCATTTTCACATTAAAAATCCTCAAACCAAAAAAACCCCAAGCAAACAAAAAAAGGAAGACCACCCTGAAATCTTGTTCCACTTTTACCTGAACCTCTGATAATTTTTGTTTTGCTAAAATTACAAATTTTGCAATCAGTATCCAACTGAGAAATGTATTCTAAACCTCTAGAAAATGACCTTTCTGGTACTGTCAGGTAGGCACTCAGGAAAGATGGCTCTGGGTAGATTCGGTGGTGATGGAGAGTTCTCATAAGACACCTGAAGAATTCTGCAATGTTTTGAAACCAAGCACTTGTGTGCACAAGAAGAAAAAATAAATTAAGCAAGGATGGTAAGAGAAATATTTGTGATCTGAAATGCAGAGAACAGGATGTGCTGTATCAATAACAAAAGCAGGTGAGTGGAGCTCATGCTAATATCCCATGCTACTGCAGGCTGGACACAACATCCCAATTATTTTGTTGGGAGATGACAAATCTTTGATTTTGAGAGCAATGGTGAGTGACATTATTTTTTGTATTTCCTGACACAGCATGAATCTAAGAATGTTTCTTGCTTCATATGGGAATGATTTCAGGATGCTAGCGACATAACATTCAGGGAATGAACAGTCTAAAATTTCTATAAACACCAGAATCAAGGCATTTATGAGTTTTAGTAAAAATTTTATTGAAGTCTGGTCATGTTGGCATATTGTGCATTTTAAATGTAAATTAGATTACTGGCAGTAGATTCAATTTAGTGGTAAAATGTAAAGAAAACAGTTGGGCTACAGATGAAACAATAATGTAGCTGTTCTTTAGTTAAGAGAACAGTGAAATCCAGAAACAAATGGTGTTTGGGAATATTTATGGTAGGGGAAATATGCTGCATACAATTAACTTTGTCAATTACATGCAGCACGGTAGTTTTTGTTCAGCTTTGAAGAGTAGTTTCTGATAGTGAACATATGATAGGGTGAGTGGATGGCTCTGAGGGTTTCCAGTGGGAACAGAAAACCTTTCATCCTTTTCCCACTTGCTAGAATGCAGTCCAGGCTGTGAGTGAGCCACGCTGGCATCTTAGTGTACAACCTGTTGGATGTGACACCCGGTCTCCTCCCTTCCTTCTTCCCCTGTTACACCACTTCAGGTGCAAGGCCTGTGTGGCTAAAAAGGGCCACAGGAATTGGCACTATGATGGCAGCTCTAGGGGAAAACCCAGTGCTGGAATGTTGGCATTTGGCTCCCTCGTACCAAGGTTTTCCTTGATGGTGGAAGCACTTGACCTGTCTGCTTTGCTCTATAGACTCTATAGACAACATGCTGGCTCTTGTCAGGCTTATCACCAGGCATCTTTCAAAAGCTTTAAATTTCCAGAAAAACACATGGAATTTAAATCAAAAATTCAGAAAAATATTTGCTCACTTGTATGAGTACATAAAAGAAAAAAAGAAATTTAGGATCTGGAGACACAGCAAGCTGTTTCATTGAGCTACCAGTAAGATCCAGGATATGCTGGAAAGAAAATTTCACTTCAAAGGAGCAATGGTACTGAGGAGTGATGGTTTTTCATGTACAGCAATCACTGCAGCTCACAACTGGCTAGGCTGGTGCAGAGCTGTGGAAGTTACAATACTGTTATTTAATTAAGCAAATAATGTTCTGGATATATAGCAATTAAAATACATTAGTTCATTACACACATTTATGACATGCCCTATTGCCCCAGAATTACTTCTATTATTAATTATGAAAAAGTAGGTTAACAAGGGAGTGAAAAAGGTGAGAATTCACCCTCCCCTACCATCCAGTTTGCTTAGGTTAAAGGCACCAGGGCATTGTCTTGCTGGTGACAGACATGGGGACTAAAATCCTGCTCTGTGATGAGCTTTGCTTCAAACACTTTGCTTATGCTTCCATGGTGGCATAAGTTAAGGGCTTTTCAGAAACAAATGTAGGCAAAGGTGGCTGAAACATCACTTGGGACTGGCCTAGGGTGCTGCTGATGGAAGGAGAAGCAGGGAAAACAACCAAGGAAAAGAGTCAAAATTACTCAGAGCTTTGTCAGCCAAAACAAGTGTCAGGGTCAGGTCTGTGAGAAGCAGAGAAAATGCACAAGGTTTTCAGCAAAGTGCTAACTGGGCAACCATCTGAGGGCTGGTTCCTGAGCTGCTGGCCTCCCAAAGCATGGTGCTCTACAGGCTCCTCAGGTTGGTCAAGGAAACACCTGACAAGTGCCAACTCCTTCTTATGGAAAAAACCCGCAAGACCATAGCATTTGTTTAGCTATTTGGGTCTGAAAGTGAAATGCTATTTTGACTACTTGACAGCTTTTTTGTCTAATTTTTCATAAACCCTCTGGGGTATTGCCCATTTTTATGTGTTGACAATAGCTAGCACAAACTCAGCTGAAGCTTTTGTGTAGCAAACTGTCCTGCAGAAAGTTAAAAGATGAGTAAATTTTCCAGCTGTTTGCAAGGTTGGAGTGGAGACAGGGGGTTGCAATTGAACCTTGAAGAGGCATTGATCGCTGCTGCCGTGACGAACAGCATTCCGAACATCGAATCCATAAGAAAAATTAAAGCAAAAATCACACTGAATTGCTGGTTGCTGGCTTTGTGATTGGAATAAGAGTAATTGCATATCACACTGAGCCTCTGAGAACCAGTGTGACCATAATAAATATTCAGAAGACCATAATAAATTTATTGGCAAAGTCGTCTGGCTGCTGTCAGACCCCAGTCTTGAAGGACACGTCTGTGCCTGTGCTCTGCCTGGGATGTGACAAGCCATGGCTGGAGTAAAGGCATGGCCAGACTGGCACCAACTAGGACTTTGCCAGTGACTTTATCATTAAGGCAAAAGTTTCTGTGTGTTGTAGATGCTTAACTGCTTTTTATTCTGAAATATTCTCAAATTTAAAAGGCGTGAGGGGGGAGGAGCATGGGGAGTGTAATGACAAGATCTACAGAGCAAGGAGAGCAAGAAACAGTGCGTAATTAGGGGTGCTTAATTCACTTGTCTCTCATAGCCACTACAAGTAGTTTACATCTTTCTGCTATGACTTTGGAAACAATTACTTTTTGAATCATCTGGTTTTATAATGAGAACTTGTGCTGTTGGTTATTTTTTATTATTTAAAAACTGGAAGGCAGTGTAAGAAATCTTTCAAGAAAAAACATCTCTTAAATTTATCTAAAACCCTTTTTGTCATAAGGTTCAGAGTTCATTAGTGGGAGAAAAATTTCCTCATAAGAATGAGTAGCTAATAGTTGAAATGAAAAAAAAGATTAAAACCTCAAATGAAACTGAAAGTTTTAATACAAATACTAATGTTTTTAAGAGCTATTCCTTCATGTGCTTCACTGAGATTTAGCATTGTGCTGTGTTGCAAAACTTCAGCTTTCACTACGATTTTGAAGTATTGCCAGTTATTCTTCCTTGTTATTAAGAGTTTTTAAGATACAAATGTGTGCCTTTTGACCTTCATCAGGGTAGTGAGATAGATATGTCATGAGAAAGCTAGCACAGCTGGTTGGCTGAAACTCGCTTTGCTTTTGGGTCCCCGGTGTCAGGTCCCATGCCCAGGCAGTCCTGCTCCTCTGAGCTTCCCTGGGTGGCCGCAGCCTCTGCATACCTGTGGTGGCCCAGCTCCTGTGAGCTGGTTAATCTGTGGGGAAAGCCTCTGAGCTTGGGTTTGACCCTTTTGTTCCCTCCAGCTCCCAACTCTGCACTTATTGGTCAGCACAACTTCCATTGCTTTCTGTCGTGTACCGATTGGATTTGTTTTGGCAAGGGTGTCCAATATCTCCTCTCAAGAGGGAAGCTCAGCACAGTGATTAAACCCTGTCTAGAGGTTTGGGAGGCTGAATTCTGTGTTTTGCTCTCCCATTGTTTTCTGTGTGCCTTTGGCTGAGTCGCTGGAGGAGGAGGAAGAGGAATTCGTCTCATCTGGCTTCAGCTGTTACAAATTAGATGTCTAATCTGAGCTTGTGCTCCCTCTGTGGTCAAGGGAGAGAGACAGGAACCTCCAGGGGTAGACTCATCCCTTTCCAATGTGTCTGCTCTCTCAGTAGGTAGATCAGCAACTAACTGAGACTCTCACTCTTCATTTTCAGATGACTAAAATAAATCAAACTGTGTCCCACACATAGTGTCTGTTTTCTGGCTGTTGCACAAAAATGGAAACCGTTAAGTCCATTTAAAACAATGCAATGCTATGGCAATGGAAATTGCTTAAAAACCAGGCCAATTTGGAAAGCACTGGCTGATTTTTAGACCAGACCCTTAATAGATACTTGAAAACTAAAGGTGTAGAGAGGTGCCTCTTGTACTTTTAACATCTCCTAACTCCTATAAAAGTCATAGGAATTTTTGAAAATCTCACTAAATGCCAATCTATGCTTTTAGGTGTATAAGCACTTATAAACCCCGGTTCCACTCTTATTAGGAGGAGCACAATCCTAAAATGCATCCAGGCATCCAAGCAGCACTTTTCCTGGCTTCTGCCCTCATCCCTCCAGGCACCCCTGCTTCCATGCTCTGTGGGTCTTGTCCCTGGCAGCTGAGGTACTCTTGGATGAGGACTGTGTGTGACACATAACACTTCAGATCTTCCCTGCTGGTGGATAATTCATGAGGATGAGAGCTGTGGCTGGGCTGGGGAGAGAATCAGTGAATCATAACCGCCTTTCCACTTCAGCTCAACTCTGTGGAAACTTGGCATTGTGGGGAATCTCAGACATAAACCATATTTTATTAGTTGGAGTTGACATTTGAGCTGTGACCATGGAACTGGCAAATTATAGACACAATGCACAAGTTGTAAATTTAATTTGTCCTTTCATTTGGGCTGCTTAGCATCTCTCATCCCTTGTTGAGCGTTTCCATCAAGACCAGCATGATAAGAGTTAATGCATGGTCTGGAAATTAATGTATGTATGTGTGTGTGGTGGGACACTTCCTCCTTTTTGGTTGTCCCCTTCCTTTCCTTTATGTGAACAGACTCGTTTGCTATCCCCCAGAGTGCAAGAGGCAAAGGTGAGGGGAGAGCTGACAAACAGGGAAAATAATCCCTTTGCCCACCCCTTGTGGAAATTCTGTTAGCTACAACATGGCAGCTGAGACAGAGCGACTTAGCCCAACCAAATCTCTTTTATTATGTCCCTGTGTTTATTTTTCCTCTGCATTTATGACTTAGCATGTTGGTTTTGGTGTGGAAAGGACTCTAAAGCTGTAGATATGTGTTGTAATTATACAAATTCCTCTGCATGGAGTCTGTTAAAAAGGTTGATCTATTTTTATGAGGACACACACAAATACTCATTTTGATGGACCTCATTGGCATTTATTGCAGGCCTGCCACTACTAAAATTTAAAGCCAACCTCGTAAATTTTATGGAAACTATATACTGCAATTATTAGCCCGAAGACCTCCTGTCTCGCAGGAATGAGTCAGAATTTGCTTTCCACGTACACTTGGTTTACACCTGAAAGAGATTAGTTGGGACCACCAGTAGCTTGAAAACCTAATCTCCAGTATTTTGTTTCCAGTTTAGCTCTGAAAGATACTCCAGGTGTTCTCATTAATTAGTCATTGTAAGTAACCGTGTCACTATTGTGCGTGGAACAGCTATTTTCCTTGGGCACTTTTTCTGCAGGTGTGTTTTAAATTAAAAGCTAGTTTATACACTTTTTAATGTTTAGGAAAAATTCTTGTGACTGGTAAAAATGAACAAAAACAAACTCTAACAAATCAGTTTAGAAGAACAAATACTTGAACTTGAATGTTTCCTGTAATGGTACAACTTTAGAGAGTTTAACTGAGCACATTGTAAGCATAGTGGAGGATCCAGCTAAATATCATAAGCAGATCCTGCAATTTTTTCTGCAGAAAAATTCCCACTTTCAGGAATTCTCCATAAGTCTTAAAGACCATGCAGTAGGTAATATCGTTGTCCTTGTCTTATTTTATGGTGACAGACACTGAGAGACAGAGATTAAGTGGATTAAACCTACCAGTACAATGAATCAGTAGGGAAAAGTGAGAATTAATATAGATGGATGATAAGGTTTAACATATGCAAAGCATAAATATTAGTTTGTGTGTTGTGTGGCTGTATATGATCCTGCAGATAAACTTTGCTAAAACTTTTTTCACTGCTTGGGACTGGTAAGTGGGGTGCTTTGTTGCAAAGGGCAACTCAGCTGACAGCAGGCAAAACATTGTTAGAGAGAACTTTTGTGGGATCTAAAAACCATGAGTTATGTTAATTAAGAAGCCTATTATGATGAGGTTCTGGAAAAAATAATACATTAATGCAAAGTGTTCTCATTCTTCATTTTCAAAAATGTCTTCTTTCTTGGTCAGATAATTTGAACACAAGCCAAAAGAAAGAGCTCAAAGGAAAGGATATGAGTTGCCCACAGAAGTGAAGTGGGAAGTTACCCTTTCCCAAGGGAGTGCTTTGGGTGACAAGGAGAAAGGATAACCACTGAATATTGGTTTAATTACTGCAGAAAAGGAAAATAGTAATGTCTTACTGCTGTGAAGGGGAAGAATAACTCAGCAGAGCACTAGCTCACATAGCATTCTAGGAAATAGATTTGCTAAGGAGCTCACCTTTGGAGCACAGGAATGCCAGTCATGATGCTGCAGTTTCAAAGGAGGAGATGCAGTCATCCACAGCTGGGCTTTAGACTAAGGGAGATAATAAAGAAAACACCTTGAAAAGACATTTCAGAGTCTATGAATCATAGTGAAAACACCTCAGATTAACTGAAATCATTGCTTAG
Organism: Melozone crissalis; assembly: GCF_028551555.1. Lineage (NCBI taxonomy): Eukaryota > Metazoa > Chordata > Aves > Passeriformes > Passerellidae > Melozone > Melozone crissalis. Next base: position 42,023,649 of record NW_026535796.1, on the reverse strand, counting down.
GGAAAAGGGCTTAAAGTAAAAGGCTGAACTGAAGATGAGCATTTGAGAAAACATTATTTACTGGTGTCAACAGATATAGAATTATAGAATCATTAAGATTGAAAAAGACCTCTAAATACAACCCTTAAGCTAGCACTGCCAGGTCCACCACTAAAACATGTTCCTAAGCACCACATGCACACATTTTTTGAATACTTTCAAGTCTGGTGAATCCAACACTTCCCTGGACAGCCTGTTCAATTCTTGACCACCCTCTCTATGACAAAATTTTTCCTAATATCCAATCCAAACCTCACCTGGCATAACTTGATGCCATTTCCTCTTGTCCTATGGATTGCTACCTGGGAGAAGAGACCAACGCCCACCTTGCTACAACCTCCATTCAGGTAGCTGTAATCACTTGTTTTTGTCATTGCAGAACATACTGGGCTCATCAAGAACTGCGACCTAAAATGATGAACTTTCCTGGCCATGCTGATGCACTTCAGGGTGAAGATATGCAACATGGCCTCCCAAAAGAAGCAGGTAGGTCTGATTCTACACAAGAATTTCAGTCTTTGATGGGGGATGAACGAAAGTGGGGCATTGTAGAAATGATGTTATTTTCAGAGAACGAGTGGTGCATGCACAGGAAGCTCAGAACCAAACAGGTGTTCCTTTGCAGCCTGAGGGGAGGTACCAAAGACCTCAACAGGCGTGGGGCTTCAGAGACAGCCTGCTCTTCACCTAATCATATAATCATGGACTAGAGTCAGTTGGAAGGGACCTTTAAAAACATCTAGTCCAACCCTTCTGCAATGAGCATCTTCAACAAGATGAGGTTGCTCAGAGCCTCATCCAGCCTAACTTTGACTGTGCCCAGAGAAAGGGCATTTGTACCTTTCTGGGTAACCTGTTTCAGTGTTTCATCACTCTACTGTAAAAAGCCTTTTTCCTTACATCTAATCTAAAGCACTGGTCGAGTCTAAACCATGATCCCTTCTCCAATCCCGACAAGCTGCTAGAATGTTTGCCCTCATCTTTCTAGGATAGGCAGGGAGAGCTGTCCTCGACACTGCAGGGAGCTCAGTGGTGAGTGCTTTTGGATACCAAGTGTCCTCTGTCCCATGTTCACCCACAGCCCTACTCTGAGTCCTCAGAGCCTTCTCTTTGTCTGTAGGCACGCACACATGCTGGTGGATGTGGATGCACACGTTGTCTTGTCCTTCACTTTTCTGCCTTCCAGTGCTGGACTTCAAGTGGAGCTGTGTGCTGTTATGTCAATATAGAGAACTCCATCATATAAAATGATATAATTGCTCTTTTCTTCTCCTGCAGGAGTGAGGTTTGCTTGTTTTTACTCTGTGGTCTCTTGCAGATGGGGTGGAACTAAAGGAATGTAGTGTCCCCTTACCACAATGCACATGAATTCATCTATGCTGATTGACCCTGTGGCCCAGCCCCTGATGTTAGTCTGTCCTGTATTTCAGTGGGTGCAAGCAGCAACTCACTGCCACGAGGAGTTCACCCCTCTTTAAGCAGTATCTATTCTTATGTGTCACTGCACCAAATACTTGAGACATGCACTTGAGATTTTCCTCACTGCCGCAAAAGGTATGAATGTTTTATTACATACTGCTGAGTTCTTCACTTAGGAAATGATGATTCAGATGTGGCACCAGACTCATGTGCACTTCCCACACACTGAAACAGACAAGCAGAGATGTTGTCCTTTTCAATTGAAATGCAAGAAGATATTATGAGAAAAGCCTTTATCATATTTAAATATGAAAGCATATTGCTAATTCCAGATGCTTTTGCTTGTAAGAGGGGGATAGTCTCTGCTGATCTATGGAGAGATATTGTGATCACCTATAATGCCCAATGAGTGATAATATTTGCTTCTTTTCCTGCTATTAGGCTGAATATTTAAAAGCCTCTTTGACACCTGAGCAGGGCTAGTCTTTGTATGGATTCTTCTAAGTGGTTTCAGAGTTTCTGTTTCACCTTGAAGAGTTTCAGTTTGAGACCTCATAAACCTTCTTTTAACAAAGAAAGGGACACGAAATCCGTAATCAGCTTTCTTCTAATGTACAAATACAACAGGTATGCTGGCCCTAGCTGAATGTGCCACAGATGCTTATGAAAAGAAGCAAGTGCATTGTGCTTTTTCTCAGATTTCAGAAGTAGCTGTATCTAAGTGGAATGTTGTCTCTTTAGCTTGTAAATAGTCAAGGTATTAAAATGTGCAAAATGCAAATGGAATTTGCACTATAATATACTTTAATTTGATTTGACATTAGATTTCATCTTCTCATCTTGTCATGATAGCTATTGAAAAGATGTAATTTTATTTTGAAGTCTTAAATTTTACCTTTGCTATGTTCCAATACAGGGAAATTGTGGTTGGAAAAGTTAGAGTGCAGAGTTGTGGACACATGCAAATTAAGTTTTGACTTTGATTATATTTTTTGCACTTGCTATTTGAGATGTGCACTCATTCTATTTTTCTTTTCAGTGAATATTTATCCTGATGGCTATCACCAAATAATTGCTTGGTGTCTAAAGCTCTATTCACATGACGGGCAATTCAGAACCTTGATCAAGGTCAATTGTTAAGGTGTCGAAATCTGAAAATTTAATCATCACCAAGAGTAAAATGATATTCAGATAAAGCCACTATTTGCCAAGAAAAGAGTTTTTTATATCCAGTGATCATAGTAATTTCTAAAGTGGAGCATCTTAGAATCTGCTTTGACTTATTCACTTGAGAAAATGGCTGGCTATTCATTCACTCAGAAAATTCTGGACAGCTAGTCAGAAAAAAAGAGAAAATCCAGTCTGATCAACAGTAACTCAAGTTTTGTCTACAACTCTCAGAAACTCAACGCCTTGACCAGAGTTCAGTGTGGTTCATACAATTGCAATGCACTGCAAGTCCTTGCCCTAAAATTGGCCCCAACTAAATCAGGAATTCACAGTCACTTCTGTGTGCGGGTACACACAGCAATGAATTCAGGTCTGGTCTGACCCACCAGCAGGCCACAGGGACTTGTCAGCTGTTTGACAAGAGCCCTGGTTGCAGATGGGGAGCTGCAGATCCTCTGGTGTCGCTGTGCTGCACTGGGAGCTGTGCTGGCCCCTGTTAGGATGTGGGGGCCCCTCAAGAGCCGTCACTGCACAAGGCACAGGTCAGTGTGCATTTGATTGCTTACCCAGGAGCTCAAAAGCACCTCAGGCCTCACCCACTGAAGCTGTAAAGATGCAAATCCAAATGCAGATCCAGTGCTTTATCCAGTGGAAACCAAAGGACTGGTATATCCAAAGGTGGTATATAACTTCAGCAATAAAAATACCGATTTGGTATTCTGGGTAGCCCAGAGCAATCCTCACCATGTTCCTGAAATAATCTCTGCTTCTTAGTGAGTGCATCACGAGTTCTTCATTTATTTTTATGCTTTCATTTATTTTTCTTTATTAATTTTTCTCAAATTTTTAAGGACATTATTCCTGAAGAATATATCAAGAACTTGGGAAATGTCAGATCCTTTGTTGCTCGGTGGATATTGAGTCTCCTCTTACAGCTTTCCAAGTGTCCTGAGAAGGTACCTCTGATACCTTTTGATACCTCAGAGAAGGCAGAACAACAGTGTCATGATGGCAACTGGACTGTTGAGTAAGTGCCCAGCCTGTGTTGCCTCTGGAATTAGCAAGCAAAACTAAAGACTCCACACAAAGATGCAGCACTGCCTGTGCTTTGTAACAAGACCAGATATCTATTTTTTCCTGGTACCTAAGGGCCTGCTTTTGCACAAATAGACAGGAACCCATTTTCTAGGCACTCTTCATGAGAGATCTTGATTGAAGGTAGTGCCAGAACAATTTTGTTAACACCTGTCAGTCAAAGGTGTGATTACAAACCAAATACCTTAGATAATATGCATAGTCTTGGTAACATGCAATACAAACCATTTGCAAAACCCAGCATCATGAATTACTCCAAATATTTGAAGAATAAGTTTAGTAGCTCTGTTGATGGAATTAATCAGCCAGTAGATCTTGAGCACAATAGTTTAAAGCTTGCTTATGTGTATCTGTAAAAACCTTAATCACACCCTGCACTGCAGTGAAGGTTGCACAATAAATTCAGTAGTAACACTTACTTAAAGCAAATACCATTGTGATACTTCTAAAGGAGAAAAAAATGTGGAAATTAATTTATTCTAATGGTGTAGAATTAAAAACAAAACCCTCAGCAAACAACAAACGTCTATCTTGAGGATGAAAAGGAGATTTTATTAATCATAATCATATCTGATCTATATCCCCACTCAAAGTAGGGCTTATTTTGTTGATCAGATTTTTATCAAGTTCTCCAGGTATGCAGATGCCACAATCTCTCTGGGCACCAGTTCTGTGGGGAATTTTTTTCTTGTATCTAACTGAAATTTCTCTTGTTGGAACTTCTTTGCCGCCTTTTGACCTCTTCTGTGCACCTCAGAGAAAGGTCTTTCTCCATCTCCTTTATAACAATGAAGCTAAAGGAAACAATTAGATTTCCTATAAGCCTTCTTTTCTCTAGGTTAAGCAAATCCATTTCTTTAACCTCTCCAAGTGCATCATGTGCTTCCTCTCTTTAATAATGTTGTTGGCCCTCCACTGGACTTGTTCCAATTCTTTCTCATACTGATGGGCACCAAACTGGGCACAGCACCCTCTGTTTGATCACACTTGTGCCTAAGGGAGAGGAATAATCACACCACTGAGTTGCACACTGCACTCACTAACACAGCCCAGCATGTGGTTATCATTCCTTGCCCAAAGAGTGCCCCTTATCCCAAATACACCTCTTAGGATCTTTTCCTTCCTGCAAAATCCCATTAAATATGTATCAATGGGAGAGGGGAGAAAAAAGGACAAGGGAAATAAAATTTTTCAAAGTACAGCTTCCTTTAGGAACACAAAGGCAATGTTAGTAAAGAAGGCTGGATGCCCTGCTGAAGGCATCAGATTTCTTCTCTATGCAGAAGTATGGTATCTCTGTTTGCAAACTTGGGCTTAAAAATACAATAAATACTAAATCACTTCACTTGTCCAAAATCACAAAATAACTTTATCAAACCGAGAGCCTCAATTACCTAGTTCGGTTTTCAATTCAGACTTCAATGTCACTCTTAATCTAAAAGTAATTCAGATCAGACTGTTCAAAATGTTTCTGTGACTGTTTTTTCTTATTGTCCCACTACTGAAATGTTGGTATGAATACTTTTAGCTTGGAACATAGAAACACACCAACAGCCATGAAAGACTTCCTTCTAAAAAAAAAGTGTTTCATTTTCTTTTAGGTTATTTGTTTTTTCCCTTTGGTAGGCATTCAGCCATTTTTACTAGGTCTCTTCTTGTCACCTTAAATTAAATTCATAAAAATGTCAGAACATGACTGACCAAAATTATTTTCTCATCTACACTGTGGTTCTGTTGGGAACTTTTCCCTAGATGATGCTATTTGAATTTGACTATTGACAATAAATTTATTGTCCGTAGAGTTCCAAATGTGTGATGTCTTTTCCTTCCTTCCTGGCTTCACGCTTGCAACTTTTTCCCTTTCTGGGAAAATATTGCCACCCACAAAACACTTTTCTCCTTTTAGAAGAAATGCTGTGCTTCTACCATAGAAGGGTCACATAAGGTAAGACCTCAGGATGAAAAGTCATATCAAAGCCATAGCAAGATGGAAGAAGAATCATATTTCAGAGAAATAGTCCATTTCCCTTCCTCAATCTTTGATATGTAATTAGTTTTTAGCAACTGAGGTTAGCTGTCATGACTATGTAAACTGCTCTGTCATGAGAAAACAGATAACTCTTAGCCTACCACTGTAAGTACCAAATATAGAGGTATTAATAAGAAAAAATTGGTTTAGCATGAACTATTTTGTGTTTCAGAATCATATTCTGAAAGCAAGACTACAACAGTGCTTCCAACATTCATAATTTTACTACAAGTCTCATGATGTTTGGTGTTTTTCCATAAATCTCCAACTTCTGGAGGCATTTCATTACCTGTGATTCTCAGCTCTCATTCAAAAGCAATGCCTGTAGGTCTTGCAGTTGCAGAGAAAATTTTGCAAGTTGGAGCCCTAAAGACTTAAAGCAAAGGTAAAGGCCAAGTACTTTTAAATTCCGCTTTTAAGTTAAACTGTCTCAAGTTCTGACCAAGAACTTCTGAGTTTTGAGGCTGACAGCAGACCTGCTATAAAGTTTCTGGATTAAAAAAATGTTTAATAAATTCAAATATATTAAATAGTTATGCATATTTATATATATGTGAACACTTACAACTATAACTACAAAAAAAAAATTTTTAGATCTTTATGTTTGCTTCTTCAGATTTAAGTCATATACTACTAACTGCACAGGTAGAAGTGTCCACAAAACCAGAGGGGAACAGCCATGGTAAATTTCTATATCTAACAATATAAAGTATAGGAATTAGCAGAATTTTGCATAAAATATTTTTGATAATTGATACTTAATCTGTGCTTGCAATTTGTTGGTTTTGTTAATAGAAAAATTCAATAGCCATGCATCATGATAGGAAAATCTTTTCATTTTGGCTGTGTGCACAGAATGGCTAAGGAATAGGTGGGGAGGGGTGATGAATAGATTCACTTGAAGGATGTTTTGCAATGTTCTAATTCCTGTTCAGCAAAATGTGATCACAATCATTTTGTTAATGAAAGGGTTTACCCCCTTACCACCCAAAAAAACCCAAAAGTTAAAACTCTTATTATTGGCTCCTGCAGGACTTGTTTTCTGTTCTCCAATAACAGAATAAAAGCAATACCATGTACCCAAGGTGGTTTGCCATCCAGGAGGAATAACAACCAGCAAGAAGCACAAAAAAGCACATGCTTGCAAACGATAAACATGCAGGAATGTGTTTGTCTTCAAATACCAAAACAGTTTGGAAATAACTTTTGATTGAAAAATCCATAAATTACTACAGTGTGTTATTTCAACATTTATTCAACTGTGTATGTTTATATTATACCAATCAATATTTAACTCAGCTCATGATCCTGCCACATTCTATTTATACTCATGTATCTATATCAGATAAAGGTTTCACAACTATGTGGTGAATTCCAGTCATGCAGTTCTGATTTTTTTTTATTTGCTTGTGGAACTAAGCAAGTGAAGAGGATGTACTGGAATAATAATAATAATAATAACAAAAAAAGCTTAAGAATAATTTCTTGCCAGAAATAGAGAAATTCAAATATCTGAGTAGAATTGGTTTCAAACAAAATGTAGCTCCTCTTTTCTACTGTTTTTTAATACCAATATAATTATAACTTGTTTTTAAAATTGGAATTGTAGTATAGGCAATGCCAAACCAAACAGAGCTGGCTATGGGGTTTTGATAATTTTCTCTGAGGAGCTATTGTAACAAATACAGTAGGTAGACCTCTGTGTGTACCAGAGGAAGTCAGAAATGCCATGCTCTTTATACTCATCAAGTTTCACAAACAGCAGTTCGGAAGCTGGCTTTTGAATCCCACCACCCTTCTTCCTTCTTCCCCCATGAGTTTTTTATCTTAAATAAAATGGCTGAAGAGAATATTGTAGGAGAAAATTCCTTGTGTGCATATCTATATATACACATATACACAAATCCATGGGCATATACATAAAACACTCACAGATACACACACACACGTGTGCACACACCCAGAGGGCGTTTGGGCACTGAAGAGGCTCCCCAGAGCAGTGGTCACAGCACCAGCCTGACAGAGTTCATGAAGCTTTTGGACAATGCCCCAGAGCACATGGTGTGATTTTTGGGATGGTGCTGCGCTAGGATTTGGACTTTGGTGATCCTTGGGGTCCATTCCAACTCAGAGTATTCTGTCATTCTATGCATAAATGCACCTGCATGCACATACATTTCAGAAAAGGAATATTGCATTTCTGTCCCCACTGGCTCTGGTAGGGGTGTGGAAGGTGAGATGGGGGCTGCAGCTGGGGGCAGTGAGGATGCACCGTGTGCCAGGCTGCCACCAGAGTCCTCTTTGTGCTGCTCACACCAACCCCTGCAGCAATGACAGACAAAAGCCTTTGAGATTATCTGTTTGGTGTGACTGGGAGGAAGCTCTTTCCCATGCTGGGACTCAATCAGAGTCTCAGGTTGTCCCAGCTCACCCTTGTGGGGGCTCAGGGGCTCCAGCATCACAGACAGGGTCCCTTTGAAGTCCTGCCTGCAGGCTCTGTGTGGAGCATGGCTTGCACACCTTGGGATCAAAGCCTTACATGGCCATTGCATCCAGGTGCAAACACTGATTCTCTATTTCCCTGCTCTTTTGATTTTGTCTATATGTCTACTGCTCATCTATTTCTCTGTTTTCCATTTTTCCTTATTTTGTTTTGCACTCTCAATATATTAACACACTAAGTTTTGCTCCACTGAACTAAACTTTCCAACTACATTTCCAAGAAGTTAATCCCATTAACTTTTTTATTGTATTTGAAATGGATTTGCCAAGGAAACAGTATTGCTGTAATTTATAAATCCACTGCAGCACCTCTAGGAGACAACTGTCTCTATGTTTGGACAGGATATGTTATATGGAAATTGAGAGAGAATTTGTAAGATTTATTTTCCACTATTGAAAGCTTTCAAGAACTTAATCTGAAAAAGAGATTATTTCTTTTCTCCCTGTGTCCAGTACACAGTGTTATAATTTTTTAATAAAGATCATATAGCCTTGGAAAGCATTTAACAAGCTTCATTGGGATATTAAGTTACAAGCAAAGTTCTTCTATGAAAAATTCTTAAATGTGGAAAATAATTTGAGATTTTGGACAAGCCATGGCTCACTTATTTGATTTTTTTTATGAAGTTACAAAATAGATGTTGTCCCCAAATACCCTGATCTGCAATGATTAAACTTAGTCTTGTGTGGAGGCCTGGCACAAGTCCTCTGCATCATAGCTTAATGATTTATTTTGCTTCACCCTGAATTTGTCCCTGTTGAAGTCCAAATGTCTTCCAGGGGAGTTGGTTTGGACCATGTAGTCTGTGTGTGATTAAAAAAAAAAAAATCTGCTTTGAATAAATGGGGCTGGGTCCAGGGCATGATAGGGCATGGCTGTGTGGGAGTGATGTTAAATGGGTTTTTATGCTCAGATAGGGTGGCCAGAAGATACCCTGAGGTAGAGCTCTGCCCCATTGCCTGCTACCAGAGGACTGGAAAATGGGGCAGAAAGCAGCCTGGTCACTTGTGGGGAAATGCCTCTCACTTGGGTAGAGATCTCTGTAGGAAAGCTGTGCATGGGGTGGCTGCTGGGGAGGCCAGGAGGGAGGGGAAGAGGTGGGCAAATGGAACCCCAGCATGGCTGTGGCTGCAGGGCAGAGCAGATTCCATCTGTGTCACTGGGAAAGACCTGTATGGCCCCTCCATGAGGGCCAGGTGCTATTCAAGGGACCCTCAGGGGGCATCCAAACTCTAAGGTTTCCAGATGCCCTCCATGGGCTCCTCAGGGCCCTGTGCAAGGCACTGATTTGCCATCAGGAATAAGTTTCTTCATTCCCCATCCCTTGAGCTGGATTATGTCATCGTGCCAGGGCATTAACCTATGGCTCGTACATCTAAATATATTTGATTTTGGGTTTTCTTCTCTTCTAATATTACAGCTTTGCCTGGAGTTTATAAATACTCCATTTAAGGAGCTATTTAGCAGTAACAACATTCCTGAGCTCAATCCAAGAATTGAGCTAATTATGGCTCCCCTTCAAAAATCTATTTCCACTCCCCCTCCCAAGGCCTTCTCTCCCCTGTGGTCAAATAGCCTGAAGATAATAAAGTGCAAAAAACTCCTACCTAAATAAACAGAGGAATTAATTGGATACACTGTCACTGACAGATTAGTAAATCCCAGTCTTCCATTACTTATTTATGTGAGTCATCCTGCTGTGTGGAAATATTTGTGTAATACCCTGATTTAGAAGAATTATATTCAAAACCCACAAAACAGGAGGGTTTTTTGGCATCTTCCCTAAATAGGATAAGGAAGAGTAACAAGTAATCTGTTTTAACTGCTCATTAGCTGGCTAATGCAACTGGTGATAAATACAAAAAAGAAAGTTTCTGCTCTTGCAACTTCATAACCATTGCATTAATTTTTCATTTTTTCATTCAAGAAAAATCATGTCTTACAGTATCCTTGGAAAAAAGCCTTCTCTGTTTATAGGCAATGCAATTCCACATTCTTGGTATATGGAACACCAAACGTTCGGGGATAGCCAGCATCCTGGCAGAGTGCCATGCATCTTATTATGTAGTAGGAGAGCCAAATTTCTTCCTGCACAGTATGTCTATAAATAAATTGCTTCTTCCCAAGCAATTACATAGTAGCATTTTTCCAACCAGCATGCAAATACAGGATTTTTTCTTACTGCAAGTAATAGCCAATTTATATTAGTTTAAGGTCAGAATTATTTTAACAATTATATTGAAAATGCCTTCTCCTGAGCTTGCACAGGGATGTAAAAAAATGCAGTAAAAATTTTTCTTTAAATGACATTTCTTCCCTTGTAAGGATCTGGCATAAAGAAGCCGTCCTTCGGCTGTCTGTAGTTGAAGTGTTATATGCACATTTCAGCAGGTCTGGTAAAGGTTGACACTGCATTCAGCCTGTAGCTGCTTTGGGGTATTTGTGCGGTTTATTTACACAGTGTCTAGAAAAAATAATCTCATAATTTATATTGGTGGCTCTAAGATACTAGAAAATAAATTGGCATTTTGTGATTCTTGATCTAAAATCTGGATGTCAGCAAACTGTCATTGAGCTCCTCATCTCTCAGTCTTATCCAGAACACATGGCTGTTATTTTTGTGGGCTTGACTCATCAGGTTATTGAAACAATGCAGGGAGGAGGTTAGGAAATCTTCATCTGGCTGCTTTGGTAACTTAAATTTATTGTAATAATCAGTCTTAGAAAGTGTCTCTGCTTTTCAATCAGATTGGCATTGTGCCACATCACCTCTTTCAGAAGTGAGAACCAAAAGGAAACTATAGTGGTACCACCCTGTTGAACTTCAAATATTGACAAAATTAGGACACTCCAATATGCAAAGTGTATCTTATTGTGTGACTTCCTTTTATTACACATGGAATGTCTTAGAAACCATGGGGAGACAAGGACTTTCTTTTGTTCCTTCCACACCTCCAGTCATCATCTAGAGTAATTACGTAGTGTATTTACAACTTTTCAGCTTTTTAAAAGGTTTTTTGAGAATGAATGATTGCAAGCTACCTTTCTCTGTTCCTCTTTTGTAACAAAATTTACATTTTTTGACCCTTTATCTTCCTTCTTCTTCCATTATGAAAACTCTCTATACACTTAAATTGTATCTCCCATTCAGAACTTCTTCCATAAGGAAATGTTTGCAGCAGTGGCATCCCATATGGTAAAAGAAGAATAAAAAAACTTTTTATCAGAACTAGAAAATAAATTCCTTTAGATTCAGTATTAAAAACAAGAGCTTGGTAAAAATGCTGACTATATTATTAAGCAGTGTATGGAATTAATATATTTCTTGTGAGTAGTTTCTCATGAAAACTGGTATTTTTTCATGAATTTTGATCTAGTGTGTGCAGCGTAGTTTCTCTGTAGCTTCATCTGTGCCTCCCACTTTGAGTGGGAGCCAGAAAGGTGTCATAGATAGCATTAAGTGGGCCATCTTTCCTTAAGACAAAGTATGTTCTTAAATAATAAATGATCCTGGCAAGTTGTTTATTACCAGCAGTTAATGATCTGTTTATTAGTTAAAGTCTGTGGCTGTTAACACTCTAACAAATCAGTTCACTCTGTTAAACATCAATTTTGAGTACATTATTGGTATTAACCATACAACGAACTAAAACTGTTGCAGACAGTTGATTTTATTGCTGTGGCAGAATTGTATAATGGGAGGCAAAGGTGTTCAGTAGGGTACTGCTGCAGATAGATTAGGTTACATTTGTTTGTATTGGTTAGCAACTGACTTTTATCCACAGTGAGTGTGTATTCTCTTTTCCCAAATGTCTCTCAAGCAGTTTAAAGTCCTACACGCTCTAATTTCTGTGTTTTTTAAGAGTGTAAGAATTACTTTTGTGTCTGCACGTATATTTTGAAAAAAAAAAAATAAATTGGTGGCTTAAAAATTAACTTCTGGAAGGTGTGTGTGATGAATAGCTTGCTTAAAAAAAGTTAAAAAAAAAAAGCTCAGAAATGAAATACTGCTAACACTGCTTGTTTGCCTGAGCAATTGGCGCTAGATCAACTGGTTTTCCAGACTAGTTGCAGCTACTGGCAGGAACAGAGACAGAGTTTGAAGATTCTGGTGTCAGCTCTGCATTAAGCTGTGCTTACATCATGTTAAAATCCCACAAGCATCTTCAAAAAAAAAATAAGAAGACCTGGGATATTAGGTGATCTTGATGTGAATACTTGGTCTTGAGTGGAATGGTGCTCTACAAGGTTTTGGCTCTGCCTAGTCCCAAACCATAAAATGCATGGCTTGCAATTTTGCATCTGATCAGGAAACAAAGCTGTAAAAGTAGGTTCACTCCTAGGGCTCAAGTAGTGGTAATAAGTCTGGCAAGGCTGCATAAATAGGTGTGAGAATTACATTCCAACCCACAAATTCAAGAGTTCAGATCTGTTCTTTCAATTTTGGCCCACTTCTCATAAAAGGTAGCTCTAAATACTTTCAGCATTTAGAAGTAATCCACTGATACATTGGCAGAGAGGAACCCCCAAAAGCTTTACTCTAAAATGCATTAAAAATACTTTTCTCCAATTTTCTTGACAACTAAATTATTTTTAGGGTTTTTTCTATGACAGATTAATCGAACTGATCCAAAACCTTGTATGAGCCCAGTATTATTTCTCTCCTTTCTGGAGGGGCAGATTCAAATTTCATTTAATTCATTTCATTTGGTTCATTTGAATTCAGTTGAATTCAGCTACAACGAGCATAGTTAAACCAGAAATCGGTGGTTCATAGCACTTAGCTAGTGCAAAGGCTATCTCAAAATAGTATCTAAAATTAAATGACACTAACATTATATTGATAATCTACAACTTGCTTGGGGCAGAAAACATTACTGGGGAACGTGTTGTACCACCACAACTGTAGCTGTGGTCTAAAAGGTCAGTACAGAACAAGAATTCAGTAACAAAAGTGACACTTTGGACCCTGAACAGGAGGATGTCTAGCAGAGCTTTCTGTAAAGGTATTAAAGTGTTCAGCTCTTTTCATGTTTGCCAACCAATTTTAATGCCCTGTTGAAGGAGGAATAGGAGGACCTGTGGTTTACACCCAGTGTCAACAGCAAGGCAATTTCCCTAAGAGTAAGTACTGCTTTCCTGAGAGATTTAATTACCCTCGAGGTCCTGTGGTTTTCATCCAGACTTGCAATTAGCCAGTTATCCCACAGGAAGGTATTTGCAATGTAATCTGAATTAAAACCAAATCCAACTCCTGTTAAAACCAAAGCTAATGTAGATTTGCTGAAATTCTCTCTCTGTCTGTTTGTTGCCAGTTTACCTTGTTTAGGGGCTTGAGCTGCTGCAGCTTCCCTGTCACTCAGGGTCACCTACCCTGCTTCAGAGCAGTCCTGGAAAACAAAGCATCAAGAGAGGGGAAGGAGGACAGCTCAGCTCTCACCTTGGCTAGGCAGTGACACAAACTTTCCCATTTGCCTTTGGGAACACCAAATCACATTCTAATCTTGCAAAAAATTGCAGATTTTATAAACCGGTGCTATAGAAATGATCGTAACTGGTGTCACGTTGCTCCCTGTAGCCCGTGAGGATTACTGCCTGCAAGTTCCTGCAGCTGGCATTCTGAGTTTGTGTGCATTATAAGCACAAGTTCAGACATATCCAAGGAAATCTGTGCTGGTTGCTGTTTGAGTGGATTGTTGGTGCTATAAATTTGAATGCACTGACACTTTCTTCTTGCCTGAAATGTAGTGATAGCTGTATATGTTAGCATGTGTTTTTATATTAAAGTCCTGTGTAGGATGGCATGAATGCTAAATGTGTTTTCCTTTACTGAATGCCTTTTACTGTCCCTTACTCTGCCCTGTTTAAAGAGTGCCACAGAGCAATGAGTGGTTTTAACAGGAAAACCTCTGAGTTGTTTCTGGTAGCATGTATTTTTTTCTTATCAATGCATCACTCTGCAACACTCTACAAAATGCAGCCTACTGCCAAAACAATCGACTCTTCCTGGACTTTTACTTTCCTTCAATCTGTAAGAGCAAGGCTCCATTTGAATCCTTTTAAATTAATATTGTGAATGACACATCAGAGAAAAGTGTGTATTTTACCAGTCAGGCGTGAGGGTGTTTGAAATCAGCCTTCAGTTTGAAGTGACAGACAGCAGCCAGACTAACAGAGCACAGGGAGGGAGAGAGGGAAGTTGTGTAGGATGGACAGGTCAAGCAACCCACAGGAAAGGAAATACTAAAATTATGCAACTTGATGTCCCATTGTTCTTTCTCTTTAAGAACAGTGTCTATATTATTGCAGTCACTCTCAGCACAGAATTGCTCTACATGCAGTAAACAGGCAGAAAATTCAAATGCATTTTCAGAATTAAAGGTGCTATATTTGCAATGGCTAGATTTTCTCATCTAGATTTGAATGCAGAGACAGCACCAGTTTGATGGTTTCCGAATAAGTGTGTTGGTGGAATTGCTGTGCACAGTCTGACTCCTGGATTGCTTAAGAGTGAATGTTTCAATTTTCCTCCTTGAACCTTGTTTGAGACTGCACAACATGCAACACAACCAAGTGTGGAATATAGCCCAGAAAATTTAAGACACTGACTGAGGACTGTTTGTGCATCACTCCCCTTTGAGGACAGAGCAAGCAAAGGGCATGTCAAGCTAAAGCTTTTGTTAACCACAGCCAGTTCTGAAGTCAAGGCATTGTGTGCACCAAAAAGTCAGATTTCTTTCAACATAGCTCTTTCCAGAACTTGATGCTCATGTTTAAATCATTTTAGAATTAGGAATCCAGTTGTTGGGGCCAGAGTATAGACTAGGGAATATTTGTACAAAATATTTAAAGTTGTTCTCTGGTTTCCCTGGATCCTGCTAATGTTTCAACATGGGCCAGTCTCTTTTTGCTGAAATAGGGCAGGCTGAGGTTAGAAAAACCTAAAATTAGTGGGATTTAAACTCTAATGGCTAGACTAAAGCATTAGTCATCTGATGACTGATGCCTTAAGATGTCTTTGTAAAGAAAATACTTTTCAATCAAAAGAAACCAAAACACTGCACTACCTGCTTTAGGCAGACTGAGAATATGTGTGTGTATTGGAAAATTGGTTGAGTTGCAAAGGTTCTGAAAGTTATCCCAAACTTTTAAAAGTTTTGTCTTATGTATTTTACAAAATGAATATACACAGGAACTTCACATGACACTAGTCATGGGTTGTGCAATATTTAAAGATGCACAAGTAGATAACCTTTCAGATAGAGCACCAAATTAGTGATGAAAATGGGTAGATGTTGCTGTCACTAATTGCTGTTTCAAATCCATCTCCATGCCCTGTTCAAAACAGCAAATTTTGTAAGCAGCCTGAAATTCAAAGGTTTGGAAAGGAAAACTTTCTACAGACAGTTATTGTGAGAGCTGTTATTGGGCTAAAATTTGGTGTTCTGAAAACATCTGGAGTCTCAGTGTGACTTTTACTCCTAAGTAGAATGCCTTCTCTTATTTTTGGGTCACTTATGAATAAGAAGTGGTAGAAGCCCACAACTCACTCTAAAGGAAGCCTGCTCTGTGAACTGTGGTGCCTCTCTAGGAGCATGCAGAAAGGTAGGAAGAAGATCTGCAACTCTTCTTCAAGCAGTGCAGATGCTCACAGTACACATGATAATATAGCTGAAAGGCTCAAAACAACCCCAGCAAAAAACCTTTTCCATGAGAAAATTAAGAGTAGATCAGAGTGCTCTATAAAATCACATTCTTTATGCACTGACATTCCTTGGCTAGATCTTTCCTAAAATACCTTATGTCCACTGGATTTTCTCAACAAATGGTAGCAAATGCATGTTTACTACCCTGAGGCTAAACCACAGTGAAGAACTGGCCCAAGAAATGCATATATCCATCCATCCATCCATCCATCCATCCATCCATCCATCCATCCATCCAAGTTTTGAGCACATTTAAACCTCAAATCAGTTGCCAATGTATGTTGATGTATCGACTGCAAGAGGTAGAATGGGGAAAGAGTCATTATTCCCTCTCCCTGAGAATATTTACCAATGGCAACAGGATTCATCCTCACTCCCAAAAGCATCTTGTGCCACATCAGCACAGAAATAAAGAGGATGCCATCAATAAAACTTCTGAGAAAGGAAATATCCCTGACTTTTGGCTCCTGTATCATGTTCTCTGCTCAGTTCCTAGTCCAGAATTTCATCTAACTACACAGCATGCTGACCTCTTGAAACAGGCATCAGGCCCAGAATATGATCTTGCATATCCTACTAAAACTTTGGAACAAATCCATCAAAAAACCTCTGAATTTACATTTTCATAAAAAAAAAAAACCAGAGTTCCCTTCAAAAACAAAAGTTTGAAGACTAGGCTGTGAGAAAGCAGTGCATAGGAATTAGAAAGAAAATAGAAATCCAAAGGCAAAGTGTCTAGAGACAGCTGGAAATGGATAAATACTGGCTTAATATTCCTGATTCATAGGAGCAGAAGACATACTTGTTGCTCCAAAATATTGTATAATCCCAAATTACAAAAAAATCCCTGTCTCATTAGATGGGATTCAAAGTATAAAAGGTACATGTTGCAAATTTTCAGCTAAAGGTGAACATGCATCACAAAAGTTCAAAAATCTAGTTCTGGTTAGTTTGGAATTAGATGGTTAGTTGGGAAGAAAATAACCATAAATTAATTCAGACCTCAAGTTAATCGTACCTAAATTTAATATTTTCTGGAGGCTTTCAGAAAAGTATCAAAACACTTAAGTATATCAATATTGCAAATAAACTTTTCTTTAGAAATACTAAAAAGAAACAAATCCAAACATAATATAAACAAAACTTTTTAGTTCTGTCATCTAGTGGTTTGAATCTTGTGTTGAGTTCTACAAATGATCTTTGCAGGAAATAGGCAATTTTTGCCTAAATTAGAACACAAATGAGGATGTGGTTTACTGACAGCGAGATAGAGACATAGATTAAAGTTGAGAACATTAGTAGGTAAATACAATAACTCTTCCACTTCAGTTGCTTCATTGGATGATGTTTTTCACCTAACGTAAGCACTGATCACTGAAACAGATTATAATTATATTTATTTCAATGGTATTATCAAAACATCATCTAACCAAGATAGTATTTCTGTAGTTCCTTCTGGCATATTTGCCTCGCCTACTTCAAATCTGTTACCCTTCATTATATATTTATCCACTATAGATTTGTTGGTTTTATTTTTGTACTTTTGACCTTCATTACTAATACTATTTCCTGGATTTATAAAAAATGCAAATGATATATATTCATGATATGTATCTGACACACTTCACTAAAAAAAGTGGTTTCAGTCATATGGTGTTTGGAAATGATAATGTGACTTTTAGCTGGAAGATACTCTCTATTTCACTTCTGATTCAAAATCACTGGCATGTACCAAGCAGAATTCCACAGGTATGGGATTGGGCTCCAGTTCTAGCTCCACCATGGTAAACACTGTTAGATTAGACTACAGTCATATCCACAACTCTAAATCTCCTGAAAGCCGTGAAAGTCTGAACATACATCATGCGCATGGTACAGAAAACAGTGCAGTAGCTGTCCTTTTGTACAGCTGATTTATTTATTTTTAAGGCTGACTTTATTGCTCGAGCTCCCTTGCAAAGACTTTTGAGGTTCTTTGCACTACAAGAGTTACTTTGGGTGTAACCTCCAGAGCCTTTTCAGAGAGAGGAGAGGCTCTGGTGGCATTATGTATGTACACTTTATACTACAGAGAAGACCTTTAGCCAATGTAATAATGCCTGGGTGGAATGATAAATGCTGACAACATACAATTTCCATTGATTTGCAGCTGTGTGTGCTCAGGAGCTGTTGTGGTTTAAAATCCAGTGTTGTACATGATGATCCAAAAATTTAGTTCAGTTATTGGAAAAAGGTAAATGAACAATAGAAGTCTTCATTTGATTTATGTTTATCAGTTGAGAAAATGGTCCTTTGGCTTTTTTTGTTTGCTTTATTTTAATTATTCAACTTTACAATAGTACAAACCCTGGCATAGAAAGTGATCTAATAGCATAATGAGCAGAACTTGTGCGCAGTGTTTGTAGGGAACAGATACACAGACCTCCCTCTCCACCATCACATGTGACTGTATGTATAACATGGGGAATTAGACCTAGCTCATCCTTACAGAGAAAAATTAAAGTGCTAATAGGTTAGAGTGAAGCCATCTTGTCTGGAAGCTGGTAAGCACACTGCTACAGTATGTTTAGATTCCAGAAGAAATGTTGGCTGCTGGCTGTACTGTGATTGAGAAGCACTTTGTAAACCTGGATCAGTCATGGGTGTGCAACAGAGCCACTATGTCAGCCTCTCCAGCACATCCCTTGGAATGAATTTTTCCTTAATGTAGATGTCCAGATCATCCCACTTTGCTGAGCTTGAATGGGTTTGATCACAGTATCTTTGAGTAAAGAATCTCACTCAAACTGCTTTGATGGGGAACAAAGCCTCCAAGCACCAAGGCATCCTCCTGTTGACTCCTGCCGTTGCAGCCAAGGACCCAAAGTGTACTACCACTGTCCCCTTGCAAAGGTGCACTGTGTCAAAAGATTCTTCTCTGCAACAATCTGCTCAGTTTGGATGCAGATTTCTCTGTTAAGATGAAAAGTCTTTTCTTGCTGAGTCATTAATATCATATATCCTCATTTGCCAAGTATGCTGTTAGTTGGAATAGAGATGAAACTTGCAAAAAAATCTCATTGGCCTTTGTTCAAATTCATGGAAACCTACAAGAAATTTTACTTCACTAGCTTATATCAAATCAGACTGAACCCATACCAGCTTTTAAATTACTACAGCATCTGATTTGTCTATAACAAAATTTGTCTATGTTGACTCATTACAATTCTGAAAAAAAATCACCTCTGACCACTAACAAAGGGGGTAGTGTATCTTGAGAACTCTGTGTATGACTAACTGACATATACAATAAATACAAATGTTACTACAGTAACAGATTGAAATTATAGAGTTCATTTAAACCTTTTTCCAACTTCAGCTTAGTCCCCGCTAAAGCACACAGGAAATAAACACATTGAGCTGTCTGGCACCAGGCAACTATCCAGGTCCTGCTCTGTCTAGCACTGAGCTAGGCTTATCCATCTAATCAACATTAGGAGGTTTATTTATGTCAGACAGATATATTAGTAATAAATGAATTTATTCAGTAGCTTGGTGGATTTATACGTGTACAAAATCATTTTAGTTTAAGCAGACTTAAAACTGAGTGACTCCACTACTTTTATGGGCTGTATCCTGAAGCCCTTAGCACATTCTAGTCTCCTCTTCACAAGAAAAAAAAAAAATACAACCCAAACCACACAACGCCAGCCCCCACCCCCGACACACACCAAAAAAAGCCCAAAACAAAAAACCAAAACACATCACCAAAACAAAACACTAATTGAAGTCAATGGAATGTTTACTGGAGCAAAAACTGCAAAAGACTTAAGAACTGGTGAAATGCAAGTGAACATGAAGCTAGCAAAGTGGCATTTCAAAGGGTAGTGGTATGTTTATATACTTTGTATGCAATATTCCATGTATAAAAGTCTGTTTCAATTTTTAAAGCCCAAGATAGTTTGTAGAGGAGAAACAGCTGACGGAATTCAGAAGGGATATCTGGGTTTTCTTCATCACACCTATTTGTACTTTAGACAGACTTTGTTTTAAGGCATTAATTTGACATGCGAGCCAGGTCTGTGCTACGTTGAAGACTGTTTTCACTGATTCCTCTGTTGTTTTTTAGAAAACAGGACTGAGAATTCTCTTAGTGCTAAGGTTTATCCATTTCAATCAGACAGTGAGTGGCACATTCCCACCTCATTCGCAGTTTTTAATTCCAATTGCTTTTGAAATGTCCCTTTTCCTTCCCCCCTTTATGCTGCCACTTGAAAGTTGAAATGCAGCAAGAATGGAACGTTAGGTGCCAGTTTTCTGAATTACAGGGTGACTGCTTTAGCTGATCCCAAAAAGCAAGTGTCTTTTTATACCGCATAAAAGCCTGAAATGTTTACATATCAAAAGGCTATAGGCCAATTTCTGTCAAAATTATACATGAAGTTAAGCAGTACAAGCAATTTATTTAAACACTAGTCATTGTAGAAAAATTCAAAACCATATGCTCTTTTAGCAGTTTTTCACAAATGCATTTGACCCATGACTTGGCAAGACATGCATGCTTCATAATTTACTCTAAATTTCAAATCCTCTTGACATTTAAATAAAAGATCTTCATTAATAAAGTTTATATGAATGAAAACTTTAGAAGCCGATATCGTTAGAGGGAAGCTTTCAGAAAAAAACCCAACCGCTTTTCTGCCTCGTTTTCAAATGACTGACTCTCCTAATCAGTTCAAGATAAGTTTATTCTGGGAACAAATTACGCTAATTTCGCATTGTATGACTTTTATACTTTTTTTTTCCTGGTGAAGCAATGATGCAATCAATTTGAAACAAACGTGGGTGAGCGCTGCAGGGTGATGGCATTTCTAAGTGAGAGATGTGCCGCGAAGCGCGCTTTCGCCGCCGCTCGTAACCAAGCCCCCGGTTCAGCCCTCGTTGCCCCTGGCGTGGGGCGGGAGCCGCAGCCGACCCGCTGCCCACGGTGAGCCCGGCCCGTGCAGTGCCGTGCCGAGCTAAGCTGGGCTGGGGTGCCCCGGGCCCCTCCCGGCCGCCAGCCCCGGTGCCGTTCCAGCCGGCCAAAGGCTCTGCCGGGAAGGCGGTGGGTGCCTCTTGCATCCCCGGAATTGTTCTTCAATGTATTAAAATAATAATAAAAAAAAATGTCTGTTTTCTCAACAAGCGCATTTTCATAGACTTGTGTATGGTGATTGCTTTGTATGGAATCGTGTTTGGGTAATAATATTGAAAATCAGCGCGGTGTTTACCGTATTTCATACCTAACAGCTTGCTCTGCCCAGCGCTATGCTCCTCTTTAGATCCCTCTTTCAACCCATGCTGTGACCACCCTCCCGTAACAAACAATTGCTTAGCAACACTATGCAGCACAATTTGCTTGTGTTTCATTTGTTATTACAATTTCACCCCGACATTGTGCGACAACTGATTGTTTATTTAACACAATTTTCCGTTTGCCAGGTTAGCGAAGAGCGCATGGGAAATGAGAAACTCCGAGAGCGGGTTTTGCCAAGCGGGTATCAAAACCGGGGGTTTCACGGCAAAACGACTCACACTAAAACAAAACAAAACAAAATAGAATAAACCTTCCCCACTGGGGGGACAAGTTTTTGGAAAATATAATTTTTAAATTAAGAATAAAGGTAGGCGTTGTAGCATGGTGGATCATCCGTCAGGGGAGCAGAAAACTCTTGGGGAAGCCGAGCGCCCGTCCGGCCCGGGCGGTGTGTGCTGCTCCAGCGCCGCGGCTCCTCCGGTGCCCACGCGTGTCCCGCGGTGCTGACACCACCTGGGAGAAGCCGGACAGCCATGGACATGAAGCCCTGACGCCAGTGATGCTGAACACGCTAGAAGCCAGGTGTCCCCACCGCGGGTGTCCCCACGGCAGGAGCGGGCTCTGGGGCTCACCCGGGTTGTTCCCCGAGGGGCGGCAGTCCCGGCTGAGCGCTGTCCCCGCCGCTCCGAGCCCCCGGGATGCTCCAGACGGGCCGATGCGGAGCAGAGCGGGCCGTGCCCCGCTGCCGGCCTCCCCTCGGGCCCGGCTCTCCCGGGACCCCGAGCCCCGCTCCCCTCCCGAGGGATGCTGCGGCGCATTGCTGCAGAGCCGCTGAGGACGTGGAGGAGCATCCCGATGGCGGCATTAAGCAGGCGCTGCTCTGCATGCAGCGTGACCGGCTGCACTCAGGGAATTACTGACCAAAAAACCCCAACAAACGGAAACTCCCTCGCCGAGCCCACCCTCGAACAAACAAAAAAATAAAGAAAACTCTCAAAATATCAACAGAAAAAAAAATTTCTCAATTCTATCCAAAAACCCGCCGAACACTCTGTCAAATAGTTTCACTTTCCATCAAATTTGAAAAACTTGCACGAAGTTCAGGTCTAAATGCCAAAGGCGTAAAGAAATGGTTAGGCAGATAAATTGAAGCAAAAACCGATGCAGCTAATTGAACACATTGCGAAGTATCAACAAAGCGAGAATTTAGTTTTGGCATTTTTTTTTTAACGCTTATACAAGTCTTTCGCTGTAAATACGTTTCAGATCATTCTCAGGTGCGGTTTTAAATCCTGGAATATAGAGGAAAGAAAGGCTAAAGATAAAGTGCGAGTAAGCGCTAACGAGGATATTCTTTGTTGAGGAAAAATAATGTGTTCCTCGTAAACGGACTCTAATGGCTTGTTTTCATTTCATGCGTACAATTTCCTACCTTCTTTGATGGAGAGTTGATGGGGTAAATAGTCTAATCTTATTCAGTTCACCTCCTGTGGATTCCCAGGGACAGTCGTGACAGACGAAGTATTCTGCAAATCACAAGAGCCAGCTACCAGGAGAGCCAAACCTCTTAATAGGAAGAGTTTTAGGGATTTAAAATTTCTCCATTTAAAAATTCATAGAGCATGCAAAATATGAAGTTTTCCGCATCATTGCAACTTTATGGGCTTTGTTTTCTAAGCTAGATAATTAAATATTGAAAAGAAAAGAAATAGGCACCAAGACAGATCAGAAGTAAATTGGGATACCTACCACACCCGGGGATTTGAGATGGCACTGGTCTTTAACGTTTACGTCTCTTGGCTTGTATTAAAAATATAAGGCGATACCTGTCTGAATCTGTTAAAAAAGAAAAAAAGAAAGAAAGAAAGAAAACATAGAGATAGAAGTTTACAATATTCATGTGTCCTTGTTCCACCAGGTGACCTAGGAAAATAGTAAAAATAAAATAGTTCAGTTACTCAGTGAAGACGTTGTTGCTTCACTGCATAAACCTTAAATCACAGAAACACATACTCTTCAATGCCCGCTCAGCCCTCCGAGCCGGGGACGCAAGATTCAAATCGTGCTACAGAAACACTCGGAGTGGGGGGGCGTTGCATGTTTATGTGGCAGTTTATTTTTTTTTTTTTTTAAAGTGCTTCTTAAGCAGTTCGAAGCATAAATAATGAATCTGAGCCTTAGACAGAGGAAATCGCACCCACTAATGTGAACTAACACGACCAAAGTAGGCGCATAATGGACAAGACTAGGAGCTGCTAACCACTTCTACACAATGGCATTAATAAGATTAACCTGGGCAATTAGCCGGTGCAGCAGAGATCAAGCCTAAATCTGGGGCCTTTCTAAAAAACCCACTAATGGAAAGGATTACGTTAATTTCATTAATTCTCAATACACAGACTCGGGCTGCTTTCACTCCTTTGTGTAACCCCCACCTCTTCCCCACCAAAAAAAGGGGAGAAAAAAAAAATCAAATCTGGTTTTGTTTGTCATCTGCATATTACCAGGAACTAAATCCAGGATGACGTCGCCTGGGTATAAAAAAGGGAAGAGGTTCAGATGGATTATACTCCGAGCAGCCCTCTGGGTTGAGATCAGTAAACAGGCGAGAGTTGAGGGGGGAAAGTTCCAGGGGTGGATCCTGCGCACACGCACACACACCGCACACGCGCGCACAGACACACACGCACACTCTGCCCGCAAGCTGCCCTCGGAAAAGGCTCTTTTCTTTTCGCTCCGATCCCTTTTTCAAATTTATCCGAAAAGTTTCGATTTCGCGTCCTTCCAGCCTCTTCCCCCCCCCTTCCCCAGCCACCACCTACCCTCCCTCCCGCCCTCCTCCCTCCCTCCCCCGGCCGGTCCCCGCCGCCCTGCCCTGCACGCTTTGGGGCATGCCTGTGAGCATGTTCAGCATCGACAATATCCTGGCGGCCAGACCTCGCTGCAAGGACTCGGTGCTGCTGCCCCCGAGCGCCGCGCCCGTCGTCTTCCCCAGCCTCCACGGGGACTCGCTCTACGGCAGCGCCTCCGACTACGGCGGATTTTACTCCCGGGCGGTGGCTCCAGCCTCCGCGCTGCCGCCGGCCGTCACTGGATCTCGGCTCGGCTACAACAACTACTACTACGGGCAGCTGCATGTGCCCGCGTCCCCCGTGGGCCCTTCGTGCTGCGGGGCCGTGCCGCCGCTGGGCGCTCAGCAGTGCTCCTGCGTGCCCCCCGCAGGTAAGGCGGCCCCCGTGGGACGGGACGGGCCGGGATGGGACGGGCCGGGCCCCCTTTGTTCCCGCAGCCCGGGGCCCGAGCGGTGGCGGGGAGCTGGCGGCCGCAGGAGAGCGGCCGGGCGGCGGGAGGGGGCAATTTCTGTTCGGGACGGGACAGGAGTGGGGGGAAGCAGCGATCTCATGCAAAGCCTATCGTCGACTCGTCTGTCTGTCCGTAGGTTACGAGGGCACTGGGTCAGTCCTGATGTCCCCTGTTCCCCATCAGATGTTGCCCTACATGAACGTGGGCACTTTGTCCCGGACGGAGCTGCAGTTACTGAACCAGCTGCACTGCAGGCGAAAAAGGCGGCACCGGACTATCTTCACTGACGAGCAGCTGGAAGCGCTGGAAAACCTCTTCCAGGAAACGAAATACCCGGACGTGGGCACGAGGGAACAGCTAGCCAGAAGGGTGCACTTAAGAGAGGAAAAAGTGGAGGTACTTTGCTTTCTTTTTCCTTCTTCAACCCTCCCATTCGCACTCAAACGCACCCGAGCCGGATGTAACGCGGTGCGGCTCCAGCCCGGCTCTGCCAGCGGAGCCGCTTTGCGGGGTCAGAGGGAAAGTTCTTTATTCTTTCCAAGTGCCCTTCCTTGGGCCGGCCGGCCGAGCCTGTCCCAGGGCTGTGAGGGATTGTCGGCCGGCGGCTGTGCCTCCCGAAGGCGCCCGGCCCGTCCCACCCGAGCGGCTGCTTCCCCCGCCTCCGTCCGTCTGTCCGTGCGCGGCCACTCACACCGGCCCCGGCAGGGCTCCTGCGGAGCTGAGGTCAGCTGCGGGTTTGCATAGTTTTATTTTTATTTTTCCCTCTAATAATTTAATTTCTTAACGCAACAGGTTTGGTTCAAAAACCGCCGGGCGAAGTGGAGGAGGCAAAAGCGATCGTCTTCAGAGGAATCAGAAAACGCACAAAAGTGGAATAAAGCGTCTAAAACGTCACCGGAGAAGAGACAAGAGGACGGGAAAAGCGACTTGGACTCTGACAGCTGATACTTCTAAGTGGGGGGGACATTTCCCGTGGACTGTCCGATACGCTCCAGAGGATGCTACTAATCTTGCACAAGATCTGCCTTGTTGGAGGGGGAAAATATCTGTATATAGTGTACAATGCCCCGAGCTAATTCCGTGTAAATAAAATGTGTTGCGGAGGTGTTGCACAGGTAGACGGCGGCGCGTTTGTTCACTCTGCGCCGCGGGGAGAGGGAGACGAGCGGGACAAGGGAGCGGGGAGCGGTGGTGCGCGGATCCCCGGGAGCAGGGCGGCCTGGCCGGGCAGTCCCGTGTTGGGGAGCGGTGTCGGTGTGAGAGCCGGCGGAGCGCAGCGGTGTCGGTGTGAGAGCCGGCGGAGCGCAGCGGTGTCGGTGTGAGAGAGAGCCGGCGGAGCGCAGCGCTGGCGGGCCCGCTCTCCGCAGCCCGGGCAGCGATGGTGGGTCTCGCACCGGGGGGAAACGGCCGAGGCCCAGCCGGGCAGCCCGGTACGGGATCAGCCCGGTAGGAGTCCGAGGCCGGGAGCGAACCCCATTCTCCTCCCGAGGGCCGCCCGCTGCAGTCCGGCCCCGCTCGCTTCTCCCGGCCACCGCGCCCTTGGGAACGCCAGCGGGCCAAGCAAACCCGGCCCCACACTTGTTGGCTCTGCCCCGTCTCCCTGCGCTTTCCCCATCTCCCTGCGGCTGAGCCTTGTTGGGTTTCCAAAGCGTTCGTCTTTGACCCTCGTTTGAGAAGCCGTCTCTCTTCAGCGGTGTTTAAAGTTGTTGTTAATAAATGTTAGACATTATCAGATGGATTGCACTTGAGGGGAGTACGAGCCCTTGTGTGCTGCTTTTCTTCAGGTGTTTCAGAGGAAGTTGCTAGTGGAAGTTTTCTCCCCTTTGAGGCAGCACCTTTGCAATTACGAAAGCAGCGACAGCCTGGTCTCGTTTTACTCTTCCCTCTGCGAGGGCCTCGTAGTTGAGACGTCTATTCCCCCTTTAAAATTCACGTTCGTTTTCCTTTTGCTTTTTTCCCTGTGACTCTCCAGCTCAGAGCTTATCATTTGAGAGAGGAGCCACGGCGGCTTCCCCATGGTGTTGTGTTTAGGAAGATCCTTCTCTCTTGTTGCTTAAAAGACTGTTCATAAAGTTAAAACAAATAACCTGAAAGTGTAAAGCCAATTCAGACGATCTCTGGCCCGAAAACTTCAGGCTGTGCCTTTCATTCAAAGTTAAGTGGTAGTGAGCTGATTTTTCTTAATTATGGCCAATGCCTAAACTCACCTGAATCTATTAAATCTCACCTAGTTTAGACCAATTGTTTTTTCAAATACACTCATCATTACTTCAAGTGACACAAGAAAGCATCTGCTGCTGTGTTGCTTGCCTTTTTCCTATTTTTTCGTGATGTATCCAGGTTTTTGTGGGCGTTATAACACAGTGCATACTGCAGGTGTTAGTGTGATAGAGCCAGTCTTACTACCTGTCTGCTCAGGTGGGTTTTTAATGTCAATGTTTCCACATAGATGCAGTATCTCTTTCTGAGCGACCTCTCACCACGCCAAGATGTAGGAACAGCTGCTGAGGAAGCAATTCAGTGTGGTTTAGTGTGAGCCACTCCTTCAGGGGGCTAAGAGTTTCACAGCTACTGCTGGCTTGAAGAAAAAGAAATTCAGCCTCTTGTTCCTCGGTGCAGCAAATGGATTCTTCTTCTCGGATACATGGGATGGTTCGGTTTTATGGAGCTATTGCATTTTGGAGATCATACCCTATTGCTATGGATGCATATTTGACCTCTGTAAATTATATTGAATTACAACACAACAGCACTAAAAATTAGTTCTTAAATTGCTGAAAATTAGATTTGAAGTGTTTTGTTATGTTCTATGCAGGAAGTCTCGCTGAGTGGATTTTTAATGTCATCACCTCTGTATTTAGTCATTGTTAGGTCTTAAAATGCATACTTAATTTGCAAATAAAAGCTAGGTCTAAGGATAATATTGCCCAGGACTTTGCAAATGCTTATATATTTGTGTTATTTCCATGTGTAAATATCCCTACTGCCACAATAGGAGCTTGGTAAGGTTTTGTTTTATTTTGCATTTTTTTGTGATAATTTTGGAAGTCACTATTAAAGATTTTAGCTTGCATATTTGAGTGTAGGAGTTAAACTAGATCTGGGTTTGTAAGAAGTGGGATTTGAAAATATTTTTGATTACCAATAGGAGTTACTTAAAGTTGCAGTACACGTCTCGAAAGAAACTTAGACTTTTCCAATGGGAGCAATGGTTCCAGTTGTGACCCACGGAAGCTCCAGGTCTCCAAACATGCCAGTTAATGGATTTATTAAGAACTGTTTGTTCTGTGGAAGCATGGGATGTGATGTAAGAATCAAAACTTTGTATTGCAAAACACAGTTTCTATCCATGGAATTGTGATGAATCACCTCTGATTTCTTTAAAATAACATTGTACCTTTGTCTGTGTTAATTTTTGAGTTTTCCATAAACTCTTTATTACGATAAGCTTGATCTTGCAGTCAAAGGAATCTATTTTTATTACTACATGTAGGTGTAGATCTACTGAAGTTAATAATATGACTTTAAAATCTAATTGAAAAGCAATTTTAATCTTGACCTAAAAGCTTAACCTTACTTACTAAAAATGGTGTTTGTGCCATTAATAGGAGTAGCTGTCTCATTCTTTTTCTCACTGGTGTTTGTTGAAAACCTAAAAGTTTCATTCTATCTTTTTAGCCTACAAAATGAGATTCTGTGCAGTATGGAAGTCTGATAGTGAAAAAGTAGTGAGAAGTTTGCATGGAAAGGATCAAGAAAGTTGAAAACTAAATCATTGAAAACATGAGGGGGATTGTAATAAGAAGATCTCTCACTCACTTGTGCTGTTTTGTTGGCATATTCAATTTCTAGATGGCTGTCTGGATTTTTATTTTAGGAGGATTCCTACATGCCAAAATGCAAATGCCACGTAGCAGCTTTCATTATTTTCTCTTTCTGTTCATGCAGTAGGAATAAATCAAAGCAAGGAACCTGAATATGTGCTATGTTCCAGCAGGTTCAGTTCTAACAAAGGGGCTTTGAAAGAGTTGTTTGTGGTTCTGTTTGTTAACAATTGTCTAAAAAGCAGACAAAAAGAGAATTAAAAAAAAATAAATTTGGCCAGTTTTTTCTGTATCTCCTCCCTGGCAGCTTAGAACCTTGTATCTTGGGCAAACATTCTCAGAAGATTGGATGGGGCTGAAATGTTGTGTATTGCTCATGCTACTGAGGCATTGTCTAGGTTTTACAACTTGAGTTCAGCTTCTTGCTGTCTTACTAATTCTCTGTGAAATGTTGGACTTCTTTCTTTCCTTCTTTCTAAATTTCTGTCTGTAGAATGAATAATATTCCTCTCAGATCTCACAAGGGAGTTAGGTTGAGTGGGGGATTATAAGAAGAAACGTAAGCTACTTTGGAGGTTCACCACTGTAGTGCAGACTTATTCCAGATAATGCTGTGCATTATAGGAGTAATAACTGAATAATTATACAAAAGGTGCATACACCAGATAAATCTCTCTGACACCAAGCTGGCTTAGGTTACAAAATTCTATTGCAAGGGAATGGTGGGGAGAGCAATGTGTAGTAAGGGTCCAATACAGAAGTTTTCTTCTGTATAGAGGCAGACTTAGTAATCTGATGTGCTCTCTTCATTGTGCCATCTGCCTTTAGATAGCAGAATTTATATTTCTATTAATACTCTATTAACTATATTTATTTCTGTAGTTCTTGTTTTAATGAGTCATGCTGAACAGCAGAGGTCAGAATTTTTTTTGCTTGACATGAAGTGATTTATTATCAGCTGGGAATCTGGACTTTTTTTACCTTTCAGTTTTACTAATACTTGAGTGAACTGTTTTGGAGCTTTACTATAATGGGATCCTGGGAATATAAACCATGCAAACTCTTTCTTACACATGACTTGTGAAGCAAACATTTGGATTAGTGGAAGTTATAAAAAAATGCAATATTAAGGTGAGTTCATATTTTTTGTGCTCCATCTGCATTTATTGGTTCTCTGGGATTAAACACTGTGGAGCATAAAGGAACAAAATCCTAAAGAGTTTTTGTTTTGTATTTTGACCCCTAGGGTTTTATTCCATTTATACTTTATGCTTTCCTACTTCAGGGACCTGGTGAGCCTGGACTCAGCCTAGACAGAAAAGTTTAGTCAAATTACCTTGTTTTTCTGGAGTTGCCACTTACCCTGATTTGATTGGAGTCTATTACACAAAGGTAAAAATTACAGCTACAATGATTTGGATTGTAAGAAATTAATGCAACTTTAAAGTGGCATCTCTCTATAAAGTGTCTGACAACTTTAAATACAGAAACCTGTATCTGGAGAATTCAAATTTAAAATAAAAAAAAGGAATCATACTTGTTGCACTTTTGTATTCAGGATAGAGTAGATGTCTATAGACAGATACATGTGTATAGATACATATATATGTCCTATATCCCTCAAGACATAGACAGAACTTAAAGGCACAACTGAACAGAACAATAATGGAGCAAGAGAAAGGCCAGGAAACTTGTTAAAGCATAGAATTACCTAGAGTCGAATGTTGAAAGTTACTTCTCCTTTGTCTTCTAAATGATGTCTGAATACTCATGTTTGCATTTCTTTTCTACTCCTTGCAGGCTTATATTGGAGATTTGGAGTTTTTACCTCCAAAGACATCAAATACGTGTGGAAGCCTAGAAGTTATAATCATTCCTTTGCATTATATCCAGGAAAAGAGTCTTCCCCCAAAACTCTAAGCACTGAAATCCCACCAGAGTTTAATTTGCTTGTTTATATGAATGCAACATCATCATCATCATCATCACCATCATTATTATTATTAGCCTTTCTAAGGCAATGTTTGCTACCCAGTGACTGCAGATTGCTTTCTTAACAGCAGGTGTTGGGTTTTTCACTATACCATGGAAAAAGGGACAATTTTGGTGGAATGTACCCCCTTACTCAGGATTCAACCATCTTCTTCTTCAGGCTGCCTGCAGAGCTTCTTCTCCCCTTGCTGTCCTGGGTGGGTGCATCTGTGGGCATGGCAGGCTTAGCATGTACTATTCTTGGGAAAAAGGAATGGAGAGCCAGGCTCTGATGGTGTCAGTTCAGTGGTTTGGTTTGTGGGGAAGCATCTCAGACTGCGCTGCAAACCACAGCACTGGAACGAGCTGCTGAGCACAAGGATGACAACATCTGAGGCTGGCATCCCTCGTGACTCAAAGGTGTCACAAGTGTTGAACCTGACCATAACTGTATTTATTTCCTTACTTGGGGACTTTGGCTCTCTTTGTCAGAGAGCTTAGCTGTGAGTTTTCAGAGTGATCCCGAGGTGGGAAGCCGCTGTTGCTCCATTTTGCTGTTGGAAGTGCTGAGGTGCCTCTTTCTCTGGGGGACACACAAGAAGTCTTTGGCACAGTGTGGGAAAGCAGAAGTGATGACATTTTCTCACTGGTGGATTTCAATGCCGTCACCATGTTTTCCTGTTATCCTGCTGGAAATTTGACTTTTCTGGTGAAAATAAGGCCTTTGTGGTTGATGTAATTATATATATAATGTCACTTGGTTCATAAACAAATTACATGTATTTTTGCTATGTCCATGAACCCAAATTGAAGGCTAAATTAATGAAAGATGAGTGAATAAAGGTACAATACGGTTTGGGTGTATGGAAGACATATTTTAAAAAGCCACAAAATCAGAGACCTAACCTTCTTTTTTTGCACACCCAAAAACTCTTGCTGAGTGTTGCATGTGCAAGGAATGCAGTGCCAGCAGAGAGCAAGTAACTTTCTTTGGAAATGGAAATGGAAAAGAGTTATTTTTATGCCAAATTTTACCCCACAGTGGATAATTACAGCCAAGTTGTAAACCCCTTAAAAGCAATAAGGCACCAGTATAATGAAACACATAACTGAAATTTACTGTACTTGTGTAGATTGTAAGCTTACTTTTGAATATTTAGTGTTCAGTTTCTTAAATCTGTAGTGTTCACAGAGGGCTTATAAGTGCTAGAATTTTGATTAACTGTCTCAAATAAACTACTGCTATTGTTATCACTATAAATCTCCCTAACCTAAGAACCTCAAAGAGGTTGATATTTTCTGTGGAAACTGTAATGATTTAGAAGGGCATGAACCCAACACCCTTTATTTGGAGCTTCCTGGCATTATACAGAAAGTCTCAGGCTTTATTTACATCAGTTATTAGGTCTAATTTGTTTAATATTACTTTTTCATCAGTTTTATACTGTGTTTATCATGCACAATTTTAGAACATACTGTGCTTTTCTTTCAGTTGGCCCTAATGGTACAGACACAGCTCTTCACAGTGAAACTTGTTCACTTGAGACTCCTTTAGCCTGGTTGAAGGGATGATGTGGAAGCCTGACCCAAAACCTTTGTGAATTAGTGAGAAACTTTTTTCTAAAGCTGATGATATTTCCCACGGACACCAATGGATGTGGTTACTCTGCAAGGGGATCAGTGAAGAGAGGGCATTAATCCCTGGTCAAAAAGGAACAGTGATTATGGGACAGAACCATGCAGGAAAGGATCATTAGAAATCCCAGGGGAGCTTTCTCTCCTTAAAATTCTCTCTAGGTATCCTGCTCTGATTTGTTCAGCTAAAGTGACCCTGCCCACCTTTGTACAGGTGCAGTTCTAAAGGCAGAAATATGTTTCTGTCACTGAAGTCACTGCAGTCAGTACTGCTGTTGATGGAATAAGCTTACCAATGTATCTGGATTCATGCTAAAAGTTTCAATTAGATACCTTTAAAGGTAAAAGCCACCTCCACTGAAATAATTACACAAACACAACACAGTCTTTAAATGAGCAGTGATATTGGTAACAAGTTCTTCCTTGACATAGAAGTAGATGTTTTCCATGCAATGAGGCTTGACTAGGGATATTAGGCTCTCAGAAACTGTGTTAAGCTTCTCTCCACCAGCATAGGCAAGATAAAAGTTTGATACCTATCACTCTTGGCCTTAAAGGAACATCTGATTTACCACATGTTTAAGAAAACCCAGAACAGTGTTCCTGAATTGCAAAGCAGCTGTGTTTTTCTCTGCTCACATATTCATTGGCACAGCTGCTTCAGATATCTGGGCATCTAAATTATTCTGACATCAGAAAAAAACCCTGAAACAGGGACTGATTATGGCCATATTGCTTATGACAGTTTAATGCTTTGGCTGACTGATCACTGGGAAAACTGTTCAGTCACCAGGCACGTTGCAGTTAAGAGGTAAGCAGAATTCATGTTGAGCACTAAGAGCTAGGACATTAGGTGCTCCAGAGTCATTCTTTCTAATATCAGCCTCTTTGAAGTAGCTGTCTTAGGAACAGAAGCAGTTTCCATTTCAGCTTCACAGTCTTTTGGGTTGCATGCTGAAAATTTTGGTATTGATTAGATGAATCTCAGATGGCTACAGAATTAAAACAAAAAAGCAAAAAATAGTAAATTAGATGTTAAAAATAGTCCAAAGAAGTATATTAATTTGTGTCTCTTGAATTTCTGTACATTTTTGCTGTTCTTCTCTCAGTTTCCTGTCTAGGTTGTCTTAAAAACAACTGGACATTTTAATAATGTTCGGGTACTACTTTGGAGCCAGTCTATTCATGCCAATAAATTGATTTGCTTTTTTAAAATAACTTTTGGGTCAGCACAAAGTAGAAACGCAACTGTCACAGAAAAGTATCTGAGAACATTTTTGGAGAAAGCACATCTAGGGCGTACAATCTAATCTTCACCTCTGGAAGTAGATCACATGAACTGGAAACAGTTCTTCGGTCTGCATTGCCAAGTGACTCTTGGCCCTGTATGAAAAAGAGAAAAAAGCAGACAAGAGCCACACTTCACTACTTTTCCAAATCAACTAGATATAAACTCAGTAAATCTATCAGGGGCTGTGACTTGCTGAGAGGAATTGGCCCACAAATATAGCTAATAGCAACTTTTGAGAGTCCCAGTTGAGGATTAAAACCTTTTAAGGTTTGATTGAAATTATGTTTGTACAACTGAAATTTTAAGATATTTTAAAAAATAATATGAGATACACTTCTTGTTTATTTTTGGAACAAAAAATTGAAAATCACAGTTGTTTGTAGACCATCATGTATTTTTGTTTGAGTTTATTTATTTTTACAAACTCTACTGGCAGTCCTGTTCTTGTTGAAGCATAAATTGTGAAGGCAATTTAAACTTAACAAAAACCTTCTGATCTGTTTTAGAAACCTGCTTCTTTCTTATAGCTCATGGTTGTGCATGTGAGACAATCAAATAGTGGAGTTCCATATAAGTGAATAATCTTTGGTATAGAGGTGTCTCTTGGGCAAAAAAAAAAAATCTATGGAAAGTTATGCTATGGTTGATGATGCATGACTTACAGATTGTACTTGCAAGGACTGAGGTCCTTCTTAACCTCTTTCAGCAGGTTTTAGCCCATACCTGGCAGATACAAAGTGGAATCCAAAAAGAACAATGAAGTATTTAAAATACCCATGAGGCCCAGAGGGGAGGTTCCAGGCTGAAGCCTCACTGAGAGAGGTCAGCTAGAGACTGAAATGAAAAATATTGCTAATATACTCAGCACAAATTGGGACTGAGGAGTACAGTTTAGTGGATAGGACACTAGTATGGGAGTAAGAGAAGAGAATTTATCTGCAGTTCTGCTGTTAGAAGCTCTGAATGCCTGCTCTCTCAGCTGGGCCAGATATGTTTCCATCTGTACAATGGAAACCATTCAATATGATATCCATAGATACCAAGTGCTGTGTACTGTTTCTCCATCACTGTTCCTTCTGAGCAACTGGTTTCCTCTATTTACTCCAGACAGAGACATGTTTTAGGTTGGAAAATAAAAATATTTAGATAGGTTTGTAATACCAGATCAAAGAGGTTCTTGAGAAGGAAATGCTGCACAACCTGATTTAACCTCAGTTGCCCCATCAGCAGTAGGCTGATAGGTTTGTAAATTAGAGGCCACTTTCCCCTCTGACATGTTATTTAAAATCCATTCTGAAGAAAGGATAAAACAATTTAGGTCTTATCAAGAAGGCATCTGAGTAAGGATGAGATGCCAAGGAAAAAATATGTGTGCCCTCTGTCAAATACTTTGCACTTCTAGGGGAGGGACAGCGTACAGGCTGTAGAAGAAGACATTGGAAGAGTAAAAGGGGAAGAGAAGCATATAAATCCATGCATTTTTTCAAAGTAAGAGCTTGAAACTCTTTCTTTTCTGAAGTGTTTCCAATGAGTATTTTAAGAGAGGGATGGATCTGAAGGATTTATCACCTGCCCTAATCTGGCAATGCAGCAAATTATGAGTTTGACATCTTCATGATCTGTATCTGGGTGTGACATTTTTACTGGTTCTTTAGTGTGTGTGCCTATATTTGCATTTACAAGGACAACAGTTTTTCTTTCAGTGTTGTCAGCATCCCACTGAGAGGTCTTCTAGTGCATTGTTACCAAATGTGCTTGTAATCACTAACAGCAAGATAAATGCTACTGTTACACATTGCAATTTCATTAATTTGATAAAATCTGTTTTGGCTTGTCACTTGCTCCCTACCAAAATAAATTACAAGGCTGTAATGCTCCACTGTGGTAAGTGGATAACCACTTCATGGCAGGTGTTGAGCTGAGCTGACAATTATGGCAACCTCAAAGCTACTGTTTGGAGTGATGGAGTTTAATCTATTAGTATTGTAATAATGTGGAGGTTCTGCACCAGAATCACCAGTGTGTTTTGTCTAAGTAGGATGACCCTTACTGCAGGAATTGTTGTCCAATGTTGACCAATATTGTTGACCAATGTTTTCCCCCATCCCCTCTCTCCTCCCAGAAAGGACAACAGCTAAGAGCAGCAGGGTTATAAAGGGAATAAATAAGCTTTTTGGGCTGACTACAGGGCAGCTCTGTGAAATGGATGGGATCTCACAAGGATTGGTGTAAGTGACCCATGCTCTGGAACAGCTCGGTTCTTGATCCAGAGCAGGAGACCCAGCAGCTGGGATTTGGCCAAACGTTGTTGCTTGCTGACCCTGCTCCTGCCATTGCTGTGTCCTTTGCAGCAACAGCATGAGATCAGCCCCATTCCATCTGGGGACTTCCTCATGCCAGAGAAATCCCTAAGGAAGCAATTAAGCTACAACAAGCTTTGTAGTAACTTGCATTTTAGCCTGTGATCTAACTTTGTAACTCATGATTAAAAACTAGGTGGAATACTGCTGATTTTTTCCTAACAGTAAGGAGACTTATGTGGTTAACATTCTATTCCTACATCTTGAGTTGTTACAAACATTGTAAACATTATAAATGAGATTTGTAAACACAAGTTATTTATGCAGCAAAACATAAATACATGCCTAGATTAGGTCAGCAGGTAAAAATAATCAGTACTCATTGTTGCTATTTAACTTTATGGAGTGACCTAAATATCTTACAGAGCAAACGCAATAAAGAAATTTATTCTTGAAATGCTGCTGCTCATTAGGGACTCAATGTGGGAGAGAACTGCTTGTGTTCCCCTCACAGGGTATCTGAGGTGCCTCAGGTGTGGGCTTGCAGCATCTCTTTAGCACATCTTCCCTCATAATGTCTTGTACATGATTCATATCAGTGGAAATTTTAATCTATTCTTTGCCCATATGTGTTTTCTGGTGGCCAGAAGGACAGTTTCAATCTGACAAAGAATACTCTTGTGCATTTATAGAATACAATTTTTAGGAGATTTTTACTTTAACACATCTGTGTATTGAAGGCTTTACTTCTGCTACCAGCAGTTATTTACCTGAGATATGGGAAAGTGACTGGGGAAGGGGGAAACCAAGGGTATTCTTGAAAAAAAAGTCTTCATGTCTCCATGACAAGTATCTCCTGGTGGAAGACAGACTGCCCGTATCAGCTTTCACCAAGAGAGAGGAAAAATGGGAATACCCTGAGTGCTTTGTCCTTTCATTACCAGCACCATACAAGTGCAGTTGGAAGTTAGCACTGTGTCATGTTTCAGTCTGCTTCTGGTTTGCAGACCTTTAGCTTGTGTACATTTCCAGCAATGTCATGGATTTTCTGCATGTCTTTATTTTTTGCTGCCTATAGAACTTTAGCATCCTATAATTTTTTAAAAAATTATTTAATTTTCCTGGTTGGTTTACCCAGGTATACCTGTTTGCTCTCAACCAGCTTATAAAGTTTTTTTGTGTGTAACTCTGGCAAGAGAAGAGGGGAGCTTGAAATTTAAAAAGTAATTTGTGATTTAGTGTGCATACCTCTGGTCAGATTAGCTTCTGTTTGAGCTTTTCTTATATCCCAACAGTTGAAAGTGAAAGGACAGAATTATTAATGACAAATTTCACCTCCTCTGAAAGCTGGTCTGTATATGAGCATGTTCAGAATGGTTACTCCTACATTAATTGGTAGGCATGACTTTCCATAGCTGCATTTTATTGTTGTATTTACATAAATGTTGTGTGTGCTGGAAATCTCCTGCTGGTTTCTGACAAGAACAAATCTTCTCTAAGATGGGGGGACATTTTGGTTTCATCAACAGTAGTTGCTCCTAAAAACAAGCCTAAAGGATGTTGGTTGTGGTTACAGAACTCAACTCGTGTTCTGAGATACTCTTCCAAATTTTGCAGTGGTCCAAATCCACATCTGTCTCTTCTCAGATGGTGGAGCTCCAGAAATGGGTATGATCTGGCCTAAAAGACCATGTTTGGCACAGTGCTTGCTCATTTAATTGCTTCTGTCCCAAACCACTTCAGTGAGGTTCAGCTTACTCATGAGAGATATTCTATCCCTGTGGTGGAGAAATTCACCAACTTCTGATGTGGAACAGACAGAGAAAGCCAAATGCCAAAATGTGTTTGTATAAATACATACACTGGTGTGGTGATCCCTTTGTAAACATCTGTACTGGAGAACCTTGTTGGATTTTGAAAGCTCCTTGGAGAACATGGGGAAGGATCTTTAACAGAACTCTAACTTGCAAGACAAACAAACATTGTAAGCAAAAATATTTTTTGGTACTTTTCGGGAAATTGCACAATTTGCCTTAACCTAGAATTTTAGGTGAGACAAGCAATTCAACAATATGAACAATTCTGCAGGACAGGAATGTATACTTCAGTTGAGCTACCATAGGCTATTTTTAGAAGTTTTAGCTATATTTTAAAGTTCAGTTACCTTGGGTTTGTTATCTTAGTTGATAGTTTGATCACAGTGTCAGTGTGAAGTGGTTTTTTTAAGTACTAAATATTTCCTCTGTAGGCTGGTGGGACTCGAAACTCTTTCATTCCCCTGTATTAAATTGAATCTTGACATTACACTGTGCCAGTCAGTGGGTTTTTCAGTCAGATTCTGCTCACTTTTCAGCAAGGACAGTGGATGTCAGTGGTGCA
The DNA here is from genome assembly GCF_028551555.1 of Melozone crissalis. Lineage (NCBI taxonomy): Eukaryota > Metazoa > Chordata > Aves > Passeriformes > Passerellidae > Melozone > Melozone crissalis. The sequence continues at coordinate 41,985,710 of NW_026535796.1, read as the reverse complement.
CCAAAACTGCTTCTTCCAAAAGATTCTTTCAATGGCAAAGGTAATACTGTTGGAACAGGTGCATTCAGTTATGCTCAGTTTTTAAACTCAAAATTTGCAATAATGGTGTGTTTTGAGAGTTTTTCAGGAGCTAAGGTGGAGTTAGGTTTGTTTGGCAAGACTGTTAAAACTCCAGCAGTGTCACAGCAGTTACTTATGAATATGAGTGTCAGCTCAGAGCTGACCCAGCTCTGTCAATAGGTCTCCTCTGCCACATGTCTATTGTCACTTTCTGCAGGTCCTGGAGATCTCTTGATTAAATCTTGACATGCCAGGTTGAGTAGCTTTTGAGAGCTGAAGCAATGACAGCAAAATGGAAGGGATTTATGCCATGCATTTTTTTCCTGCATTCACTACATGATTTCAAACCTGGAGGAGCAAAGGGGAGTATCACTGGAGTCAGAGGAGTTGAACTTTACAAAGTCATCAGTTCTTTGGTCCTGTTCATGTCCTTGTTCTCCAGAGTGCTTTTGCCAGCTTTAACAAACACAGAAGCTCATTATAGAAGCATAGTGTTGGGTGCCTTATTTTTGTTTTACTTTTCAATTTTCTGTAAATGGGAAAAGGGCCATGGCAGTTTTTAGCTTAAGATGGAAAGACCCTAATCTAATGATTTTGAGGAACATGGACCTGATCTGTGGCTCTGGGGTTGTGTTCTGTTTGTGTCACAGCAGCATTCAGTAGCTGCAGCTCACAGCAGACAATGTCGGTCTTCTGCAACAACTGAATGAAAGGAGAAGAGGAAATTTTGGCATGGAGTCTCCTGGTATGCTTAGTGATCTTTTTTCCTTCTCCCTAAAAAGCAAAAATAGCATCTTAAAAATGATCAGTGCAGTTTCAAATTGGGATGTCAGCCAAAAAATCAGCCTCTTTTGGTGGTGAAGGTAATGCTTCTGTAGTCTAATGCTAAACTTTGTGCAGGATGTAGTAGAGAGGGTGAACTCCCTGAGAATGTATTGCAATGAAGAAGAGTGCATGTTTTAAAGGGTGGTGATGGGATAAAGTGCAACCAAGAACATTTCTGCCTACATAGTACATACACAGGGCATAAATTACATACAATCTCTCATATGCACAATTTTGAGCCCATGTATTTGGAGATACGGTAGAGGCCCACGTTAATAGTTGCTCATATGTAATATACATCTCAATCTGTACATCTGCACAACTTCAGTTGGTCTGTGAGGGGAATCTGAAAAGAGAATTTAAACTTACAGAAAAAGTTCAACAAACTATTAGAGTTGGAAGGAAAATAATGGATTGAATTTGAAATAATGGATTTCTCTTTTTAACCTAGATATACTTGTAGAAGACATGCTAGAACATAATACTTCTATGCTCCACTAGAAATAGCAAAAATTGTCTTGTTAATTGAAAAACAACCACTGGGTTTGTGTTGTGTTGTGTGGCATGCAGGTCAGTGTAAAAGTAAAGTGAGTGCTGTGCCTTGGAATGAATTGCGGTTTTGAAGGATAGGTCCTGCATGCTCATTTTTGGTTTTGGCATTTAATGCCTTCCTCTCGTTCAAATATGTGGGAGGAATCAAATGTCAAAATCTTCACTGTGTATGATATATAATTTCTCTCTTGTATTTCAGTGGGAGGAACATCAGACCCCAAAATGATTATGTGTCTACTCATAAAGAATACATCACTGCATATTTTAATGTCAATTGTGGGAAATGCAGATGGGATAAAATATTGTTGTCACCTTCCCCCTACTGAGTTTCTGCTTGTGTTTTTCTATGTAACCTTGCAGGAAGCCAACAACCCAGAACTTCAATTCTGTGTCAGGAGCTTTGGTCCTGGCCAAAGCAGACCTCTAGAGATTAACATGTCCCAGGACTTCAGAATCCCAGTCCAGATCTTGGTCAAAAGAATGAAACCTAGGGTTTGTGAATAGAGATTTTTATACTAGAAACAACATGCAAGATATCTTGAAAATTATGCTAAGTAAGAACATGTCCATTTCACAGTTGGAAAAATAGAGCCATGGGGAGGGTAAAGGCCAGTCACACTTCACAACAAGTCAGTGGCAAAATTTATGGAAGTCTAGGTCTCTACAGCTCTGTGATTCTTAAAAACAACTGGGTTCAGCAATTTACATCCTTTTTGTAACTATGTTATCAAATATGGTGTCAGTTTAAATTTGGGAGCCACTTATAGAATGAATCCTGAAGTGACAGGAAATAAAGCAGAGGAAGGGTGTGGGAGATGCTGTGTTGGATATGAGATGAATACTCTGCATGCCAGCAGCAGGGACTGCAGTGAGCCAGCAGGTCCTTCTCTCAGGTTTCTCCGGCTAGCTCTTGCACACACCTTGAGAATGTTGGCTCTTCCAGCAAATGATGCTAGAGAGCTTATGGACCACAAAACAGCTTGGACAGGCTCTATGTCTGCTTGCATTGCTCCTGATACTGAAGCATGCCCAGAGCAGCAGAATGGAGAGGAAAAAAGTGTTCCTGCCCTTGTGGGCTCTGGACTTTACGCTGTGCCTTGTATGGGTTCAGCTCCCTTCCACAGAGCACTGCCTTGTGGTTTCTGTCTGTGTTTGGTCTTAGACACAAATATCATTCATGGCTCCCCAAGGCAGGGCCAGGCAGGACCAAAATCTGTCCTGTGCCTCCCCGCACCTTGTTTAAAACAGGGGTACTAAACAAGTTTTACTGGGGAGTCCAAAGCCTATTAGAAAGAAATGAAAGCCTTACATCAACTTCAGGGGGGTTTGGATCAGTCCTTACATGTCTTTTCTTACTCTTAGTGCAGTCTCTGGGATTTTTGCCAGGGATTCATTGGGAATAGTTTGACTTCACTGTGACCAGGACTGGGTCCAAGATGAGCATGCACAAGGGGAATGAACAGTCTTTTCAAAAATTTTTAATTCCCTCTCAAGGCTCCACAGCAATGCAAAATGGTGTAAAGCAACACAAACAACTGCATATCCTAGGAACAGAGATGAGAATTCTAAGCAAATGCAGTTTTATTGAATGTTATCAAGGCTTCCTAGTAGTTAATTTGATTAAATGGAGCTCCCTGAATGTTCTTTCTCTAAAAGTGATTTACAAAGTGTTTTAACATGAGGAGTTTCCAAAAGCACTTGGATGTCAAAGAAGAGCTATTAATCTTTATATTAGCATTCTGAAAAACAGCATGTGTTCCTTGATTAGTTGATATTTGTTTGCATTCTTCTTTCCTACAGAGGATTATCACTTTGACCTTTTTAAACACACTGTAGTTCTTTAACATTTAGGAGTTAAATATTTTCATGGTTATAAACTGGCATTAATCTGGTTTTCACTGGTGCAAATAAGGATTGAAGCCCACAAAGAATTCTGAAAACCCTCAGATGTTCTAATAATGTTTATCTCATGAAACACATTAGTGACCAAGCTAGCATGCCATACGCTTGATTATCTTGGACAAGTCATGCTGGGGCCAATCCTGGCCAGCTTTTGCCCATGTTGATTGTCTAACTGATTTCAGCAGGTCTGATCAAGTGAGACGAAGTATTTCTGCCTCCTGCCTTTGCTGAAAAGAGACTCAGGGAGGATTGGCCCAGTGGGCAGATTGTGGGTTTTCCCTTGCAATGCAGATACATGTCTTTCATGATTTTACATAAATGTGGAGTATGCTCTCTAAACAGCAAAGTAAGAGACACTAATTTATGTGTGGTTTACTTCTGTTTCATGGTGGGTTTCAACTGTACCTTTGGTGTGTATTCCTTCTTGATATTTCTGCTCTGTGTGTGTGTGTGCAATCAAAAAGTCCCATAAACTGACACAGCATTAGACCGGTGACACTCTCAGCCTCTTGGGACAGAGAGTGGGGCTGGAAGTTATAAACAGCAGAGGTCCTGGGCACTATCAAGCAGGGACAAAAATAAATATCATAAAGATTCATTTAAAAGGGCATATTTGATGAAATTCCAGCAAAAACTGCAAGACCACATGACAGAAGTTAATAGCCAAGTTAGTCCAGAGCTTCTGCACATGCAGTTGTTCCAAAATAAATTAAAAAGTACCAGTCTTGGTTGCCATGGTTAGGACTGTTGGTATGTTGCTTTGACTTTTTCAGTGTCATTAATTTGGCTCTTTTGTCAGGTGAGAATCCCTAAATTAAACATTGCTTTGGATTGCTTCATAATACTTCTGCTACGACAGAATCAGAGGAAAAAAGAAACCACTCAATTAAGGATCTGCTGACATCATGTGAAAGAAGACATCATGGACCCTTTGCCTATTTTGCTAATCAATATTGTGGGACTTCCCCATTCTTTATTAATAATTTGGATTTTGGAGAGCCCAGTCATAATGGAAGCCCTAGAACAATAACAGCATCTTCAGGTGCAGCTGAACACTGGATCCTTGCAGCCCCTTGCAATCTTCCCCAAGGCCATCAGAGCTGCAGCTGGAAACTGCAGTATCTGCAGCTAGGCTGGCAGAGGGTGAGGGGGTGGGCCACAAGTAATATCCTTTTCTTTGATTATGCAAAGGAACTCTGCCAGATATTTTGCATTTTTAAGTGTGTTTCTTGATTATGCTTCAGGCTTTTGCTGTGCAAGTCTATTTCCCTTTCTCTCCTTTTGTCTGCCCAGCTCTGTTTCTTGGTGTGTGATTTTCTTTGGTTAGTCTGCCTTCTTGTTTGAATTCTAGTTGCCACTACTCTGCTGTGTCCTAACTTCTGGTTTTTGGCCATCTCAACTCTTGTATGATCTTCTGACTTTGTATTTCATATACCTCAGCCATAATGTATTTCTTTCTTAACCTTCCTGCCTTCCTGTCTTCATCCTCAAATATTAGATACGTTAAATCTGCATACAAATTTATACATGCACATAAATTGGGAAGATAGATGATTATTAGAGTGTGGAACTTGAAAATAAGTAACATATGTGCTTTTCCCACCCTTGTAGGGAAATTTAGGTGGTTTGTGTTAGCATACTAGCTTATATTTGGTTAAAATAAGCACTTTACCTAACCCATCGACCCTAGTCCCAATCCCTGTTCCCTGGAGGATTTGGTTTGGCTTGGCAAATATTGTACAAAGGGGTAATCTGCTCCCCTCTGCCAGCAGACTGCTGCCTGAGTCTGATAGTCATCTACTTAACTGGCTTTCATGAAGTGCAGAAATGCATGTTGGGCTGGGCCTGCTAATGGTGCATAGAGTTTTTCCTGTAGTAAGCCCTAACACTTTTTTTAACAAAGTTTGAAGATTGTTATGTTTTGCAGAGCATTTGTGCAGACAGCTAAGTAATGGTAGGTGAATTCCCACATCCCCAAATTTAGGCTGGAATTTTCTACACCCAAACCCCTTTGCTTTGGCTGCAAGGCAGTAATACAGCACATTACAACTGGTCCTGTAGAGTCTGGAAAACTTTTGGTATGCTGCCACAAATCCCACAGCCTTTTGGCTGACCCATCACTGCCTATGCACAGCAGGGATAGCCAGCTCTTGTATAGGAGCCACTGTATTCCCATGGAGGTATTTTGGGCAGACCAGATACAGCCACGTTTATGCACTTGAGTTTTAGAAACTTTCCAGACCCCATCTGCACACAGTTTCCCTTCCTTTCCCCTCTCCAAAGAGCACCACCAGCCATGTGGATGGCTGGTTGAGGTTGCCTGCAGTGGTGCTGTGGGCCACCTTTTGCCACTGGGCTGCCACTTGACATTCTTGATCTGCATGAGCTGTTCTTGCAGGGTGCCCATGGCTGCAGCGTGCAAAAGCTTCCTCTCACAGCTAGCTTTACTCCACTGTGACAAAAACAGCCTGATGCCATGTGGGATACTCATTCACACTAGGAATTTAGTACTGTGTCTTGCCTGTCACTTAATTAGCTGTTATTTATTTTAATGGAATGCATAATGCAAGGAATTATTTTTGTTTAAGGGACTTAAGTTGACTTAAAGCCATAGGGAGAAGGAAAAATCCCCACATCTACAAGAAGTAATAAAGTGCTTTTGTTTTCCTAAAATTATTACTATTTGAAGTCCAATGTGCCAGATCTGGAATATTGCAGTAAAGGTTGCACTGGGATTTCACAGTTATTTACTAGGTGATTATTTAGAGTCACTTTCTTTTTAGTCAGTTGTAACATTTTACATTTTTGGGGCTTGACTGGGATATGGGATCACACTTGGTTCTAGCTGGGTTGCAGTAATCTCTGTGTGACGTGGAGCCAGAAAGACCTATAAAACCAGCTGTTGCTTTCATTAAAACCATTACAAAGGTCTATTTGTGGTGTCCCCAAAAATAATTCTGATAATTGGTTGTTAATTTTAATTACTCACCAGTTGAATATCTCAATAGGAGAAACAGGTATACATGCCCAGTTAAACAAAATAAACACATATTCAGTAATAAATGGACATTTGGGTAACATGTTAAATGTAATAATACTGTGCAGTGGTGATTAATTTATAATCTTCATCAAATCAGTGGAAGCAGGATATGGTTAATATGATGTCATTGTTTAGATAGCCCTTTTAATGACTTATTTATATACGTATGTTCAGTGTTACAAGGTGGTGAGTCGACACTTGTTAGTATTGGGCAAGCTGCATGATCCACTGGTGAAGCTGTTTTTCAGGCAGAAGGTGCACAGTGCCTGCAAGCTCTTGTTTCACTCTGACCTCCAGGCCCTCAGCACGACCAGAGCAAAGCAAGCTCCCTAAACTTCCCCACGTTGTCAGGAGCAGCAGCCACAGGGTGCATGGCTGTCATGTTCAAACAGAAATAAAATATAACCAGAAAATGTTGCTATCACCTTGGGGGCACAATGTAGGAAGCAGCAAGTGGACAAGAGACTGCAGCTTCAGCTTGCCGCCTGGCTCCTTTGCAGCCATCCACTGTGGGGTGCTGTACTCAAGTCTCAGGAGACATTAAAAGAACGCTGCTGGAGGGAGCAAGGTTGTAGGGGCATTTAGTTTGTAAAATGCTTTGGGAATGCTGGAATTTCCTAATATGACCAACACTGCTCTCAACACAGTTCCAAAACACAGCCCCGTAGTAGACACTGAAGAAAATTAACTCTACCCCAGCCATGCCAGCATGCTGGATAAAACAAGGATTCTTCCACTTCATTTCTCTTCACCTTTGCCTTGTGTTGTTTGAAGAATCCTGTCACTCATTCTCACAGCACTGAAAGGAGGAAAATATGCTTTGCTTAGCACTGAGTCATGGGTGGCTTGTAAGGACCATCCCATGCACCTCTACCTTGGCCCTTTTTTGGGTGGAATTAATCTCAGCAGGGTATCACATTCTCAGCATGAAAGGATATTCCTGATGGTCAAGTGGTGAGAAGTAAGAAGATGAAGGCATTGCTACACATTGCTACAGCATACATAAATGTTCACATATTTATCATAATATGAATATGCAACAGGAGAAATGGAGAACTACTTTGGCTCTTTGAATAGCACAAGCAAGGAGGTTAGGTTGGGAGTGAGGTTTCTTTTTTTGTTCCAATTTATACCTATATGCAACACACGTTGGCAAAAAGTAGAAGTATGATTAATTCACTGTTATGGGCTGGCAGATTAGTCAGGTTATGGAATGGCTGTGACACGGAGAGTGATAGAACAATTTTCTCATGGGCTGGTTTCAGGTTTCCTAAGCATTTTGTCTTGTGTCAACTCTATCAACTGTGCTTTGCAGTCAGCAGTTGTTCTTATCCATTTATTCTTATTATGCATTCTTGTTAAAACGTTTTCATCTTCTTTTAGCCTTTACTCGGATATTCCAGACATGTCCCATTCCTCCACACAAATGAGCAGTAATTGAGTTGACCACACGGAAGGTCAGAATTTATTTCCTGTTCCATACTAAAAAGACAAGTAAACATGAAGCACATGAAAAATCCAAACAGTAACTTTCTCATTGGTTCTGTTGCACATCTTTGTCCTTTGAAGTCTAGACAAATAGACTGTGGCAGAAAGACATGAAGATATTTTTGATAATAAAATTTACTAAGTGAGGCTATTGTAAAAAGCCTGGCTTCCTTATAATAGAGAGTGTGCTAACAGGTCCTTCAATATGCTGATTTGATTTCAGTCCAAAATGTCCTAATCATAAGTGAAGTGATTTATCAGTTAAGAAAGGGACAAATTCCTTAGAATGATCTAACCTCTATATTTTGCATATACCCAACACTGTTGAAAAGGAAGAATCATTTGTCCCATTTTCTACTTGAGTGGTGAGTTGGAGTGAGTTCAGTGGTAAATATGTGTAGAGAAGTTAAAGCCTGCCCATTTGACCATCTAAGCTCTAGGGACTACCTAATCCAGGTGGAAATGCATTATGCTGGAATAATATATTGCCTACTTCCTCTAACTGCTGGAAGTCAAACCTCACTTTTTACAGAAAAATTAGTGCCATGATCCTCACTCTAAAGTTTTGGTTATACATGGGCTTTTAAATATTGATTTTATAAGTTCTAATTGTTTATTAAAATGTGACAGAAAAATAGTCATGTCGAGAAATGTGAGCTCTCCAATTTTGGTTTATTTTTTTAGATACCTGTCCTTTGCAAATGTAGTGCATGGTGCAACTTTTAAAAGAGTAACCTGAACATGGCCTTGGATTGCAGACAATGCAGTCGTGCTCTTCTAGGATAAATGAAGTGTCACTGCAAAATACCAGCATCAACAACCAGGGGCAGCTTTAACCACGTCTGGGGTCTACTGCATGGTTAGAAGTTATTTATATGAATATTCTCACAGAGCACTGCAGACAGTGGAGGTTACTGCTGACAGACAATTGGGCCTGTCACTGTTGTACATTAATCTAAGCACACCTCTTTATCCATACATATCTAATACACAAACTACAAGATCCTCTCAGTTCAGATCACTTGTAACCATTGTACACTTTCATACTTCCAGTAACAGCATTTTTTCTGTTACGAAGTTATATTTAAAATGTGATGATCCAATGCAAGCAGATAGATTTTTAGCTCAGTGTGCAGAGATTTAAGTGCCATTTCTTATTGATGCTAATGCAAGTCAGGTGGCTAAAACCCTGTACAGCTCACTGAAGATTCGCCCCAAGATGCCTCATAAATTGCTTTTCATTGAAAGCACATCCAAAATTCACTTTTCTGTATATGGTTTTTGCTACAGCAGTCTTACTCTAGATATTAAGTTTGTCACTGAAGAGGAATCATAAAGTCAAACAGGGCTTTTAAAGAAAATCTCATGCAATAAAATGTTAAACTCCAGTTGATCTCTTGAACTGCATTTCTCTGCTGAAGGTCATGACTGGTGTGCATTACAGTTGGCTCTGCACCTAGACTGCTTTGTCCTTACAGTTTGGCACAACCCAGCTTTATCTGCATTTACAGCCATGACTATTACAGGATCAGGTTTGGTTTCTCCCATTAAAAAAAACAACTTCATGCAGAGATAAATGACCTCCCAGACTAGAATACTTAGAAAAAAGTTTGTTTGCCAGCTGGTGAGTACATTAAGCCTTTCTTCCTTCTTCTGACTAGACAGTTCTATAGAAGTGTATCTTTCGTACAATTTCTGCTTCTGATAAATTTAGTTCTATAGCTTTCTTGGGTGTGTGTTGATGACTGCTAGATGCAAAAGGATTGTTAATTTGCAGACTAGTAATCCAGTGTTTCTGTTTGAATATGAACAACTAACTTGATTGTGTGACTTTCTGTGATCCCTTCCACCCCTTCCATGGGATAGTTGGAGAGGAAAGACACAATTTCCTAGGTACACCTGTCTCTTGTGATGCTCAAGGGCTGGTATTGGATAAAAAATTGCCCTAATGACAATAAGGTTTCTTTAGGTGTCTTTTTTCAGTTGAGATTAGAACAGGCAGTTCTGTGGTGGATAATGTGACCCGTACAGAAATTACTGGTTTTGGAAAGAAGACCCTGCTTTTTGAGCATCTCAAGCCCAGTGTTCTTGACTGCTCTGAAAAACAGGGTTCTGCTTGTGTCAGTTGCTAGGAATATTGGGTTGCCAGTCATAGCCTACAATTCCCTATTTTTTAGTAAAGACAGCAATAACAGTGCAGTACTCTGTACTGTCCTAACCTTTTGCATCAGACCTGAGTTACCAGAGCCACTTTGGAGTTTTGAAGGGAGGACCCCATAGTGATTTCTGGTGCTGAATTTTGTGATGTGAAGTTCTGGAGGGGAAAGGAGAAAGATGCAAGTGTGAATTTCTGTTAGGGAGTTAAATCCATGGATGATGGAACATGGCTCCTTTGAGCCTATCTGGATCAGAACCTATCTTTGAACCTATTGTTTGCCAGGTCCATGTATCAGTGCTCAGCCAAGATGGGAGTAGTTTCAGCAGAGGAAATCTTAGTAAACTCAACCATCAGGTTAGAAGTTCTTGAGAGCCAGTCAGGCTGTGCATCTCTTCTGTCTGGTTTCTTCAATTCAATAATTTCTGTGTTTTTCTGCCTTCACTTTTTTGACAGAGAATGAACTACCTTTGAAAACTTACATTTTCCTGTCTAATTTTACCTTTTCACTCAAGAATTCTTTTAAAGGCACGAGAACATCTGCTCAGCTGAACTCTGAGTCTGCTGTTCCAAAGGATCATAGAGAGACCTAGAAAAGTTACCTATCTGGACCTCCTTGTTCAAGTAGGTCTCAGTAATATTAAAGTTCTGGAGATATTTTGCATTACTGAGAAGGTATTAAAAGCCACAAGTTTCAAAGGGAAAGAGATTTAAAATCTAATTTGCTGGAGCTCACCCATTATTTTTTTCTCCCCCAGAAGATGTACTAGAGTTGTTCACTCAAATGCCTTAAACTATTTGCTGGAAAGACGAGTATATCACTCAATGCCTATTCAACAAATTTCTCTGGTGAACTCTGATGGAGAGGGAAGAAAAAAATGAGTGAAAATTTTGAGAATTAATGAATAGTCTCACTGGCCCAGAGGTATGAACCTCTGAATCAGCAAACCAAGGAATGCACAGTGTTGGTCAGTACCTGCTCACAGGAATTGTTCACACGAGGGTCAGATATCCATTTTGTCCCCCACTCTTTGTTTCTGAAGATGCCACTGTGGATTAATTCTCCTCCATGCATTTCAAGCCTTAGCCTTGACTGTCTTGACTATCAATTTTTATGTCTACTGTGTAAACTTATGGGTTAGTTGAGTTCAGCTGAGTAGTGCGATAAAGACTCATTATCTTTTTACTTTTAAAGGATATTTCTAGTTGCTTGTCCACCTAAAGCCATAGGTTATTGTTACACAGCTGTGCAAAAAGAAGGATTCAGGACACCTATTCCAAGAAAAGAACTTAGCAAGCAGACTTTATTTTTCAGTGTAAAAAAAAAAAAACCCAAAAACTACAACAAACCTTACTTGGATACAGAAATAAATTTTGTCTACATGTTTTACAAACTGTGGGTAACGGTTTTGCACCCCAATTGGCACTTCAGAAGACTAGAGCAGATTAATAGCTGTATCAATTTTTTTTTTTTTTTACCAATTCTGGATCTGTCTCCTTTTTTGAAGAGAAAAGGAAGCTTTGTTTTGGAACAGCAAGTTGCACAGACTACAAGCCTACATATCCATATTTTAATAAAGACATTCTTCTCATGCTTGAAGCTTCTTTAAACCCATCATTGAAGTCTGGATTCATTAAACTTTGCTGGAATGGAAACTGGAAATAAGATTTGGCCATGATGTAACCAAAGATCACTGATCTCAGGGAAAAAAAATCTTCTCCACTGTGAGCCAATGCATATATACAATATTTTTCCTGTGTAACCATTTCAGTGTGGTTACCCTCCTTCTAACTGAACTCTGTTTTCATAGAAGCTTGACAACTTGTGGCAGTTACAGGTTTTATTCCGTGTGACCTCCGTGAGGCTTGTTGGGGCTTCTGCTGGCAGCTCCCTCTGGAAGGGATGCTCCAGTGCACAGAGGAGAGAGAGCTCCAGGTGGGGTTGAGTGGTTTACACCTGGAGTGGCTGTTGAGTGGAGACAGAATGGCCTTTCAACAAGGAATATAGTTTTCTTCCTTGCCATTCCAGTCTTATTTCTTAGATATGGGAAGTGCCTGCATTCTTTATCTTTGTGACAACGTTTCCAAAAATGGGGACTTCAGACTTCCTAAGCTGTTTGCTGTGTGGTGTTTGTGTACACTTTGTGCAGTGCACATACTTCATAATAATAATTTGTAACCAGCAGTTGGTACCATGCATGTTCTCACTGCTCAGGAGAATAGACTTTAATGTAACACCACAGCTACAGCTAGTGTTGTGAAATTTTTCCTTTGGACAATGTCGTTCAAAATTTTGCTGGCTCACAAACACCTGAATTCCACTGTGGTTTGTCATTAACACTGTCTGGGGAAAAAAACCCCAAGGGCTGCAAGTGTCTGAAGGCCCAGTGCTATAAATATGCTAATGGTGAGATTTTAGTTGGTTCCTAACACTGCATGAGAGGATGGTGCTGAGCTGTAATTACTATGAGAACCAGGGCTCAGAATTTCCTGAATATTGTGGGTTTCAGTTCTCAATGATAACATGGCATTAGTGTGGTTTTTTGCCCTGCGTGTTGAGTGTGCAGACAACTGGTCTTTTTTTGTACTGGTGGAAATAGTGAACCATCTATAATTAGTAACATTCAACCCGCTCTCCAAAATACCAGCCCTTGCTTGGGTCTCAGATTGTCAAGGTTTATTGCAGGCAGCCCAAGACCAGAGAGTTCAATTAGAAAATTAACTTATATGTTATTTTACCATATTAGAGAGTTGATTTCCTTCCAATTTGAAACAGATGATACATTGTTATAAAGGGTTGGGGTTGCACTTAATATTCGCCAATAAAAGAGGTAAAGACATACAAGACTTTTCCGCTACATTGGGTTAGGGCTTTAAAAATAATATACTTTTTACAAGCCTAACTGCAGATTTTATTCCTTTGAGTCACGTGTGCTTGGTGGAAACCATGTACTTTCAGTGCTTCTCAAAGCATAAAAAGTGCAATAAAATTTTTTAAAAAGAATTTATACTATGTTTAGTTTTGTAAGGGAAAAAAATTAGTAAGTTTAATCTAATGTCATTAAATGTTGTGGTTTTCAGGTAATTTGTAATCCAGAAACCTTTAGTATGTTTGGCTAAATGGTAACAGAAAATTAAGCTATAAGGAACACTGAAAAATTACTGGGATTACATTTGGGGCTAAATATTGACTATTAAAATGTTTGTACTTCAAATAAAGTGGTGTGACTGTTGGCTCACCAGATATCTAAGCCGAATATCTGTACCTTTCTAAATGCTTGAATAATAAATTAAATGGACCTCCCACCTAGGTGACCTTGCTTCTGTTACCAGGAAGGAGCAGATGAAGGGAAAAGAACCCTCGAGCAAAAGCAGCATCAGATGGAAGTTCAGTAGGAGCTGCTTAGGACAATGCACCATCCAAAGCCTTTCTTCTGAGAACACTGAGGACAGCAGTTCCAAACAGCTTCTAGGCTGCAGTGTGTTTGCCCACACAGCTCCTTTTTCTGCAGCAAGTCAGCATTCCCACAGGGGCTTGTGCAAGCAGGCATTGGATCTGGTATATATGCCTGAATTTTTCTTTCTGGGTGTGTGTCTCAGCTTCTGCTGGTCTTCTACAATGCGGCATCTCAGCCAGCATAAACAACGCTGGGATTCATTAAGAATACAAATTAGCTGATTGTTGATGGTTTTCTGTAGGAAGCAATGACACCCATAGGGGTCCCAGTGGAATCTTAGAGGGTGTGGTGGGAAAAGATAGAGACAGATTTTTCTCCAGGCATTAATGTGTATAAGGCCAGTAGTGCTTATAAAGTGGCTGAATGGATGAGCTATTTGGGGGAGAGTGCCAACAGTGTTACCTTCTGGAGACAGAATAAAGATATTTAAAATAGGAGGCAGATGAAGAGCCATGACCCTTAGTGGAACTCTTCCAGTACAGTTTGTTTGAATCTTTTTCTTCATTACTGTTTCCCAAAGGTGAATTCAGTAACACAGTACCTCATGATAACTGACCATGCAGCACTTGGGGGCATATTATGAAAATAAAAATAACTTCATATCTAAGCCATTCTCCTCCTCATGTCCCATAACAGCAATATCTGTCTGCAAATTTTATTTTACTTGGGGAGTTCAGGTTACCACCTTTCCAGCACTTTTTACCAGTTTTATCCAAAACCAATCCTGATTTTTATAAGTCAATAAATGGATGGAGCACTTTTAATAAGAAACCCCGAGAAGTCAAAAAAAAAAAAAACAAAAAAAAAACAACTGGAAAAGAAGATCAGGGAAAATTACCAATCTGTTGAGAATATAATGTTGCCAAACCCAAAGAAGCAAATAAATCTTGATGCCACCTTTTGGAAAACAGTCACAGTGAGACGGAATTCTAAGTAATCCTTCTGCAGGAGTTACTCAAGTTCAGTTTGGTGTTTTCCACTTCTGATAGATGCTGGAAGAGGGCAGTTTTAAGTAACAGGCTTGAAGTATGCAGTGTTACTAATCCAAGCAGTTACATATGCAATTTAAATAATAATAAAAAAAATCAGTTACCACAGCTTTGCATCCAGGAGGGAAAAATTAAATGCTTTTATATGATATTAGAATGGCAGAACTGAAAGGGTTTGGGTTTTGTTTGTTTTGGGTTTTTTTTCCCCTATCAAGAAAATAATTGTTAAAAAGGGGAAAGGTGTTTCCCTAAGTACTCATATAGCCGTTATTTTTAGGGTTTTTTGGTTCATGGTTCATGTTTTCCAGAAAGAAAGCAGCAGTGCCTAGTAGTAAATTGTATAACCAGAGAACAAATCTTAAACCTTAGTAACTGAACCATTTCACTGGATAGCAGTTAATATATCATATCAGAAAGGAGAACAAAATTCATTCTGTGAATTTCCTTCTTTCAGAAGGGATCCAGTCGTCCCTTACATTTGGGATGTAAGATTTCCTCTCTGCAGAGGAAAGCGTGGGGAATGAATCCAGCTGTCCCAAAGCGAATTGTAAGGGAGATACTTGGTAAAATTTCTAATCCATAGCTTCCTATTTGCTACTACTTGCCATCCCCCACAAATGAAACACAGATAAATGATCCAGAAGAGAAACTATAAACTGTTCATCCATGGGATCTGCAGAACATTCAGTGCTGGCAGTTCAGGTTATGGCTGCTCCTCCAGAGAACATGGGATTTCCTTGTTATCTTATGGGTAGGTGCTCTGTCTTCCTCTGGTACCTTGCACTCTCAGTCTGACTCTTCTCTCATGACAAAATCTCTCATCTTAGGCAAGGGTCTGGCAACTGAGTAAGTGTAGCCTTTTGAAAATATGCATGAGACTTCAAGTCAGTCACACATTTCCCTTTCCCCAACATTTTAGTTTTTCTAAGTCAATTGCATGTAATCAGTTAGCCTGGGATCAGAGGATGCTATACTCAGATGGAAAAAAGGTTGGCTGAGGCAACATGCCGTTGTGTTTGTGTCGCTGTCTGACAAGTAGCAAAGTCACCTGAGAGCTTCAGGGCTCCCACAGCAGCAGGCAGATTTTGTTTGGAGGCACTGCTGCTGTTTCAGTCTGGGATGCCAGCCTGCATTCCATTTCGGTCTGTGCTCTGTGTGTCATCAGGCCTGGCTGGTGTGCAGAGGTGCAAAGGTATGGTTTGCAGGTTTTGTACCCTTGAGTATTTTATATCAGCCTGCAGAAAAGTCAGTGCCTTGGCCAGGCTGTTCCATCCCATAACTGAAGAAGCAGCTCCACTAAAACTTATGCTGATGTCACACTCACTGGAATTCAGAACTTAGATCAATACAGGTTAATTTTTTTCCTTTTTTTTTCTTTTTTTCTTTTTTTTTTTTTTTTGATGCAGCTCTGAGTAGAGAACTGAGGAGGTGACATGATTAGCAGTATGAAGTGTACAATATATTTATTGCTACTTTACATTCTTCATCCAAATTAGTGTGTCTTCCACCAGCATTTAACACATCTGCTCTGCTATATTCTGGGTTTTAACAGAAAAAAATTACAGTAATAACTTTAGATCTATGAGTAATGTTTCTTTAGCACTATTTAAAATAGGGATGTCATATTTTTTTTATTATTATTATTTAAAGAATGGAGAGATGTTTTTTCAGTAGGTGGGAACACCATCTCACCAGTATAGAGATTGTTGTTGGCAGGTATCACACAGGGTAAGAGATATTCAGTAAGGAAGGTAGTGAAAGAGACCACAGTTTCTACTAAAATTAATTCTGATCTGGTGTCACTTGCCATGAAATAGATTAAAGATGTAAGACTGTTTTAATGCTGTCCAGGATTCCAGGAGTTAGGAACTGGAATCTGTATTGCAGCTCAGAAGTGAGGACTGAGGGTCAGTCTGTGCCCAGCAGTGTCCAAAGGGAGGGGGCCAAGAGGAGGGACTCAGACTCTTCTCAGTAGTGCCCAGCAATGGGACAAGAGGCGCTGGGCAGAAACCTGAACACGGGAATTCCACCTGAACATGAGGAGGAACTTCTTCATGGTGCAGGGACCGAACACCTCCACAGCTTGCCCAGAGAGATTGTGGAGTTTCCCTCCCTGGAGGTATCCAGGAACCATCTGGACACAATCCCAAGTGAAGTGCTCTAGGGGACCCTGCTTGAGCAGGAGGTTGGACTCAATGACCTCCAATGGCCCTTCCAAACTCAACCATCCTGTGATTCTATGGTATTTCAGTAAATATTTTTGGCACACAGTTATCCTCATGTCAGTTAAATCACAGCTCTGTTTTCAGTAAATGTGGGAGTTAGCTGGTTAAGTATGAGCTACCGAAAAGAAAAAATTTTGTACAGCTTTGTTGCATTTTCTTTGTAGGCTGAAAAGAAAAATGAATATTTCTTCAGAGCATATTTTCTAGTGTATAATGAACCAAATGTTGAACAGATGTACTTAAAAGTGTGGAAAAATCAAATGAAAGGCACATTTAGGATTTATAGAGTTGAAAACCAAAAAAAACCCCAATGGAAACAAGAAGGTTGATGAACAGAAAATATGTTGTTAATACAGAAATTTTTACTCTAAATTTAAAAAAAGGTTGGTTTCTAGGTCCCTAAACTGCAATCTGGAATTATATAAATTATGGTTAAAAAAATGATGCAACATTTCTTCTGAAAAGTAAAATTTAGCTCTAAAATATGTTTTTATATTCATTTTAAATAGTGCAGCTTCATAAAATAATACTTCTTCCAGGAATCATGAAACTCATAGAGGTCAGAGAGCTAAAAAACACTGGCTTTTTTCTCCCCACATTTTGCAATCATGCAATTAAGACTACAGATGACCAGAAAATAAGCCAGATTTTTAATTCAGTACCAATGCTTTGTCACAGCTGCTGCTGTAAGGAACCAGTGGGGAAAATGGCCCTGCAGAAGTGTAGTCTCCTCACCCAGGTATGGGAGTGTAACAGTGCACCATTTATTTCAGCAAGACAGCTGCATATTTCTGCAATGAGCTGTGGCCTCCATTCAGAAAAGCACCCCTGTTCTGGAAAGCAGCCTCTTTAGAGGATCACAGTTACAACAGCTCCACTGCAGAAAGCATTTCAGCCGGGGACTTGGGGAATTAAACACATGCTTAAGTGCTTTTCCTTAATAGGGGTACATTTAGACTTGTGAATTGAGGCTTGCATAGACCAGTAAACAAGGGAATTTTCAAACAGTTATCAGCTATCTGTATTAAGTAATCCACATAATGAGTGGAACTTTGGAGATTTATTTCAGCTGATACTGTGTCTTGTATGGGGGAAGAGATTCTGACATGAAGTTCTTCATTAAATCAACCCTGCAATCCAGAAATGTTCATTTAGGTAAAAAACTGCTAAATATGACTAAGTATTTTGTCTTCCTATCTCATGTGCTTCAGACAGTTAAATTAAGAGGCAAAATTGTTTGAGAGATGAGAACTGGAGCAGGCTTTGGTAATGATTTGAGTCCTGGCTTGTCCCATTAGTTCTTGCCATTTAGACAATCACTTGTGAACAATTCAAATTTAGACACCCAAGTAAGTGGCTTGATGTTTTCCAAAGTGCTGAGGAAGTTTGGTAAACTGCTATTAGTTTGATTGATTATACCGATATGACGATATATGATGATAGCCCATATTGCCAGTAAGAATTTACAGTTTTAGACTTTGTCTCCTCTACTTTGGGTTTGGCAAGTCCTTGGTGGACCTTCAGAATGTGTTGCACTTCACAGGCCTGAAGGAAGAGCAAGCCTGCATTTGTACCTCTGAGTGTGCAAAGCCTTGGCTGCTGAGTAAGGTTTTTCAGCAGATAGGTAAATATCAGAAATTTAGACTCTGACAAAATGAACTTGGGAGAGGATGTCCTGTGTCTAGTGTCAGGTTGTCACTGTGCTGGTGCTTCTGACAGAAATTGCACTGTGCTTCTCAGATACTGAGGAAGAGCACTGTATAGCCAAGAAAAGTGGCTCTCCATTTGTTCTTGTTTGTTGTTATTTTTCCTTGGTCCTTGTAACTGTATCCTCGGAGGCCAGCAGCTCCAAGGCTTTACTGACATGACACCTGGTTTCGGTCTGTTTGCTTTTGATTATGTGTTGGCTTTTGCTGCTAAGGATATTTGCAAACCTTGCCTTCAGGAAAGAATGATGAGTTATTGTCTGGTTTATTATTCAGAGTAGTAGAAGCCATGTCCCTAAGAGGTTCTGAACCTCCCTGTAAAGGGGTGATGCTGCATCTGTTCCATGCTAAGCTGTGCTGTCCTCCCAGGGCAGTACCTGAGTGATGGCCCTGCTGAATGATGACACTGACAGGTCCCAAGCTGGACAGGTGTCCTGAATGAAAAGGTTCTGATCCTGCCTGTAACCCAAATGGGAGGCAGGCACTCAGGTCACCCATCTCTCACCACCAGCTCCCAGACTGAGCTGTGCTTAAAGCTGGGAAGCTAGAGAGAAATGTGTAGGAAGTGGAAGGTGTTGGAAAAGGGATACACTTGAAGTTGTGGTAGGTATTGTGTCCCTTTTCTTCACTGGAACAGTCGAGAGAAATGGTGGGAAAGATGCTCCTGGGGATATTGCATCAAAGACAAATTGCTTCAGAAAGCTCAGAGGATAAGTGCAGAGGAGACCAGCTGTGCTTGTTGGAGAACACTGGGCTGCAATGTACATATCTGAGCCTCTTTAGAATTATTAAAGTAACTGGCAGGAGTAGAATAGAGGTGAGAATTGAGCCCCCTGTCTACATTTTGCTCACTAAAAAATTACAGATTTGTCTGTCCCCAGGCAGCATGTGTAATACTCACTATGTGCTAAAGCTAATTTTCTAACAGGGAGGGTTTTTTGAAGACACAATGTCTGTCATCTTTACCATCATAACTGGCAGTCATTTGCTTACTCAAATAATAGATTAGCTGGTCAATCTAAAAGCTATATTGTTCTGTCAAAGGGATTTTGTTTGAAAATTGAGGATGTAATGTGGTTTACTGGGGAGACACAGGGGTGATTTTTGAAGGCTGTAGAATCTAAAAGACCCACTGCCTCTGTCCATTCATTTATTTATGTACTTATTTTTTCAAATGTCAGCATTGATGGTTGCCATTTTCCCACTAATTTTGAAGAGCATTTATTTCAGAGAGACGTGTCAGCTTGATTCATTCTAAAAACACATAATTTAACATAGTATACCTAGATATTAACCTCACAGAACATTCAGAAATAAGGATGGGCTATTTATTAAAATTATAGAAAGAAAATTAATCAGATGCCATTTGGATACTGATGGTTGTCACAGTTAGACTGTATACAGTGTGTGACACAGCATAGCCATATTGTCCCTTTTATCGATACCACCCCTTTTCATTTATTATAGTCCCTTGTCACAGCTGCTGCTGTAAGAAATCAGCACATCATCCAAGGTGGCTGTTACATACCTGTTTGCAAAGATCTCTGTCCAAACAGACCTTTCTGCTCATTCCAAATGCTGAATGAAATAATGCCCCTGAACACAGGCACCAGACAACAGATTGAACTCTTTGTCTTTATGATTTGCAAGCTTGGCAGCTTTCTCAGGTATCTGCAGAAACTTTTGTACAATATGGAGCAGAAGAAAACTGCAGTCCTAATTTTGAGTTCTGTATGATCCCATTGCAGATAAGCGAGCACGTGCAGATGTTACGCAGATTTGTCTCATTGTATGTGGTGTCTTGGGAGCCTTCGGCAGCAATTCCTGTCGAGTCTTGACAGTGACAAAAATAGTTAAAGGTCATCTTTGAAAGTCCAGTTTTACTTGATTCCAGAGTTTCCTTTTCTCTTTCTTCTTCACTGTGAATCTCAGAGAATTCTTCATTTCTGTGGCTCTAGGGCTTGCTGTAGCTCTTATGTTTTAGTCACAAAAGGTGCTAAAAAATATAAAATATGTTATAATGTGTCATTATTACAAAGCTGACAGAGTGGTGTCCCCCAAAGGCTGTGGTTCACTGCTCTGAACATTAAAATGAACTTAAAAAGGGCACATTCTTTATCAGCCCTTTCCATGGTGACTCAATAGAACATGTTGAACATGATGTACAGTAAGTGATGTACTTCTGCTAGGAGGAGAATGGGAGTTGAAATACTCCACACCATTTTCAGAATGGTATTTATTCTTTTGTTTATATTCACCTTCATCCCCTCACAGGATCACAGTGTGATCGTGGGACCATAGGACAAGTGAGGTTGGAAAGAGCCTTAGGATGTTATTTAGGTAATACAGTGACGTATTCAGTGACAATTCAGAAACTACAGCAATGACTGCATCTCTTTCATGATCTTTGCTTTCCATTTGTCTTTTGAATCATGAAATCTTACAAATTCAATTACTTTTCAGATACTTCTTTTGAATCAGTCAAATAAAGAATTAAAACAACAAGCTTCTACTCTTTGATGGTTCTGACTCTAAAGTAAAAACATGCAAATGGGCTTGCATGTGAAGGTTCAGAATGTACTGTGTCTTTCTGAAGTTCAAAAAAAATCAGATCTAAGATCTGTATTTCATCCCTCACTCAGAAAAATGCAAAAGATGAAACCGTCAAATAGAAACACAGAATGGCATATTAAATTTAAAAAACAGGATCTTGCTGCTTAGCATTCAAGCAGTTTGTAGCTAACTCTAGTTTCTGTAGTAATAGCATCAATCTGCAAATAGTATTGCAGAGAGTGGTTTCAGCTCACCTGTTAATTCAGGCAAAAAATCTTACATTTGCAAGTCAATAACCTTTCAATAAGGTGCCCAGAGAAACTGGAAAGTGAATACTCTTCCCTATGAAGGATCAAGATTTGCATCAAGTGTCCTGGTTTCCCTGCAAAGCATGATGTGATGCAACAAGTGGAATCCTTTGCTCCAGATTTCACACTTCATTACTCACATATGCATTAATTCCAAGTTTGTTTTGCTTTATATTTTTAGTAGCAGACACAATTTAAAAGGGTCAATGTGACAGGACTGTCAATCCAGTACAATCTCATCAAAATGTTCACAATCAGAGCACAAGCATTTCAAAAAGTATAGAGCCCAAGATCGTTCCCTTTGATGATTGAAATTATGTCAGTCTGTTCAAATAAGGTTTGACATTAATTTTTTCAGAAATTTAGAACTTCTAAAATGCCATCTAAAAATATCATAAATTTGGGTTTATATGCTACATTTGTTTTAAAAAGCACTCAGGACAAACAGTTGATGCTTATTTAAAGCAGTTATAACTGCATCAGTTTGCAAAGTACTAGATTAACTTGGGGCACGTGAAACTATTTATACTGCAATTTTTTATGTTAGAAAAGTGTTGTCCTGCCAGTGATGCAATCACTTGGACAAGTCACTGCTATATCTATTATTGTTTGTCTATAAAATGGGATAAAAATGTTGATGACTGGTTGTTAGGTTCAGTTGTCATTTATTTGGAACAAGGATTGTCTTATGAAAGAAATATAAAGTTCTTGAAATAGATATTATGACATTCTGGCATGGGAATGTCATGTGTGTGTCACACCTGTCTCCTCCCAACAGGAAGAACAAGAGCTCCTCTTCAAAATGGCACAACCAGATATCAGCCAATTTTTAGTGGAAATGCAATGAAAATGGATTGCAAAATTTAGATGGTTTTTGCATTATAAAAAATGTCATTATAATAAATGGAAATTCATATGTTGAAATGCAAAATTAGCTGCTCTACCTTGTAATTTTGAGATGTGTACTAAGATATTTTCTTCCATCTGCAGGGTGAACCTCATAAAAGTATCTTATTTTCCTTCTCTTTAATTCCATGCCAGCTGATCATTGGCATCAGTACTGTGTCTGCTGGCTGAATCTCACCACTCTTTTTATTGCCTTTGTGAACATAAAAGCCCATTGGGCATCATGGGAATGGATGTACTGGACAAGAGAGTAATAGAGAAAAGACAGAGAAGTAAAATTATTTCTTAAATTTCAGTTTAATTTTTTTTTGTGTGTAGGTTGATAACTTGTTCTGGATATTTCTTCAGTGAGTACTTCCTAATATTTCTTGTGCCAAACACTGAACAGATGTATTTCTAGCCTGGATAAATTAAGAGACACACATTTAGGACATGAAGGTGGAAATTCAGAAAGCACTAGACAGCCAAGCTTTGAGCTGGAACTTTACACTGACAATATATTTCCTGCTATAGTAAAATGTGGCAATATCAGTCTGCCATAAATACTGAGAACCTAGATTTCCAGTAATCTGAACATCACCTTCACCATCACCTCCCTTGCCCTCCAGGCTCATGCATTTGTCCAGACTGAAAGTGAAGTTCTCAAGTCAGAGAATATGAGGTACCACCAGCACCCCTTGAAGCTGGTGCGACCAAGAATCAAAATTGTATGCATTTAGTACAAAAACTCCCATTAATGGCTATTTCAGTCTCTAATTCTCCATTGGCACTCCTGGAATGTCTTCCAGTATCACTTTAGCTGCCTCAGGAGCCTTACAACTGCAGGAGAAACATTTTTCATGGAGCAGGGAGTAAGTGTCGAGTATTACTTGCAGGTTTCATTTGGAGGAAAGGCCATATAAATGAAGCTGAATCTCCAAAATTTTAAATCTCTCATAGGATTATAGGAATTTGAGTTATTCTGTAGTCAATATTGCTTTGCAAAGGCTGGATTTCCAGATCTCCTGGAATCCACTGCTGCACAAAAACTTTGTTGAAAGAAGCAATAAAATCACAGTAGTGTAATAAAAAGATGAGAGTAGAAATTAAAATACGATAGTATTTTAACTCCCTGAAGCCAGCCATGTCATTTCTCACTGGGCCACTTTTGTACAGGAGCAGACTTCTACATTTCCTGTGCACTAATGAACGCATCTCCATGCTCACACAATGACAGGAACAAATGTAAATGACCATGAACCACATGGAATAACCACAGTGCCCAGCTGCTGCAGGCTTCCTTTCAGTAGCACCCATGGGATAATAGGACAGGTGAGGCTGGAAAGAGCCTCAGGACATTAGCTAGGTAATACAGTGACATAAAATGTGCAGGCATTGACTCAAAACAAGAAAGAACAAATTCAAGATTAAGTTTAAGTATGATTTAAAGTCAGGAGGTAACTTAGGTGAGGAGTAAGTGTGCTGGAGAGAGAGTTATCTGAGCAGGGCTTCTTTCAGAGTGAGACCTTCCTCTCCTTTGGCATGTGGCACTCAGCACCAAAGGCACTTTCCTATGTGTGGATGAGGCTTCCTGGCAGTACTGCCATGCAGTGTGCCATTCCAAGACTGGAAAGTTAACCTGCAGAAGTGCAAGTTATGCACCAGTAGCTGAACAAAATTTGAGGATAGAGCAAAAGGTCTTAGAAAATGATAGCACTGATAAAAAAAATATTTCAGGCCATTGACTATTATCTTATATGGTAAATGGAATTGCTACCTGCTATGAATAATGCAGTATTTTGATGGGCTATCTGACTATTCAATGTGCAGAGAAATGTGATTTTGACATGATTAGCAAAAGAGAAAAACATTTGAGAAAGCCATCTAATCCTGCTTCCTCCTTTTAGCTCTAGAGAACCAGAGAAACAGTAGCATTTGAAATCGCGATTTCCTCTTTTGTGTAATTATTATGGGAGTTGGAATGATTAACAAAACAGAAAACAAGCACTTAGCAGACACATAAAAACTGTTAAATAGACAGAAAAAACACTTATGCTCAGTATTTGCTCTGCTGTTCGCGGTGCAATTTCAGAGACACTACCTCAGCATTACTATTTAACACATGAGTTTTAAAGATCCAAACAAGAGCAGACAGGTTTCATTAACATAGGAGGTCCCTGAAGAAATAAATATTTATTAAACTTTCAGTGATGTAAAAGAGTGAGTTTTTTTAACCACACTTCCAGGGTTGTTGTACTGCCTGCCAAACACATACCTGGTGAGCTATTTAGAAACTTCCTGTTCCACATGCTAATTAACAGTCTATGAATTTTAACTTAAATCAGGGTCACATAGCTGAAATATATTTCAGAGGAGGCCTGCATTTGTCATTCAAAGACATTGCCAAGGTTTTAAGGCCCTGCTATAAAGTGGATTTCACAGCTTGAAAAACTAGTTCTCCAATAACAACTGGGTCAAAACTGGGAGGAACCCTAATGCACTGAGTCACATGAGGTGCATTAGATGTACTTACACTTGAAATCAGAGTTAATCCAAAACTGGAACATTCAACATAAACTTCTTTACATCCTTGTAGGCAAGGCACTGTGGCCTTGGATTCAGACCCCAACAAGATCGTGGAAGATCATTTTTCTCTGCTTTAGGTTACAGTGAGATTCACAGAACACATAGCAATATAGCTGGGCAAAATACTCCTCTTCAGTGCATCTGGGCACTGATCTGCTTTTTTGGAGGGAAGAGCAGCCAAGATGACTGCAATATCTTCCACCAATGTTCAGTGATGCATTGACAGAGTCATATCCAAAGCAATGCTGTAGCACCACAACTCCCTCTTCCTACTACTTGCTCAGCTGCGTCTTGCAGACAAATGTCTTCTTGATATGGAGATACTTTGATTAGATTGTCTTTAGAAAATATTTTTAACTGTTTGCTAGATGCAGTGTCTGATTTCCAAATGCCATTTTTCCTTCTTTTTTTCCCTTCCCCTCAAGTACAATTAACCCTGGAGTAGTTACTACATCAGAGCTTTCCAAACAAGGTGATCAAGGTGTCACTGTATAAATTGTTATTACTTATCTATACATATCTTAATGTCTTTGCATCTTAGTAATTTAAAAATATATTACTTCATATTTTATAATTGATTTGGAGGTTAAGATTCACTTATTAGTAGTAAATATCATTCTGTCCTTTCCATCATGTATCACTTCCCCATTATTTAGCTGCCATCTTGAGGATTTTCCACCCTAAATATGGGAAAATGAGTTTACTTTTTGCAAATTGCAGGCTCAGCTGTCTAGGAAAAGGGAGCCACATCGATATAGTATGGCTTTTTTCCTGATGGTCCAGGTGCATATTTAACTTCATGTGAGTATCTGGGGAGCCAAAGGACCCAGAATCAGAAATGGGAGGAGAATGAACAATGGTAATCCAGGAACCCAAAATTAGGCCAAACTTGAGTTAAAACCAGTCAGAAAAAAAGTGAGAAGGATGTGGAGGAAGTGAATCTGGGATGTCAAGTTAGATGAAAATGTTGAGATTTACAGCTTTTCTTGTGACCTTAAGTAGGGAGGAGGAGGAAGAAAGGGAGGGATGAAGAAGGTAAAAGAGGTATGGCAGCAGTTGCAGGAATCTGCTGGCCCTCGTTCCAGCTGCTCTGGCCACATAGCACCTGGGATTCCTTCCTTGGCAGCTGTAGCAGTAACAAAAATGACTTTTGAAAGCCTTATTGTAGCAAAATTTATAAGGCTACAGTTGTTTTTCTCTTCCATCATTCTGGAAACTACCAACTCTTCTTATGGAGTAGCTCCTAACAAGAATGACCCTTGGATGTACAGAATGAAGATTATTAAATAACTATGTGGAAGCTGTATTACCTCCATATTTAGTACCTAAGATCACATCAGCATCATTAGGTCAAATTTTGACATCCACAACTGGAAAAAAAATTGGGCAGATTTCAAAGAGAATCTACAAGGATAATCCAAAGAGTAGGGAAATATGTTTTCCACTCTGAAAACAAGTTCACCCTACTTCTTCCATTAAACAAGAAATTAGGTCTTTAGAGTAAGACTTACAGGTATACAAGAAAAGTCTTCTGGGGGTATAGACTGGTTGCTCTGTCTGGCTGCTAACAATCTAGCAAGATCCAAATACTTAATTTAAATCTATAAGTAGTTATTTTAATTCACTTTAAGGCCTATACTTAATAATTACATAGATTCCCACTGATTCCAAGATGATGAGAAATGCAGAGTCATTGGTTTCTGTTTGGTTTCTCCATATCAGTCATGATTCTAAAGCTGCCTCTTCTATCTTCTCTCAGTCATCTCCTTTCCAAGTTGAAGACTAATAGTCTAACAGATCTTGCATCTAATGAAAATAGTTTCAGGTACTTGGTAATTTCTGTAGACATTGTACACTTTCTCTTTGTTTTATCTTTGTTTTCATTGGATGGATGGATGGATTTGGCATGATGATGATTTCTAACAGTTTTCTACTATTTTCTTTTGCTTTTTGTTTTGTTTTCCTGGTCCTCTTTGTGTTTTAACTAGATAAGCAAGATGCTGATGATTTCAGAGAACCTTTTACAACAGGTTTGACCCATATATAATAATCTTTAAGTAGCTGTTCTCCCCCCCTCCATTGTCCTGCATTGCACTTACTGACATTGAGTTATGTTTGCTGCTCAGTTGCTCAGACATTCAGTTCCATAAGATTCTTTTGCAGTTGCATTGGCTCTGTGACCTTCTGCAACACCAGCTGAAGAGTCACAGAGGTCAGCACTAGAGGAATTAATTTGCTAAACTGGATGTCAGCCATATGATTATACATGTGTGTCTACACGTGTGTGTGTGCTCATGCACCTCTCAAAGGATGAGGCTGAAGCTCAGGATTGCTTTCAAAGCAGTCTGGTTTTGAGTCAGAGCCAGGACTGATCATGGTTTGCTCTTGGGGATATGCATTCTACATGGTTCTGAAAAATCCTGGCATGGCGCAAGAGTATATGAGATCACAAGAAATATATTAAGTAGTCAGGGGAAGAAAAATAAAGGAACTACAAGGCTGGGGGTACATAATAGATAAGAAGGAAAAAAATCAGCTCCTAGTCCAGTCCCAGGTGATTTGTACTGTTTATTTCTTCAGGTCTAAGATTGTAGATGGCCACCAACTTCCTCCCAGTGTCCCTGGATTATCCTCTGTGTGCAACAGCCTCCTCCTGGTGAAGGCAGAGCTGACAGGCTGTAGACACCCGCGTTGTCCAGAGCACTCAGCCAGCAGCCTGGGGCAGACCTTGTCTGGGGGTGATGAGTGGGCCCTGAGGAAAGGAGAGATGCACCCAGAGTACATTTTGGATCTTTGTAGTTGGGCAATAGTGCTGCCACCCAGTTTTGTGAAGAGACAGGCTGTAAAGCGTTACTCTTAAGAGGAGGGAGGGCAGTTGTTGTATCGTCTTCTCTCCTTTTGTACTGTTACTCCTTTCATTTCCAAATTTTTGTAATATGATTTTAGAGTAATACAGTGATTTTGAAATCCCTCTGAAGTTTCCAACGACTTTCACTACTGGAGGAAGAAATGCCATTTGCTGTGCTGCCACCTAGTGCTTAGAGGTGCTGCTTTGTTTTTTTTTTTTATTTTTGATTTTGAGTGCATTCATGCTTTTTCTTTTTTTTCCCCCCTCTTGCTTTTTAATGTTCTCTTTCCCAGAAAACAGCACTGGACTTATAAATCAAGCCTCCCTCTTAGACTGGAAAATAAAAGTGCATCTTGATCTGAATATCTGCTGCAGAGAATTTGGGAGACAGACAATGAAGAGACGGTCTCCAGTTAGGAGGAAGTTCAAACACTTCTACAGAGGAGTGGGATTAATGAGGGACAATCCCTACAGCCAGGACAGCTGTTATTCTGAACAGTCAGTTTTCATCTGTTGTTTTCTTTGCAGAATACTTTAATCTATATCCATTGACATTCATTTGGTGGGAAATTAAACTTTCTGGATATCTATAGAAGCAAGCACAAACGTGTTCACTGAATTATTTTTTTGTGTATAACAGGTATGATACAAACCACAGTTCAAACTACTCCCTGAGGTTAAACAGCCTTATAGAGAAGAAATCATAGAAAAGATGCATAGCATGTAACATACAGCAGAGAGCAGTGTTAATACAGTTTCCATTGTGGTCTGTTCTATTTCCAGGCTTTAATATTGTTATGGTCCAGGATAGGCAAATGGAATTAGGAAAAAATAAACCCCAGCCTGTTTTGTTCCCCATCTTTTGGGGTGCCTGTGGAGTCTGTATGTAGACACTTGTAAGACCCAGCAAATCCTGCTGAACTATATCTTTAAAATTTAACAATACACAGGGGTCTAGCTGGAATTTACACCCCCTTAGCCCCCTTTAGAACTGTAAAATCTTGGATTGTGTAAGATTTCTTCTGCCCCCTTCCTGAGAGGTTGGCAGTTTTTTGCCAGGAAGGAGAGGTGGGATCCATACATGTTGCAGGGTTTTATAGTCCCTCTGCACTTGCTGGGGCTGGCCCAGGTTTAGTGCTTGCCCTTGAGTATTCCTGAATTTTCAGTGAAAAGTCTGGGGAGCTAATGGGAGGACTGGTGGCTACTGTCAGTTTTGTTGACATGTGGAAAGGGGCCAGCTCAAAGCTGCCATTTCAGAGTGGAGCAGGCCTGGCCACCTTCTATTTCAGAGGAAGTAAATAAAGCGGAGGAATGTGTTTTATTTCTAGTGAAAGCTTTGGCAATATTCTTGCCTTGTCTGGTGGTTCAGTGATGTTTTGAGTGCATTGCCTGTTTTTCTGGCCATAAACTCCTTCACAGCTTTCTTGTACTTCATGCACTGATGCCTTATTCTTGTGATGATTTCTGCATGGTGGATCTGAGCCCACATTCTGTTTACACTTCAGCTGGAGATATAAAGAAAGAGCTTAAAGCACAGGTTTGTATCTATGCCTTGCTCATACTTCTCATGAGCAAAATGCATCTAGAGAGCCAATGGTCTTCAATGTTTTAAAATAAAGTGTTGGTTTTTATCACCCCTTGATTTTTTTGCAAAAGGAATGACTATATAAAAGCAATATATTCCTAGCTGATATGCATTCCATAGCTACTTCAGATGAGATTTACCTTCTTGTGCTTTAAAAATTAAATGTAATTTATTTTAAACTAGAAAAAAATGAAGAGAGAGCAGCAAAAGGAATAAAAATCTTAATCAAGACTTTACCTAATGGTTTGTACATTCTTCTAAGGAGGTAAACAGGAAAAAATAAGACTTTATCAGAAAATTATTTTTATGATTAAAATGTTTCCTTATTTGTCAATATTTGTGCACTTAACTTTAAATACTTAAGCTCCACCCTTACCCTCAGGAGCTGATTCTGCTGCACGTGAACTTTTCAAATCTAAAGGAAAGGAAACATCTGGTGTATCATCTGGTCAAAAAGGCTGTACACACTGCACTGCAATAAGTCATGGCTATACATTTTGATGGTTTTATTGCATATATGAATAATGCATTCTGCTTTGTCTACATATTTGTCATTATAATGTTCCTGCTAAAATTAACCTGCAAATCACGATGAGGAAATATAAGAATCAATAAATGAATCAGGTGCTTCACTAATGGTTTGACATCTGAACATGAGAGTCAAAGATGTCTGTGTTTGGAAAGTATTGTCCCTTAGTAATTGTTAGTACCTCTTGGAAGATTAATGTGAATGTGTCCCTTAATGCATTTGGTATATCATCTGTATCTTTACTAATTAATGACATAACTTGCATGTCATAAAGTCTAACATTTAAACTATCTCATCCAATGTCACTTACCTTGCAAATGTTCTCTGAAGAACAGTGGCAGATTTCAAATCCTTCACAGTCCTGTGGATGAAGAGTGGTACCAAGACTTGGGAAACTGATGTGGCCTCTCCTTCTAGCTTCATGGGCATCCACAGCCTGGACTAACACATTGGGTCCTGCGAGCAAGGACTGATTTGTGTGTGCTAATCAAATGTGTTTCCAGACTTGGACACATAAAGGGTGTGAGATACTGGTGTGCCTGTATTTCTGTTAATGAGGCTTTTTCCTTTTAAAGAACTGGAAATAAGTTTGATCAGTGTGAGGAACAATTTTAACAGAGGTTAGAATGTATTATGCTATAGAATAGGCCAAAATAAGCATTTCTGTTAAAAAGAAAAAAAACAAAATAACAAGACAAAAAGACAGACCTACTGAAAATATTGTATAATTTTTTGTTGCATAACAAAAAAATCATGAAGCCCAGGCCTTTGGGCACCTGCTCTCCATCTGAACTGACTGGGCACTCGGAAAAATACAGAGCTCTTTGTGAAACCAGTCTGTAGTACATGGCCAGTAAAGCACATTCTTCATGGCCAGAAGGCCCACAAAGATAATTTTATAATTAATGAAAACCTAGGTGGTAAACATTGAAAGTGACAGCAAAATCTTGAAGGAATTTTTGTTGACACAAACAGGTGCAGCCAAGTCTTTCATATCCCTAGGTCATAATTAATCATCAAACCAATGCTATTAAATTGTATTTAAGAACTTGTATTTATTGAGTCTTTTCCTTGAAGGTGATTTGTATATTTGTATATTTTTGCATTATTCAACAGCAATCTCAGAACAGTCACATACAACCTGCATTTAAAAGGCTTGCAGGGGTTTGTCAGATCAAGACAGATAAAGTATACATGACTAATGTCATTTTGTAGTGCTTAATACAGTTAATCCTTAAAACATGGAACCAGGAAACCCTTATTCATACTGGTATTTGAAACCTGTAAGCAATCTCATGTTTCTAATGCTGATTTTCTTATTATTCCACAAAGAAAACAGTACCAAGGCCCTTTTCCTGGAATATTACTTGAGGCTATTCAGAAAAAAAAAACACAACAGGAAATTTGGCTCTTTAGCCCTAATAATGGTCTCTTTATTGAATGGAGACTTGCTTTTTTTTTTTTTTTTTGTTAAACAGATTTTCTTATGAAAGGGTTAGAAGTGAATAAACAACAAGTTCAAGCTCATCAGATTTCTTTTGATTTATGTTGACCTTGAAAGAGAGAGAGGTCATGCTGTTGGCAGGCAATAAGAACTAATCTGTTACTAAGTGAGTAATTAAAAGTGAGGCCTTATATATTTTTGTAATGAGTTGACAGCAATTCCAGCCCCATGTCATACGGTTGCTCTAATCAACATGGTCATTGCACTTTGTGCCAAATGAGAAGCTTATAAGAAGTCAGATGACAAACTCCAAAATATGCAGTTCTTTCAGATGAATAGACTGACTATATTAAAGATGAGGAAAAACTGCAATAAAAATTAATGTCAAACTGATGTGTGCAATTAGGAACTTTACATTTTTCTAATGAATTGGAGTGGATGCTTATTAGTATTCTCAACTGCAAGAAGTGAAGTTTTACTCAAGAATAAAGATAATATGCACTTTGGCAGCTGAGTCTACTGCATAAGTGGCAAGACTTAAGAATGTTCTGACATCAGACATGACAGTATTGACTTCCATGTCACCAAATAACCTAAAGAATGGTCCATATTTCAAGATGCATTAAGAAGTCTGGTTTTTTAAGTTCAAGGAAATTTTCTAAATTGATTCAGGGTCTGAATATTCCTGCAAAGTACTGAATGACTTGGCCCTAACCCAGCAAAATGTAGTAGCTATATCTTCACCTACTTTTAAGAGTGGTCTGAAGGCTGGGATTGAGGCCAAACTCACTGGTCCCTCCCTCATGCTTTTCACTGGTAGGGGAGTGCTGAATTCAGGCTTAGAGACAAGTGGGATGAGAACCTCAAATTTGTCCTCTGTGGTTTGTACCTGATCTGGCAAAGACTTCACAGAAGCATTGTTGAGCAGGCAGGCTGTCCTGGAGAGTGGGTAAGACAAAGTAATGGATGGGATGTCCCACAGAAAGATTCTAACATCGTCTACTGCGAAGAGTGGTGGAATTTACAGGCTGTTGAGGCTGATGGAGCACCTTGGGTCTCTGCCTCTGTCAGAACCAGTTATCTGAGTGTAACTGCTACCTTGAACACCTGCTTAACTTGTTTTCCTTTTTCAGATAGCAGGACTTTCATGCACAATGTGCTCTGAGTTTTCAGACATATGCCCAAGCACTTTTCGAAATTTAGGCAGACCCTGGCAATAGTGAACCTCCAAAATCAGAGGTACTGGCATGTGCTGCAGGCAGATCATGGAAGTACTTAGCATACTTGTACTGAAAGCATATCCATTTTTTCCAGCTATACCACTTGGTCTAGTTAAAGTATTACCTTACACAGCAAGTTTTGACTTACCAAAAATAGGGAAGAATGATCTGTCCCAGAGAAATTATAAAAAGTCTTTCACTTTTTATTCTATGGAAGAATTTGGTTTATGTTTCTCAAACATCTGTCTTCTCTTGTTTAAGAAACCACTTAAAGGAGAAACTTTGGTGAAGATGTAAATGTTAACTATGAGGAGGTTTTTAGCATCACTATCAAATGTGGTGCAAAATCTGCCTGTCTTTGAAAGAACAGGAAATGCTAGTCTCATTCACAGATTTGTTGTCAAGTTTACTAAAATATAGTTATGGGTCTCACTTGAGTTTTTTAGTTTTGATTTTTATTTCTTACACCTCCATTAACAAGATATCCATGCTACTTGTATTTTAAGGTCTCATGTCAACAATCACACAGCTCATGGTTTGTTCTCATGTTGCTTATAGCCATACGAGATTGAATTATTTAAGCTTAAAATCTGGTGTTGCTAAAGGTGGGATTAGATGGGTATCATTACCCATAGGTCAGTGGCTCTTGGGGCCACTTCTTTTGCCTGATTTCCTTAAATTACTGAGCAGCTTCTCCAACAAAACATCGGAGCTACAAGTGCCCACAAAGCAGATTTCGCATTATCCACTCATCGCTCATTTTGGCTTGAAGTTCTGTTATGTGTGATAAAATCTACAGAGAAATATGTGAGATGGGTGTGATTGACATCAGAGTCAGGCCAAAGACATTTCCTGCGAGTGGCAGCAGCACAGTTGTGTATCTCAGCCAGCATTTGCTCGGGTTCAGGACGATTGTGAAACAGGCTGGAACTGCCCGTGAATGGGCGGCTCTGCCGAACAGATGGTTACAGCAAAGGCAGCCAAGGGACCGTGCATGAGCATTGTGTGCTTGTGGGGCATGAGCTGCAGCCAGAAATGTCTATAAAGAATCTGCCCTAAGCTTTCTGGTCCAAGATTAAGCAGATATGTCATTTCTAATCCATTTTTGGGGTAGACTTCTGAATTATTAAAAAAGAATGTTTCTGCAGCTGTTTCTGCAAAGAAAAGAAAAGAAAAAAATAGACGTCCAAAAGAAAAGCTCAGCAATGTGGATCAGGGAGCTCAAAAGGGCTGGTTTTTTAGAAGTGCATTTTTGTATTTCCTAGTTAGACCTTTGGACACCAGCCAGCTTTCTGCTGAGTAGGTTGGCAGAATTTGGATACACAACAGTCTGCTGCCTTCCATACCCCCCCTGCCATGTGTAGTGTTCCTGCTGCATAAAGCCATTAGTGACCAGATTACAGAAAACATAGGGCTTTGTTTCAGAGCTTTTATTTGTTGTTCCATTTCCTGTTTCATTTCTATTTAACCTCTGCTCTTTCTAGTTCAGACATAGTATCAAAGTGAATTTGGAAATGAACTTCATATGGATAAGAATGAATTGTAAATCACGCATGCAATATCCAGTATCGCTTTCTTTGGTAGAATAAAAGTTACAATTATTTTTTAATGAAAATAATATATTTTATTAATTGAATTAGTTTTAATAACAGTAAATTTCTCCTTCCCTCTTCCAATAGCTTTTTTCCAACAAAACTATCCTCAAAACTAACCAAGATCTGCAAATCTTTTGGGGCAAGTAATCTTTGAATTACATAGCTAGGACCTGTAATGAACTGGGCAACGCAATGTTTTGTTCCTCACTTAAGGTCTTTTTCTATTGTAAATGTATCTCACTGTTTGGATAGCTGTGTACAATATCAGAAAATTACCTGGAATTAGATGGAAGGTAGCCTTTCCAGAATTACAAAATTGGGAAGAAATATGTAGGAGGATCTCTCCGAGCATGGTCAGAGGGAAGTGCAGCTACTCTTCACAAGTAAATCTTCTTGAGGTGTTCCTTTTCTGTAAAGCTCCATTAAAATTGATTGTAACTTGGTGTTACATTGTTATTAATCTGTTTATGATATTAGGAGTTGCCATACTGACTCTGGTTTTAAGTCCAGGGGATGCATCTGGGACATCGAGTTTCAGATGTTTCAGAGAACAAGGGAAGACATGGCACTGTCTTACCCATCCATAGATTTTATTTTATCTGTTAGTACTTAACAGATTAGGGCTGATACTCATTTTCTGATATCTTCACATAGTTTTTATTGTTGTGTTATGGGACTATTGCTTCCTACATAAATATGTAGCTGCTTTTTCATCTAACTTCTCAATATTATTATCTTTCTGTAAGAAAAAGTTCCCCAATCAGTCTTTCTATATATAGACATTTCTTTTTACTGCATTTCAATGTCCCATTAAAAATATTTTTTAATATTGGTTTTAATATTTTAAAAAATATTTGTTTATGTTACTTTGTTTATAAAATTTGTTTATGTTACTTACATACTTTTTCCTGTGTTACAAAACATGACACAAAGATCTTGGGTTTCTGGTACATTATTAAGTTTTTTCTTGCTGGTCTCCTTTTGGAGATAAAGCAATCCAAATCTTCTCTAGTTCCTTTCACAGGTTTTCCAGGGCCAAGATTATTGCTCATATTCTTTGCCCTCCTCTTTTACATTTTCAGGGCTGTGTCTCTCTGTCCTTTTCCTTTTCACCTCTCTGTTCTGCAGGATCCTTTGAGTCAAATATTTAGCCTATCTAGGATATGTTCTTGCTGTACTTTCCTATAAAAATTCTCTACTTCGTCCCATTCCTTGTGCAAAATGACATCTCTGTCGCTTGTGTGCAGTGTAGTTGAATTGTGTACAGTGGATCAAAGGTCATTTCTCTTCGAGTTTATAAACCTGTAAGTATAAAAAAATCGAATATAAGAATCTATATTTTTGTTTCAGTGCATAATTAAAGTGCATATTAAAACTGAAATAGCTTCTATTGCATGTTGTCAGAAAATTGCGTATTTTCAAGGTAAAAGATGAAGACTGGTGCAGCAAACTAATTGTGGCCAATGAAGTGAAGGGAGGATGAGTCAGTTGCTTTTATGGCAGATTGTGCTGTTCATAGGATGTCCTGTGGCATTTTGTCCAGCTGGAGCTTCTAAATAAACCTATAATTATATATAGAGACCTGGAAAGACAAGGAGCTCACAGTGTTGGAAGTAATGGCTGTTCATTGATATTTATCATTAAATGCCTTCAGACTGAAGGAGTCACTCACTTTAGAGGACTACCTGAACTGCTAGTCTTTCTCAGGTGTCTGAGCAGTATTTTATTTGAATTATAGGAAGTGAATATTTTGTGCCTGTACAAAAATGAATAAAGCCACCTTTCCACTAAAATGTCATTTACAGCTCCTGGCCTTACATTCAGGTTGTGTGAGATACAATCTCACATAAGAGTTTCTGACTAGAGCTACCTTTCCCAAAAGCTTTCTCATGAATTAAAGGCTTGGAGGTTTGGACAATCATAACAAGGAACATTTTCTTCTGTGTCTTTGGCTCTTGTACTTTTGAAGGACGAAGGAAGGACTTTTGAAGGATGTACTTTTGGAGTGTTTTCTGTCAGGCTTGTTGGCTGTTTCAAGACCTGACTACCACTAATTTTTTTACTTTGGTATTATAGGTGAAGAAAGCGATAAGCTGGATTCACAGTGCAGGCATCAGGACTTCTGCACACTGCTACATTCAAAAATTGCAATCCATTAGATACAGATCTTCTTGTGAGTGCCATGGGCAGAGTGCCCAACAGCTTCATTGGAGTCTGGTGGGACATTTTCCATGGCTTGTGCTGCAAACAACACCACAAATTCTGAGGAATTAATGGTATTTTATTGTGTCTGTTTCAGCCCTCCCCCATTAGCACTTGGATATAATAATTTTTCTTGACCTAGCAGGCGTCTTTGTGGATAATGAGGAGGTATAGCTAACACACAATAATAATAATGATAATTCACCAAATTAGCAGATCTTTGCTGTGTGGATTCTATACATGCTATGAGGATTCTGGTTTTCTGCCCTTTAAGTTGAGTTAAGAACGTGTTCTGCACTCTGTTTTGTCTGTGGTGTGTTGCTTTCCTTGAAATGAGCTTTACAAAACAGCGGAGTTCATAAATCTTAATTTGAATTAGGTTCTTGAATGTTTTTTGCTTGACAAGTGTTGATTCCTTAGTGCCATCTACTAATGAAGTCTGTCTCAAGAGCAGTGAGAAAAATCAGTTTATGGGTTTGGATTTCACTATAATGAAACTGACACCCAGTCAAGAAACTAGGAGAAAGCAATATTCTAATGACAAATTATTCTCATCATATAAAGAAACAATTCAAAAGGAATTTGCTGAAACTGAGTGAGAACAGTGTGAAGCCTTGCATTTAGGACAGTGAAAATCCAACACAGAGATGTAATGGGAAATCTAAAAGGAAAGGCCACAGGAAGGACCTTGAGAGGAACCTTGGGATTATTGGTTCACAGCTTACCTTTAAGTCACCTGTGTAATGTCTTTTCAAAACCACCAAAACTATCTCTGGAATAAATCTAGCAGAAATGTAGCAATAGGAAATAGTTGTTTTCCTAATTTGCCATTCACGAGATCTCATTTGGATTGCCATCCAGTGAGGAAAATTATTCTTTGAAAATGACTAGAAAAATTTTGAGTTGCCCAGAGGGGAAATTAAAAGAAATGAAAGATCTAACCTAAAATCTTACCCTATCCTAGTCTAAGAAAGAGAACCATTATGAAAGATTCAGTAGTTTATAAATTTCTTTTTGACAAGAAGGCAAACAGTAAACTGTTACCACTTTTGGCTGAGATAAGGCCAGAGATAATCAGCTGACATGAATAAAATATGTTTGCATTAAATTCTATAAATTCTTATTGTAGGATAATTTAGCATTTGCACAGGTGAGGTTTTATTGGTTGTAGAATCTCCATCATTAAAATTTTTAAGAATGCAAGAGTGTCAGAGACATTCTGAGTTTACTAATCACAGAATGGGTCAGGTTGAAGGGCACCCCAGAGCGTTATCTGGTCCAACCTTCCTTGACAAGGAGGATAATCCCAGAGCTCAAGGCACTCAATTGTGTCCATATGGTTCTGGAAAATCTCCAGTGTGGGAGACTCCGCAAATTCTCTTGGCAATCAATTCCAGTGTACTGTCACCTGCACAATAAAGAAGTTCTTCCCTATGTTCAGGTGGAACATTCTGTGTATCAGTTTCTGCCCATCGCCTCTTTTCTACTGCTTGGCACCACTGAGCAGGATCCATCCTCTTGTCACCTTCTCTTCAGATGCTGATACACATTGGCACATGTATGTATATATACATTGATATGCTTATTTTTCATAGCTAGGAGTTAAAATAGATCTCTTGTGCTCCCTCATTGTCCAACATTTCTGTGGTTTAGTTTCTATGATCTTAACATTTTAAAGGTGTATAAAAACTGTGCTTGAAATGCAGCATTGAAAAAGGATGAGTTAGGCCTTGTGAGCAGGAGTCATAGTGGCTTCTGGGCATCAGAGGGAGAGGCAAGAACTTCCAGTTTAGGCATCCATCTTTGATGATGTTTGTGTTGAGCTGACCCAGAATGACAGATCATTCCTGAGTATCCATATTGAAGTACCACTGGACTCACCTTGAAATTATTTATGTTATGTGACTTTACATTCAATCTCTTTTTATTGCTCTGTAAATGAATCCAGTGGAATTAGTCATACATAAGGGACCTATCTTTTGGGACATGGTTTGTTCTGCTTGTGAGGGGTGGAGAATCATTGGTTAGTACAAGGCTTGCAATGTCATCTAGCTGGATCTCAGTGATGCAAGCTGCAGTGGATGATTTGTTGCTAATGACTCAGATATTGTTTGCTTTTGGCAGGTCTTCCATTGAGCATATTTTTTTTTCCTTCATATCTGGTTATTGTTGGAGTCCAGGAGTTCTCCTCTAGCAGCAGGTTATCCTCTGGATTTACTTCCCTTTTTGTTCAGGGCTGCACATGAAGTTAATCTTACTTTTCTGGGCTTTTTATCCAGCTATTTACCAAAAAAATTCCCTTTGAAAGAGTGCTAAAACTTCCCTTTGAAAGAGTGCTTATGCCTTTTTATGTTATTTCTTTACTGTTGGCATACATTAAATTATCTTCTACTAGTGGTTCAGGTCTTACTTTATTTGTAACTGATATGTATTAAATAACTTCTGTAACTTATGAAAATACAATGTCCTTAAAACCAGCTGTTCCAAATTTCAATAGCTTTGTCTGCAGTATGATAGCCATTTTCAGCAGAAGATGTCTGCTTATTATTGTGAATGTCTCATTAGGAACTAATTCCTGTTTCACTGTAAATATGTAATACTTTATTAATAGATTTTGCAAGGCTGTGTGAAGAAATGAAAATCAGGGCAGGTGGAGTGGGGAGGTGGCTCTATAAGGACATCAGCAGGACTCCAAGGACCTTGCTCTTGTGTAAATCAACCAAATGTTTAAACACCTTACTGGGTTTCAAAACTACTGTAATATAGTAAACACCCATTAATATTTCAGTGGCATAAAATATGTTTACTCAGAAGCCAT
The DNA here is from genome assembly GCF_028551555.1 of Melozone crissalis. Lineage (NCBI taxonomy): Eukaryota > Metazoa > Chordata > Aves > Passeriformes > Passerellidae > Melozone > Melozone crissalis. The sequence goes on along the minus strand of NW_026535796.1, from coordinate 41,946,737 downwards.
TAAGAATAATTAAAACGGATTTTTAATTGATCTTCTTGACTTCACATCTGTCTGGCCTTCTATGGTGCTTTGCTTTCACACATTCACAGAGTTTCATAAAGAGCTTGGGCGGATGCAAGGCCATGCTGCCAACAACATCCATGCCCAGCTTTGCCCTTGCCATGTGCTCCTGCCTCTGGCTTTACACCAGTTCCAGCTCTCAGGAGGCCGTGGGAAAAGCTGAAATCTCATCCAGAAGAAATTTAACTGAAAATTAAGAAGTGATTTAAATAAGATTACTGATATGATCTGATGTGCATTGAAATCGAATAATTGCTAGGGCTGAGACAAAGTATGGGCCAGGACTGCAATAGGACCTGCAGAAAAGGGTGGCACTGACCCATTTGCAGTAGCCTGCAGGTAGATCAATTTAAGAGGTATCATTTTATTATGCCTATGTTGTGCTTGGCAATTTGCGTAATACGCTTGGTAAATGACAAAAATTCTGTTTGAATTTCCTTTGCATGTGGGTGATTTAATTGCTGAGTTCCTCTGAAGGGTTTACATATTTTTATAGTATTAATCTTGCAATTTGTAAATAATGTTGTTAGTTGGTTTTCATCAGGTAGGTACATCTCTTACCATACTTAGGTCTATCTTGTTTTGAATCTCACTTCCTCCCTTTTATTCCTATTATTTCTGCTTAATAACTTAATGGATTAATGTTGTTTTACCAGGTATTGATGAAACTTAAGAGGTTGTATGAAGAATTGCTCCTAACCATCACCTAATATATTGGTGCTTAACCCACTATTGGTTCTTCTCTTTTTGGTTGTGACAAGTAGGATTCATTGCTTGGCCTAGAAATAAAATATATCACAGCTTATGTCTATTATGATTTCCTTCTGTTCTAATTAGCTGTGCTGCAGGTAAGCACAAAAACAGAGAACAAAACAACAAGTACTATGTAAGGTCTAGTTGTGGTGTAGTATGTCAGTAACTTACTGACTGAAATTTATTTCAGCTCCCTCTTACATGTTGTGTGTTAAACATCAATGATATTAATTATTTGTCTGCTACACCTGCTTTTCCAGCTGAAAATGTTGGTACTATGAGGTGCTTTAAAGATGAAAAATGCAGTTATTGCCAGTCCTATTTTTTTTTTGCTTTTTAAGGTTTAAAAATCTGTAATTGTTGATGTAAAGATTTTCTTTTCCCCGTAAGTTCTTATACACAAATCTTTTTTCTAATCTTAGACCAAAGGTGCAGCATGAACAAAAACTTAAGTCCTACCAGTATTGGCAACACTGGCAGGTATGTAAGTGCTTGGCTTAGAAGGGTCTCAGCTCAATTTTTGCAATTCAGCCATAGAAGTGCTTATGGGGTAGAAAGTCCCTTAGCAAGGGTCTGGGAAACATCACACTGAATTCCTCAGCCAGGCAATTAAGCCAGCCTAGAAAGCTCCAGACAAGAACAGAACAGTGCGCTGAACAGAATGCAAATTGCATTTCACAGATCTGGTTATTTTAATTCAGAGCAAGGCCATCAGTGTGAGTGTTTCCTTCAGCACACTGATAACTAGATGTTATTGCCTGCAGAACTGTGACTGGCCTTTTTTTTTTTTTTAAATATCTGTCCTCCTTTTTGTCAAATATTACAGCAGAAATACTTCAGTGGTAATATCTGCTCACTTAGAAAAAGAAAGGCCCTGGAAACTTTGAAAGGAAAAATATGGCCTCATTTTCATATCTACTTTCCAACTTCCAGCAAGCTTAGTAAAACATGTGGATTATTAGGTATGTAATTGTACTAAAGCATCTTCTGGTATCCATGTGGCACCTCATTTCATGGCAATCATTTAAAATAACTAGTAGTAGAAATCAGATGAAATAAAGGTAGCTTTTAAAAACATCCAATCTTAAGGCGAGGAACCCCCTGAATCTTGATTGTTATGCTGGTCTTTAAGTGAAAATATGAGTGAAGCTGAATGACAATAATTCTGTTATTTGGAAGTATTATAATGTACTTGGAAATGTGTGATTCCTGGAATGGTTTCTTATAGCCTTCTTTGAGTGTGTTCTTTAGTAATTTCTGAGTGAGGACTTGGCACTCCTTGTGAGTCAAAGGAACCAGTAAAGTACATTCAAGGCTCTTTTGAGATGATTTCCAGAGCCTACTATGCTGAAGCAATTTCTTTTCAAAAGGTAAAAGAGACTTCAACTTTTTCAAACAGGAAGAACTGGGACCTGAAAGTCATGTCTGGAACATTCTGCAAGAAAAAATGGATACCACTGATTGAGTGTCATGCATAAATAATTGTTTTGGAGAAAGGTTTTGGAGATTAATGTTCTTGAGATGGTAACCTTAAATTACTGTTTCCTGTTAGAAACAGTGGAAGTTGTTCTGTCTATGCAGAGAAATTACCATACCCTACTCTGTCAGAGTGTAAATTATCATGACAAGTGTAAGAAATGTAATATCCTGTTACATTTTCAAGTTTTTTGCTTGTGAGACAGGGACAGATTTTTCCCATTAAGTTCATTTGAAAATGTTGTATATACACCTCATATATGTGGTCTTTGTTTTGTTTTTTCCCCCCTAATTATCTAATCTACAGTCTTCTGTTCTGTGTAAATGACCTATGATTCACTATGTGTGCTTCAAAGATTTTAAGTCTGGAGCAATATCATGTACAGATTCTCAATAATTCTGTGTATTCAGGGAATACAAGTCTTCATTATAACTGAAGCTATTGTGTTGCTTATTTGAAAAGTTTTTTGGATATGTTTATTCCACCAATGTTATAGAATTTAAACACAGCAGCTGAGACAGGAATATCACCTTTGTCAATTGTGGAGAGAGTTCTTCCATGCAGCACCAAAAGAATAAACCTGAGGGATGTAAAACATTCTTGGTATTGTACATTTAAAAATGTGTAATCTCAAACTATTGGATAGTTCATGCATACAACATGAACTATGGAATGTCATGAACAGCTGGAATGGTTGACATCTGTACCTTGGCTGCTCCTTCCCTAAGGAGGCTTGGTGGCAGCTGACCTGTGCCCTTCTCTGAAACCATGATGACCAAAAGGCTGAGTTATCAGCCAGCATCCTCTTTTGATACTGGCAGTGAAGATGTTCTGCTCTCACTCAGCAACAAGTGCATGTTCTTATTACTGTGTGCCAGTTCCCAGCTGAAACACAGGCCCTGGCACTGCTGTGTCACTGAGCCTGTTGGCCTGAGCTCTCCTTTTCTGTCCACCTATCCATTCATTTCCTTGGGTGTTACCTGGACAGCACTTAAACTGCAGAGGTGCATACTGATGGAGTGCAGGGCTGCTGGTGGCTTGCACTGACATTCCTGATTTTCAGTACATTCATACTAATTGTGGTCAATGAAAGTGTGCAGTTTAGCTGCTCCCTGGCAGTCCCAGGCATATATGCCAAGCTCAGTTGTGAAAGATTTTTCCCAGCAACAGCATGTGGCTCTCTTTGGCAAGCTCCCACCAACCCTTTTGTTGGCAGCTGCTAAGTGGTCTCTGGATCTCTCATGCAGGAAGGCTGCTGATGGGTTTCTGATCTACATATTTCTCTGTAAGCAATTTCTTTTGACATACCGTTCAGTTCTGCAAATGCTCACTTGCTTTATATTTATCTATTTGTTTCCAAACCCCACACAAGCCTCTCAAAGAAGATAGATCCACTTACAGTTGAAAGAAAAATTTTACATGCCAGAAATCCATGTTGTCCTTTGCTCTTCCATTTTTCACTTGTACACTTTATTTTCATCGTATGTCTGTAAAAGCTCTGGGTTCTCCAGAACCCACGTCCTTGCGCCTTACTTGTTTGGTTAGGATATAGGAAGTTTATGGGATGGATGCTGGCTGCCTTTGGGTACCACCTTGAGACCTCAGTATGGTCCTTCAACTTTTCTTGCACTTCTACAGTGGCAAGCCAGATGTTCCCCATGACTCCTAGCACAGCTAACCATGACTCCAGGAGGTGCCAAGAGAGATTCTTTCTGTATGGCCAGTGCTGACAGGACTGAGCCTGATGACACTGCACCTGCCTAGCAGGAGGAAAGAAGCTGCATTTCATACCCTTTCTCAGGAAACACTTTGCTTCCCCCTTCTTGGCACAGGGAATGAAAATGCAAAGCTAACTGCTCATCTCTTTTAAGTGCTGCCATTTGTACAAGCCTGTCAACTTGCATTTCCTGCTGGCAACCACTGCTCTGCTCTGTGCTGTTACTTGTCATTACACAAAACAGTCACTCCATGACGGTCTGCACCTTAGAAACACATGTGAAGTAGACCTCAAAACATGTGACTTCATGGAAATAACTTATATGTAAGGGAAGGTGGAAATATTGTGGAGGCACAAAATCTATATTAGACAAGAGTTCCAGAATAAATTTTTCTCTGGACAGAGCAGAGTTCCTTGTGTTTTCTGGCACTGGATTTTTAAGAATAAAGGAAATGAGGATGAGGAGTTCCAAACCTTGCATAGATTCTGTTAACCATCGCATAATGACAAAAAAACCTTCATAAAAACCCTGCTGTGCCTTCCACCATTGCAGATAGTTTCAATATGTATTTGTATAAGTACTGTATCATACAAGCTCTTCCTGAAACCATAAGGAGGTCCTGAAAGCTGAGAAAAGGATTCCTCTTGATAGAATTTCACTGTTAACTTGCGCTCAAAGTTCAAGTTACACTGCCATAACTTCTCCAAAGATAAAAATAACTTGGGGGAAACTGTGAGTGGAATTTTGCCCCAAATTCCTATCAGGTATTGTCTGTTTATCATATCAATAACAATAGATGCAATTATTTCTACCTTCTTTTCATTTTTTACATGTGCTGGAGAAAGGAACTATGCCTGGTCTCAAAATGCATGTACATATGGAAGAAAATGGGAAATAAATAGAAAAAAACCCCTCAACTTTCTTTAAAATCAGGGGTTTGGATGGAAAATACTGTGTCTTTCAAACACAGATTTCAAGGTGAGTGAAGTCAAATAATGCCATGCCAGCATTTTTACAGTTTTTATATCCCTGCTGCTGACTTTTCTCATGCAGAAACAAAGACAGTTCTCCACTGACTTTTCATGAGCTTTAGTATGTTGAGGGCAGAAAGCAGATCTGTCATATTTTCCACTCATCAGTGTATAAGTTCAATAAAGTAATTGTGTAATGTAATGCTGTTTAAAGTGATGCTATCAATAAAATTCCTCTGTTTGGAGCAGTTAGCCTCCATGGTAAACCTTGAATTCTCATTAACTGAATTCTCTTCCTCATCACTGGCCCGAGTGGATGTGCCAGTACTATCACTGAAGTATTTTGGTTCAAATTGAGTATGCTTTTGTGAGGTGCAAGTTTTCATTCCTTGAGATGGAGCAGAAATGTGAAGCATCAAGATTTGTCCTGTGGCAAACAGACTGAAGAGAACCCAGCCATCAAGCTGTATCTGGTTTGCAGGCTGTCTAGATGGGAGTGTTTTGAACTGATGGTGGCAAACGCTGTGGTTCCAGGGGGAGGCTGCAGAGTAGCTGCAGCTCAGCACACGCCTCTGAATAGTGCACTGCAGTGCCACTGCTTTCTGCTTTGCTGCTGAACATCATGTAAATCTGCAATTACAGCATAAAAGAACTTTCTCCAGATAATTAGGGATCCTAACACACTCCCCTTCTCTGCCCCCACTGCCAAAGAATTGCTGCTATTCATGTACTTGGCTGGAAATCAGCAGTGCCTGCCAAGACGAATTACTGGAAATTAATTATCTGGAGCCTGATCTGGAAGTTTTGACTCAGCTTTTCAGTAGGTCCATTCAATCCAATCCATTTTTTTTAATAAATTCAGATTTGGAAGCTGGGCTTTTGCTTTGTCAAGCTCTGCCATTCTGTGCAGTGAACAGCTGCATCACACCCTCGCACTCCAACTTGGGTTTCTGTCCATGGCTTAAATCATGGGTTGAGAACATGTAAGGCTAATGAATTTCATTAACTTTCATGTCCATATTAAAGGGATAAAAGGTGCCACCAAGCAAACCTCTCACTGACAGGAATCCACTGACTGCCACTCACTCACATTACTGCTACTTTGTGAAGACATAAACCAGCTGCTTCCTATAGTTCAAAGTACAGACAGTCCCTGTTAGATGGAATATATTCAAGGAAATTTTTAAGTGGTATCTGGGACCTCCTGGTCCCATCAGGAATATTGACATTATGTTGTGAATATTCCATAATGTTTGTATGTACATTAGCATCTACATTGTGCTCAGAGCTGGGACACCAAAATGTGGGTGTTTTTTTCTGAAACTAGACTGTGAATGCACTCAAAAACTATGATGGCAAAAAGGCAGAATGTGTATCATGTGGAAGGGTACTTGCTTTGCATTAGGAACTTTGTGTCTCCTGGAAAGAGGTGAGTGCTCTCTGTAGGCATATCCATTGTATTTATACAGCTTAAGAGTTTGACTTGTTTTTGTCATTGCAGCATTCTCTTTATAGTCTATCTTCTCATTTTGAGTTTTGCCAGAATCTATATTTTTTTCTTTTAAGATATAGAGCTGCAAAAGCAAGCATCCAGAATTGCTGTTGATGAGATTTAAGCCATATTCTTCCCTCTCATAGGAAAAGGTTAAAAGCAAAAGATCAGATAAGACAGTGAGTGGTGAAGTGTTCAACTGGAATAATCCAATTGCTTTTGATCTTTTTCCTGCGCTCCAAGATTACAGGGTCTTAATATCTGAAGTGCAAAGCAACATTATTGAATTAGTGGTAAAACCTAATTTAGTAGTGTAATAAAGAAATTCAAAGTTAACATTTGAGACCTCAGAAAAATAAAATGCAATGAGTTTCCTTCAGAGCCAATAAAGAAAAAGAAAATCCAAACATATTTGCCAGTTTTTGCAATTGCACAGAAGTAAAAAAAGCAAGTAAGCAATAAAGTGGGAAGCTACTGTTACTGTGGTCATAGCATGGAAGTGAAGCTAATGGTTTAAATCTGTATTAAGTAGCAATTACCCTGGCTAAAGTTAAAATTATTACATTCAAAATAAAGGGCAATCACAGCTGCATGTTTCTTTTATTGATTTTTCAAATCATAAGATCTCCACATGTGGCATCTTTACCACAACCCATTTTATAAGTGGCAGGAACAGTCTTCTAGGTTACTGTTATACTAAAGAACAAGAAAAGCACACTAGCAGCAACATCTAAGCTGTGGAAGAAATATCAAATGAAGTTGAGAATGGCATCATCAAGTTCTTGGGTGCTAATGTCACAAAATCCAATGTGACAAGTACAATTAAATGGAAAGGGTATTTTCCAGAATCTCATTTCTAAAGGTATTTTCAATTAATCATGCTACAGCATGTTTAGTAGAGAAATAAAAAAAAATCCTGAAAAAAGAGGAGAATAAGTCATCATTCAAGTGAGAAAAGGTTCAGGGTACGCTGATGGGAATCAGACACCTTATGCTTGAAATGATGAAATCTTATGCTTAAAATAAAGGAAGTGGTATAACTCCTGCTGCCATCAGGAAGACAAGAATATTAATGATGTGGCTTACTAGTCTCAGTCTTGAAAAAGTTTTACATATGTTCACATTTTTATTTGTACATGCTGCACTGTGGTCTCATTTCCCCATTTGTTTGTGTTTTGTTTATTTTTAAGGATGAAAAGTAGAAGCATGGTAGAGTGAAGAGTGAAGATTTTATTAATTCCTACATAAAGGTGTTTAGGGTTTTTTTAAAGATTCTAGTGACCCTTAACAGAAGCTGATCTATGATATCATCTAAACACCAACCAAGCAGCACTTTAGATTCATGTAAATGTAAAATATCAGTGAGCAATCCAAACTAACAGTAATATACTATGGTTTTTCTGGATTGGCCATGTGAAGCAACAGAACACCAGTAGAAATATTTACCCGTCATTTAGAAAATTAAAAGCCCAATGTAAAAGGTTTAGAACTTGCTTCAGGACATACTGTATGTAATTGATGGCTCTATGGCAATAGCCAACTGTACATCCTCAGTGAAGGAGGGAAACAGAGTTATAGAACCTTTTTGAAAACCCTCTTGGGAGCACTCCTATAGCCTGCTTGTTGCCTGCATTATATTTCCCAGCAGCTTTTCTTTTGTTGAGTCTGAAGGGATGGAAGTGGAAACCAAGCAGGGAAAAATGCTGCGAGTTTGAAGACTTTTGCAGAGAAAGATATCTGCATTGCTCCCCAGAGGTTAAGACCAGGCTGGCATTAATGTCTTCATTCCTTTTATTGCCCTGGGGCAGCTGTGGTAAGGTGTTGACCTTTGGGCAAAAAGATAATGCTACAGATTCAAGTTCTGCTTGTACTAATTTTCCCATTAAGCTCAGGGGGACTTTCTTGATGCCACTCACTTTACTCAGGTAAGCAATAGATTCACACACCCAGAGGACCTCATCTACAGACAGTTTTCTTCTATCCCAAATTATTCCACTCTGCATGGAAGGTACAGCTGGACATATCAGAGGGATATTTTTGTGAGTTGCCTGATAGCTTGCTCTTTCTGTATGCTCTGGCTGTTGAACACAATCCAGCCAGGCTAAGTGCTTCCAAACAGCAAATCCTTCCAAAAAGGGTAAGATCAGCTAAATATAATTTGAAAGTGTATTAGGCTGGCTTTCTTGTGTTTCCACTTGTTCTGATTTAAATATGATTCATTGGACACCTGAATGAAGTAGTTCAAGTACGCTGACATCTTCCTACTTCAGGAAATGAAAATGAAATTATTCTCAGAGGATCCTCATAAAATTTTTTTGCTGTGTGCTTAATCACAGAGAGCAGGAGGTGTAGAATTCCATCAGGTACCAGGGGAGCTGCATGTGTTGTGTTTCCTCTGCTTTTTGTGCATGGGCTCACAGGCACTCACACTTCCACATCACTTCCTGAGCACAGAATTTCTGTGTTGTTATTCTCAAATTGTCTCTGTAGCAGCTGGGGAGGGTGAAATGGAAACCACACGAGAAAGGCAGAGTACTGTTCTTAACAGTATCAGCTAATAGATTTAACTATATGTTTATTTTAGAACTGAATTTTCAAAAGAGACATAATTTTGTGAGTTCAGTTTGAGAGATTTCAGGTATTTTTCTTTCATTCACACATCATCCAGTATTCGCTGTCTCTGTGCATCACAAGGAGAAGTTTGGGTGCTCAGCCAATTCCCTTCCTTTTTAAACAGAACATAATCTATGTTTGAAGCAGCTATTCAATGTGTGCAGATACTGGGCAATCTCTCTGACCCATTAGAGTCCTCAGTGTCTCATCTGTATGGAAGCATACTCAAAAGTAACATGAGGTCACTTAGAAATGATCATCTTTTACCAAGTTAGTTACATTGCAAATCATACTTACAGTGACTTTCCTAACTCCTTTTTTTCTATCATGGTGATTTCTGCTAAACATGACAGATAATTACATCTTAGTTTATCCCTTATCTATTGTACTATAAAAAGGTTGGTTTTACTTAATTCACTTTTGATTCACCAGTTGCCTGCAGCCTACTATAAAAATGAATACAAACTACGTTTAAAAGCTTCAGAAGGCAGATCTGACAAATGCATCATAAGATTTAGAGACAAAAGGCCATTGGCCACTCCTACCAAATCATATCCCAACTAATGAGAGGGTTTGGGATCAACAGAACTATTCCGTAATTTGGAGCCTTCTGACAGGCAACTAAATCTTCTTCAGTCAGAAGCTGGACACCATGTTGAAGTCAAAGCAGAGGGACATTCTGGGAAATGTGGGAACAGAGGGCTAGCAGGGTTTGTCTGGGTCATCAAGTCCAGTTTTCTACTGTTGTAGACATCCATGTTTCATGATCCCTTTCATTAAGTTACCAAGATCTATCTTAAAACTAGTTAGATTTGTGCCCCCACCGCTCCCCTTGGCTGGCTGTCACAGAACCTCTTTCTTCTGATGGTTAGGAGCCTTCTAATTTCCAACCTAAATATATTCATGGCCAGCTGACGCCCATCTCTCCTTTCGCCACCACTGTCCTGAAGCTGAAAAAACCTCTTGTCTCTCTTTCACTTCCATCCCTTGATGCAAAGACAGCATGTCTCATGTACTCATTCTGCTGCACTATTCAAGTTAGGTCATTTTTATTTTTCTCCTAGAAGGGCATCTTCATTCTCCAGGGATGCACTTCTCTGAGGAAGGTGGTCACAGCTTGAGTTCTGCCTTTTTTGACAATGAATAGTGAGTTTTAACCACACTGTGCCAGTGTGAGGTCTTGCCAGTGCCTTGTACAAGAGGCACAGCCCAGCCTTGACTCTGCTGTGACCACCAGCTTGAGAACAGCAGCTCTCACTCAGCTGTGACTCAGATGTGTAAGAGCATATTGCCAGAACATGAATGCTGCAATTCATAAGCAGAAAGATAGATCAAGCTAAGAAATAGGCCTTACCCAGTATTCAGGCTTGTTGGGAGAAAATTTTTGTTTTCAGTGGTATCATAATCATGTCACTCTAATTAAAGCTGCGCACGAATTAATTTATCCAGCATGGTTTTATGAATCACCTTCACATAATGCAAGCAATCTTCTTAATCAAGTAGGGCATATGTGAGATTGCTTGCTAAGAAGTAACACATTTGTATGTAGTTAATAACAACTGAAACATTTAAAATAAATTTGGAAGTAAATCTGATGTATTTAGTAATTGGAAATCCTTTCTTCACCAGTAGATGGCACAAAGCAGCTGGGTTTGGTTTCAGATCATGTATAAAAGGTGCATTAAATAAAGGATGAATTGAAATAATAATAAAATTCTTCTATTTACAGTATCAAGAGGATTGCAGAAATTATGAACAGAGAGTAGCATTTATATATTGTGTTATATTTTGCTGGTGGAATTTTCAGTTAAAATAATTTATCTGCCTATATGACTTAAGGGACTTTGACCAGATTTTGGCCTATTCAGACCTAAGCAGAAATGCCAAGGCAATCAGTGGGTTTAGATCTGGTCCTGGTTTCATGAGTGCAAATCTTCTTGTTGTCTCTAGATACTTTGCCTTGCACAGAGAGCAGATTTGTGTTTGTTTATTTCGTTGGTAGGGTGATTTGTTTTGTCTTGGGAGACAGAACACACTCTCACACTAAATCTTTCAATTCAGCTGTTTAAATACCAGTTGGTGAAGAGTTTCATCCGTTAAATTGACGGTTCCTTTTAATTGGGCCGATTTTAGCTCAGGGCATTTGGTACTTTGGAGAATGGCTCTGTATCTTGGAAGGCTCATCCCACACTGAGATGTGGAGGAGTGATTCTGACAGAACTCTTGCCTCATCCTCCACCCCTCCCTTGCCAACCATGTGGCCAAGTTTTTCATGGGGAATCCCAGCCCTGGTGACTGCACAGATTGGCTCCTTACTTTGCAAAACAGGGCCACATTACAGAGCAAGGGCACGGTCCCAGGTCAGCCAGCCACCTCCCTCTCCTCCCAGATGCTGCCTCCCCTCTACTGACAGCCCACCGCGGCCCAAATTCTCTCTGTCCCTCTCTTTGCTTCTTCCAGGTCTTGTCACTTTGAGTTTCTTCCAGTCAACATCACAGCACATTTGCTTTAGAATACAGGACCAAAGCCTTTGTATGACCTAATTGAAGATATGCCCTGAAACAGGAGCAGATTCTAAGAAGGTAAAAACTGGATATGATAATTGGCCTTGTTTGATATTTGATTTTTTCAGCATGACAAAATTAATTTGATTCTGTTATTCAACACAAGGGAATTACAGTTCAACCCTTTTGCAGTTCTGTAAAAGGGAATCAGTAATTGGATGAAAAAAAATTGTTTTGGTAAGAGGGCTTGGAACAATAACAAAAGATCTTGAAACAATTTTACTTTATTCACTGAAGGGCTGATCAATAGCTGCTTGTTTTGGGGGTAAAAACACCAACCCTCTCAGCCAATTTCTTCTCTCATAAACAAAATTTTAGAAAGTCTCCTTTGAACTGTAGTGAGTCAACATTACTTGGACAGACATTTACCCAGTTATGAGCTGCTCATGAAAATGAGGACATTTGCTTACCAGGGAAAAGAGTACATCATGTCATATAATAAAAAAGGCAAAATAATGACCTTTCTTCCATTCCTTTAATTTCTTTGCATGTAATGAATATATTCCAGTTTGGCCAAGGAACTCAGTGGAGAAAGCAGGATTTAGCCAACAGAATGTGAAAGCTGGGTTTGAGTCATATTCCAGCTTGAAAGCTCTTTTATTCTCCAAGGGCTGGAGGGAGCTGTGTTGGGACCTCTGCCAGTGTGTGTCACTGGGAACACTGTCCTGGAGGAGCTTAGGTGTTAATGGGGAGGCGCTCAGGAATGATGTTCACTCCAGAGAAACTCAAAAATCCCCCAAAAAACCAACACAGTGGTGAGGATGCGACTAATGCCGACATCCTTCCAGTGCTGCTGTTTCCCAGTTAACGAAAGGTGACTCTGACTTGGTTCAGGTGTGGAAGGTCAGAACTTGAATTAAAAAATAGATTTGTTTCAGGGGCTGCAAAAGCAAGAAGGCAAAAGCCACTCCTCTTTGGTGGTGTGGGTGTCTTGGGTGGCTGGTAGATGGCAGTAGCACACATTCATGTTGCAGAGGCGATGTGTGGATGTGTGTCTGGGCAGGTAGGTTTCCTCTGGGATTCCTGCCCGAGTTCTGACAGCACAATGTGATGGACAGTGTCTGCACATCTCCCGAGACTGACCTCTGACCTCATCCCTACTAGGGTGATGGAGGCTTAGGGATGGGAAAACAGTTTCCATTCCTGTAAACAGGAATTTCAGTGATTTTAAAGTCTGAGGGTGTTTCGTGATTCTTTGAGGATGAAGAATTTTGTGCAAATTTAATTACTACTGTGACACTGCGGAGAGTGTGCACAGCACAAAATACTGCATGGGTGATACTGGTCTTAAACATGAGAAAATCCTCTCAGTGCAAGGCTTTGGATATTTCTGTGGATGAGACTAGTTTTTAAATGTTCACAGCAAGCAGGGAAAATTAAATTCAGTCTCATCAGACTCACTGTGCAAAGGGAGAGAGAAAACACATAAACCCGTCCTGGATGATCATCAAAGCTTGATAATTATTTTTGTTAGTTGTGCAGCACCATTTCTGATTGGATTGGCAAGCTCAGTAAAAGGCAGTGTGTATTATGAGGGATTAAGATGAAAAAGAGGGTGTCTGCCTTTCCCTATCCTTGAGGTGGAAGGAGCTTTGCATACAAGGAGCTGGAGGTAGAGGGAGTTCCCGAGGAAGCAGTGGTGCCAGAGGCACCGGCATTATAAAAGAAATGAAGAATAAGAATAATTAAAAATGGGGGTGTAGGGCAGGGATGGATTTGTGTAGGGTCTGAAAGATTCCCTCCCTCTTGCTTCTTCTGATTTCCAGGCAAAAGCATACTCATTCAATCTTTGCTAAAGTGTGTAAATATTGCTCTTAAAATTTCTGACTGTATCTAAAAGTACCACCTACCTTCTTTTTCCACATGAAAATGTAAATTGGAAATGAAAATGTAGACTGGGCTATCCAGACTAGACACTAACTTCATTTTAAATCTGCTGCAGAGAACTTGCATTGTTTTTGTACATTAGTCATGCATATGCACAGCTTACACATGAAAGCAGAACTGCTGCTACTCGAGTGTCATGCTCACAGTACATTTGTGCAGTATATCCATGGGGTTTATCCAGACACAGGCAGCTGAATTGTTACTAGGGTACATATTTAAAGGAGTGTATGGAGTTACAGTGACCATCAACTGAGCTCTGGTGTTTCCCAGAAACTGATACGGCAACAAGTTTCGGAGGGTGGTGTGAGACTGATATAAAGATACCCTTTGGGAAGGTTTCACCTTTGACACTTTGCTCAAAAGAAAGGATTAAAAAAGGAACCTCATGTGAGTCCAAATATCATTTAGAAAACTCTTACGAGTAACCAAGGAGTTTGCCCCTTCACGTAATGCTGTCTCAGCTGTTCTTTAATGCCTCTGTGTACTTGCTGCCCAGGCTTCTGCCACAGGGCAAATCTGAGGAAAGAGGATATCTCATAGCACTGCTAGACTTGTGGCTTGAGGCTGTCAGCATGGTTTTGGGTCAGGTTTATGGCAGTTGTAAATGACAACCTTAGTAAAGACACTTCAGGCATCAAGGAGCCAGTTATCTGATCATGACAGGGTAGATTCCTGTGCTGAATTCCTGTATGCTTTTAACAAATAACAGGTCTGGGATCTTTCAGTGAAGCTATATTGTTGCTGCTATTTTCTGAATATATACTGAAGAGTAAATATCCAAGATGGAATATCGGATCTGAAATCCTCTATATCTGAGTAGCCAGCCCACCAATACCAACCAAACTCTCTTCCTAGGTACAGGGGGATGAAGCCTGCCAAATGACTTTCCAGAATCCCCTGGAAGCAGTCACTCTACACCTGTTTGTTTATGGTCATCATGTCTCAAGTGAAAGCACAAGAGAAAATGGCCTTAAGTTGCACCAATGGAGATTCAGGTTGGATATTGAAAAAATATATTCCCCTGAAAGGGTGGTTAGGCACTGGGATAAGTTACACAGGGAGGTGGTTAGGCACTGTCTCTGGAAGTGTTTGGGAGGTCTGGATGTGGCTTTGGGGATTTGGTTTGGGGTGGTCATGGTGGCGCTGGGCTGGAGATGCGCTGGATCACCCTGGGGTCTCTTCCAACCTTGGTGATTCTGTGACTTGTTTCAAACTCAAGCTCTACCAAGGCTGTTAAATGCAAGTCCTGTTTTCAAAGCTTTCTCTCCTTCATCTGCCAACAAAATGAGAAGTTTTTATGGAACTGGCAGTTAGCAAGCATCATCTCCATTTATCTGGTAAGGAAAGAGAGGGAATACCGGAAATAAAGTTTTGAGATGCTGACAGAAGTTATTTTTTTATATATTTGATCAAAATGCTGAAGGGAAACAGGAAATATATATTTGGAAGAGGTTTCTCATTTAAAATGGTAGATAATAGAGAGTTTTCTGGTTTGTTTCACAAGATGTATTTTCAAATATTTTGAATTTTCTGTATTTTGGTATCTTGCTTTCTTCTTATTCTCCTTTTTGTCACTTAGTGTAATAGGGTCAGTATTTTCAAAATATGTGAGCTTATTCTCCATTTTCCCATCCCATCCAATGCCTTCCCTTTTTTTCTTTTTTCTTACTTCCTCTCTTTATTTTAGTTTTCTTCTTCTGAAACTTTCTTGGAACTTTCTAAAATATTTAGTAATTGTTTTATAGCTTTTCTGTTTTAGGAAAGGGTATAGGGTAGTAAGGGAGAGTAGTAATTTTATAACACTCAGTTCTTATACCTTTTAAAATTAGTTTCTAATTTCTTTCTTTTCCCTACTATCTTATATTTAGTGGGTACTTTAATGCTTCCAAACTGAGAAAATATTCAAAATCTTTAATTGGCCTAAGAAGAGAAAAAGGAAGGATAAATCCCCAAAAATCATTTGTTGCATTCAGTTAGCAAAAATAAGTAAGGGGGACAGAGAAAAAATTAAAAGCCAGCACCTTAGAGTAAGAAATTTGATGACTTCAGTGAAAGTGAAATGGGTTCCTATATGCAGCATTTTCTTGAATTTTGTGTTTTAAACATTTAGGTTTTTTATTTATCTATCTACTGCTCTAAGATTAGATCTATATATCGTAAATTTCTGGCTGTGCTAGTTACAGGTATAGTTTAAAATTAATATGAAATGTTAAAATTTGTAATGGAAGATTCCAAGTCAGAAGCTGCTTACAGCAGCACAAAAATGTACTTCATTTGACAGCCTCTTACACAACTGTGCCTGATCTAAGGCTCTACTGGTATGTTCAAAACTACACAAGTTTATGTTGTGAAACAAATCTTGTGTTAGACATGCTCTGAATGTTCCCATGGTGTGAGCACACAAAATGCCTCTGCATAGCTTAGCTCTTAGGTACACACCTGGTGTGTTACAGGCAATCTCCATAAACAATATTGTCTAATTATAAACTAATCTTAACCTATCTAATCTTAAATTGCATGTGATTTCTTTTAAACTTCTTTTTCTATATACTATTTTAAATTTAAATTTTAAAAATATATTTATAATTTATATATATTATATTTATAATTTATTTTTTTATTATTATCTGTTTCTCATGTCACAGTCTTTCTTATGAATTAATTAGGGTAGAAAACTCCATTAATATTGTAGTGACTGTGGCTATAAATACTATGTGCTTATGCTTAAATGTCACTACACTTAACCAACTGAGATTAATAATATAACTTTCAATGTGCAATACATTTGAATTAACAAAGGCACTTAGTGATATTTTACACAGAAAAAAGTAGTGCATGATGCTTTCTAAGGTAGTCTGCTGGTCCAGAAATATGGGCTAAGACTAATTGATATACTATGCCTGCACTAACAGCTGCATTGCTAACATGCTATCTTACTACTTGTTTATTTGTCTTCCTGCCCTCTTAGCTCCCATAGTCTTGTTTCTAAGCTTTTTCACATAATCACAGAGTAGTTAGGATTGGAAAGGACCTCTGGAGGTCACCTAGTCCAACACCTATGCCAAGGTACCCCCATAGCAATTTTTGGTACATGTTATGCCTTTTCATTGCCTGTATTTGGCACAAGGACCCTCCTAGGTACAACTGCAGTGCTAGTACAGTAATAACTGGATTATAAAAGTATTCTGAACTAATATCTGTACTACCTCCCAACACTGATTAGAAATCCTACAGATGCCGTTAATTCTAGTTATCTTTTGTGGAAATAGATGTCTGTAACGAATCCATGTAAGTCAATGCTCTGGAGAGGGCATTAGTAGAGACATACCTGTTCTGATGTTTGAGAAAAAAATTCAGTTGTGTTTGCTAAAGGGGGTAGACTGCATCATTATTGTTAGCTATATTTTTGGTTGGTAAAGCCAAAGAATTTCTAACACAGAAAAGGAGAAAAAGTTGTTAATGAGAAAAAAAATCTGTTGGGAGTACGATTTTTTTCTGGTTAGTTTTATTAAGGATTGTGATGGAGGTTCATAGTAAACATTTTGTTGCCTTTTTACTGCCTAGCCTCAAGAAAGGTTGGTTATATGAGATCTGATCACTGTTTGCCTATGGAATTCATTCTCACCTTTCAAAAAGCAAGGTGATAACTTAGCACACTAGTTCTAAAAATGTCTCTAAGAAGGATTTAGATAGACACAAAGATAATGAGAAAAAGCTGGATCATATGAGAGAGAACAAGGACAGACAGAGAGAGAGAAGGAGCAGGTCAAGGGAGGTCATCCTTCCCTTCTACTCATCACTGGTGAGGTCACACCAGGAGAACAGTTGTGGGTTCCCTCATACATGGCAGACCCAGAGCTATTGAACAGTGTCCAGCCAGGAAGATGCCTGAGAGAGTAAACCACCTCTCCTATAAGAAAAGGCTAAGAGAGATGGGATTGTCCAGCCTGCAGAAGAAATGGCTCAGAGACAGGTCTCATCAAGTGCATAAATAGCTGAAGGTTGCTTGTAAGGAAGATATTGGAGACAATTTGAGGATCCCCAAAAGCCATTTGGCCATAGTTCCAGCTAAGCTTCTCTAGGTGACCCTGCTTGAGCAGGAGGTTGGACATGGTGACTTCCAGAAGTCCAACCTCAACCATTCTGTGATTCAGAGTGGAGGAAAAGTGCATGAGGGTGGAAGAGGGGCTTGTTGAGCAGGTCTGGGACATGGAGAGCATTATACATGGAGCAACAGGCAGTCCTGGAGGAGAAGAATATGCTGAGTTGGAAGTGCAGAAAGTTGTCACGAGATGTTTTGATCATCTCAGCCCCTCAGTACCATCAACCTCCATGCCTGTGGTGGTGCCTATCAGGTGGACACTTTCTGTATCTCAGGAGCTGGCCCCTCCCCAGCAACATCCTTCCCCCAGTGAATATATCCAGGGAGCGAGGGAGCAGTGCATTGGTTCCAAGTGCTCCTGAAGTGGTGAAGTAAGGTCAAACAGTGCCTGACTTTCTGGTTAGAACAGCTGTGCAGCGGGACACCGAGGAGCCAGCAGTTGCAGGTATGTAAGTCACCTGCAGATGAGCAATGCCAGAGTTTAAGAATCACAGTGATAAAGTCTTGTAGATAATCAGAGATGGGACTACGCCTAAAGGAGGAGAGAAAACAGGACGTACTGCTGGTGACAGTGGTGCTCCACCCGAAGGTTCCTGTTCAACAAGAAATCCTCAAGATCCATCTGTGCTGTATGCAACCAAAGAGCTTGCAAAAGGGAGTAAGAAGGGGAATGTCACAAAAATTATCAGCAGAATTCATAGGAAGTGCAGTAGGAAGTATATACATATGTGTGTGTGTGTATACAGGTATGTACTCATACCTGCATCCTGCACAGCAAATACCAAGAGATCTTAAGCGAAACTGAGCAACAGTGGGCAATATTGGTGTGCCTGTGTGTAAGCATTTGTTGCAAGATGCAGGAAAATAGAGTATTAAAAACATAATTTTAACTGTGAGCACCATAAGGCAAGATATTACACTGATAAGAGCTGCATAGATGGTCTGTGTATACCCTCTCTCCTGGACTTCAAAAACAGCAGAAGTGCAGCAATCTGAAAATGGTACCACATATTACTGATTACCAGTGGGTTGTTAGGAGCAAACTGACGGATGTATTGGCGACCACAGGATTCCTCTTGTGCAGTCCAGCTTCATTCATACTGTGACTGTGTGGTTATCCAAATGGCAGTCAGACAACAGGTGTGTGATCAGCATCTTCACTATTGTCTCTGCATTTGTATTGTGGTCCAATCTGTCTTGCCAGATCAGATACTGGTTTCACACGAGGCTGTCTATCACACACAGAATGAGTTGTGAGAGACAAGTGAACTTCTTATCCTCCAGCATATCTTTAAAAGCCTACTTTCTCCTGGGAATGCCTGCTGATTTTCTGTTTGTTCAGGACAGCTCATTCACTAAGCCACTGCTGTACTTCTTTACCACCTGTAGTTTCATGTTCTTGCATCAAATGGTTGTAGAAAATCTCTTTTTCACTAATGAAGACTCTGGTAGCTCTGTGCTGTAGCCAAGTATCATCCTTTCACCTGATAGTGACAGAATGTAGTTGCATCTCCTTTCATCCTCTGGGAAGCAAAACGACCTTCAGAACATGTTAAGATGTTGGAAAAGTGGCCAAGCACCTTCTCCTACTGAAGGAAAGAACTGAGTACAGGGAAAAAGGGAAATGCTTCCACTGAAATTGCCTTACAGATCATCTTTCTTCCCACTGTTTCCCAGTGCAGCTCCCAGTGCAGCTCTCCACACAAGCAGCAGTATAAGTTTCTGCTATCCTTACAGCTAGAGAAGATGTAAAACACTATGAAAAATAGGATAAAGTAGCATACAAAGATTACTTTGCAAACTGCAAATTAATCTTTAATTGTTCTCATGGAAAAATGAACCTCTGGTGAATAGAGTTTATATTCAGTCAGTTCATCTTCTTTGGTAGACAAGGGGTATTCAGTAGATTATTTACTTTTAGTAGGTATACGCAAAATATATAGCTTAATTTTGTGCATGGTGGTTAGCTCAGAAAGTCTGTTTGCTTAAATAATTTTAATGTGTTCAAGATAAACATCAGTTGGTGATTACAGTGATTTGGTGCTTTAGTAACTGCTTCACTAGTGACAGGCATAGCTATTATCATCAGACTTGATTTTTTTCAAGTTTGTGGCTTTTAATGATAATATCAGCAATGGAGATACTGAGAATTGCGAATTTTTCAAGTGGTGTTGCTGGATACATTTCATGCAAGATTTCAACCTATGTGAAAATAAGACTATTTAACAACATTTATTGGCTCTTTTTACCCCATATCACAACATCTTCTGCAGTCAATTGTTGCAGCATTAAGCAGAAAAGGTTAAATGTTTGGAAGCTAGTGACAGAAAGACTTTGGGGTTTTTTCTTAAATCTCAGAAAGCTTTCATTATTTGAAAGATCAGAAAGAAAGATCAAATTACAGATCTGCAGGTAATATCTAAGGATTGTGAAAAAGGGTACCCCTGGGGATAATTCTTATTATTAGGAGCAGGCTGGACAAGGCACACATTGCTTGCTTGCAGCTTCCAGTTTGTTGCTCTCTGGTAGAGCAGAGGCAGGTGAGATGTGGTTGACTGCTTTTCTGAGGTTGTGACAGATGAGAAAAACTTCCTAATCATCCTAGAGGATCACTCTGGCTGCAAGAGAAAATCAGAAGTTGTTTTGATGGCTTTAGGTGATTTTTTTCCTTAAACTTCAACAAGCTCCTGTGCGAGTCACACCAAGGCTTTTGAGCAAAGTCACTCAAAATGGGAGGCTTGCACATAGCTGGCAGCGAATGGGCAGTCCCAAGTCAGTATTCTTGTGACACTGAGAAAAGGTCCCTGCAGATGAAACCTTTTTTTTTTTTTTGCAGTAGCACAGTAGCATGACCTTCCTTGTCACCTGTGTAATCACACATAACCCAAACATGAGTGTAGTGTGTATGAAGTGATGCCAGCACAACTGGCAGTTTTACTCCCTAATGCAGACCATATCATTTGTATTAGTGAGAAATTCAGACCTGAATCACTCCTGTCCTTTACCAACTTTTGCAGTAGTCCTTATTTTCAGTTGTTACATCCAACAGAAGATTGGCATAGACCCACTTCAGGAAGCAGCACAGGGACAATATAACTGTTGCTGTGGAGTATAGTGCTTACAGAGCCTGTGCTGCTCCAAGTAGATGATTAATTTGATTTGTATTTGCTATACAGCAATTAGCTATATATAGCTGATTTGATGCAATCAGCTTCATAAGTAAAGAGCCTGCTTTCTTAAAAGTGATAAGACTCATTAGCTTGTTGGTTGTTTGGTGTCTTAACTGCCTAAGAGAAAATGCAGATAAAAAAAATAAAGGACTTCCCTGGCATAGATGGTCAGTGGTAGGTGGTGGTTAACAAAACAGGAATGATGAATCTGTTCTCTACAAGTTTCCAAGCACATGTCAGGATTAGTGTGTATCCTGAATGATGTATGGTTCCTTAACAACTGTAACTCAGCACCTATATGATGTGTACAACACACAACAGTCAGTCTGTAGACCCCTGTGTGTTGTCCCTCCATTTGTGAACAGCTAAAACACTGAACCTTACCCTGTTGTTCAGACACTGTTTCTATACCTCACATGTGGTGGTTGCCAGCTGCTGAGTGAAATGCAAGCTCTTTCTGTTAATTTCCAGTGTTCCTTCCAACTCTGGATGGAGTTAGTGCTGTCATAAGACCAATAATTTTGTGCATAAAGAGTATTTTCATCCTGTCCAGTGAAACAGAAAGGGGTGCTTTCTTGGAATCATAAATGCCTTCATTTTCTTGGTAGCCCCATCACCATTAAGAGCAGCCTGGGCTTGGCTAATTATGGCATTGTCATTCACCCTCAAGTAATTAACAAATGTATTTGCAGTCAAGGGGTGGGGGGAGTACTACACAAATTTTAACTGTTATTATTCTGAGGGAAGAGCTCCTGAAGCACCATTTAATTTCCATTTTTTAGTATTATAGTGGTAATTGTGCTTATCATTTGCCTAGAATTTGCACAAAGCACTTGTCAAAAGAGGTGTAAAATATCTGACCCAGTGAATTTGTACCCTAATTTTATTCAGGTTCTCAAATGAATTAGAAAACAAGAAGTGAAAGGAATGAAAACATGAAGCTCATTATAATAAGACCATGTATTAAACAAGCTTTGTCTTAAGTAGATGGAAAGTGTAGGAATGTTCTGAGAAAATAGTGTAGGACAAGGATATTATGACATGTCATCTACATGCACATGGAAAACAGTAGAAGTGCAATATATGAAAGAAAGAAGTACTTAGCAAACCACAGAGGAGGAGAAAGTACACAGAAGTCAGGGTCCTTTCCAAGGTCCATTGCAGCAATGGAAGAACTTCTCACATGCATGTTTTCTTTGACTGTCCTTCACTCATTCTCAAGCCTTAGTGAGGATGGAATTCTTACAGATGTTTGGCAGAGAGGGTGATAATCACAACAGGGGCCTGTAATATTCTTTATCAACAAGCAGGTAGGAATGAATCACAAAGACACTTGTTCATCTGGATGTTGTTACTGCTTTCGAGTGCTTAAGGATGCCATCTTGCAATATTGGTATCAGCAATTTCCCTTTCTATCTTCAGTGAAATCAGCCATGGTTCTTGAGCCATAAGTATTTAACATAATAGCTCAAAACAGTTGTTCCTTGGGCCTTGCATCTGCCACTGTGTATCGCACCACTGTTTGGTTTTGACATCACTAATGACTAATACAAAAAACTCCTGTGCCTACAAACTCTTAGTTTATTAGAGGAAGGAAGAAAGGTGAATGTAGGCAGGTTGATGAGCGGCAGTGGCAGCAATGAGACTCTGCTGGCCAGTGTGAGTGGCACTGTTCTCATGGAGTGAACATTGCAACCATCTGAACAGCATGATCTCTCTTCTCCACCATGGGAGCACCATAACAAAGGAAAATATAATGAAGATTTTTAAAATAATAATTAAATAATATAATTATTTTGGTTGAAAAAGATCCTTAGGATCAGGTCCAGCCACTAAACTAACATTGTCAAGTCTACAACTAAACCAGGTCCCCAAGTGCCACATCCACGTCACTGAAATACCTCCAGGGATGGTGACTCATTCACTTTCATGGGCAGCTTTTTACATTGCTTGACAACCCTTCCAGTGAAGAATTTTTTCTAATATCCAGTATAAACCTCCTCTGGTGCAGCTTGAGGCCAATTGCTTTTGGCTATCTCTTGTTATTTGGGAGAGCAGGATGATCCCACCTGGCTGCAGCCTCCTTTTAGGTGATTGTAGATTTATAAAATCCTCTCTGAGCCTCTTTTTCCCCAGGATAGACATCGCCAGCTCCCTCAGTACTTATAGGACTTGTGCTCCAGACCCTTCCTGCGCTTCACTGCCCTTCTTTGGAGTTGCTCCAGCATCTCAATGTCTGTCCAGTCATGAGGGGCCCAAAACTGAGCACAGGATTTGACATGTGGCCACACCAGTGCCAAGTATTTCTACCACTGCTCTTGGATTTGTTTAGCAAAAGACCAAGCGTTTGTGACCTCAGCTATCAGTTTGGTGAGTAGTCCAAAAGGAGTTGTTCAACTAGATTTAGTTACAGGATGCTGTCTTTGAGGAATGTATTGAAAAAAAATTAAGGAGGTCAGAAAAGAAACAAATCAAGTCCTAGAAATCAAAGGAGAAAAAAACTGTCTTTTCCCTTCAAGCCTTGAGGTGCCCTGACCCTTATGTTTTGCTTAGTTTGTAATTATTTAAGGCTAAGTTCCTGCAGCTATAGAGAACACATCACTCCTATGCTTCCTGTTCATCACTAATGTCACTCTATCCAGCCTCTGAATATGCTTTCCTTCCTTGAAGGCCTGGTGTTCTTTATTCTGCTCTGCATTTCTTGCAGAGAAGTTATTCAGCTGGTTTCTTTAGACTTCATCCAAGTAGTTGTGCCAGAGGTCTTTGAAAAGGTTAAAGATCATTAAAACTATAACAGCTCATTACTGTGCTTTGTCTGGGAGAGATTTGATGCAGCCTATGTAAACAAATGGTGAATTCCTCATATAATAAGGTCTTCCATGATTCAAGAGTTTTTAACAACTGTATAACATCCACCTGAATGTATATCTTGTACACAGACTTCTTCCCTCCTTTCCCATAGATGTTAGGATGTACCTCTTGGTTTCAGAAGAATTATTAGATATTCTGGTAAAAATGTCTTCATCTGCAAAGAGAAGGAACCATACAAGCAGAGAAGGCCCAGGCAGGAACTATAAAGGCTGTGTTCAAAGAGCTGCAGGATGGAGAGAAGATGGAGTGATACTGATGGAACAAGTTGGCTTGAGTGGGATGTTTCTTTAATGGGAGTGGTCAAAGCAAGCTCAAGTGAAGGGATAATCCAAGGGAGAGTGAGAAGTTTTGCATGGTAAAAAGCAAGTGATGAGGAAGCGTATGATGGAGATCAGGACAGGCTGGGCTATACAAGCAGGGGGAGATTGGGCACACAAGAAGAGGAAGCACTGCTTTCCAGGCTGTCCAGGTATACATTGGTCTCCACCCGAGTCCAACAGGTCTGCAGTTACCCCCGGAGTTGTCAGGGACAATCCAGCAGCCCTGTGTTCCCCTGTGTTAGTAGGCACATGACATACTTCTGCTGTTACCTTAATGCCAACAGGCAAGTTATGGGCATTTGCTACATCAGATGGTATCTTTGGGCCTCGTGTTGTTTGTGCCTTACATTGCTTTAACTCCTTTGAAGTCGGCATTGGCACATATTTTAGCCATTTGTTTCTGTTGTGGACTTTATCTTGCGGCTTGACCTCTTTTCATGCTCTTTGGGCTGTGCCTTCCCCCATGACAAGGGTGTGGGCAGGCCTGTTAACTTGTGCCATAAACACATTCCTTCAGGGTGGTACTGAGGATGAAGCAAGAGGTTAATAGGAACTTCTTCAAATAGTTACAGAGTTTTGTATGGCGGGATGAACAGTGTGCTCCTGCACCCTACCCTGCCGTACTGGCCCTGCATGCCTCACTTAAGTAAATCTCTCTCCAGTCATTGATGTGGGTGTGTCTGGCACTCTGACATTGGGAGGGAGTTAGGGCCAAGCCTTGTACGCAGGGATTGTCTATCTGTAGACCTTGAACTGGCTCTGTGCTTGTTGCTTTGTGCCCTTGTATTGACACAGAGCAGATGATTGTAGCTTTGTTGCGGTCACGGAAGGTGTTGTTCTCTTTGGCCTTCCATACTACAGATCTCTGTGTAGTTCAAAGTGGTTGTTTTGCACCGCATTGTTGCATCATGATGTTTCCTGAATTACCAGGCATTTGTTTGCTTTTTAACCCACAAAATTCCAACACAAAATGAGAGAGCTCTTGGAGCAGAACAAACTAATCTGCATGGAAAAAAAATCAAGTTAACAAGTGAAGGTAGTGAAGTTAGTCAGCCAGTTTAAGAGTGTGTGGGCTGGAAGATTCAGGCATTCAAATAAATACTCTTTTACTTTTCTGATAATCCCTCTCTCCTCCCTCTTACTTTTTTTTCTCTGACTTCCTCCTCCTGTGAGCTACTAATCGGTGTAATACTCTACAGGGTATGTCTTTGATCTGAGATATATATCTTAAGTAAGAAGAGTAGCTAAAACATGGTAACACATCACTCCAAAACCATTTGGAGTACTTTCCTTCTGTGATTCTACTCTATTTTCTATGTAAAAATATCCTTTAAAATTTGAGATGATTCCTGCAACACTTACTGAGATGAGGAAATTGCTGTTAAAAGGGTAAAAGCTATTTAAAGAATTGTACTCCCAAAAGGCTGGCCACTGGCTTTTGATCTTTAAATCTGATCTGTTTTTATAACTAAATATCAACTAAATATAATTTGAGCTGTGTGTGTAAAAAAACCATGGCTGTTGGTAAGTACAACTGCAAAGTGAGTTAATCCACAGATGTATGAACATCTATGCTGATAAACATACTAATTTTGTGCATGACAATGTTAATTTGGTAATCTTTCACCTACAAATACAAATGTGTTTGGAAAACAGAGCCTTTTTCAGAGCCATGAGATTTAGTATGAAAACATAACTCCTCAAATCCCAAGCAGATAAAAAGTACTCTCTCATTTATATGCACTGACTCATTTATATGATAAATACATGTATAAATGATAAGAAAAATAATATATAGTTTGCCTAGTTAACAGAGTTCCAGTATCATAAATTTGGTTTACTACAGAGGGTAGTGCTTGGTCATTCAGGGTATAACTCTGTGTGATTTTAAGGGAGGGAGCATCATTGGCCCCATATATGTCAGTTCTCTTTCATGCTGGACTTCTGAGTCCACAACTGTTTCAAAATCTAATGTTTACTTTTAAAAATCAGAATGTAGAAGATATTAAAATTGGTTTTCAATTTCACAAGAATGGAAGAGAATATATTGTTATCAGTTAGTTACAAGTAGCTGTCTTCCTAGAGCTAAATTTTCACTTATGGCTTCTAACTTTTCATTTTTTAGCAAGTGAAGTGTCTTGCACTTTCTATAAACATTTCATTTTGTCATCCATCAGGTACAGTTTCCTTGTTTTCTTTGAAGAGTGAAAGAACATCCATCTCCAGGCAACCCAGAGGACACTTTCATGGACAAATTGCCATGAAGCAAGTGAGGTTGTGGTTTACAGTGTGTTACCTGCTCCACCCAATGGCTTCTCCTTATGGTAAATGTAAGGTCTTTGCCTCCCATCCCTTCAGTGCAGACTGCATTATCCTCAGTGGGGCTGGGATTGCATGGGCATCCAGGAGAAGTTGCTGCTGTGTACTGTAATTTCACAATCTGTGTTATCTCTTAGCAACTTGTTTGTGTGGTACACACTTGCCACAGCAAAAGGTTGCACACAAAGAGAAAGGGAGCTTAGAAGGATATCACTTGCAACCCAGCACTCAGTATCACCTTAGTAAGAGGCAGAGCATGTTTGCATCTGCGTGTAGTGTGGCATATTTGTTCTTGTGAAACTCCCTTGTGGGGTGGAATGTGCATGAGGAGAATTTTAGGAAGAGATTTTAGCCAAATAGTATTTTATATTGACTTTTTACTGAAAAGTTTTTTACATGTATTAAAGACATCGAGTTATTCAGTTATTGCAAGAATATAAGGAATGTATTTAATATTATACTTAATGAATTAATGAGAGATTTGGAGAAACTTGTGCATCTTAAACTGGGGTTGATTTTTTATCTTCTATAAAGTTCTTCATTAGATTTTAAGAAATAACAGTACTGTGAACAGTTTTAAGTTATTTTGTATAGATAGAAAGCTGACTATAGGAAGTGGCTAAGATATTTAACTTAATTTTCAAAATACCCTTGTTTTCTCTGTTTCTCCCTTCTTTTATCTGATTCTTCTGTTATTCATGCTAACTAGTCACTCAGCTTTTCAATGGTTTCACTTTGTTTCCCCTTTACATATGTTTATAACACTTTCCTAATACTGTTTGGTTTGTCAAAGAAGACAGCAGAAATTACATAATATAATAAAAGAAATCAAATCAAATCTATATCAATAGTAGTTAGCACTGAAATATATGTACCTATGGCTTAATTATTAAACCCTATGATCAGTAGGTATCTAATTACATAACTGTATTTGAAACTTCAGATTTCCTTTCTTTTTTTCTCCTTCTGAAAAATAAAAAGAAAAATCTCAAAATATTTTCATATTTGTGAATCTGTTTCTTTAAAGCATTGGAACTACATTTTTCTGGGAGCTTTGAAAATGTTTATGCATATAGAAATAACTGTCCTTTGCTTCTAATGGGCTCAAATTGGTTACAAGCCTGCATGTATGCTGATGAAAACTTAAATTACTTTTTATACTAAATATCTTTGAAAATCTGGCATTTAAAACTTCATTCACATTTGAAAATGGGACATAGGCTCTGAAAACGTTATTATATTTTTGCAGGATGCCTTCCCATCAACATTTGTCGTGTTGAGCCAAACAGCAGAGACTGCTGACAATGGTTGCTCTATCTGGAGAATGTGTACTTTGGCAAGTCCAGGTTTTCTTTTAGAAAAGTTCAACAATTGGAAGAGTATTTTTAGAAGGGTATTTTTAGAGGAAGTATGAAAGGAATCCATTTAAGCTTCCAAATCCATTGGATTAAAACTGGCAGAGGACAAGAATAAAATGTGTCTTTTAGTATTTTAGAAATATATATTAATCATGACATCATGAGTAGAAGAGCACTGCCACACCTTTTTATATGTAATATGCAGCCCATTTTCTCAAGGAGCCTGTAAATACTGCTCCAGTAATCTTGGAACTCACCACAAAACCAGGAGCTGCTCTCTGCTTTTTTTCTGTGTTGCAGTGTTTGCACTGGAGTATGGGAGCCAGTGCATTGGACTCTGCCATATTTATATTTCCATGAGTCACCATTGTTACCCTGCAATGAATGAAAAGTAACCTGCACAAAAATGAAAGAAAAGGAGATTTCATGCATTTTTACTGCTGGATTGAGCACGCATACAGGAGCTTAGCAGAGAGTGGCAGGTGTCTGGAAACTTCCTGCCTTACTTGTCTTGCAGTAACCTGTTCTAATTTCCATAGGCTCAGGAAACTATTGCAATGGGAAAAAACTGTAGGTAAAGCTTGTGTTATGTGATCCAAACTCCTAGAGATTTCAACTTGATTCCCTTGAAAATCCTCAAAAGTCTGTAACAATTGGTGTTTTCACGGCTGACTTCAACTTGAGTTTGATTTTGTCTTTCAGCAGCAAAAAGAGGATGATGCAGCCTTGCAGGTTTTCAGGCTGTGAACAGCTGAGGCAAATTGTAAAATCTCAATATCATTTTGGCATCCCACAAGCCGCTTGTCATCCTGCAGTTTGCCCTGCAGACAGCTGGGCAGCCAGGGGGAGTGCAGGACCTCAGCAGGACCCAGTCCAGACCCTCCTGAAATCAGGGACAAGGGAGGACCCTTATTCTCATTAGGTTGCTTGGATGAGAACTTCTCCAGGAAGAAGCAGCCACCATCAGATGAGTCCAAAAATGCAAATTTTTAAAATTTATTTTCCTGTTCTGCAGTTGCCAAAGCTCCTCCTGCTTTAGTAATTGTTGAAGTGTGTCTTCACTTAACAGCTCTTGAGCAAGTGTTGCATTTTTCCTTTCCTTTCCATGGGCCACAGCCCATTATTAAGCAACTTTTAAAATACATAGATACATAGATCTGTAATATATACATTCTTCAATGAGTGGCTACACTGATTGAAGGGGAAGAAGGAGCACGTGTCAGTGGGAGGTTTCATTCTTATTATGACTTGAGGAAAACAAATTTACTGGGTTTTCTTGTTGTTTTCTTTCTCTAGACGTTGTGTCCCTTCACTTCTGATAATTCAGATTTTTTTTCCTGGGCAATTCACCTTTCTCGTATTCCCACATGCTCTCTCTCCTGTGCTCAGGAACACACTTGGCACATGGGGGAGGTGACAAAGGAAGGTGCCCAGCAAGACAAGGTGGTGCCTAAGATCTGAAATACTGTTTGTGGAGCAAAGGAAATGCCCAGAGTGAGGATACTGAATCTTCCTCCCAGCAGGGCAGCAGGAAGCATGGCATCATGTCTCTTCCAAGAATCCCAAGTCACTCAGTTTTCCCATGGCCAGTGTCAATGCAGTTATAATGTCTTTGCTTCCAAACAGGTTTAAAGGCATATTTAGCTTCTGAAGATTTTCATAGATTACTGTTAAAAAAAAAAAAAAAAGCATTTGTGAAATAATTGAGCTGAATCATTTGAGACATACATCACCTTGTGTGTGTTGCATGGCAATTATTTTGAATGCAGTTCCCTTTTCTTTTAGTACCAAAGATATAATTCACATTTCTTGTTTG
Organism: Melozone crissalis; assembly: GCF_028551555.1. Taxonomy (NCBI): domain Eukaryota; kingdom Metazoa; phylum Chordata; class Aves; order Passeriformes; family Passerellidae; genus Melozone; species Melozone crissalis. Next base: position 41,917,246 of record NW_026535796.1, on the reverse strand, counting down.
GTGTTACACCCCACACTTTCTGTGTCCACCAAGTTGAACTATTATAAGTACAATTTTGATCACTAGACCTATTCTTCCCCCCTCAGACATATTAGCCATGCTGCAAAACAGATCTAGTCAGCCAGAAGGAATTTACTAGCTGCCTGACTAACCGAGTGCAGTGCACCTCTGAGGTCCTTTGTCTTCAGGACTTGTAGCTCCCTCTTCCAATATCATTACTATTTATTCCCATTGTTTATTTTCCTAGACTTCATTTTCTTTGCTACTGTCCAAATTGCCTAACAGAAACCTTTTCAGACAGAGCAAGAAATCCTATCCCTTTTTCTTTTTCTTTCAGAATTTGGAGATAAATTTTAAACCTCAGCATATCTGTCTGTCCTTGGATGATGATCTCCATGTACCACTGATCATGTGCTCATGATCATTAATTTCTAAGTGTGATTTTCATCATGATCATGAAGAGAGGGATGCACTCAACATCCCAAATAAACAATTTAATTTCTTTAGAGATGTGCAGGACTAATGTTTCCTTAGCTATGTCTTAAAGATATTAAAGCTATTCAAATTGTTTGTTTTCTGCTAAATTAAATATTTGCACCTGACAAATCCCATTTTGCTCATTTGCTTGCTGATTGCTAAGTGCAAAGACCAGATCAGAATTAAACTTTTCAGTCTGTCAGAGCTAATAAAATGGAGTTCAGTCTTCTGACTACAATGGCAAATAGTTGCAACAGCATAGCTGTAAACAGCATAACTCCTCATACATTTGGTGTAATGGACCCATATGTGTAGCTGTAATATTTCACCCTAAGGCTATTTCACAGGAGTGAAAATAATACTTTGGGGGAAAAAAACTCACATTATTTTTTCAACCAGTGTGAATAAATCTTCAACTGCAACTTTCCAAAAGGGAAGAAGTTGCTTAATGTGAAGTAAAAAGTGAGCCTTGCTAAGAAGTACGTTCTTTTAAGTCCAAAGCATGTCCTATTGAGAGGTCAACTCTCAGATATAATCTGCATTCCATGGAGTATTTTGCTCAAGGACACAGGCTCAAGTTTTTACTCAGTTGTTTTATTTCCCTTTCCAATGAGTTAATTGCCCTGAGACTGGAGATCAAGGATATTACATATTTTTACAGACCCTGCTTTCAGGAAGGAGTACACTTTTTCCCCCTCAATTAATTTATCCATGTAATTCACATATTTCATCCCTGCGCATCAGTTTGTTGGATTTCACTTGTACAACTTCCACTCCCCAAAGCTTTTTAGTTGTAATTTCAGAGTTTTTTAATCATCCAATGGGTCTATGCACCAGGATCCAATTTACAAAGAACAGTGTTGCACTCTCTGTTTTCTAATTATCAGTAATTCATCTCCTGCTGCAACAGTGCTTCTATGAAAAAATCCTTTGCATTAGAAGTCAGCATGGACAAGGACTTTACTATGCTAATACAGTATGTTTACTCTGTGCAAAACAGCTTTGCAGGGATCTCTAAGGGAACAAGCAGCATGCTGTGTAGAGCTCAATTGTCCCATTTGAGCAGTAGTGCAGCCACATCAGCAAAATTAGCCTGGAATCTAGAGGCCTGCACCTTTCACTGCCTCAGTTGCCTCGCTTTCAGTTCTGGCGTTACAAAGTGATCTGTTGCACAACATAGCAATCTTGAGGGTAAAGTCCCCAGGCAGGAAAATTTACATTTCAGCCCTAATTTCTCACAGCTGTTTTCTCAGTTCTTTTCCCTTTGATCCCACAGTAAAAAGTCTCCTTTTCATGTTTCAGTCCTACATGGAGAGCACTGTTTGCTTTGTGAGACACAGCTTCTTAATTGCTCTCATCATCTGGTAATCTCTGAGGTGTCACTGCATGTCTGGTAGAAGTAGTTCCAGAAAGCATGATGCTGAAACCCAGGTTAATTTCTGAGGTTTCCCTCCTGCCCCCATGTCAAGTGCTAATGGATCAAACAACTTCAAGTACACTGCATGAGAAATAGTTAATAACTAAATTCTTACACCTGTTTCCAAAGTAATTAGATAATTGACACTCAATGGTATTCAGATAACATTTAACCAAACTCTTCAGAACTTGATCTTGTCCCTCACAAAAGAAAGGAGCTCTTATGATGACTGTCATCCTCTTCCTTGGTTTCTGTTGTTTGTGCTAACAGAATAATGCTGTAAAGAAAATGTTGTCTGCATGTTCTTCAAAAAGCACCTATTGATGTTTCTTTGGCATGAAGTGCCTTGAGATATATTGCTAGTATCTGGTGCCTGTGTAAACACTTTTCTTTCCAGGTGCATGCTTCTAATGTAACCGAAGACTTTGGAATGGCCTCCAGTCTGATTGTCTGTGCAGGACTCTTTAGCTTTGTTTATTTTGAGAAAGCCATTGAGAAGGGAGGTCAAAGCTGGAGAGAGGAAGTAAGAAAAAGGAATCAAGATATTCTTGGAATGACAGTCTATATGTGGTTTATTAATTTAATATTGGGACTTTTCTCTTGGTGGTCAGCTCACTTTGAATATAGGGGATTTTCTCTGTAGTGTTTTTGCCTCCACATTTACTTAAAATGTCAAGAGCTGATGATGAGGACTGACACTAGAAAGCCAACAGCCTTAGTGTCTGCTAACAAGGCATCATGGGACAATGAGATTGTTGAAAGTAACAGGAAAAAATATGTGCATTTTCTCAGCAGTTGAAACCTTAAAAGCTGTAAAATTTCACCAAAGGCAAATCAAAGAGAGTTTGCAAGATCAAGCCATTTAAATAGTGAAGGATATGAATTGTAGGTCAGTGTTTCACAGACCTCTTGGGAGAAGAAACATTTGGGGATTTTGGTGGTGGTTTTTTGGTTTTTCTTTTGTTTTTGTTTTTTTGTTGTTTCTTTGTTTTTGTGTTGCTTTTGGGGTTTTCTTTGGAGGGGGTTGTTTGTTTGTTTGTTTTTAGCAGGACAGTCATATTTAACTGAAGGACTTGCTGAGGTGAAAGGCAGCTAATTTCATGGGAGAAATAAATCCCAGGGCTTTGAGGAGAAGCAATAACTAAATCAATACCTGTTCTTCCAAGTATTGGTTCTTTCGTTTTCTTGAGGCAAACTGCTACCTACATCTTGTCCTGACCTTTCGCTCTCCCCTTCGTATGACGTTGATTCTAGAGGAGATGTTGAAGCTGACGGTAAAAGGTGACAGTGGAGCTGAAGGGAACTTGGTAGTGAGTCTTTTCAGGAGGTAGTGGCTGGAGTGGGGTTGGTGCTTGGAGAGCTTCTGGTAGTGGGTGGGGGATTTACTGAAAATAATCAAGGCCAGGTTGGATGGGGTCTGAGCAATCTGGTGTAGTGAAAGGTGTCCCTGTCCATGGCAGTAGGGTTGGAGCTAGATGGTCTTTGAGGTTTTTTCCAACCCAAACCATTCTATGACTCCATGATTCTAAACTTTTTCTCTCTGTTGAATCCTCTGCAGAAGAAGAGATGACAGGAGAAGCTGGGTGAGATTCTTTCTTATCCTCTCCAAGAAATGAAAGGTGGGGAGCTGGGCAGGAGGGAGGACAGCTGCTATGCCACTTCTGCTCTGTTCCTGAAATGTACTGTTTTGTTTTCTGACAAATGACTGCTGGGTTTGCAAATAGTGACCTAATTCAAGAAAAGCTTGTAGTGGTGTTACAAGAGTGTTACATGTATTTACATAGAGCCATGCACTTCCAGTAATAGGTGAGGTATCACTAAGTGTATTCAGGAAATACAGAAGAGTAAAATGTGCTTATTTGTTTGTGTAGAGCACAGGTCCTTGAAGAGAGAATGTAGGCAAAATGTGACTTTTGTTCTGCTGCCTAAGGAGAAGGAAAAGCCTGGGAATTAAGGGAAGCATTGACCAGGATTCGGGGACAACATATTCTCTCTTTTTTTGAGTGATAAAAGAGAGGATTGAGAGATTGAGAAAGGTCTTGGGAAAAAAAAAATACACTTTGAAGGAAGAGAACACTTCAGCCTTTGAGGGGTTGGGGGTAGCGTTTGTCAATTATTTGGGTTTATGTTTCCCTATAATTTCTTTTTAAGAGAGCTTAAAGTAAGAAAATTCATTCTATTGAACTCAAAGATTGTGGGCCTGTGAGAATCTTGCCCAAACAAATGCTCAGGGAGAGGCTCTGAGGTGGAGGAACACTTCTGATAGTTGTGGGAGCAGAAATTGTGGACACGCCAGTCAATTCCAAGCTATCCCAAACTTTTTAGTGAATTCTTCAACCGGTTTGTTTTAGTGAATTCTTCAACCTGCTTGTTGTGTAGTGTAATAGATTTACTGGTAGGAAATCCTGGCTCTAAAAGAATTGTAAAAATTCCCATAACTAAATGGAGATGCCTTGCAGTGCTTACTATCTCTGTAGGTCATCTCTAACAGTGGTCTACTTAATAAGCAATACTTTTTGAGAGATTCCTCAAGACCTGAGCTGTTGATAGAAGATCATATTTACATTATTGTAAGTAAACAGATGCCCTAAATCAGACTGATCACACCTCACAGTTTACAAAGGCTGCACACACTTCCCCTTTTCAGGAGAAAGTATTATAAGATTCAGAAAAGAGCAACTTAATACAAATTTATTTTCTAGTCCATGTTGCCTCCCTTTTTTAATTATGGTTATGAGGAAGTGCTTTAGTTTCAATGAGACAACAAATTAAGAAATTCCTCCATCTCTTTGAAGGTATATACACACCTGGTATCTGTAGTTAAGCACAGGCTAAGGAGAGCCTCTGAGGCCTTGTTTTTGCAGTAGAACACCCTGCTTATGGCATCAGTGGTTACTATATACAGCAGAGAAAGAAACCTTGCAGAAACAAACCTCTTTCAACTTCTTGGCTTAAAGCACATGTATTTACATTAGATTTTGTCAGCTGGGGATTAACTACCTATAACAGTTCAGTGCTAGCAGTGTAAGAGCTGTGGAATCTTTAGAAAAGCCCCAGTGTAAGTGAGGAAATTCCCTGTTCACTATCCATATCATATCTTTAACATATGCAACATTACTCTGAAATAACCCAATCTTCAAAACTCAGTAAAATGGCTAAACTATTTGTAAATCAATATTCTGCTTATAATTACAATAAAAATCCTTGTTTATGGCTGTTGAACATTTTTCATCAAATGCAGATATTATACAGCTGGGTAAAGACCTGTTACCCTCTCCTTACCTTTCTTTCCTGTCATGGCTTGACACTGGAGACATGTGAAAGAAAACTTTAGACTTTCTTTAATAATAATGTCCAGATACTCACATCATTCATAGAAATTGAAACTGTATTGATTTTTTTCTGCTTCCTTTCCAATCATAGGGCAGCTTTCCCATGTTCAGCAGCACGCTTTCTCCTGCAGGTGTCCTGAGGTGTGGCCTAGGTGTGTTCAAATCTGTCTTAGTCATTTGTCCGTCACCTTGTCATTAGCATGGCGTCTATATTTAATTGGGCTTCCTTCCTTCATCAGAAATCAGTTTTTATATACCATGAAAACTGCAGCCCATTATTAAAAGCCAGCTCTAAGCAAGATTCTTGGCTCTTATTTATACAAGAAGCAGTGAAAATAGTATATCAAGTACTCCTTCAGGTGAGTGGTGTACGTGAAGAACACACTATGTGTGAGTCCAGTATCATGCCTCAAAGCCACCTATTTCTCAAGTTTTACTTCATAAGCAACTTGGTTAAGGGGTTTTTTGCAATCTGTTGAGCCTCTTGATAGGTTGTAATCATCAACAACTTTCACTGATTGTATCTTTGCCTCACAGAAAATATTGCTGAATTATTGTTGTGGTTATTATTTCAACGTCCTTGGAAACAGCATTTAGATCAGCACTCTATTTGTGTGTAATAAGGGTTGGTCCCTCCCTGGAAATGGTTGCATTTTGAAGGGAAAATGAGAGAAAACATTACCCTGATTTTAGAAAGTCAGATGCTGTGCATGGGGATTGGAGGCTCCTGTCAGACCAGGAGCCAGTGGCTCTTGCAGGAAATGCAGACAACACCACCAAGCTGAGTGGTGCGGTTGGCATGCCTGAAGGATGGATGTCATCCAAAGGGACCAGGACAAGCTCCAGCAGTGGGACCATGGGAATCTCATGAGGTTTAACAAGACCAAGTGCAAGGGGCTGCACCTGGGCCAGGCAACCCCCAGTAGGAACACGGGGTGGGGATGAACAGATCAGAGCAGCCTGAGAAGGCTTTGGGGTAGATGAGAGGTTGGACATGACCCTGCCATGGGCACTCACAGCCCAGAGAGCCAATTGTGCCCTGGGCTGCATCCAGAGCAACGTGGGCAGCAGAGTGAGGGAGGGGATTCTGCCCCTCTACTCTGCTGTGGTGAGATCCCATCTGGAGTGCTGCATCCAGCTCTGGGGTCCCCAGAATTTCTTATGTCGTGGATCTGTCCAGAAGAGAACCTGTCCACAAAGATAATCAGAGGACTTGGACATCTCTCCTGCCAAGACAGGTTGGAAGAGTTGGGGTTGTTCAGCCTGGAGAAAGCTCCATGGTGACCTTATTGTGGCCTTCTAATACCGAAAAGGGTCCTACAGGAAGCTGCAGAAGGGCTTTTTACAAAGACTTGTAATGATAGGACAAGGCTTTAAACAGAAAGGCAGTAGATTCAGATTAGACATAAGCAAGAAATTCTTCATATGAGACTGGTCAGACATTGGAACAGGGTACCCAAAAAAGCTAAGGGTGCCCCATCCCTGGAAGTGTTCAAGGTGAGGTTGGATGGGGCTTTGACCTGCCTGTGGCCTGGTGGAAGGTGTCCTTGCCCATGGCAGGGGGCTTGGAACTAGATGATCTTTAAGGTCCCTTCCAACTCAAACCATTCCAATATTCTATGAGTCTGTAATTCCGTGTACTTGAGCTGCATTAAGAAGAACATTGCGAGCAGGTCACTGCAAGAAATCCTTTCTCTCTACTTGTCCCTGCTATGCACATCTGGAGAGCTGCAAGCATTGCTCCACAGTGCAAGGAAGACATGGATAAACCAGAATGACTCCATTAAAGTGCCATAATTGTCATTGAAGAATTGCAGTATGAGAAGATGCTAAAAGAGTAAAGGTTAGTAATGTTTAGTCCAGAGAAAAAAGACCTGTGTGGGTCTCAACAATGTATGATCACCCGAGTTTTGATGAGACAAGGAAAGACAGAGATAGTGTCTGCTCAGTGGGATCAAGTGACAAGACAAAAGGCAATGAGCACAAATTAAAATACAAGAAGTTCCACTTAAATGTGGAGAAAACCTGTTAACCTGCTAACCTGGTTTAGTGTTCACGTTGTCAAACACTGTAATAGAGAGATTGCCCAGAGAGCTTGTGGATCTCCATTGTTGAGGGAGTCAAACCCAGCAGGACACCATCCTGAGCAATTCAATGTATATGACCTTGGTTTGAGCAAGGGTTTGAACTGTGTGGTCCCCAGAGCTCCCTTCCATGATGCTTTGGTCATCCTGCACCCAGGAGTAGAGCTGAGCACAGGATACCAGGCTGTCTGATGTGACCCAGCTGAACTTGGCACACGATCAGAGGGGATTGCTCCCCACATCCCAGATTATAAGATAGTAAGCTGATCTAAAGACTTGCTCTATTTAACACCCATGTTCCTTGGCTTCCACTGCCTGTCCCCAGGCCATGCTTGTAACTGCAATCACCTACATTCAATGGCATCCCAGCTGCATTCTTCTTCTCTGGGCACAGGGCCATACAAGTGACCCAGGAGTCAATATCACAGCTCTTGCTGCCAGTGGATTCCCTGTCTAGGAGGGGATAGCCAGGTACACATCTGACAGCATTTGCTGGTGTGCCACAACAGTGTTCTAAGCCCTGCACCTATTAGAATCATCACTGGCTTCACCTGGAGACAATCAGCCCCTGCCATGGATATGCAGAGACAAAGCAAGGTAGATCACAAAAATTCAGGTTGTCCTGGTGCATCAAGTCTTGCCCTCCTGTCTTAGTGGCAGCAATGCTAGTGGAAATTCTGGAAATTATGCAAATGATGTTAAAAATACTTCTCTGTAGTTGCTGCTTCTTGTAACTTGTTCATAAAATAGTAGATTCAGGCAACTGAGATGTGTATGAGTGTTTGATATTAAGAAAAAGTAGGTTCAGTTTGAGGAAAATGGGTTTGAATCTAACCAGAGTGATCAGATGGTCATGAATAATAATAAGTCACGTGTAAAACATATTCAGTAAAGTGTCCAGTAAAACTAGTTTCGACATCATACTAATCTCTAAAATTATAATATGTGAGTCATGGCCCTTAGATGATCTTAACCTTTACTAGAGGATACCCTGCTTTGTATTCAGCAGCATAAACAACTGAGCAAGGACCTGTGCAGACCTGGTGAATACAACAGGACCCTTTTGAATTCACTGTAAGTAATGTTTTGGGTTTTTTTTTAATGTGGAAAAATGTTCAAAAATTATATTCAGGAGAAAAATTTTTGAATGTTCAACTGAGAAATTATTATGTTCATATTCAAGTTTTGGCCTAAAATTTCTTGGATTGTTTAATTATGATTTTGGGGTTTTTAAATAGAAAAGTCATCTGTGAGATTGGCACATTCATACAGCATGACTCTCCTTAGGAAAACTGCATTTCTAAGTGTTTTAAATTAAGTACATTGATGATAATAACAAATGTTATTGAAATGAAATGAAAGTGGGGTCTTAAGGATTGCTTTCTAAAGCATCTAGAGAGTATTAAAAAAAAAAGAAACTGGGTAAAAGAATTAGTGTATGAGTGATGGTGGGAGAAGTCACAAACAAATCAGAGCTTGAATTTAAATATGTTCTAGATATGAAAGTGCACTGTCTGAAAGTGGTTTGTCAGGGGTTCAGGCCCTTCCTAGCCATAGTAGTATTTCCATGACCATGATATTCAGAGTGTGAATTAAGGAGTATTTAGAGCATCTATTTCTAAAGCCGAGATCAGCATTCTGAGTTCCCTGGGTTTTGGAGAAACCAAATGATGGAAAGTGGAGAACAAAAATGTGGGATCATGGTGGGAGCTGATAAGGATTCAGAGCTTTTACAACACAGAGGCTGTATTCTCAGTGCAAGTCAAAAGCCTTAGATATTTTTCCCCTAGAGAGAGCTTTGTTTTATAAAAGGTTTGGTAGGTCAAATGATCACATATCACAGGAGGATGTTTTGGATTTCCGGATATTCCACATCTTTACTTCTCTCTATTGACAGAAGTTATTGAACCAATTGTGATACAGTATTAATTTCTAGAGGTGAAAGTATTGCCATAGATGTGGAATGAATGGTTTCCATGCTTTGGAAAAGGCTTTCCTGTTCTATCTGTATTTTTTTAGTGTCTTTGTTCCTCCAGAATTTACTCACTCATCTTCACTTTTAACCATTGTAAACTTCTACGCCAAATCAGCCTTTTCTTTCTTTCTGATGATAAATACAATATTCCTCTAGAGTTTCTCTAATTTTTTTTTTTTTTTACTTTTTTTTTTCAAATTTTGTTTTTAGGTGATTTGATTCAGTCACTGGGCTGGGCATGCCTTTGTATGCAGCAGGCACACTTATTTCCTTTTGGTGCTCTATGTACTTACTTATTTTCCCTGTCTTTGTAAGCAGCACTGTATTCTCAGGGTTTTGATAACATCCTGATTGCTATTTCTTTCGTTATTTTTGTGGAAGTTGTTTTTTTCTTTTAGTTGTGCTCAACTGCTCAAGCTTTATGAAATCACCTTAAATGTTCATCACTTCCTCATACACAAGTGCATTTGCATTCTCTTAGGTGCCTGCATATGGGTTTTTATGCAGCACATTCAAAGATGTATGTTTTAATTTTCACAGAAGAGGTATATTGTGCCTTTCTTCTGCTTTGATTTTTCATCAGTTAAATTTCCAAATTTAACTGATTAGCCTTGACTGTCTCCCTTACTTTCTTCTCTATAGATCTGTGCTTTTTACTCTTTCATCACTTAAAGCCACATTGAAAACAGAATATTGGGAAAAAAAACAGTTTAAAATGAATTGTAGCTTAACTTTAATGAGGGCGTATTTGGAATTACCTCATCCCTCTTTGACTTTAATTTTTATTATTTCATAACCTCTTCAGTAGGTTGAGCAATTTTCCAGAGTCTGCTTCCTTGAAATAGAAAGCTCATTTCCCCCAATTCAAACATCTCGGAGTCACCGCTGCTAAGTTAACTCTGTATAGTGAAGGGATTGATGTATTGCTAAACACAAGGTGAATAGATTTGTAAGCAAATGTAACTTTTCTTCTATTACAGAATCAGAGAAATATGAAGATGTTGGTTTCCCTGTGTTTTTTACTTGTTGGAATCCTTTCCAACAGTTACTGCTATGAGCCTTATCCACAAGGGGTGAGAAACCAGAACCCAAGAGCACAAGAAAACCAAAATATGCCATGGCAGAATGTAAGGAACAGTGTTTGTCGATTTGCATGTTGTTTCTACAAAGATATTTCTTCTCGTGAAAACAACGGAAACGTTTTCTTCTCTCCTTTGAGCATCTCAACCGCCTTTGCAATGCTGACTCTGGGTGCCAGATCAGACACCCTGACACAGATTCTTAGGGTCCTTTGCTTTAACCCTCGTCAGATTTCTGAAAATGAGATACATGAAGGTTATCGTCAACTCATGCAAGTGGTAAACAGAAGGAATGCTGGGCTACAGTTGAATATGGGAAATGTTCTGTTTGTGCTTGATCGACTGAAGCCACAAGAAAGATTTTTAAGTAATCTCAGAAACTTCTATGAAGGAGAAGCTTATCCTATGAACTTCAAGCAGGCTAGTCAAGCCCAGATAAAGATCAATGAATATGTAGCAAGAAGAACGAATGGAAAAATCAGGGACCTCATAAATAACCTAGATCCACTTACTGAAATTCTCCTTATTAGCTATATTTATTTTAACGGTAAGTTATACATATCATGTTCTTCTAGTCCATAAATTATTTCATCAGGTCAGTTTTAAACTCAATCATTTTTTACAATATGGTTTTGCAGGTGGACTCATATCTTTCCCTTTTGGTCCTCACTTGTATTTAATTAGAAACAAAGCTATTGGAAATTATGTTCTACTTGACACTGATAACTCTTAGCAAAATGTATGGCAAATTTTCCCATATCTTTTAATATATAAACTTCTTTCCTTCAGAAAATTAAGTGAAATACATGTTGAGGAAGCCACCTCTAGGTAGTAAAGCGTCTAATCCTATACAGTCTACTATGATTCAAGCACTTTCTTGGCTGAGATCCATTTCTGTGAATTTCAATCCAGCTGGTTTTTTTGTTCAGCAAGTTCAGAGTTAAATGCAAATAATGCTATTAAAGGAAAAATTAGCATCTCATCAAACAGAATATGTTTAGACAACAGCTTTGCTGTTACTGTGTATGTTTATGTATTGAAAACTAAACAACCTACAATAGCTTTAGTTTCACACTCATGGTCTTCTTATTTTTTTACTAACTATGCCTTTGCGGATAGCTTGTCTGTAGTCCTGGTGTGTCTAGAGGCATAGGTTTCAACCTTTTTTTTTTGATTTGCAGATTCTAATATTTTCCAGTGGAGAGATGGACCCACCAGTATCAAATACAAGCCTATTGACAATAAGCTTGTTTTTCTTAATTAACTTGTGCAGTCTGCTTAGATACAGTCTTCAGATGTTCCCAGAGCTTTTCAGACTTCTGATCTAATGAGAAGAAGAGGATCAAGGCTGTAAGGCTCAATCAGTGGTCTAATAACAGATATTGCATCTTATTTCAAACTTTCTCTTTCTTACAGATTATATGCTGAAAGCAAAATATTTGTAGTCAGAAAAATAATATTATGTAATTTATCTGATAAAAATATCATCAAGCTTTTTAATTGAAATGGAGATGGCATATTAGATAAATTTTTAAAAGAAAAGCTATCCTTTTAGAACCTGGATGCTTGCACTTTCCAATGCTAGGCTTCCCCTGAAAATAATTAAGAACTATATTTCTGTTTTGTTTTGCTTTCCATCTGCATCTCTGCTCCTTGTATTAATGTCTGAAGATTTGGCACAACTAAATGGAGCTAATTGAAATACAGATGACTGATATTTCTTAGTTCTCTTGAAAACCTACTTGTTTATCTCAAATAATGTTTTCATTTAGACTTCTATTAAGCATCAGGTACATCTTTCAAAACAGGCAAAAAAACCTGTCAATTTTTCTTTTACTGAAAGGTGTTTGAAAAATGAGCAATGGATTTAGTAGCAAAATGGGGGCAAAAAGCCCAAGAAACCTTATATTAAAGATGACTTTGTATTACAGTTAATTTTTACATGTTCTAACAGTAAGGGTTGTTAGTTTTTTTTAAAAGAGATATTCAGTTTACTACTGCAAAGATTTCCTAGCTCCTCTAAAGGTGATGGAGTTTCAGTTTTATCTCACCAATTTTAAAAGCAAATGGATTAAAGAATAGCATTAATCACAAAACTATAATAACATTTTTTTAGTCTTGAGATCAAGAGTAGGTTAATTATGTAGAACTGGGATTAATCTTGAGAGGATTTCTAAACCTCACTTAGCTGTGTAACCAGTGCATACTTTCAGGTGCTTGTCCTCTTTTTGTGCAGTACAAACTTCCCTGCACATTACTGGTGACACTTTTTTCGTGGTGTAGCATAGTACAGAATTCCTTCTTCAAGAACAAAAGTCTGGGAATATTTTCCTGGCTCTGACCTACAGGATATGTCATTCCCCTATGTTACACCAATCCTTTTTCATGCCTTAGTAAAGATCATAATGACAAAGGATACTTTGAATTTCATTTTACTGCTTGAGCACTGTGAAGCACATAAGAAAGGTGCCTAGAAGGTATCCCCTAAGATAGAAGTGAGAACTAGGAATAAAAGTGCCTTTGAAATAAGAGGAAAGTATTAGTGAATATCATCTCTGTCTAATCTGTGTGTTTACTGATAGTCATGGCTTGGGACCTTAATGATCATTTATATTCTGATCCCCCTGCGATGGGCAGGGACACCTTCCACTATACCAGAGTGCTCAAAGAACTGTCCAACCTAGCCTTGATCACTGTAGATGGGGCATCTACAATTTCTCTATTCCAGCCTCACAACCCACACAGTGAAGGATTTCTTCCTTATATCTAATCTAAATTTAAATTTGCCCTCTTTCCATTTAAAGTCATTCCCCTTTGTCCTATCACTATCTGCCTGTATAAAAAGTCTTCCCTCCTCTATAGGTACTTTTCCTCTATAGGTACTTCCCCCCTTTAGGTACTGGAAAGGACTTTAAGATTTTCCTGGATCCTTCTCTTCCCATGCTGAACAACCCCAGCTCTCTCAGCCTGTCTTGATAGGAGAGCTGCTCCAGACCTCTTGATCATTTTCATGACCCTCATCTGGAGTAACTCCAACAGATCAATTTCCTTCTTTTATTGGAGACCCCAGAGCTGAATGCAGTACTCCAGGTGGGATCTTGCCAGAGTGAAGCAGAAGTGGAGCTGGCCACACCTTTTTTATGCAGTTCAATATGTTTTTAGCTTTCTGGGCTGCAAGCACACATTGCTGGGGCATGCTGAGATTCACATCAACCTACAGGACCAAGTCCTTCTTCTCAGGTCTGCTTTCAACTCAATCCATTTTCCCAGCTTGTATTTATACTTGGGGTCACCCCAACCCACATGCAGGACCTTGCACTTGGCGTTGTTGAACTTCATGATGTTCTAATGGGGCCACCTCTCAAGCCTGTCTCACTTTCCCTGCATGGCACCCTCTCTGTCTGGGTAGCATCCCTTAGCTCTGGAGGTTATCCTTTCCTTACAGCATGTCAACAGAACCACACCATCTTGGTGTCACTGGAAACTTGCACTCAAAGAGGGCACACTCAATTCCACCATTCACTTTACCAACAAAGATATTGAGCAGCACTGGTCCTAATACCAACCTCTGAGGAGCACTGGTCATCCCTGATCTCCTCTTGGTCAACCAGCCATTGACTGCAAGCCTTCAAATGGAAACATCCAGACAATTCCTGATCCATTCAGCGGGCCACTTCTCACACTCATCTCTCCAGTTTAGAGTCAAGGATGTCATGTGGGACAGTGTGAAATTCTTTGTGCAGCTCCAGGTAGATGATATCTGTTGATCTTCCTTTACCACAGTTTACCCTTAGTGAAGTCATGTTGTCAGTCACCAATCACTTCCTAATTTTCCATGTGTCATAGCACAGTTTCCAGGAGGATCTGCTCCATATCTTGCCACTCAAAGAGGTGAGAAAGACTGGTAGTTTCCTGGGTCTTTCTTTTCTTTTCTTTTCTTCATTTTTAAAAATGAGAGCTCTCATTTATATTTTTCAGTCAGTGGAAATTTCCCTGGACTGCCATAACTTCTCAAATATGATGGATAGTGGTATTGCTGTTCCATCTATATCCCTCATGATCTGCAGGTCCCATGGACATGTTCATCTTCAGGTTCTTCACATGTTCTTGAACCTGACCTTCTTCTACAGTGGACTACTTTCATTCGCCCAGTCCCTGCACTTGCCAGTAAATATTGAGGGGGAAAAATGTCATTGGGTACCTCAGCCATGTTCTGCGTAACCAGGCTTCCCATTTTCTTCTGGAGGGAGTTCACATTTTCGCTAGTCTTCCTTTTATCATTGTCATACCTATAGAAGCTTTTCTTGTTGCCCTTAATGTCCCTGGCCAGATTTAATTCTATCACACCTTTAACTTTCCTAATCTATTCTTTGGAAGCTCAGAAAATCTCTTTTTATACTGCCCAGGTTACCTGTCCTTGCTTCCACCTTCTGTAGGCTACCTGTTTGTGTCTGAGTTCACCAAAGAGCTCCTTGTTCATCTGCACAGACCTCCTGGAATTTTTACCTGACTCCTTTGTTAGGATGGATCACTCCTGTGCTTGGTGGAGGTCATCCTTGAATATCAAGAGAATCACAGAGCCATTAAGGTGGGAAAAGACCTCCAATATCTTTGAGTTCAGCCTTTGACTGAACACCACCATATTGAATAAATTATTTGCACTAAGTGCCAAGGCCAGTCATTTCTTGCACATTTCCAGTGATCATGAATCTACCATATCCCTGAGCAGCTTTTTAAAATGTTTGACAACCTCTTCAGTGAAAAAAAATTTCCTGATGTCCAACCTGATCCTGCCCTGAAAGATCTTGAGGCCATTTCCTCTTGTCCTATCATTTGTTGCCTGGGAGAAGAGACTGACCCTGACCTGGCTACATCCTCCTTTCTGGCAGGTGTAGAGAGCAATGAGGCTCCCCCCCACAGCCTCCTTTTCTCCAGCCTAAAAATCCCCAGTTCCCTCAGGTGCTCCTCACACGACTGACTCTCTAGAGCCTTCCTCAGCTCTGTTGCCCTCAATGCTCCAGCACTTCAATCATTGTGAGGCTCTCAAAACTGGGCCTCGAACAGAACTGGAGGTGTGGCCTCAGCAGTGCTGACAATCATGGGGACAATCCCTGCCCTGGTCCTGCTGGCCACACCATGGCTGGCACAGGCCAGGATGCCATCGGCCTTCTTGGCCACCTGGGCACAGCTGGCTGGTGTTCAGCAGCTGTTGACCAGCACCTCCAGGTCCTTTTGCACTGGGCCACTTTCCAGCCACTCTGCCCCCAGCCTCTAGAGCTGCATGAGATTGTTGTGACAAACCAGCTTTCCTGGGGCCCTCTTCCCTCCCTGGCTTTATCCCAAGCAGATCTCTGAAGAGGCCAAAGTTTGCACTCCCCAGAGTAGTGGTCCTAACATCCTAGACAGTTTTCAAGCAAAATTCTTCTTGAAATCAGTTGGTCTTCCCTGAGTTGAGCGCTAGATAAATGTTTAAGTTTTTCAGGACTGGTGTCAGTCATGTTTTTGTGATTCATTCTTCTTTTTTTTCCCCTTAAGCATAATAATGTAAAAGTTCTGCATGTTATATATCTGATGATAGAAGTCACTATTAATGAAGTATATAAAGTATATGAAATGTATAAAAGTAGCAACTTTTCCCTGTTCAGAGCATTGCAGTTGTCAATCTATGCTTTCAGAGACCAAGACACGCACTGAAGAAATCTCATTTCACTTTTTCAAAAGCTACTTAGTAGTGCAGGCTGTGTCAGATAGTGGAAACAGCAGAAAATAATTATTTCATTTGTAACAAGTTGCCTAGTAATCAGTGTTCAAGTAGAAATCAGAAGTCAACAGGGATTGCATCTTGTTTCATGGTTTTCCTGATGCCACTCATTTTACTTAGTGTCACAGCTCTACTTTTGCCCATACATAAAATGTTAGTTTTGCTCTAGAAGGCAAAATTTACTACATGGCAACAAGATTTCTTAAAAATTAAAATAAAAACAACAAAAAGACTTTCCAAAACTCCACAATTTCCCACTTTTTAAAAAAGTTTGCTCAGCCTCTGAAAGGTATGATGGGGATACCTGGAATTTGGTTTTGAAACTCCTCTCCACTGAGGATAAGAACCTTTCAGAGTTTCAATGTGGATAGTTTGTTTCACCATGACTAAGTGAGGAACCTTTGAAAATTTAATTTGGTGAAGATGACAGTGGAAAAGTTTTCTGCTGTTGCTGTTTTGTTTCCTAGATCAGCAGTCTGGTAAAATTAAGCTCCTTATGACTCTATACATCATCAGCTAATGTGAGGTACCAACACCTCTCTGCAAGTAACCCAAATCCCTTAATTTCTCTGGAGAATTCATCCCTTGTGTCACCTTTTACAAGCCTGTTTTGGTTGGGAATAAGAAAATGAGAGAATCTTCTTTTGAGCTTAGATAAAGGCTGCATTATATGAGGACTTTACAGGCTTCTCAAGACTGTCATCATGCAGGAAAAGTGCAAGTTAGAACCCTTGATAACTCATCTAAATGAAGGATTTTGCAGCCTGCTGTAAGATCTGAGGGAGAGTTTTACATCATTTTTTACCAACTGTGTGTTGCTATTGAATTATTCTGAGTATTTAGTAAGATCGTGATCATTGCAAATTGGTTTGTCTTTGAAGCTGATCCATCTGTACCAGTTTCTGTCATCTAAGAATGTGTCCTATGATAATATGTCCTATGGTTTCATGTCCTTAAAAATATCCTGTAACTCTGTCTCTTATATTTCAAGCTGAATGGGAAAAACCTTTCGATCCAAAATACACCAAAATGAGCAAATTTTTTGTGGATGGGACCAAGGTTGTTGAAGTCCCAATGATGTTTGGAATGGGCCTGTTCAAGCATGGCTATGATGAGCAGCTGTCTTCCACTGTGGTGCAAATGGATTACAAAGGAGGTGCTTCAGCGTTTTTTATTCTGCCTGATAGAGGAAGAATGAGGAAGCTGGAGAAAAGATTGTCTTGTGAACATTTGTCAAGATGGTCGACATTAGTCACAAAAAGGTAAAATTCTGCAGTTCTTGGTTCAGATGGTAGCCAAGGAAACAAATATGCTGGGGTATGACACAAAATCAATCTGCAATTTTTAGTTCTGCTTTAAGCAGTAAAAGAAATTTCCTGACCTAAGTTGGATCTGGCTGATTTAGGGTCCAAGTGTTCTCACATTCAGGACTGCACAACCTGAAAACCTTCACAGATTAGGACTTTTGTTATTTCTGAATTTTGTTTCCCATCTTCAGTTCTTAATAGGCCCTTTTTGACTTAGACCCTTTCTCATTTTTTGGGGGGAAGTTTTCTGCCTTTTATTTACAAGTATATTCCTACCCCTTCAGCCTCTTTTCTTGTCTCTTCTTAATTTCTGCCTATTAAAATTAACAGCAATTGTGCAGTTAATGCTGAAATAACAACTTCCATTCAGCAATTGCGAAGGCAAAGTTCAATATATGAAAAAAACAAAGCCAAACAAAATAAACAAAACCCCCACCAAAACAACAACAAAGTAAAAACCCCCAAAACAACAACAACAATAAAAAGAAACCAAACCAAACAAAAAAAAAAAAAAAACCACAAAAAAAAAGAAAGAAAAAAAAAGAAACCCAGCAAAAACAATGTAATTCTCTGTGCACCTTTACAGTTTTGAAACTTCTGGGAGTAGCTATGTGGTTTGTGACTATAGGACAAAAAGGTGGTGACTCAAGATACTCAGGTATAATTTTTGCCAAAGAAACAATTGCCTTTACAATTATCAAGATGAATGCTAAATAAAATTGGGGGAATTTATATTTCCTCTCTCCATCTCACAATACGAAAAAGAATGACAGTCAAAGACGAGTCTGTTTCATGCTGCTCCCCATTTTTCATCATAACCATTCCCTCCTACAAAATAATGACAAATTCCTCCTTTCCCCTTTAATCTTTAATACAATTGATTGTACCAGCTATTATTTGTAGTCTCTGGGAGGTCTTAATAAATGAAAGTATTATATGGAATCATGTAAAGGCTATGACCTACCTCTTTGTCCCTTCTCTGTCTGCAAACTGATGTTGATATTAGTGGCAGAAGTGTTGTGAAGGACATCTTTCATTTCTGGTGGCTGACAGAACAGTGCTGAAGTGTCACCAGTACAGAGAGCTGAGATCTTTTAAATGGCTGAACTAAAGAGATAACCTCACTTTCACTCCTGGAAAGGGTATCCCACTGCTCCATTCCTGGTTGCATTGCTCCTGTGTGTCTGTGGCTTTCCCTTTGCTCTGTACTGGAAGCAAGTGGGGGCTTGTGAAGGAGTGCCTTTAGGTAACAGTAAGGCAGAGGATTCAGTGATAGCTGCACCCTCATTCAGGGCAACAATCAGCATGGACTGAAATCAGGGAGAAGTAAGAGGTCAAGCAACCTGTCAATCCACAGCACTCTTGTTTTTGGATACAGCCAGAGCTGGCATTAGATGCTGTGCAATGCCAGAGGTATGGGCTTTTCCTTCCCCCCCTGCCCACTGGATGACTTTCTCTTTGGTTAGCTTCATTAATGCTCCACATCTCCCTGACCTAAAGCCCTGGAGAGCTGCCCTGGTTTCTCACCAGGTAATAGTACCTAATGTCAGTGCTATCACTAACCTCTGTCTCATTATGCTGCTTCTAGCCATAAATGTTGGGCTTAACCTTTGAAAAGTAATTCTTAGATACTTAGGAGAAAAACGGGGAAAAACAAGGATAAATGAGTCAGAAACATAGAGCTTTTGTTAATTTTTGTAAAGCAGCAATCTAGGCACTTAAAACTGAGTAAGTCAGACACTGGGGTTGACACAGGAAAGAAATTATCTATTGACTAACTGTATTCTGTAAATTTGCTTTTGTCTTTTATTTTGCCATGCCTTCTATCACTACTTACTATTGTCTTGCTTCTTTAGTGGATATAGTTCCATTTTGTCTGTCCTGCTTTATATGACAAATACACAAGGCCAGTTTTTTCTCCAAAACTAACATTCCGTGAACTTGAATGTGTTGGATTTTTTTTGTGCTCAGCTTGAGACACCTAAAGGAGTCTCTTTTTCACAAGGTAATGGCTCATGATTAAGGTGCTTCCAGCTGATTGCAGAAAAGATCACAGACTTCAGAAAATTTTCATCTCCTATGTAGACTAGAAGGAGGCTACAGGCAAAACGTCTTTAGGGAGAAAGCAAAATCAGTTTTCTTCTTATGAGTCTATGTTGTTCTGTGATAACTGATCAAATGTTTCATTGTATTCTTGTACTTCTTTCCTGGCAGCTCAGTAAATTTGTATCTTCCAAAATTCACGCTTTATGGGACGTATAACCTAAAAGATATCTTATATAAAATGGGCATCATGGATCTATTCACTGATAAGGCTGACCTCTCTGGGATCACTGGGCAGCCTCAGCACAGAATTTCCCAGGTAAGTCATACTGCTTTTTGTTTTATGGTTACTGATACTTGCATCACTTTCTGCACAGCTATTCATGGTGCAAAACTCATGTAAAGAGGCTTTGCTTCCATAAAAAGGCAGCTGATGGCACGCAGAGTATTTTATCCATGTTAGTTGCACTGTATGAGCAATTGGGTTGGAGCAAGCTACTAGTCTGTAATTTTTTAATTTAAAAGGCTATTTTGACCTGCATGGGGCAACTTTATAAAACATACATGACCAAATCATTATCTGTGCACACCCTGGTACCCTCTTGCAGCATGTTGTTACAGTCACCACTGGGTGCTTCTGCTTGTGTCTGCCTTCTTTAGCCTGCTTGTGGGCAAGTAGGGAGCTGTAGGATGTATCACTGCTCATATTTTATGGAGGTGAGGGAAGAGGAAAAACACACTGCTTGCTTTTAAACTGCCTGGGAGAAATGAAAATGCAATTATTACAAACATTTGGCTTCAAGCATATTAACAATTACTGCTAGGCTCTGGTAAAAGCTACAGATAGATCATGCTTCAATTAACCTAGAGTGTAAAGCTCACAATCAGGGCAAACTTAATTGTATAATGAAGAAAACAACTGCCCTCATGGCCTCAAGTGGACATTAGCAAATCAGGATCTGTCAGTGTCTTGATTTCACAAAATCAAACTTTTGTGTTTCTGTGCTTTAACCCTCCATTTCTGGCCATTCATCTCTGCTCCCATTTTTCCCAAAACATGAAGGAAGATAGGAAACATAATTTAAGGTTTTTATTCATGTTATTTTTTCAACTGTGTGAACTTCTAATACACAGTTAAATATGGTCTTACTCTCTTAACATTTGGTCTAGCTGTACAGATCTCCATGAGTGTATGCAAATAATAAGAAAAGAAACAAAGCAAATGTTTTCACTAGCAGGGACATGCCCCTCCAGAGTAACTTTTCCTGGAGAGTAACTTTTCCTCTTGGGGGCTAGAAAGTTGTGCTGCATGTAGTTTGCTGATTTCCCCCCCCCCCCCCAAACTTTGCTATCTTTAAGCAGTGGACTCACACCTGTCCATCTGACACTTGTTTCTTATCAGTAATTTCTTCAGGCACCTTTAACTCTCATTCTTATTTAGATGACCAGTTTTGTACTCCCTTGACTTGTCAAATGTGTGTTTCTTCACAGGCTATTCATAAGGCTGTGGTAAAGGTGGATGAGACTGGCACCGAAGCAGCAGCTGCCACAGGCATGGAAATAGTGCCCATGTCCGTTCCAATTACCGTTAGATTCGACAGGCCCTTCCTAATGGTCATAAACATGGAAAACACTATACTCTTCATGGGAAAAATTGTGAACCCTCTGAAGAGAAATTAAGTTAATGTACAAATTAGGTATGTGGTGATGACCACTCCTAGATCAAGTATTAGACCTGATGAGTATGGCATGGCTACAGAGGGGCTCCTCACGTCTTAACTGATGTTATTCACTGTTTTTTGTAGATGAGACTCTTCATCCATTTAAGTTACCATACTTGCATGTTTGTTTGGGCCTTGCTTCTTTTTTTTTTTTTTTTAAAGAAGGTTGCATTCATGCAGAACTGTCATTAGCTCTGGGACAAAATAGGCCTGTGTGATACTGACAGCATAGATACATCTTCTAGCAGGGAAGATGAGGAGCATGTGGGTGGAGAGGGTTGTGTACGTCTGCTTCTTCCCTCATGGCTGCCTTCTCTCCTATTTTTTATGTTGACTGACAAATAGGTACAAGTTATGTCACTTTACTATTTGTGTCAATTTTCCTACCAACACGAAGTTCATAGCTAGCATAAACCTTAACATGCATAATGCTTATTACCTTCCCTAGTACCATTGTTGTCCAGTGAGTCTATCACACCCTTGCCTGTCAGCTGCTCTCCCTTGCTTGGCTGCTGCAAAGGGGTCTCAAAGAAGGGGTTTTTTCCCCCTGCAGATACATACTGCTCTGCCTACTCTTTCTGTGTAATCAATAGTCCAGACTCATTCCAGGGCAAACCTTAGAGGTTCTAAGAATTTGATCCAAGAATAAAAGAGATAGATCTGATCTCTGCACTTGGGCGCCCTGAAGCCAACAATTGCGAATCAAATACGCAGCTCAGAGCAGCCAGAAGACTACTTCTAGCTCATGCCTGCACCTAAAGTAGCTCCTAGAAGTCCCCAGGCAGCAGGGAGCACAAGCCATGTCCCCCTGGTGCCAGAGTCTGTACCATTACTGTCTGTGCCTGGGAGATTACCCATGGCAGCAAGGGCCACTCCAGTATTGTTTGTAGGATCAGGCATCCCACCAATAACACCCATACCCTACCAGTGGTACTAGCCACGTCTCTTGATATAACCCCTTCTGTTCCCAGACTGTCTGGTAATACAGCATTGGTACTCTTCTTCTCATCTGCTTCATGGTTAGTATAGCCGCAATATTATAAAGAGCTGTTTTCACTATTAAGAGGCACAATAACCAGTCACATTCATAATGAACATGCTTATTTTATTTCCTTGTTTTCTTTCCTATCTATTTTTTTCTTCTGGTTTTTACAACATCAATCATTATTTTATTTCTTTGCTCATGTTCTTGGTATATATCTGATCTCTGGTTGCAGGAGGGGTCAATTCTTGACTAAAGTGGGTTAGTCTGTTAATAGGTATTAAGCACTTACACAAGTCTTTGTACAGCCTTGAAATATGCAGACAAATGTACTATGGGAGAACAACAATAATTAATAAACATGACATTAAAAAATTTCAAATATTGCTATTTTACTTCTGTAATTCAGAGTTAAGAATTAAGTGGTTCAAGCAGGTTTTTTTTGAGTAGTGTCAACAAATAATTATTAATTTACTGCTCATATACATTAGATTGGCACAGTAATGCCAGTAATGAGTTTCAGAAAGCCCTCTGCCTTCAGCCTGAGCAATTAATAGTAGGTTATGTCTGCTAGGCAGAGAACCTTTTGGGAAGGCTAGACATTCATCTCATGCAAAGATGTTTATTTCAAAACTTTTAGAAAGTGTGTTGCTTCTACTCTATCAAGTGTGTAGCTCCTGTGTGTCTCATCACTCTTCTAAAAAGCTCTCTCTTGACTCCCTCTAATAGCTCTGTTATCAGTCTTGGCACATTTTAGCTGAAGTTCCTGTTATTCCATAAATAAAATACAGGCCATCTATATCATACCTTTTTGAGTTTCAATAAATTAGGACAGAGAAACAAAAAAATTGTTTAGAAGCTTTTTGTAGAGGAACCCACTTCCCAATTAAAATCACAATGAAGAAAAGCTCAAATCTATGGCATTCAAATAAGGCAATAAGAAAACATAAATTTAGTGTTTCCCAAACACAAAATTAGGTGTAGTAAACTTGCCTACATCAGGGGATTCATAGCAAATCTTGACAGGATGCTTTCTTCAGATGCTTACACATATTTGTAATCTACATCAAGCTAAAGGCACTGCAGATTTTCCTAGGTGACAGATAGTTCTCTGACAAAACCAGATCTTGTGGCTTTCATTCCTGTAAAAATGTACAGCAATGCATTTGGAAGTAAATCCAAGAAACTCCAACTTTAAAAGGGAGGGGGGGGAAGTATATTCACACAGAAAGCTAAACTATAATTAAGAAGAGAAATTTCAGAAATTGAAGTAATTATCAGCTCAGGGAATGTCCCCTTGCCAAAAAGAGCAATTCCACAACATTAAAATTGTAATAAGAAAGGACAAGGAGAACTTTGAGGGAAATGTGACAAAATAGTATATTCTTTTTAAAATAAATCATTTCAAAGAGTCTGAGGGACCTGTAGATGTTCAAAGTGTAAAAGAAGTGTTCAAGGGGGGCAGTGGCAAAACAGAAAAGCTCAGTCTATTGCAAATGGGTTTCCTTTGCAGTGGCTGAGCTTAAACCACTATTCCAAGTTGAACAATAGAATAGTATCCAGGGGGGGAAAAAGTAGTCAAAGAGCAAGTAACAACAAATTACCCTGATTGTTTAGTATACATGCAAGAGCTTTTAGCTGTCTCAAAAAGAAAAATGTTAAGCTTTCCACACTGGTGCAACTGTCAGTTAAACTGTCTCCATACCACACTAATAGGAAGTGAGAAATGTGACATTCAATTTTTTCAAAAAGATGCAAGCATTTGGAGTGCAGACTAGTTAGATCAACTTCAAGTTTTTTGAAACTGCAGAATTTGTAGTTCTAGGAATAAGTATGACAAAATATTGAATAATAAACATGACTGTCATAGAAACATAGAATCTAGGTTGGAAGATCAACCCTTAAGATCAACTCTAGCCTTTAACCCAGAATAGTCAAGTCCAACCCTGTCTAAATCCCCACATCTTCAAAATTCCACCAGGGGTGGTGACTCAACCACTTCCCTGGGTGGCCTGTTCCCATGTTTAACAACCCTTTCCATGAAGAATTATTTCCTAATACTCAATTTAACCACCTCCTGCCCCACCTGCCCACTTGAAGCCCCTCCCCAGCACAACTTGAAGCCATATTTCTTCTTCTATCACTTGTAACTTGGGATAAGAAACTGACCCCCACCTGACTACGCCTTCCTTCCTCCCTTTAGAGAGTTGTAGAGAGTGACAAGGTCCCCCTTTCAGCCTTCTTTTCTCCAGGCTAAAAAACTTCAGCTCCCTGAGCCACTCTTCATATGACTGACTATCTGGACCCTTCTCTAGCTCTCTTCCCTTCTCTGGACTTTTTCCAGCAAAGACTCAAGCAAGTCTTTCTTGTCATGAACACAGCATTTGAGGTGTGGCCTCACCAGTGCTGGCTGCAGGGGGACAATCCCTGCCCTGGTCCTGCTGGCCACACCATGGCTGGCACAGGCCAGGATGCCATTGGCCTTCTTGGCCCCCTGGGCACAGCTGGCTCCTGTTCAGCTGCTGTCAGAGGGCACCCCCAGCTCCTTTTCCACCAGGCCTGTAGTATTGCAGATGGTTGTTTTGGCTGGATGCTTTGAGAGACAGTATCAAAGGCTTTACTAAAGTCCAGGTACACAACATCCACAGCCATTCCTCATTCCCTCACTCAGCTGGTCACCTTGTCAGAGAAGGAGGTCAGGTCAGTACAAGTAGCACCTGCCTTTCATAAACCTGTGCTGGCTGGGCCTGATCACCCAGTTGTCCTCTGCGTGCTGTGTCATAGCACTCACAAGGATCTGCTCCATAACCTTCCCTGGCACTGAGGTCAGGCTGTGTCCTGTAATGCCCCAGATCCTCCTTCTGGCCTTTCCTGTAGATGGGCAGCCCATTTGCCAACCTCCATTTATCTGGGACCTCCCTGGTGAGCCAGAACTGCTGATAAAGGATTGAAAGTGGTTTGGTGAGCTCTTCCACCAGCTCCCTCAGTACCCTTGTGTGTGTCTAAGTGGTGCAAGAGGTTACTGACCATTACCCCTTGGTTTATGAGGTTTTCATCCTTCCCCCTGTGCCTGTCTTGCAGCTCAGGTGTCTGGGTACCCTGTGAACAATTGGCCTTTTTATTAACAACTGAGGCAAAGAAGGCACTGAGAATCTCAGGGTCTTCCTCATCCATTGTCACCATCTTCCTTCTTGCCTCCAATAAAGGATGGAGATTCTCTTTAGCTTCTCACTGCTAATGTATTTATAGAAACATTTTATTGTCTTTTACAGCAGTAGCCAGAACTCTTTGCCAAAGAATTCTTTGAAGAGCTGGTATGTCCACATTTTGTAATGGTTTGGTTTGTATATGCCACGTACTTCTGAAAACTTACAAAATTCCTGAGGGCAGGACCTAAACCAACCATAAACTAGTAGGGAGGGAATACCTTTTACAAGCAGAGTTCAGGCATGCATTATTCAGAGAAGTTAGAGATGACATGGGACTTTAATATATTGTGACATTACACATTGTTCTGGTGGTTTCACCTTGTCCAGTGGGAAGGATCTCACAGTACTCAGTGGCCTGCTGATCAGAGGAGAATCACTAAATACAAGGCAAAGAACACAAAGGGAAAAGCCCTTGTTTTATACTTTGCATGGTGGACTCAAGTTACTCATTGCCCCTCAGGACAGAGATTTTGCAGTGATGCTGGATAGGCCACTGAATGTGTCATTTCTATGCTCAGTGACAGGGAAAAAGGAAATTAAGCAGTATGAGATGTGAAGAAAGGGAAAGAGAGAAAGCATGTGTATTTGTGTACCCTATATATGTATTCTACTGTGTATGTGTAGCCCCTATTTACTGCCAAAGCCTAAGTGCTCATTTCCTCTTGCTGCGCCCAAGGCTGTCCAAGACCTCTCAGGGCACTTTTATTTCCTCAGTAAACAGCAACACTTCTATCAGCTGAATGGTTCAGTAGGAAATGTCTAAAAATCTAAGCCAAATTTTATGACTCAGTACTTTAGAAGCATTCACTACAAAAAAAAAAAAAAAAGGAAAAAAAAAGAAAAAAAAAGTGAAAAAGTGTGGGTTTTTCTGAGACTTTAAAAGGGTCTTTTTATCACTTTGAAAAGTTGAAGGAGGTCAATTTATATTTGCCTTCATATTTGCAGTTTTGTTCTTTTTGCAACCATTAATTATACTTACAATCAAATTAATGCTTTGCTATTTATCAGTGAACATTCACAAAGATTCTAACCAGATCTGATATCTCTTTTTTAATGCTTTTGGGTTTTGTTCTTTTATTTCTCTATCAATTGTATTCATATACATTTTTAAAATGGGAATATCTCATTAGTAATAATTTTTTTCCCATCAGATTCAAAGCAAACTTGAATAAAATTTATTTATTAATGTGAATTAGCTCTCAGTATACCAGTTCTAAACCATTTTTCCTCAGCATCTACTTCCTTAGAGTATATGATAAATCTGGTTTTAGTTCATGAAAAAAGGCAAATGAGAATGAAATTATGAGTGGCAAAATAAGGACATCCTCATTCCTCAGGTCCTCTACAACTGATGCAGAGGATTTTCCATCCTGAATTGAAGAATTGAGTGCATGATACAAACTTTCCTGTAAACAATTGTTTTCTTTCCAGTCAGACTTTTCCATGACTGCCTTTAAATAATGTTCATAGTCCCTTTCTTTTATTATCTTCATATGAAATAAATTACCTTTCTCTCCCAAGAGAAATTTCAATACAATGATTCTTTCACAAATTGTGACAAAAATTATAATTCTCAGCAAATTTCCTAAAATTATTTTGAATTTTGTTTTCCATTTTATTGTTAAATAATAGAAAAAATCACTCACTTCATATTATCTTATAAAATAAAAATTAGCATGGAATATTTTCATAATTTCTCTTTCAAAATGTTGACAAAGTCAAATATTCATGAAAATGTCAAGGTTTCTTTGACTCTGCTTTCTTACAGGGAACTTCTCTTTCAGACAGCTTCCAATAAGTTTTTCTGAGAAAGGATTTTTGAGTGGAACATTAAAGGCTACAGGAAGAATCTGGACACTTGTGCAATCTAGGAAATTTTCTCAAGTGTGGGAAAAATGTTGAGCATTTGTGAAGTAGGTTATAAGTAATAGAACACTGAAGTTATAGCTTGGGTATAACCCTACTACCATCAGATATAAGCTGGGGCCTCCAGATCAAAGGATTTAGGGACTTCTCAGCTTTGGCTGGCCACTGAATGCTATAGAGCAGAAATAAAAATAATTACTTTTACACTAAACTGTGAAAATAAATATGTTTAGAACATGCTGGTAAAAAATATCTTCTTTTGTAGACAATGAATCCTCTTAGACATAGTCTTGGCTTCCAGGATTCTGTTTCTGGTGAGGAAACCCTATTCACTGTGCTTCAGAAATTACTTCAGGAAAGATCCTGATTGCTGAGAGATTTCCGGAGATCAGGGAAGACTAAGTGCCATCTGTGCTGTAATATTTGGGTGTTGGGTTTGGAGCTACAGTAATTAAGTGTGTGGAGGCGAATTAGAAAAACAAACGTGTTTGTTAAGAGATTAATTCAATCATCATTAGTATGAGAGTCGGAGCATTCACAAAGGCCAAAGACCGGTTCAAACTGGTTTTCATAATCCCCACCCACCTAAGTTCTACCAAAGGCATTAATTTAAAAACATTGCATCATCAAGAAAAATAAAATACTCTCACTGGCTGATCAATGAACCTAAGAGCAGGACATCGTCACCTAGAAGTTTTTGTGACCTGATTAACCTTTTTGCTCTCTACGGCTGAGCCCCATTCTTGCTGACCCCAGCCCTAGAAGTGCCATAAGGCCGTGCTGCTCTATCCAAAAAGACACCTGGGTATTCTGTGAAAATCAGTCTGGCCTCTCCCTCATCCCCAGAGGTTAAGTTTCAAGGAAGGGTCTTACTGGGAATGCCTTCTTCTATAATCTTCAACAGGCTCTCTTTGCCATTGCTCTCCAAGAAAATGGAGGAGGCAGGGGTAGAGGGATGGTGTGCCAAGATGAGAGTGGTCTGCAAGTGACTGTGTGTGATGTGAGGAAAGGCAAGAAAAGAATGTCAGAACAGATATCAGCATGTAGGAGACAACACTAGACAGGGTATTGTCGAGTTTGGATTAGGGAGGTTTTGTCACAGTTCCAACAGTTTTGCTGTTAAAAGTAAGATTTGAGATGCTTGTGTAATAGATGTTACATAGAAAAAATGGCTTTGTTTAATTTGTCTGCATATTGACCTAGAGCAGGATTTTTAACGCTATATGGTGTTGGTCTAAATCTTCTCCCAGCATGGTTAAAAGCAGTGGCTACAGCAAAATTTAATCTACTCTATATCCATTCAAAATAGAATTGAAACCTGCCTCCCCTCTGCACTTGTTTCCTGGTGCATTCCTGTGTTTGTACCCTCATTTTCAACAGAGCTGTTCTGACAAGGTGTAATAAAAAAGGTAAATTTACTCTGGCCTGCAAGACCACTTTCTGTGTCCTTTCTTTGAGAATTAGCCAAAATCCATATGGTGTGCTTGGACAACTGAGCTTCTGAGTCACAGAATAATGTCATTACTGTTCACTTCAATCCACTTTGACCAACTTTACTTGATCAGCTGTGTGATTAAAGGTAGATATTTGATTCAGTATCACTCAGGAGTCCACAGAAGGTAAAGAAAGCAGTTCAGATGGTCCCAGATAGCAGGGTCAATGGACCAAATGGGAAGGTGAAGAAGAACTTTTTAATGAAGGCTTTCAGAATTATGTTAGTTGCTTAAGTCTTGAATTACTCATTGGGATGGTTCTTGTTAAGTATATTTTCATGTTGTATAGACATACATTTATTAAAATTTTAAGTACTCTATTGCTGTTGGAAACCCATAATTAATTGATTAATTCCTTTCTTTCTTTAACGCAAGAACATTATTAGGAAAGAAGGAGAGACCAGTAGTTACAAAGCATTGGGTTGGGACTTGGGAGTTTCTGCTTCCCTTCCCAGCTCAGTCACAGGTTCACATTACAGAAACAGCTTCTTGGCTGCTCATAGCTACCCACTAAGCTATAGTGACCATCCTTCCTCTGAGTGTATGTACTGACCATCCTTCCTCTCCTAGCTTACATAGTCAGAGCACGAGTTAGCTGCCTTACCACAGGTAAATAATATGATTTTAAAAGCACAATACTGGATGGGCAATAGATGAAGAGGTTCAGGTGAAATAATCAATGATGGCATGATGCTTGGTTCAAACTGAAAGACAAAAAAAAAAAAAAAATAAATCAGCGAGTGCAAAGGTCTTATCCTTCTCTATTTTCCTGTATATGGCTCTTAGGCTGTAGGTGCTGGCAACAGATATTTGCATTTTCTAGACATGAAAGAAAAATACCTGGTAAAAGGATTGATTTGTGCTGTGTCATGGCGTGCATACAGGGGCACTACTTGCAATACTTGGGTGTCCTTAATCACCCATCCCCATGCTGTAATACACCTCAGAACTACCACCCCTTGAATACAAGTGCTAAGCTTACCAGGAAAGAAGACACTTTCTGTGAAGCCCAGAGGACTTTTCATGGAAGCTTGCAATCGAGGAAATTTTCAGGTTTCACTTTGAAGCTGTACAAAGCTGTATCCTGCAGACCACAGATTTTTCAAATTGTGTATCACTGTTACCAAGGAATGTGTCATGGAATAAAACTGATAAAAATGATCCTGTCTTCATTAAACTCAATAAAGAACTGAAGTAATGCTCAAGACCTTTGAAAGTAATTTTTTATTTTCACATCATCTAATCTCAGTGAGTAGGTTAGATGTGTCATTTTTATCTTAAAAGTGAGAAAACTGAAGCCTACTAGTGTTAGTGATGTTCCCAAGGCCAAAACTGAGCTGCTCAACAGAGATAGCCATCTATCCTGAATTTTCAGTCCAGTGGTTCTCTCATCAGGTGGTCCATCCCCATCTGAAATCATTCCAGTATCCTGCACAGTACTTGGCCAATGAAAGACATTATTGGAGATCTTTATGGTCAATAAGATTTTGTCATCTATTTTGGTGGTTAGAAAGAACAGAAAACAGAAAGCATACTATTCTTTCACAATATCCTAGATGGAAATCACCCAGATATTAAAATCTTGGTAGCTCTGTCACTACTAATATTAGTGTTACAGAAATAAGGTACCTTCTTTGAGGTCTGAAAAGAAAATCCATGGTAAAGCTGTTACATGTAGAAATAATGAAAAATCAGTCTTCTTTTGAAAGATTCTGGGGCCTAAATAAAGGTTTCTAATGTTAGAGCAATTTGCCTACTCTCCCGCCCCTTTTATAGGAGATTATGGTTGCTGTGTCATACCCACTAACCTGCACTCACTCAAGCAGCAATAGGGAACTCAGGTGTTCATTTGTTACTGGTGCACCATACATGTAGCAAACCTGCTACATTTTAGTGTATAATTTGCAACTGAAATTGGTTTTCCAACTGAAAAATTATGATGAGTGTTCACTATTGGTCATTGCCATTGGTAATTTTTTTTTAAATTCTCATCCCTTTACTTAGTTGATATGAATGATGCTAATTCAAATGAAAAAAAAGTTCTGTGAGCAGAACTTACCCCTCCTTGTGCAAATTTTCCTCACTATATATAGACTATATGTCATCCTAATTTCACAGTCCCTTTCTAAACTACTGAATTTTGTCTTTCTGGCAGGACAGTAGAGGAGATTCTCTTAGAAGTACTGAAAACATGGCATGACCACTATGAGCAGATTGGGCCTTTACTCTTCATTATATACCTCATCCAGACTGGAAAAAACATAGTTCACCAGACATGCATACACCTCCAATCTTAGCAATTTTCCTGCGCTCTGGGTGCCCATTCCTTCCCATAGACTATAACATAATTCAAGGCAATCAGCAAGGAAATGGAGGGGAAGGTAGTGTCCAGTTCCTTCCTAATTCCATACTCCATTTCCTTCATATTGCTGCTTTGTCAGTCTTCTTTCAAAAGAAGACTGATTTTCCATTATTTCTACATGCTTGTGCTTGTGGTCTGTATTTTTTACACTAAAAGTCTTTGTTTAAGTTACAACATAACAGATTTAGAGATATAAAATTTTTTGATATTTGAAGTGACTTGTGTATTTGTGAGCCATAATCCCAGAAGAGTTTTATTGTTGCTAAATTGACACAAAACTCTATTTTCCTTACCTGAGGTATAGAAGCAAAACAAGAACACTGGACAAGTTGGATGGTTCTCTTGTCATTGAATATACCAGCTACGACATCACACCGCAACAATGGTTAATTAAGAACTCTTTAAACCTGATTTGGAATGTTCTGTTCAAAACAAAACAAACTGTCTTGAAGATGTTTCAAGGTTTCAAGGTATTAGCAAATGCATGAAATGAATATATGGCTCTATTTCTCCTAAAGACGTCAAAATGTGAGCTGGGGTGTGGTGTAGAAACTGACCTACATGAACTATAGAGCAGTAACATGGACTCAAGCAATGCAGACACTGATGTGGTTTTAATTATCAGAAGGAATAAAACACATTTATTTTGTTATTTCCATGTTCTGTACTTTTATTCCTATAAAAAATAAATAGTAGAGCAAAAGATCCAGTTCATTAGATAAATGATCAGTATGAAGCTGGTTAACATGGTTTCATGACTTGGAGTTGAAACTGTGGTCAGCAGGGAGGTGGGACTGTGATGGCTCAGGGCAGTGTGTGCTACACCTGGCATGCCTGCCTCTGTCTGCTCATCGTTTTAGTTTCAAGCTGCTGTAGTATCTTATTTCTTCTGCTATAATGAAATGGTAAGGAAATGCCTTGTTAAAGTTTAGCTTAACATTATTAAAAACAAAACAGTAATTACGAGGCATCACAAATGAAAGAGAAAACAAGAGGCTTATAACCATTTTGTAACACAGTTCGTCCTTGACCACCATGACCTGTTATTCACTTGGGCTTTGATGACTAAAATAATCTCTGTGTTTGTGATCTTTACAGCCAGAGTTAGAAGGAGCAAGTAAAAAGGGAAGGGGGAGGGGGAGAGTGGAAGAAATATAGAGGAAAACAAAGAAGGGGAGTGTCCAGACAGTGATTATCTATGTTCTGTCTCCATGTTTATCTATGTTTGTAACAACAAAATTACACGTGAGTAAACAAGTACAAAGAAAAGAGTCATCACAAATGGGGAAATGTATTTTATGTCACCACTCACTCATGGTCTTTATTGTTAGCTGGAAAAATTCAGTCATCCT
Source organism: Melozone crissalis (assembly GCF_028551555.1). NCBI lineage: Eukaryota > Metazoa > Chordata > Aves > Passeriformes > Passerellidae > Melozone > Melozone crissalis. The sequence goes on along the minus strand of NW_026535796.1, from coordinate 41,884,786 downwards.
AATCTATCAGCATTTCAGTCCTGTTGGGAAAAGGTAATAGAAACAAACAACACTTGTTTTCATTTGAACAATTTAAAACTGTGTGAGAGGGTAAGGAGAATGAGAAGTGGGTGAGCACACGCAGTACTCCAACATGTGGGAGTAAGCAGCCTGATCCTTGTATTCCCACCACCTGTACTCCTGCCCAAGGCAGGAACTGAGATGCACCCAGAACTGAGAAAGATGAAGGGACCACATCAGCCGGGGTGGGACATCTATCATGGAAACCTGTCTATCACATACCCCCTCAGTGGTATTAAGCTACAGAGTGAGAAGGTACAGGAAATTACTTTGTCATCCATATACAAGCTGAGGATCATGCAGGAGATTTGTCTCAGGGTAGATTTTGGAAGAGCACCAACCTGATGTGATACGTGGCTGTCAGCTCCATGTGTGCTTCATCGCAACACAGAAGGTCTGACTTCTGGCACCAAGAGTTAGCCTGTTTCTAGTGATTCCAGGCACAACCTCCTGCTTTCCAGTAGGGTCCTGATCACACATTTGCACTTAAGCTCCTCCACATGGTCAGAGGCAGCAGAGAGGATGTCACAGCTGCTATTGAAATGGCTGAAGATTGTCAAGTTCTTTGGCTGAACAACAGAGATGGTCCTTGCGAACCCTGTTCCATCAATATTTGCTTTTTTTCCTCCTTTATTTTGGTTGGCTCTAATTTTTATCGGGTCTGTGTAATGTTTAACATCTCTAATTAAGCAGAAGATGATGAAGCAGTATAAGTAACAGTGTGGGGAACAGCATGGTCAGCTGAATGCAACGGGGCTTCTGATTTTGTAAGTACTACACACACATTTTTGTTTTTAGAGAGTTGGAGATGATGCTTTCTGTAGTCAGTGGAATTTTAATATTAGGTTAATTTCATTTCTCTGTTTGTGATTTGGTTCTGTGTGGATGTTGCAATGAAATATTAACCAAGCAGATGTGCAAGGGACCAGTGGGACCTGCTGTTCTGGGGAAATATGCTTAGACTGAAATCAAACTAAAAAAACCCTTTGAAGTCATGGTGACTTATTAAGTACTTGTTAAAAGAGAATACTGATGTAATCACCTTTCAGGTTGGAAACAGCCTTCACAGTGACTCAAAATTAGTATAATCCCACTAGTGACTGAACAACCAAGTCCAATTTAAAAACTCTTCTGGTGACTTAATTTATAAAGCAACAATTGAATTGCTAAGGCCAGGCTCTCTAATTAAGGCTGGGGTGATTGTAGGGGGTAGGTGGAAGGCCACAATTTAAATTTAATTGCCCCTTTTCCTCCCATAGACAAACTAATATGTGGTCTGGAAGAGAATTCTTTTCTAATTTGCATTAAAAGTATTTCCGGATTTAACAAAGCCTCGACAATTTCTTCAGCTCTGAAATGTCAACAAAAATATTGGTGTCAGAAATTTTTTAATCTAAAATGTTGAAATTAACATGTTTTTCATTTCTGAAAGGAAAAGTATGTGAGGAAAACTTGATGAAAATATTCAGTGCTTTCAAGCTTTTGATAGAAATACTTCTTCTAGCTTTCTGTAGAAAGTTATGATACCAGGAGAAGTTTTTAACTGATCTGTTACAGCAGAAGTTAAAAGCATGCCTAATATAAGTTTGCTGCAGAAAAAAAAAACCCGAACCATACTCTTTGCTTCAGAAATTCTTTAAAATTTAGGCTAAGCTCAATATGGACGCAGGAAGTAAAATTATTTTTTTCTTTCTCACTTAAGTGTCCAATATCTCAAATAACTAGAGAAAAACAGACTATGACATGTTTAACATTAAATACATTTGAAACACATTTCCTACTATATTATTTCTTCTTTTTTCCACAGGACATAGGAGTTGTTTGGGTTTTGCCTTTTTTTTTTTTTTTTACTATGAAAAAGAGGCAGAGTTCTGTTTAAAAGTTATCTGCAAATAGTTTTATCACATTCCCATCTAGGCCATACTCCATCTTTTGTTTTAAGGAAATTCAAATTCAATGTTACCACTTGTTACTGCGGGTCACTGCAGTGGGCCCTGGCTGATCTTGGGCAAACTCAGTACACTCAGATCCTAGCAAATATGAGAACACACAGCTATCTTTATGTTTGCTATGAAAAAAAAAGGAAGACTATCAATACAAAAATAAAACAACTGGTTAACCAACAAGAATCCTTGAACTTGGGCTGCCATCAGAAACTCTAAATCTTTAGATAGTATATACAGTCATCTTTCACATCTAGGAATGAATGTAGAACCAAGAGAACTTTACCACAGACATGGGAAAATACATTCCTGAAAGAAAAAATATATAAATAGGCTATATTTGCTGGAAACCAGAAGACAACCCATGACACTAGAAAAGTTCTAGAAATGTTTTCATGCTGAATATGTGAGGACAAAAAGCTTATTTCATTGATAGCTTGTTACAGTTCTGAAGACAGTTTATATGAGATGCCTCCCCAGAACTGCAGGGAACTGAATTCAGTAAACCAGAGATTTGTTCCAGCTCATGTGGAGAGCAGGTGGCTCATGTGAAGTATATCATGTCAGCTTTAGGAGAACAAGAATAATGAAAAAACTTGTGATCTCCAAGGGAATTAATCTGTGTCCTTTGGTGTCCAAATGGGACGAGTGCTTCTCTCCCTCTTTGACCCAGGTCCTTCCCACATGCCATGCAGGTTAACCCATGGTGAGGGGCACACCACCATGTAAGAAGTCACAAACACTCGTCACAGCTCCCCCAAAAGGAAGATTCCCTCATTCCAAACATGCACCTCATTATCTGACACAAACCTGCTGCTTGCTCATGTCATTGTGCCCACCTCTCTGTGCACTGCTGTCATGGCACAGGATGCTCCAGGCTTTTGCTTTGGAGTTCATGTAGTTCACATTCTTCCATCGTTTATCACTTTTGGCCAGTAACTGGCCATGTGAGCAAGTAGCCATGAAGTAAACAGGGGTGTGATTTAACAAGCCCAGGATAGTCCATGATAGCTCTCTGTCCATGAGGAAAGTGAGGGAATTTCCTCAGTCCCAGTGAGTAGTGAGCTGCCTCACACTTCCTTACATATATCAAATTGCTTTTGGACAGATGCTGTGGAACATTTGATGTCTTTGAAACCCACACCCTGCCTTACCTTGTAATAACTTGCATGTCTAGATGTACCCTATAGGAGCCAGTGTTTTGGGAAGATAATGTCATTGTGCACAAATATTATTACAGACCGTAGCTTTATATTTTCATTGCCAATGGAAAAAAGTACTGCTTTTTCAGAGCAGTTACAATGGAGTATTATGAATTTCTTATGCCTGACATTTTAGTCTATAATCTATTAGAATTTGTTACATAAATTTGACATTGTGCCCATGAGAACTTTAAGCTTGCTATGTACATAGATATTTACAGTTGAACTATGCAACATTTGTGCTAACAAACTATTGATTATTTCTTACTACCAAGCACATCATTAGCATCTGACTGTTTAATGACTGTTTATTTTGTGACAGAACAATTTGAAAAGAAGATGAAGTTTCTCCAGTGCCTGTGTTTACTCCTTGCTGCTCTTTGTGCTGTAACCCATTGCTGCCCTGAAGATATTTGCCATGAAGTCAACAATACTAATCTGCAAGATGGAAGAGAAAATTTATTAACATATAGCTGTGACAAGAAAGGCTCTAACCATGCAGATTTTGTATTTAGATTTTACAAGCAGGTTTCATCAAAAGAAGCTGATAAAAATGTGTTCTTTTCTCCTATGAGCATCTCCATTGCCTTTGCCATGCTGGCTGTTGGTGCTAAATCAACGACTCTCTCTCAGATTTTTGAAGGACTGGGCTTTGATGACCTGACTGAAACTCGCATAAATGATGTACATGAAAGTTTTCACAAAGTTTTGTCAGTACTGAACTGTGCTGATGTTAATATCACATTAAATATAGGGAATGCCCTTTTCACAGTGACTGGGTATGAACCACAGGAGTTGTTTCTACAAAATACCAAAAAATTTTATGATGCAGATGTTTTCTCCAGTGATTTTCATAAACCAGAAGAAGCTACAAAGCAAATCAATAAATACGTAGAAGAGAAAACTAAGGGGAAAATTCCTGAATTAGTTGGTCATCTTGATCCAAGTACTGTACTGGTTCTTGTTAATTATATTTACTTTAAAGGTAAGATGATTAACATATATTTCAATAGATAGTTTTGATACAAAAAAACAGTTTTAGGGAACTTATGATGATTTATTACCAGAGTGACAATTTAGAAAAGAGCTAAACTGTGCAGGACCTTTCAAGTAAAGATTAGATCTGGCCAAAAGCAGAGTATCTGATTGTTGAGACATACTGATTTCTTTGTTTTGATTTAATTTGCTTGAAAGCTATGGACAGAAAAGTTCTACCCTAGTGGATGCCTCATAGACAAGGATGCACATAGTCTCACTGTTTGAGGCCATAATGACTAAAGATGTACATGCCAGTCAGACTTGGTGGACTGACATCCTTGCACAGGGACCCCAGTTTTATGGTCGATCTACTAGGTGCTCTGCATGAAAAACTGGAACATAATATCTTGAGGGCCTGTCCTTCTGGAGCCTTGCTCAAATGTTAGGACTCTAACTACTGATGAATTCTACACCACGCAGAGTGCAGTCAGCTTGCATAGGGTACAGCCTAACAGAAAAGCCATGAGAAGGGCCTATGACTGAATGCTTGATTGTTTTTAAATGGCATGAAAGGCATTACACAGGCTTACAGTCAAAGAAGGACTCTCAGCTGGTCATCAACCTTTGGTTGTTCTTCAGCAAGACATTGCATGTGCACGCAAAATATGATGAGCTTACTGCACAACTAGAATGCTTTATTGGGTGTTATGGAGGAGGTTGAAGTGATTTAGTGAGCCTCTTCTCCCATCAATATACCTCCAGTGTCCTACATTAAAGCTGGCCTAATTTAAATGAGCCATTCTTCATGATCTTTGAGTGCAACAACATCTCTTTTCCCCCATTAGCTGCCTGGGAAACGTCTTTCGATCCTTTGCGCACACATGAGGATGATTTTTTTGTGAACCCAAATGCATCTGTTAGAGTCAACATGATGCAGCATGATGGTATCTCAAACGTTTACTATGACCAGGAGCTCTCCTGTGTGGTGGTAGAGCTTCCTTACCAGGGCACTGCACGAGCCTTGCTTATTCTGCCTGATGATGGAAAGATGAAGCAAGTGGAAGATGCTCTCTCCAAGGAAACGGTTTGTAAATGGGACAGCAAACTTGTGACCAGGTAACTCTTAGTATATGGATTGCTACATTTGAGCACACATCACTCTTTTCAAGGGAAAATGCCAATTTCAGATCACCTCCCACTGGATATAAAGTCCTGATTTCATAAAGGGATGTTTCAAGCAATTCCCCAAAAGAGTCAGAGCAGAGCACAATCACTAAGAAACTGCCGGCTCTGTGACAAGACAGAAGGGGACACAGCATTTTAACAGATGCCTCAAAACTTGCTTGGCTACTTTTTGACTCCTTACCTTTTCTTTCATGGTGTTAACACGATTCATATTCCTATTCCATAGCGAATATGTCCTAGATTTTATCCTCCTTTTCCCTTACTTTAGGCTTTCCACTGTCCAGCAGACTACTGTCTGCTTACTCTCTAACCCTTTAGCCAAAAAACTCTACTAGCTGCTCATGTGGCGCTGGGATGAAAGACAGACAATGAACAAATTTGGTTATTTTCCCAAAATCACATAGACAGTGTAAATTCAAGAAGATGGTGCATCTCTCAGGAAGCCAAAATTGCTCAAGGAATACAAAGACTACCATCAAACAAATTCGCAATCAAAAGAATGCTTTCAAGTGTTGCCGAGTTGCATACACCCAGCTGGCTGTAAAGAGGCTGCAAGGGCTCACTGCTCTTTTCTTTTCTTTGATCAACAGGAGATTAAATCTGCAGTTGCCAAAGTTTTCTATTAGTGGGTCTTACGATGTTAAAACCCTGTTTGAGCAAATGGGCATTACTGAAGTGTTCTCAGGTAATGCTGATCTGTCTGGAATTAGCAGCAACCACAATCTCCAGGTTTCACAAGTAAGTAGACAGAGCTGGTGATGGGATGGTGGTTGGCTGATTTGATCAGCTGTGTCTGGAATTTTTAAAGGCTTTATTTCCCTCTTTATATTACTGAAGTTGTAAGTAAAACTCACAATGACATGTAGGGGCTAGCTCAGTAATTGTGCTTTTTTACAGAAAGAATCTGCCAGCTCACTTTTGTATTACCTTAATGCTGTTATTAAAAAGCTGGATATTAAATACATAGAGATATTGGGCAACGTTTTAAATAACTTCTTTGCACTGGAATATAAGAGTTTACATGAAGTTGTGTCATTTGTAAACTACAAATGAGGAATTCATAATGATATTTGTGTTGATTAATATCTCAATTTTTAATATTCCCAAGGTTTTCAGGAAATCTCCAATTTGCAGTAGCAGAATTTGACTGTGACAGTTTGAGCTATGATTTAATGCTAAAAATGCCAAATACTGCCCCATATTAGCATTTAAATAGCAGGTTTTAGTTAATCTTGAAATAAGAGAAAGTGTTGCTAGTAGAAGTCCAAACCATCTAAGAAATTAAACTAGCTTGTACATGGGGTATTTTTATCCCACTCTACTCAGCACTGTTGAGAATGCATTTCAGTGTGTCCATGCTAATTTTTGGCCCTCCTTGCTCAGTCCTGGCATATAAAATACTCCTGTTTCAAACTGTTGGAGATTTATCATACAATAAAATTTAATCTACTGGATTATTTCTCCTTTCTTCTCCTAAATGTTCCATAAGAAGAGAATTTATTTTACTCCTGCTTCCTGTCCCATATATAAACGACAGTGTTTTCTCCTATTCTGTGCAGGCAATTCACAAGGCCTTGCTGGAAGTTGATGAGGCTGGAACTGAAGCTGCAGGAGCCACTGCCATCATCTTTACCAGAGTTTCGCTTACTTCTCGTACCATCAAATTCAACAGGCCCTTCCTTATTTTGATCTCTGACAAACAAACTGGCATCACACTTTTCATGGGGAAAATTGCTGATCCTACTAAGGAGTAATAGCTGAGTTATTTGGCACAGTGATACTGGATATGGGTTATAATGGCTACAGCACTTGCAGTTTTGGGCTAGGTAGTGCTGCTAACTAGTCTCTGATTGAGGGATATTCAGAAGTAAATAAGAAATTTTCGAACAAAATTGATAAGGAAAAAACATTGTAAAAAATCACCATCAACTGACACTTTTTAAATGTAACATTTTCCCCAGCTGAATAATTGTATTGGGTTTGCATGGTAAGGTTTTGGTAGTGGGGGCCTGTGGGAGGCCTGTGGGGGGCCCTGTAGGGGTGACTTCACTCAGCAGCTGCCACAAGTTTCCCCTGTATCAGACAGAGCCACTGCCAGTCAGCTCAAGGTGGATCTGCTGCTGCTGAAGGCTCAGCCAATCAAGAATGATAGTAACACCTCTGTGGTGACATATTTGAGAAGGGAATAAAGTTATTTTGCAGAAGTAATTGAGGCCAGAGGAGTTCAGAGTGAGAATAAATGACGGAAATCATCCTCCAGACACCAAGGTCAGTGCAGAACTAGGGGAGGAGGTGCTGCAGGTGCCAAAGCAAAGATCCACCTGCAGGCTGTGGTACAGCCCAGGGTGAGCAGGCTGTCACCATGCAGCCCATGGAGGTCCAGGGGAGAGCTGAGATCCACCTACAGCCCATGGAGAGGCCCACTCAGAGTAGGTGGATGTCCAAAAGAAAGCTGTGACCCCATGAGAAGCCCACACTGCAGCAGGCTCCTGGCAGGACCTGCACACCCATGGAGAGAGGAGCCCACTCTAGAGCCTGAAGGCGCACTCAGGGCCTGAAGGGCTGCATCCTGTGGGAGGGACCACACCGGAACAGGCTGTGCATGAAGGGCTGCATCCTGTGGAAGGGACCACAATGGAGCAGTTCATAAAAAGCTGTAGTCCATGGGAAGGGCTCATGCTGGAGAAGTGTGTGGAGGACTGTCTGCTGTGTGAGGGACCACACACTGGAGCAGGGAAAAGACTCCTCTCCCTGAGGAGGAAGCAGCAGCAGAGCCACAAGATGAACTGGCCATGAACCTTATTGCATGTCTCCCTGAGCTGGGACAAAGGTGTTTCTAAGATTTGTTTTACTTCTCATTATCCTGCTCTGGTTTTAATTGGTAATAAATTTAGTTAATTTCTCCAAGTCTATTTTGCCTGTGACAGTAATCAGTTTGTGATTTCTCCCTATCCTTATCTCGACTCATGAACCTTTCATTTTATTTTCTCTGCATTTTCCAGTTGAGGAAAGGAGTAATGGTATTACTTTAGTGGGCATTTGTCATTCAACCAGGATCAAACCACCATAACAATTTAACTTATTAATGCATATCCCAAATTTTCCACGGATGATAGCTTTTTCTTAAGTACGTTGTTATATTTAAAAATTAATTATCTCTGCTAAGGAGTTTTTTCCTGCTTTCAGTTCTGGATTACTCACCAAAAGTTTTATCCCAATAGGTAACAACTCTTATCATTCTACTATGTTTTCTCCAGTATTCACCTGAACTGGTCCCTGCAGAGTCCTTTCCTCCTTACATCACTCTTTGCTGCCTAGGCTGATGTTTATCCTCAATCAACCTGTTCTTTCTCACATGTTCCAACTCTTTGCCTAGGACATCTTAAGAAATCATTGACAAAAAAGAAAGAGAATAATCCCTGAACATTAGGCAAGACAAGTGACATAGGCATAGCATAAATTGTCAAAGAATTGTCTGTGAAAAAATGTCATTCATGAATAATTGATCAATTGTGGATAATCAATAAAATATACAATGTAATTTAAATATTTCACTTAAGGAATTACTCCAGTCTCTTTTACCATTCTATAGATCTCAAAAACAACAAACACCTTTAGTCATTCTTACTGAGATATCAGTAAAATATATCTGAAAGCTGTTAAATGAGTGCAGCTTTTCTCATATGGAAATTGTGATTCTTCACATTCTCTCTTTACACGCTTATTTGGATAAAATCTGTTTTCAAGAAATACCTTAACACTTTCTTGCTGTTGTGGGTCTGTAGATCACCCACTCTTGCAGTGGAGCACTGGGGCTAAACTCTATAGCAAACCTTGAGGCACATTGCACAGCTGCTGCCTCAAGGAGAGGCTGACTTTGACAGCTTCTATCCCACTGCACTGCTCTCATGCCATTGCACATTGACCCTGGATACATATTTTGCAAGTGGAGTTGAGTCCCCGTCCCTAGGAAGATGAGGCTTCTGAATGTACACTGCTCATTTCTACAGTGATCCTGGCAGTCTGTTTTGAGCACTGCAAAGGTGGTGCAAGCCCCAAAACAACAAACAAGTTCCCCATCCCTGACATCTCTCTGGCCTTCTGACCTGTTCTCCCAAACTTGGCCCACCTTACACAGGGGTGCTTTGCAGGGGCTCACTGGTGTTTGTAGGATTGGGTTGGTGTATGGGGAGCTGTGATTCTGACTCAGGGGGACTTGGAGATTGCTGCCTTGTGTGAGTCCCTTTGCTGCAAATGGCAAGAACTCGGTGGAAGTGTTGAGCTATTGCTCCTCATGAGGTAAAATGGCATCACTCAGGGGACTGGCAGAGACCACACCTCTGTGCAAAGAGCAGCTTTTACAGAGTAAGATCAATGAGAACTTGCTGTGGTGTGAGGCAGCCTCTCTGCAGTGCCCACACAAACCCAGCAGGAGACAGGAGCAGTTCCCATGAGATCCCATCCAGATAAATCTGTGCATCAAGACTGATTAGAAGGTAGGATGGTGAGATTATTAAAGCCACAAGATTTTTATCAGAGTGTGGTGGCAGAAAAACAGGTTGTTGGCCTGTTGCTAAAGGGAAAGAAGTTAGGAAAAATCCAATAGTTGCTAGGACAGAGCAAAAGCTTTGGGAAATCACACACAAAGCAACTTCCTTCCCCACGTACCTCCCAGGCCTTTGGGTTTGAGATGGCAGGACAGCATCTGCATTGGCAGCTTCCCTACTGGTCTATGAAAAATGGCTGCTACTAGCAAAAGTATAAAATGGAATAGATACCTCTGAATGCTGGTTTGGGACTTACCTACCAAGCTGTGGGGCATCTCTACAGTTGTCCTCCAGATGAGCAACTTCATGCTCCAGACCAGCAGGCTGACCTGAATTGTGGCACCAACTGAGGGTAGGATCCTAAATCCCTCTGGAAGAAGGGGATGTGTAGGGGACAGTAAACTAATAAATCTTGTGCCAAACATACACCAAAATCAGAAAAATGCCTACAGTTCACACTATGAAGGTCTATAGTGTCTGGGCACTGAACATACCTCACTGATGTTACTCTCAGCACAGTTTTGATAATATTCTTTAGGAACGGAACAATTCTGGAAAGTTTGTTTAGGGAGATGGAGTATTTTTTTCCTAATTCCAAGAGAATCTGTCTTGGTCTACTTTGCATCATCTGTCTTTGCAGTTTTCTTTTCTCTTAATATGTGATAGGGAACCCTCTTCATTCTATTAGTGTTTCTAAAGGTAGACAAAAAAATGAAGGGTTCTGATAGACATAAATAACTAAAATTTTCATTTAGGGACTGTGTATTTAATCTGTGGTAAACACATGTGTTTTATGGTGCCTCTCATTTATCTGGAGATGTTTTTATTCCTCTACAATTCCCACTCATGCTTTCTCTCAGCCTATGGGGCAGTTGGATCCAAACTAAGCCCTGAAAGAAAACTAGATTTTCTTAATAGGCTAAAGGTTGTAGCCTTTAACTTAATCCACCTGACCCTGCAGTGAGAATTAGCAGAAGGGGATAATACATCTTACAGTGAAGTGTGTGACCACCTATCATAAACAACTCCTGTGGGTCTGTGATCTGACACGCTTATGGGAAGTCACGAGGAAAAGGACCTAGAGAGAGTTTAGCTCAGCTGAGAGCCCCTGTGAGGGAAGACAGACCCACAGGGCTGGTCCCTGGAAGGCAGCCTAGCTGTGCCCCAGCACCCCCGAGTGCCAAACTTCTCCTGGCAGCCTATGGGCCATGTGGGAGACTGTAAGTTTGTTCTGTCTGACCTTGTTTATGGTCCAGTGGGACTCTGCTTGATGACAGGATATCTTCTGTCAGTAACACTGTTTGTTTGCCACATGGCAGAGTCCATGTAGAATGTTGTTACAAAACATGAAGCAGTGGAATTGCAGGGCCACTGCAATGTGTGTTCCTTTCAGCAGTAAGGAGAGGTGCTGACAATGCCAAAGGGCACAGAGCATTTGGGCAGGTACAGAAGCACCAGTTGCTCACATAAACTCTGCTGTTCAAGTGCTACCAATACTTTGGACTTGTTCCCAGCTATACCATTTGAGTCTCAGCCCTGGTATCTGGAATGCTTTGAACAAGCACATCCACCCTCTCCCCACAGTCATCTGCACAGCCTCTGATCACTGCTATTATTGCAAGGAAATGAGAATTTGGACAGGTTGCAAGCCAACCCCATTCTAAATGTTTCAGTAGATTCAGTGCAACAAAAGCTGCAGGCATTTTCTTTGTACTAATTCCAAGCAGAGAATCACTAAGCTCTTAAAACCAGATTGTGATAGTTCCCAGGCACGGTAGGTTTTGAGTGGAGATTCTGAGAATGCAGCTATTCATCTTTGACATGAGTCTTGGTAGTTTGGAACGTAGGAAAAAACCTCAAACAGAGTTAATCCCTAATCCAGCATTCAAATAATGCCTCCAAAGAACAGAGGCACTAGGATTTCCAACTGCAGAAAAAATGCAAGAGAAACACAAACATTCTTAAATGTGTGCTTCACTTGAAAACTCTGAACATTCACTGCAGTGGGAGTTAGAACAAATGCAAATTATCAAGAGCAAAAAAGCATGAAGACCAGCATGGGCTATGTATCTCTGAGTCCTGTAACACACCCTTCAAATCTTACCCATTCCTGGCTGGGTACTGCACATCTGCCCTTACCCACATGGGACTGCTTCCATTAGATGTAAACACAGCATATATATGATATCATTCATTCATGATATCATTAAACTGTTAGCCACCAAAAACTGATCTGGAAATATCCTTCATTAAGTTCCCAGTCCCAAGTATAACAGTGAATCCATTTAAAATAATTTGGTAATTGTACTTTCCTCAGACTAACAATTTTAAAGAAAGCTATGATTCATCCATTTAATGTAAATGTCCTTGATATGACTAACATCTTGGTTATACAAAATCCTCTGATGTTACTGCAAATTATTTTGGTGGTTTCTTGCAAAAAAGAATTTCAGTGATGAAAGTATAGTTCAGTTCTAATGCTGGAGATTAATTTAGCACAAGTGAGTAAACCTTACTTATACAGTCTTTATTTCTCTATTTTTTGTTACATTCAGTTTCTTTTCCAGAAATCAGCTGGAAAAAAATTCTTGTGATTTATTACTTTACTAAGCAAGAATGCATTCTTCATCATTTGAAAACTGTTAACAGCAATGTGATTCTCATATGGAAGGTCTGAAGAAGACTGTGTGACTGGAGCAAATATCTTATTAAGGAAAAGTTACTATATTGTTTACTATGTTTCATGTAGGAAAAACAGACCACAGGGAAGATGCTCTGATGAAGGAAGAGGTTTGAAATGAAAAAATCAGTACAAAAAAAGATCACAGAATCATTAAGGCTGGAAAAGACCTCCCAGGACTATTGAGTCCAACCTACATGTTATAGTCACCATGAGATGGTTGCGGCCAGGAAAGAACCTCATAGCAGGAGAAAATATCTGTGCACAGAGATGATGAAAGATGGAATAGGTTCTAAAATGCGTATGAATGCTGTTAGGTTTGCTGTTCTTGCAGATTCAGATTCTCTAGCCATCAAAAAAGCCATACCATAACTCACATATTCACAGGATGATTACTAGAATTTATTTTTTATTCCTCTATCTTTCAAGTGAGAGCTGTGTCTCTTGGTAAATCTTATAGGTAAAATTTGAAGACATTTTGTGTGTCAGTGGCCCAGCCAAAGATTACCCCCTCATGCCCCTCATGTGATTGTGCTGTGTGCCATAGCCCTGACATGTTCACAGTGGCACCAAAGGTGACCAAGAAGAGTCATCCAACAGGAGCAGATCTGCTCCAGCACCTCTGTACGCCCTTGGATTGGCAGGCTGGGAAAGGTGGTGCAGAACCATGGCAGAAAGCCCATGCAGGTACATCCTAGATCCCAAAGTGTCCTGTGGAGCCATGATAATGTAAGTCATTGATGGAAATGGAACTGTGCTGACCTGCCAGGCTGTGATCTGCAGAGGTTAAGGGCAATCACATAGTCTCGTATTTTGCCTCCATTGAAGCTGGGAAGAGAGTTGCTACACCATCTCTGATCTGTCAGAATCCTCAAAATCCTAAAATCTTAGAGTGTCAGACTTGTTTAAGAAAAGGGAAATGAGCAATAGAATCATACAATAAATTTAATTTCTTTGAATATATTTATTCAGCTAGTTGATCTTCCTTCTGCTTCTTCACTGAGGCCAACAATATTAATCTGCTTTACAACAACAAATGGTAGCACTTTGCAAAGTTTAGCCCTAATACTTTCTATCTGGCTTTGGAAGCAATAAATTTTAAGGGTAATTCCAAAATATCTGCATAAGGGATTTTCCTAGTGCTTGATTAAGGCCATGTTTGCATCACAAAAATATAGAAGGTAAGATGTCAATTTAACACCAAGAGGTTTCTCTGGGTAGACAATTTCATTTTAAAATAAGAACTTTTATATTCTGGTGAACTTGTTATTCTAAAAGTTATTTGCATAAGGAGGGCTCTTTAAGACCAAGAGAAAAAGGTCCATAGGGCAGATTCCACTGGTAAAATGCAAATATTTCAGTACACCAGCTATGAGTGAGATTCTTGCAAGAAGCCAACCCTTCAGTGTGATTCTTCTACATTGTTAACTGCAAGTAGAACTGTTATGCATGGAGCCTCGAGTTTTGGGGATTATAGGAAAAGGAGCCCTGTGCCACCATCTCCTGGTAAAGTAAAGGAATGGACATGACAAATTCTGACTCATTTTCAAACCAGAAACAACAGTATCTTTCTGGCTTGTTATTGTGTTGATAGGGACTTTGATTTTCTTGCAAAGTTTTAGGTGCAGGTTTGGCAAAATGCTGCACTTGAACTGACTGCTGTCACACAGGGTTGATGGTTTGGTGTTCTGGTGGTAGTACATGCACAGATCAGCTCAGTATGGAAAAGAAGGCAAATTAAATATTAGAAATTGCTGGGAAAGAAAAAAAGAGCAAATCACATAGCAAGTTATCTAAATCTCTGGACCATCCACACATGGTCCTACAATAACAGAGAACTATTAAATCTTCAGAAAAAATTGTAAGGTTAATCTAAGGTCTGGAATGGCTCCTGTTGGAGGTGGAAGATTTTCAGCCTTGAAAAGAGACAACTTAGCAGGTATAAAAAAGGCAAAACTTATTTATGGCAGAGACTGGGCAAAGAGAGACTGTGTTCCATTATCACATCTGATGCCAGAGCCACAGACCATCCCACAAAGCACATAGGAGCCAAGTTCTATGCCAGTAAAAAGAGATGGATCTGCACCCACAGGCAGTGTATGTGGAGTGGCACATTGCAGGGTGATGCTGCAATTCCAAAGGTGCACCAGCACACTGCTTGCTCCTCATGTGTTCCTGACACAAATTTCCAATGATCAGTCAGGCTTTTTTTTCCCTAACTCTATCTTTATACACAATGCAGCCTACAAACCATAAATTTCCTGGGTAGATATTGCATACAGTGCTTTTCCATTTCATGTTGTGTCTGTTATATATTTCACAGGTGTAACACCTGCTATAAACCCTTTTTCCAGGGAGCCCAGACTGCTGGTGGACCAAGGAAAGGCAGGACCAAGGTGCACATGTAGGGCCCTTGTTGGAGGCATATGGGGAATGGGGAAGAGTTGGGAATGGGAACTTAGAGGAGAGAATATGGAGGTTCCTCCACAATAAGTTCATCTTCCATTGTAAAGGCTTTTTTGACACAAAGAAGAAGGGATTAATTTTTGCATTTAAAATGCTGTGAGGATGATGAAGGGTGAAGCAACTTTTATTTGTTCCTCGAGCATGTCCTCCTGGTGCTCTCCTGAATGACATACCTGGGCTGAGAGAACTTTTTGTGGAGAATGTTTAGGACCAACACAAAGAGACAGAATAACCTCTCAACAATCTCTTGCACTTAGGCTTTTCCTATTGAGGGAAAATTGAGCTAATATAATAGGAAAGGTTGGAAAATACCTGTGTTTACCTGGTTAGATGGACAGACTCCCTGTTAAGGGCTCCAGAAAGCAACGTGTTGTGTCCTTCCACTACATTGGCACTCTCCCCAGAAAGTGTTCTCCATGCATGAGGAAAATGTGTGATATGAATTTTTTCCCATTCTAATATTAAGTGATGTAAAAATATTTTAAACCTGAGAATCACTTTCAGATGTAAATGAAATTATTAAATTAATAAAAGTAAGACAATTAAATAAGTTGATTAGGCTGTAAATAATCAGGCTGAGAGACATTAACTCTCTCAGACAGTCTGTCATCAGAAGAGAAAATGCCCCTTTATATTACTTCATACCAGGATGGAAAAGAGCACACTAATTTTTACTAGCTTTTAGAAAAAAAATTTAAAACAATTGCATATAAAATCTACCAAATGCATAATTCTTCAAAGTTCTTTAAAATGTTTTGAAGTTATTATTTATGTATTATCATATTATTTATATGTCATCATATATCAAATCATGTTATCTGTATGTTATTAAAATATCACAAGAAATTTGAGATAGTATTTCTTTTTTTCAGTTCAAATCATAATGTATTAATTATGCCACATATTATTAGCCACAGGTTCTGTTCAGATTTAACAAAGGTAATGATTCTCTTTAGGAGAACTACTCACACACTGCTATGATTAGAATTAGTAACAATTCCACATCTTCATCAATCAGTTATCACATTCAGAAACAATTCCTAGGGCCTTTGTTTCTTCTTCTATTTGAATTGTTCTCAGAGGGCAGCCCAAGTTTTCTGTCTGCCAGACATGTGCATGCATTATTACATTAACACATCACATTTACTGGATGATCTTTTTCCACTCCTGTGAATACTTAGAAGTGTGTGCATTCACATACATGTCTTTCACAGATAGGGGAAAACACATACAGTAATTCATGTAAAATTATCTACACACGTCCCATAAGTAGTTTTATATTTCGTTTGATCTTTAAGCAGAAGACCCTCAGAAGGAAAGCTGTGAATTACCTTTCCCCTCACTTCATCATCAACCTCTTGCAGCTCACATATGAGCCAAGTGGGTGACTTGGGTCTGATGGTCTCAAGTAGAATGGTTTGAGGGTCTTGTAACCAGATCAAGTGATCAGGTGTTCCAGCCCCTAGGTAAGAGTGCAAAAAGATTAGCACTGCTGAATTCAAAAATAAAAAAGGGTATGCCCTGTCCTGTTTCGCTGCTTGACTATGCAGCCATATAAAACAACCACAGGACAAGAGCCTTGATTTGCGATTGAGGGGAAGAAAATCCAGTTCCCTTTTTAGCATTGCCTTCTGCTTCCTAAGAAAAGCTCCCCACCGGTGTGCGCAACATCCAGAGATGTTGAACACATCATGTGGGGCATTTCAATATCTGATATTGTCTGAGGCTCCTGCTCAGAAATGAAATGCCTGGGAACTTGCAGATAGGGACATGTTGGTAACTAGATATGTTTTTAAAAGTTCATTTTCTGCCTTAGGTTCTCCTTCAGTGATTTGCTCATATATTATATTCAACCCTGAATATCATCCAGTGATGCCAGCATGTCTTCTTTAGTACTGGATGAAAGGTGAATTGGCAGCCTGTTCTGTGTCCTCCTGGTGTCCATTTCAGGTGCATAAGATGCAGAAGATTATTCCCAAGGAAACAAAATGTCTGTTTCTGACCACATGTTTCTCTTTGCAGTCAGTGCTGCTTCTTAGCAGTAGTGGTTTTGTTGTATGTTTTCTACAAAGCCAGGTTAAAACTCTTTCCCAGTTCCCCAAACACTCAGTCACAGGTGATGGCCAACAGCAATGAGTAAACAACTTTATTGATTGCAAATGTCCCACTAGAGTGATAATGTCACCTGTTATTGTCCTAAGAAACTTGGAGACAGTGAACCAATCACACATGGTGTGCTCTGCATAAGAAAATCCCCAAAACCACCAAACATGGTGTTGAAAGTTGTGACTAAGGTATATAGTAAGGCAGAAGGACTTTCTAAATCCAAACCCAGTTTTGAACTCCTGCCAGAGAGGTTGTGGCTTGGGCAGTGCCCCCAGAACGAATCAAAGAAGGCATTTTGGCAGGGACACTGTGATCCTTTGTGCTGGCTCAGGCAGACCCAAGCAAGGGGTGGCCCTCACACCAAGTCACAGCTGTCAGCTCCAGCCACGAAAGGTATGGCTGTGGCTCCCTTGCCAAACACCTGACAGCAGCAGGTCCCTCCTGTCAATCCACAAGCATGGAAGCAACAGAGATACAGTCTCTGCTCCATTCCTTCTAGTCTGCAGCCCCATCACCCAGCATTTGTCTGGGTTGGAAAAATTGTCCAAAATAGCCAATGTCATGCACCCTCACTGGCATCCTCACTGGCAACTTTTATTTGAACTAATTAATGATTAACAGAATGCTCTCATTAACTCTGTTTAATGGTATTGAAGAGAAGAATGGGCAGACAAGACCAGGCTGTAGCAATGTAAGTACCCTTTTAGTTTTCCTTTAGATCTCTTGTACTTCATTTTGAGGGGGTTGTTGCCTGGGAGTGGTGCCTTTGTACATGTAAATAGGGAATATGCCTCTTATGAAAAAAAATCAATAGATTTCGAAAGCCAGAAAGAACTGATACTAAGATACTTCCCATAATAAAGGGAAAATTGTATTTGGAAACAATAGAAATTACTATAGACTTTTATACCACAAAGACTAGTGTTCTAGTCTTTCACCTTTGAAGTAACTGTAAGAGTATTTTGTAATTTTGGTTCTGGATAGTATGATCTATGCATATATCACATTTTTATTTAACACAGATTAAATTCTCCAATTATTTGATGAATTGAGGAAGACTAACAGAGCTGCAGTAACCTTCATGCAGTACTGAGTGCAAAACCCACTCATGCCAGTTACTCTTGGGAAAAGGTCATAAGCTTCCAGTTATTTAAAATTTTTAAAAGAATATGCTAATATTAAAGTTCATAAACTTTTAAAAGTTTTAAATTACCTCTTTTGAAAGAGAACTAGACAAAAAATATCAATAGTGGAGTTGTATTCTTTCCAGGGAACACTGACATGCATCAGAAATGCGAATTATAAGTGTGGGGGGCTTTGGAGAACAGGTGTGTTCTGAGAGCATCATTTTACTTTACTGGAGGACATGGTATGAACAAATTATTTTCCATGACATGTTTTGCATGTCTATTTCTTTTGCAGAAACAGCTGAAAGAAAAATGAAGACCACTTTCTCCTTGTGTTTATTACTAGTTGGTTTGCATACTGTTGCCTTGCGTCAACAGCATCCTCGCTACCGTAATAAGCAGGATGATGCTAAAGGGACATATTACCCAAGACGTAATTCTCAGTGGGAAGAAGCTTCTCCACTTAAGAACAAAACCTTTTTCAAACTAGTTTTCAGCAATGCTGACTTTGCATTTTCCTTTTACAAGCTGGTTGCATCTGAAGCAATGGACAAAAATATTTTCTTTTCACCCATAAGCATCTCTGCTTCCTTTGCAATGCTGGCACTTGGTGCCAAGGCTGTGACACTGACACAGATTTTGGAAGGGCTTGCCTTTAACCTGAAAAAGACTCAGGAACAGGAAATACATGAAGGTTTTTGCCAACTCCTCCACATGCTGAACCGTTCAGATAGTGAGTTCCAGCTGAGCCTGGGCAATGCCCTTTTTATAGAAGAAACACTAAAACCACTACAGAAGTTCTTCGATGATGTCAAAAGCTTTTATGAATCTGAAGTCTTTTCTACTGACTTTAACAACTCTGTTGGTGCTGAGAGTCAGATCAACAGTTATATTGAGGAAAAGACAAATGGGAAAATAGTTAAACTAGTGGAAAATCTTGATCCTCTGACTGCAATGGTTCTCGTTAACTATGTCTTCTTTAAAGGTAAGATATATCAAAGGGTGCAAAGATAATTCTTATTACAGAGAATGAAAAGAGAAAAAAATTAAATATTTTAAATAGAGGAAATCATGTTCAATATCTGGAAGGTATAGCTATAAACCCATGTATATTTGTTGCCAGTAAAAATATGTCCTCACCTGCTTTAATGAAATTTTAAATCAAATATCTTTATTGAATTCAGTAATTTTGCATGTGATCATAGACTCATGCTGTAGTGAAGGTGGTGTTTTCAGTATTATCTGTCTGTAATTGCCTTTAAGCACCTAGAAAAATACATATGCAATGTTGTAACACCTGAGGATGCAGTAACATGAAAAGGATATTTACTCTAATGAAAGGAAGGCTGTGGAACCACATCCTGTTTTATTCACTGTGACCATTCCTCCTTGTATTCCACTGAACACAATTTCTTTTTGTCATAAGCCCATTGGAAGAAACCCTTCAGTACGGCGCTGACAAAACAGGAGGATTTTTTTGTGGATCAGAAAACATCTGTAAAAGTTGACATGATGTATCGAAAGGGTTACTACAGAAATTACTTTGATGAAGAGCTGTCCTGTTGGCTGGTTCAGATTCCTTACAATGGAGATGTTGCAGCATTATTTGTTTTGCCTGATGAAGGGAAGATGAAGCAGGTAGAGGATGCCCTCTTGAAAAGAACTGTAACTAAATGGGAAAAGTCCCTCCAAGACAGGTAAGACTTTTTGCTAAGGTGAGAGGTGACCATATTACAGATTAGTTGTGTTTATCTCACCAAGACAAAACATCAAAGGACAGGTTATTTGACTGAACTCTATACACTTAATGTATAGACTTACTTGACTCTATGATGGACTTCCCTTTTCTTAGCTGGAAAATGAAAACTAAAAAGAGCTATGGCTAGTGAACAAATAGGTCATTGAGCTTGGGATTCATCTTGGGTTAAGTTCCTGGTTCGACCAAAAATTACTTAGCACCATGATGAGGTCAACAGACCTTTGTTTCAAACAAGCACTGGGAAACTGCAATGGAGTAGCTCTTGGGAGTTATGTGAGGGCATTCCGTGTAAAAGTGGATTAATTCACCATTACTGCAGATATTTCTGTGGTGGCCAAGGCCCCGCTGTATATTTGAGCAGCCTTAGGTCAGCTAGCTACAATCTTTTGAAAAAGCCCTCCTACCTGGCAGTAGTAGCTCTGTTTGCCTCTGAGTTAGTATAGCTGCGTCTCCACCTCACTCCTCGAACTCCACTGCAGAGGCAGGAGCTAGCACAGACTAATTCTATCCAATCCTCCACATTAAGTAGCTAACCTGATCAGAAGTGCTATCTGAACCCTTAGAGAAGGCTGTAAATACTTAGAAAAACAAATGTGAAGTGTCAGTATACTGAAGTCATTGAGGAATGTTGCCTAGATGATGATTTGTCCCTATTTGTGTTGTTTGTTACAGAAAAATACATCTGCACATTCCAAAATTTTCTATTTCTGGTACCTATGATGTGAAAAATATAGTCAAACAAATGGGTATGGTCAATCTGTTTACTGAACAAGCTGATCTCTCAGGGATTACTGAGGAGCCTGGACTGACGGTTTCAAAAGTAAGTCTGCGTGTGAAAGCAGCCACAGGATTTGCCTGTTCCCAGGAACCTGACGATAATATTCCATGAAAAGCTTATCCCAGTCTCTCTGAAGCATCACTCATTCTCCAATAGCTGCCAGTCTGGAAGCAAAGAAAGCCCTGTCTGTCATAAAC
The DNA here is from genome assembly GCF_028551555.1 of Melozone crissalis. NCBI lineage: Eukaryota > Metazoa > Chordata > Aves > Passeriformes > Passerellidae > Melozone > Melozone crissalis. Next base: position 41,863,758 of record NW_026535796.1, on the reverse strand, counting down.
CTGAAGCCAAACATGCTTACAAGGGGTTAGAAAGGCATGGTTGGAGGATGAGGATGAAAACATACATATAATTAAATGTTCTTTTGGCTACTAAACAAAATTATCTAAATGTAGAGCATTAGGTTTGGTAAAATTTCCTCTAATTCTTCCTACACAGGGCAAAGGGCTGTTATTCCTGCCCTTCTAGGGTTCTCAAAAAGTTATTTTTTTCAGCTAGATGACAGGGTAAATTCACAATAATACATAAAGCTGCCAAAGACAAAATTTACTCTCGGCTAAATTACCAGGTTTCTTTGCTTCCAGAGTCTCTTGTCATCAGTCATCTTGAGTGCTCTTTGGCTGCCTGCAGTTTGAGGGTTACTCTGCAGAACCAGTGAAGGAGGATCGCGTGGGTGGTGTGATGGCTGTTGGTGCTGCGGTGGGAATGGGAGCAACTGGGGATGACCTTCCCAGATGCTGCTGCTGCTTGGTCTTGCTCCAGGCAGGGCTCCCTTTGCCTGGCCAAAGTGAAGAGGGTGGCAGGCTGCTCTCCTCTTGCTGGATGGTCAGCTGGAGGCTGTTTGCTTTGTTCCTTGCAGGTGATCCACAGGGCCATGCTGAATGTTCATGAGAACGGCACTGAGGCGGCCGGGGCCACGGTGAAGGAGATTACCTGGAGATCTGGGGATTTTCCTCGCCCGCCTCGTGTCAGATTCAACAGACCATTCCTCCTGCTGATTCTGGATAAGTTCACCCACACTGTCCTCTTCATTGGGAAAATTGTAAATCCTCAGAAAAATGACTGATTGACGAAACTTATGCACATCACTGGCCAAATTCCTGTGATCCAGCGAAACACTTAAGTATGCCTACCACTCTGTGCTAGTGCTCATCTTTCAACCATTGTCCTTAGAAACCTTATTAATCCCTTACAACACCAAAATTATTTTTCTTGTCCAAAAGTCACTAGGGCTGCCCACAGCCTACACCTGAATACAGCATGCAGTGTTAATGAAATACAAGTCACTTTTCACCAGTTTTGTAACAAGCCCTTTCTGATGTGCTCTTGTGGGGTATTCAGCTGGTTCAAAGTCTCCAATTGATGTAGGTATTGCTGTACAGTCACAGGGTGTGCATGTGAAAGGAGAAACAGGAAGAATGAGGTGCAAGTTTTAATTCCTGTCTGTGTAATCCACTAACCCTTGATGAATACACTTAGATGCAGATTTCTTTAATATTGGAGTGAATTTTCATTAATTCCTTTATGTTTTGTAAGCAAGCATGGCATGAAACTGTAGGATCAGTGACTGAGATGGAGGACACCACCAATGGAAAGGGCTGATGAGTGCAGCTGGTTTAACTTGCCTTCCTCTGTCTCCTCCTCAGCAGAAGCCCTGGCATGGAGACAAGAAGGCTGCTTTGCTGTACAGGTAATTTGAACTCTACTCAGGAAGGAATGAATAGCAGAAAAAAGACTTTTGTTTTATCCTAATAATAGAACAATTGTTGCTAACACCTCAAGATTAAAGCCTGATGGAGTAGCCATGACACAGCACCAGTTTCCTTTTCATAGATTTGTTGTCACTGTCATTTCTTGTTTCTACTGATGCCGCCTTCGATATTCACTTCCCAGACTTGACAGATTGTGGTAGAAAAAAGGAGGAATGCAAATTATAACTCCAGAAAGTTTGCACTTCCTCAGTAGGAACTGCAGAGCTTTCCTGGGGACTGTTAACTTGGTTTAAGCTATCATAAACACACATAAAAATACAGAAAATATTTCAGAAGTCACTTTTCTAAATGTCAGCAGTGGATTACTGTTATAGACTAAAAGCAGACTGAGAATTCATATTTGTACCTTTTCTAACCTCCTCAAAATCACATAAATCAATGACAAAAGTTTCTTATTCCTAACTGTTTTAGTATGTTCCATATTTAGTGACAAGTAGTTGTCTTCATGCCTCTAAACATATAAGGACTTGGTCTAGGTGAAATACAGATAAATTTATTCTACAGAAGATCATTTCAAACTTCTTGCCAAATCTCAGGACTAACTCAGGATGAGCTGTCAAAGTCCAGCTTTGCAATGACAAATAACTCTGTAGGCAAATATCAAGAGACCATGTTTGCTGTTCATCATGGACCTCAGATCAATAATCTCTGTTTGTTAGTAGGAAAAAATATCTGAGTGCTATTTTGCCAATCACATCTCACTTTGAGAAGTAGCCTTGCCTCTTAACTCATTTGAAAGTGGATAGACAAAAATAAAGCTGATTTAAGAACTGGATGACCAGAAAATATCTTGGTAAGGAACCATCTTCAGACAAGGGCAGGAAACGTACATGTCTTGCCTTGGTTTTCTTTCCATTTTGGCAAAAAACAGGGCATGCCTTTCACTGCAAATGTGCAGCAAATTTGTGTAGTAAGTAACAAGCCCAGAAGGATTGCACAATCCCCCCCAAAAATGTCAGCATTTAGGTTGTCACAAACCCACTGCAGTCATGGTTTGCTCAGGACAGTGTTTCTTCTTCCAGTCTGCTTCTTTTTGCTTCTTCTTCCATGGGTTTTTGTTTCTTGGTTGGCTCTCTGGCTGTGAATGTTGTGACCAAGAAACCTCAGAGTAACCAGGGAAGGACTTTTATCCTAGCTAGTCAAGAGCTGCTGCTGCTGTTGCATGCAAGTACTGTGATGGGCCACTTCAGTGCAGGGGCAATGCTGGAGGCTGGAGCTGGGGTGATGAGCCACATGAGGGACAAAGTGCAAGGGACACCTTCCAATGCAGCCTGCACTGGTGTCTACACACAGATGAGATGTGGGAGTGCTTGCAGCCTCAGCCTCAGCCCTGCCTGTGCAGACCCTGAGGGAAATCAGGGATGGGGTGGATCAAAGCAGTCTCTGTAAAGGCTGAAAGCAGTCTTCTCTTGTAGGTTAGCAGCCACAGAAAAAGAATTGCCAACATTGCAGAAACTTTGGAACAGCACACATTGAAATAAGGAGAAAAGGAAAACAAGCAGCGTGGAAATAGTAGTAAATTGTATTTATTGTCATATTTAGGAACCAGAAGGGAAACAAAGGCTAAAAATGTAAATAAAGAGGTCAGAAACCCAGACTAACCCATGGTGGAGATAGATTTCACTGTTATCTACAAATTATGTGAAGTTCAACAGACATTGGAAGAAAACCACAGGCAATTTTGAGTAGTGTTAAAGATAATAAAAGAAGGAACAAGCAAAATCAGGAAACTGTATATTGTTGTGGTGGCAGAGAGAGAAATAGTATGCTTGAGGTATAAAAGAAAATTACATATTTCCAACAGCCAGTGGTTAGTGCCAGTGCACAGGTCTGTCATTGCTCCCAGTGTTGTACAGCACCCACTAGGGAGAATCTAAAAGCACATTACAGAAGAAACAGCCTGAAATATCATGGGCTGAAAACAAAGTACATATTCTGCTGGAAAGACCAACTAATACTCTTGCGTTAAATGCATAAAATAAGGATGAAACACCTCTCCTCTGAAGAAATGCTGAGAGAATTGGAATTCTTCAGCCTGGAGAAAAGAAGGCTTTGGGGTTACCTAATTGCAGCCTTGCAGTACCTGAAGAGACCCTGCAGGAAAGATGGAGAGGGACTTTTTACAAGGTCCTGGAGTGACACAACAAGTGGGAATGACTTCAAAGGGAAAGACAGTAGGTTAGATTAGATATTAAGATGGATTTTTTTACTGTGAGGTTGGTAAGGCACGGAATTGGTTTACCCTGAGAAGTTGTGGATGCCCCATCCCTGGTAGTGTCAATGGCCTGGCTGGATGGGGCCCTGAGAAGCCCATGGTATGGGTTGGGAACTAGATGATCTTCAAGGTCCCTTCTAACCCAAACCCAAACAATTCTATGGTGTCATGTATTTAATTTTGTTTTCTGATAGTCTAGTAATTGTCACACAATTAGTAATTAACAGATATTTCTTGGAAATACTATGTGAATTTCTCAGTTTTTGAAGAACTTGGTGATTAATTGGGGAAGAAAATATGGCTTCTATAGCCATCGGGAACTTGGCAGCTAGGAAGGTGCCATGGCCAAGATCCTCATAGCCTGCTAATCACAATAACCTCTAGGCTCAGGAAATCTGTGTGACAGATAAATGCCTCAAAGCAGTGCTATGCCACAACCTTCAAAGAGCACTGGTAACCTCAAATGCCCCCTGCATACTCCTGGCATATCAGAATGAGTTACCAGCAGCAGAATCACCTATGCTCAGGGACACCTGAGCAGCAGCCCAGGGCCCCTCAGGACCCATGAACTCCTGTGAGCCGATCTGGTGAGGAGGGGACATTGCCAGGGCCATGTAAATGACTCTGGGAGTGTCACACTGGATGTGGTGCAGCACTTGGCGTGGGCAGGGCGTGCTGGGAGGCCCACAGCTCAGGTAAGTGCTGCGTGCTCTTGGTCTCTGCTGTAAAGGTGGGCTCTTACCTCAGAGCCAAAACCAGAGTGCCTACTGAGACAGCCCTGGGAATCCTGGAGCTTCCACCCAGATGGGACTGGCAAGGAAGGGGATGTCAGTGCAGGTGGCAGCTTGCAATGGATGCCCAGATGCTTCCCCTGGAGAAAAGGTACCTGCACAAAGTGTGCTCAGGCTGATAACCTTTCTTGGCATGTAGATGAATTCCAAGAGACAGTTAATAGGCTTGAAGTATTAGAGGGCCTGAATCACTGCTAGACAACCTGGCTTCTGGAATGGGGTAGATTTAATTGTAGCACTGCCTACAAGGAGATCGCAAAACATGAAAGCCAAAGCAAAATAAAAAAATGCATTTCACTCAAACATGTCCAAGCCTTCTTAATGGAAAGCCATAATATTAACTCAATAGTTCTATATATTAGATTCCTGACTTGTGCTCTGTCATTTGGCCAGAAGACAAAAAATATCTGTGGTTATTTGACTCCTGCAAAGGCCTGGAAAAGAGTTGCATTTCTCTTCTTCAAATACATGGTTTGGTCATTTTTCTTATTTCATCTGGGAAAAGGGGCTGGGAAAGAAATAGGTTTACAAATCGATTAGAAATGGATGGCTCTATAAGCAAAGCATGCTCTAGCTGAGGCTGTTGGCTTTCCAACCCATTCTTCAAATCTCTCATTCCCTTGGAGCAGCTTACTTTGACATTGCTTCTGAGATTTCTCCAGTTTAAATGGACCCAAAAGTGTCTTGTGTTAACTGAAAAACACATCTTGGACTTTTATCACAATACCTTTCAAGGACTTAAACCACTAGCTGCCTGCTTTGAAAAAAAGATGAAAAGGAAGTAATCTTCCTCAGAAGATTATTTACAGCCTCCAGGATTGTTTTCACATTCGCACTCAGTTGTCTTATATTGTGTGAAGGCAAGCAATAAAAGAAAGGGCAGCGAGGACATCTTGGCTAAGGGGCATCTTCCAAGAGGTGTGAACATGAGATAAGACTCATAGAGAGTTTATGTTACATGTTACACACAGTTCAGCTTCCTAAGGGTGGGTTTGATGTGCTAAAGGACATCACCTCTCTGCAAATGAAGGACTGGGAAAATAGCTACTCTTGTGAAATGGTGAGAAAACAGAAATATTCTTGGAGGTTCTATGGAGAAACATGTTATGTCTTGAAGAAGCCTGCTCTTTCCCAAATAAACAGTAGAGGTCCATGGGGAGTACATGTGAGGAAGAGGGGAATTACCAAGACAGCCACATTTTGCTGTGAGAAGCAGGAGCTTAAGCTGAGGGGGCTCTTGCAGCTGCCATAACACAGGAAAGGAGAAAGGCAAGAGCAGCCTGACAGTACACTTGGCCTAATTAACTCCTCTGCCGGGGCAGAGCACCGTGCAATGCAGACTTCGAGTTCTTCTAAGGCCTGACTGTAAATTAATTAGCAGATTTTAAAGTTTTTGGCATAAATAAGCCAGAAAGTGGTACCAATGGAAAGAGAAAAAAGGAAATTATTGTAGGAGAGAAGATTTAACACTGAAATTTTCACCTCTATCAGTTGGATGTTTAGTCACAGGGCACAGGCTCAGACCCATGCAAGTGGAGCTGTACTGCTGCTTTTCCCTTGCTGGGAGATCACTTTGACTGGATGTCACATGCTGGCCACATTTAAAACCTTTAAGGCTTTAAAACTTGGAAACACTCAGAATAAACATTCTGCCCTTGTGTTAACTTTCCACTCCAGTGCCACTTGGTGCTCTCCCTGCACCAAGGCATGTAGCATTTGCAGAGCACTGCAGCTGTTTCTTTCCTGAGACATTTATATCTGTTCTAACTGCCAGCAATTTCCACACCTTTATCTGCTTAAAGACTGCTCCCTGCCAGGCTTAGTAAGGTGATGGCTCCCTTTCTCTTTTTTATTTTGTACTTCTGGTACAGCAGGGTTAAACCCAGTCTTTAGTTCAGGCTCTAACTCATTCAATACACTGCTGTGAATCATAAGTGAAACTCAGACCTATTCCCACCTGAAATTACTCACTTTTTGGCCAGTTTTTGGGCAGTATAACGTGGGGGTTCCTTAAAGAAATACTTCCATTTCTTTACTAGAAAGAAATTAAGAAAAAGAGTAGTCAAAAACCACAGGTGGGGTGAACACACAGTTTTAATTCTTATTTCTCTAAAAGGCATATTTTTTTCTATACTTGTAATGCTGTGCAGATAAAGGCACCACAGATACATAATTTAATTCAACACAGCAAAATTAAAAGAGCAAGCTAGTTCAGAGGCAGTAGGAACAGCCAGATATATCTTCTATTTCTATATTTAAAAGCAAAATCTATGTTTATCTAGTTTTTTTTTACTGACATTGATTCTCAAAATGTTCTTCCCTTGATCCCCCAAGAAGCCCTGCTCCATTTTCTTTCCAAGGAACTCCAGCTGGATGTGCCATGTCTGTCTTAGATGGAGATGGAATTTGGGTTGGGGAAGATGATGAAAGGTCAAGAGAAGTTAAAGGGGAAAATAGCCTCTCTAAATACTTCAGTATTCATGGAGCCTGGCAGCACTTAAAGGGCCACTGAACTCTAAGTCTTGTAACTCATTTCTGTGGGAAAAATGAGGAATTATTTTTGGCACTCTGTGGATTTTTTGGGTGTTCCAATCTTTCTTTAGAAACTACTTCAAAGACATTAATTAAAACCTCTTTTTTTTTTTTTTCTCTGGTCTTTGAGTTCATAGTCCAAAGTAGGATAATATTAACCTCTGTAAAAATATTGGTGGCTTGCTGTGCAGAGGTGGGAAATTTTCATTATGCTTTCTCACTCAGACATTAATTCCCTTCCTTATTATCTTGTAAATGACAGCCAGCAAATAAAAAGTTCACTGCGTGTGATAGGGTTTCAATCCCATAAACTAACTGATCACTGAATAGTGCCTCTCAACAGCTGTAAATCACCTACATCTCCTGGAAAGCAGCAGTGTAGTCACAACACGACTCTACTGAAGGCAAGCACCAGAAATTTTGGCTTTGCAAGCAGATCTAGGCAATAGCAGGTGACAAGAACATTTAATTTTCTCCTTTGAGTCTTTTTTTGTGAGGCCCACCTGGGGGGGAGGGGGAGGAGGATAAAGCATCCATGTGGATTATGCTTCACAAAGAACCCCCCCTGAGATAAATGGAAGAGCAGAAGATCCATGCAAGCTTTCTCTCAATTAATGCTAAGCAAAGTTCAGCTGAGAAAATGCAATGGTTTCTCTGTTAATGACAGCTCAGAAGTCCCTGGATCATGACAAAGATACATGATGCTGGAGCTGGAAGACACTGAAGATCAGAGAACAGAACTGTTTGAATGCAAAAAATTCTAACAATGAACACGTTTTACCATGCAGTGGTTAAATCTGGAAGACATGGTCCAGAGAGGTTGCAAAATGTGCTCCTGTGCTTGGAGAGATGTACCTGAGAAACCTGATGTTTTGTGAAAAGGGCTGGACTAGATGGCCTCTGGAGGTCTCTTCCAGCCTAGATTTTGATTCTAAGATTCTGCTACACAGGCACAAAACCTGTGGGGAAAACACACTGGAACGGCTGTTGACAATGTTTTCCCAAAAAGTAAAATACTTGATACAGAGAGACAGTTTTAGAAATATGTTTTAATGTCTGATTAGAATCCCTGAGTTTTAATGTTTCTCTGCTATATTGATTATAAGTTTGCTGCAAGAAACCATTGTACAACACAGTTGGATAGAAGTTGAACAAGGTTTTATTACTAAGGGCATACATGTGTTTTGTTAGAGAAGCACAGAATATCCCCCTTACTTTTTCACTTCAGCCCCTTTCTGGCATTTCCAGTTCCCTGCTGTCCACAAGGAAGGTCTGTTTCCAGTCCCTGGGCTGGGATTCCTCAAATGAAATCATTCCAGGGAGCCACTGCATCAGCAAGTTCCCTTTACGCTTTCACTGTCCAACCTCTGTTCCTATGAGATTTGCCCTCTTTCTTTACAGGATGTTCACAAAGACCTCCTAAATTTTGCTGGGGCTGAGGCATACTGAGGCTGCACTAGCCAGGGCTGCTGAGTCTTGTCTTCCCACTACTCAGCAGTTATTATTGATTACAGCTGTAGTTTAAACTGTCTGTAGCAAAAATCACTGATGAAACCTTGGCTCAGAGCTTTGAGTGTGTAAATCCATGTAAGGCATGATGAACATCAACATCATTGGGGGGGAAAAAGTATAGATCATGTTTTTAAAGTATAAAGGAAGATGCTGTAAACTCTAATCCATTATTATCTCTGTGCAGACCTAGTGCTGCCTTAAGCAGCCTGTGTGCTGTACTTAGAGCTTTTGCACACTAAAAAAATTTTACATGTTGGTGATATTAAGGATTAGGGACTTGGCTACACAGATATTGCTTTCTTGTATGATCCAAATTTTGCTGTGGTTAGACAACAAGAATATGAAAAGTGTAGCTTGAAAATATCCTCTATCAAATTCAAACTGAAGAAAATGTCAATTTGCTTAACTGAGACCTGTTTTTGTATTGTACAGAGGGAAGCAGAGAATGTAGGAGAAGACAACTTCAAATTCCATTACACAACACTAGAAGCAAAAAAGAATTTTAAGGAGTGATCTTTATTTCATATGCATACATGCATCACCAGCCAGCTGTAGAAACAGATAGCATGCCAGCAGCACACTGTCAGATTAAGTTGGGCTAATTAAACATTATTACTTTGTTAGGCACGGCTCATTGAACAGCCACTGTGTAATTGCTTACAGAAATTCAGCAGTGCTAGCAGTCCAAGCCAAGTGAAAACATGAGGGGAGAGTTTTCTTTAGTATCAATGACAAAAATCAACATGGTTGTCTCTCTTGAAAGGATAAATACAATACATCAGAGCAGAATGACTTTGCACATGACCAGTGCTTGTATTAGAACTAAGAGCAAAATTATGTTTCTTTCACAAGTGTGCTAACAAGAAAAATGAAGCAGATCACTGAGAGACATTTCAGTCCATCCAGAGTCTGTGTTTGCACATCTTACACTGTTTTTAAAGTCTCTTGTAAGCTAATCATTACTCCTAAAAAAATACATAACTACTTAGGACCAGTAACACTTTCATGGGCAAACTTTCCACTAGCACAACTAGAGCTTTAAAAGTTGGAGCTTTAAAATTACACTCTTTTAGTCACAACATGGCTCTTGATAAAAACATGACTTGACCAGCAAATATCAAGCACCTTAACATTTATTTCAAGCATCTGCCAAATGTATCCATGAAGTACAGACTGATTAATAGGACATTTTTTGTTTGGTCCATAAACATGGATTTAAGAAATCTGTTTCCATATTTAAGAAGTTCACTTTCCACACAACACAGAAAACTGTGTATTTGACACATAAATTCTGGTTCTTCTCAGATTCAATAAATGCAATACATAGAACAGAAACTTTTGAGTGTTTAATGAATGACGAGAAAAGCTTGAATACATTTAAAAATTATTAAATACGAAATTTGTTATCCTGAAATAATGATTTTAATGTCAGTCAGAAGCTGAACTCCTCGTATATTTTGTTTGACTGACATGTGAATCATAGATCTATGCTCCTCCTGGACAATTTGACGATACCATTCATCCTCTGTAGCTTGTATTATCATTTGAAATGGATATGTTTACCTCTCAAATTATGCAAATTAATAAAGACTCATTAAAGCAAAAAGTTCCCAACATTAATCTCCATCTACAGTATAAATGAGCACATGGGTTCTGTCAAATGGGATAACAGAGCTAAGAAAAATATTTGTGGGCAAACAAATGCAGGAAAGGTTGTTCTGTGAACCATGACAAAACAGTGGCTTACCTTCCATGCATCCCTCTTCCTTCCCTGCTGACTGGAAGGCCAGGGCTGGGCAGACCTTTCAGTCCTGTTGCAAGAATAGCAATTAATGGGAAACTCTGACTGCAGCCATGTATGCCTTCAAGCCATACTTTAGGTAAGCTCTTCAAGCTAACACTGACTACTGCCCCAGAGCCACCACCCCTCAGGCACTGCATCCTCTAAGCTGGAATCTGGTGCCAGGGTAAGCAATGGTGAATTTTGGTATTGCAAGTACTGTCTTAGTGGACAGGACACGAAGACAGCCTTGGGACAGCCAACAGAGAGGGTTTCACATCTACACCAGATGTGTATTCTGTCAGGTGGATGTTATAGGTCTGGAGTGGGGTGGCTGTGACTGCTCTGCAAATACTTTGTCCAGGTCCTTCCTCAGCCAAGGCTGACATTTTGCTGCTTTGAGACAGTGCCATTACTTTTCCTTCAGAGTGCCCAGAATTACAGGAGAGTTTTCTAAGAGCCTGAGAAAATATTTCTATAGAGTGATGGTCTGCATTGCATTCAGCAGGGCATGGCTGGGGCTGCAGGCAAGGCATGCTGAGTATTTGCTGATGAAAGGAGCTAGGTATCTTTTAAAAGAAGTATTTTGAATAAAATAATAGGAATAGAGTCACATTTTTAAGGAACTAAGGTGTAAAACAAAGCAACAGCGTAGGCATGCTTTATGCATTACTGTCTCCAGAAGCAGGCCCTGGGGTGGAACAGTTGCTGGCTTGGAGAACCTCTTTTTCAAGCCACCACCTCATGACAACAAGGATGCCTGAAGCAAAGAGAAGCAGATTTTTAAAGAGTTTCAAAAATCAATCCATGCTGACTTTCAACAAGAGGGATGAATGTCAACATATACAACAATACAGATAAATGTCTGAACAGCATTTTCTGAAAAAATGTCTGAAAAAACGTTTGTGTTTATGTCTCTGACACAGTTTTCTCACTGTACTGAAGCATGTTTTTGTTCACCTCAGGGTCATAGAGTGAATCCAGTATTAGCCCCAATGCTTGCAATATCATTCTCTACAGCACTGTCTCTTCTCTCTCCTGCTACCTTCTGCTTCAGGTGGCCCTGCAGCTGCACAGTGGAGTCCACTGCCCAGGGTTCTTCTTCTGTTGTGACCAAACCAAAGCTCAAAGAAAGCCTCTGAATGTAGAACAGTTTCTGAACTGCCGCCGAGTTCATTTGTGGGGAAAAAAACAAGCTATGTGTTAATTAGCTCTTCTGATCTGCTTTTCTTAGTGCCATGTTGAAGCAGGTGCCCAAGCTGCATGATCAAAAATCTAAAGCCCCAGTGCAGGCCATAACCCACTTCAGGAGATGCCTTAGCACTCGTGTCACTAGCTGACAACAAGCTGGGGAGGTGTATCCGGTAGTTCAGCTGCTCCTGGCCATGGACCTCTCCTCTTCAGAGTTTGCAGATGGCTATTATGCATGTTTGGGGACAACAAATATTGAAGCCAGCTGGCCCAGCGAGCACTGACTTCTACCTTCTCTGCGTGGCTACATCAGCATTTATCTGTGTCCTCAGACAGTTGGAGGTTTTTTAATCCATGCAATGTTTAACAGAACTGTAAATATTTAACACACATATTTAACACTATGACTAAGGAAGTGTCCATAACCACCAACAGCCTTTTTTGGAGCACCATGAGCTCTTCTCTTGTTTTCCCTGAAAGGTTGCACTTGTGCCATCAGAAATTCTGGCTAATACATTCATTCAATTTAAATGCAGAGCATTTGTGTTTGGCTGACAAAAAAAAGAAAACAGGCTATTCCATCAAGCCCCACCTGACACAAGTGCTCCAAGGGACAGCAGTAAGAGGTACTCTAATAAGAAAAAATACAAATTCAAAAATTGAAATACTTAACAGCAAACTTTGGCTGTATCTAAGGCAAACATGCAGAATTAAGCTATATTCTGAAATTAAAAAAAAAAAAATTAAAAAAAAGGAAAATGAAAAAAACCGGGTTGAAGGGTTGAGTCTGTAAATACCATGCAGGGACCTTATCTGCATGACCAAGGCCATGGATCCCAGCAGGTAAAGAACGACCTCTGCAAGCAGCACAGCTGGGAACTGCTGTGCTTACACAGCTTTACATACACAGCTCCTTGGTTCTACAGTATCAAGGGGATTGTGCTGCTCCTTGCTGAACAAGTCCTGCAAAGTGTAGCAGAGGCATAGAGGGACTAAGCAGGCATTCTCCAGGCTGGCTGATCAAACCATACATCTGAACAGCACCTCCACTGGTGAATGGTGGAGAACCTGCTTCACAGCACTGGAAGATTCCTGGGAAATACATCTTTATAAGAAGGGTGAGACTCACAGTTTGATACTGCCTTGATTTATTACTGGTTAATATTTCTGCATTTCTCTCTTCCATCATTTGCTATTGTTTGATGTATTTGAGACTAGGTTGCTGCTCATATACATTACAGCAGTTGCATTTGTTCAGTATTGTCTTTGGGCACTTGCAGTGATGGCACATATTTTATACAGCTTTTTCAAGTGCTGAAGTCTACATTAAGTACTTTTCAGATCTTGATAGGCTAGGAGGTCCTTAACAGAGCTCCAGAAAGAATCATATGATTGTGAGGAGACCATTGTAAGACTGAATGAGGTGCCCTCTTTATTTATGAAGAAGACTCATTGCTTCATGCTGGGCAAAATTGTGTCTCCAGATGAATGGTTCTATTCATCTCAGGTAGCACACAGGGCAGAGTTCTGTGCTCTTGACACCAAAGTATCATTTCCAATAAATATTTACTTAGGAGTTGCATACCCTTTGGGATGTAACACTGTACTCTACTGACCAGCCTGGGCCCAGTGGTCTTTGCTCTGTTTGGAGTGAAGGGATGTGGACACATGCACACAAGGTCCAGGAACACTGGCCTCATCAGCATTCAGCTTTGTGCTTCCAGGTAATAGGTATCTGAAGCCATGTAATGTTTAACAGAGGAAAACAGCAGCACTAGTAAAGCAGCAAGAAACAGCACAGCCCATTGACAGCACGAGTCCTCTGAATGTAAAGTAAGTACCCAGCTATCTTTATCTTAATTGGCTTTGACCCAGCTGTATGGTATTTAGCTCAGTGAGTCATAAAGCATATCTGCTTTCAAGGGTGAAATCTAGTTTCTAAGTGCTCAAATGACAGCTGAACTTAATTTCAAGAAATACTGAATAGCAAATTCTGGGGATTCATTATAGCAGCTCCACAGACTATAACTGCTCTGAATATTTATCCCAAATAGCTCAAAAACATCTAGAAAAAAAGTATGCTTCAATAACAGAAGTATTTTGACTTCTCAACTGTCAATTTTATTTATCATTACTAATTTCCCCTAAAGCTTACAATCAGATAACCAAAACTGAAGTGAATAAGTGTCTTGCTCACAGTAAGATGACTCAGAATTCACAAACTGATTTTGCTATGCTGATATCATCTGTAAATTCTAATTTACCCAGATCACACAGAGCAAAGCTGTAGAAAGACAAGCTGGCTCCTTTTCACCCAAACCTTGGTGGTCAGAGTGCTGTCCCAGGGTGGAGAGAATCCCAGTAAACCTCTCACCTGTTCTGCTGAACCCTTGTCTTTTGAGTGCCTTTACCATTGACTAGGGGGTAAGCAGGTAGCTTGTGATCTTCTACCTGAAGCTGATCTGTTACAAGCAGCACATGAGGTGAAGGCTATTTGGAGCTTTTCTAGTCACTGGTACCATATTTTTAGTGGGAATAGCTTTTAATTGTTATCTGACAGGTTAACCATCTTAGGCACCACAAATCAACCCAGCATGTTCTTGGTTGAACTGGTAAAAGAGAAAGCAGTAAACAAACAAAGACAAAAAGTGATCACAGTCACTACAAATGTCCAAGATGCCCTGATCCAGTCTTGCTGCTGAGCACTACTCTGGCCTTAGGCATATTTACCTTACAAAAGGATACTTTCCTGCTGATGTGAAGCTTGGAAAGACAGGAGAGGCCAAGTCCACACTTATGGTCTCACATTTCCTATGACCAGATGTGGGATACACACAAGAAGGAACCCGTATGGAAGACAGGTGACACATGAGTGGTCATTTAAAATAGACAAACATATTCTAATTTAATCAGGTATTGAAGCAGAAAAATTTTACCAACTCTTATGATTAGCCACTTTGTATGGTAAAATGAGTCAGGAATGAGAGAAAATAGCCGTTCTGAATTTTGCAATCTCATATTGTTTTCCTTTGATATAGCACTGTACCACTGCTTTTTTTTTAACATAAAACTCATTCAAACCCTAATAGCATAATAGTCCTTGGAGGTCTTAGGAAATAAGCACAAAATAATTAATCAGAAGGCTTCTAATGTGTTGCTTTGTCATTAAAAAAAAAAAAAAGTGCACCTTTTCACTTCTTCTCTCCCTTGGACTCTTATTTTTCTTCAATACTCACATGTTTTTTTCCCACTAACAAGGAACTTTTGTAGCTAGAGTAAAGTAGAGCTGAGATAGGCAGCAATGAATAGGAATTACAGGTAAACTCAAAAGCACAAGGATTTAAAAAACGCTTCCATAGCAAAAGAGGAGGTCAGGACATAACAGTGATTTCCACTTGAAGGCAGCAGCAGCATACAGAAATAAAAGATGAGGGGTTGATATGGCCAACATCCAGTATCGAAGACCTTTTGTTCTTTGTCCACGCAGTATCTGTGAAGAATGACGAAGGCCATGCTCCCCCTGTGCTTGCTGGTGGCCATGCTTCACCTCAGTGCCCACAGTCTGACCCAGACTGATCACCACACTGACCAGCCTGAGGCAACTGACCCCCAGGAGTTGCATTCTCTTGATGCAGATCCTCTTGAGTCCTGCCAAAGGATAATCCCAAGCAACACAGACTTTGCCTTCCGGTTTTACAGGCAAGCAACCACTCAAGAGCCTGACAAGAACATTTTCTTTTCCCCAGTCAGCATCTCTGCTGCCCTTGCCCTTGTGGCCCTGGGCTCCCGAGGCAGCAGCCAGGCTCAGCTGCTGGAGGGACTGGCCTTTAACATCACCAGCATGCAGAAGGAGGAGATCCACCACGGCTTTGGTCAGCTCCTCCGCCTGCTGAGCCGCCCCGGCAGCCAGGTGCAGCTGAGCATGGGCAGCACCCTGTTCATGGACAAACACCTGAAGCCAATGAAAACCTTTCTGAGGGACATCAAAAAACTGTACAGAGGAAAAGCTGTCTCCAGCAGCTTCCAGAATTCCACTCAAGCTAAAAAAGAGATCAATGATTATGTAAAGAATAAAACCCGTGGGAATATAAACCAAATACTTGAGGACCTTGATCCAAACACTCTGATGGTAATTGTTAACTACATTTATTTCAAAGGTAAGTTACACAGATGCTATTTAATGCATCTGTTTTGTGCTGTTTCACCTGAAGTAAAACAAGTACACCAAGTTATTTCTGAATAATTTTTAAGTGAATGTGTTCAAATGAGACTATTATGAAAAAAAATTGAAAGTTTTCCACTCTGAAACCTCTTCCTCATCTAAATTTTTCTAGCACATATTTAGACTTCTAAGCATAAAAGTTCATTTACTTGCAATATTCAGGTTCAGGGAATTGCCAGAGCACAACAGATTCATGTATTGCTAAATTATTCTGGCAGACTTCATCTACTTAGTATTTTAAAAATCAAAATGTTTTCACATTGTATGTGTGAAGGAGAAAACTAAAATCTGAAGATGATGCTTAACAAAAATTGCCTAAAACTTTAATTTACTTACAGTCCATGACTATTACATGGGTAGGTACCTCTGGAGTTGGAGTCCAAATGTTCTACACCTTGTCATCATATTACACACATCCCAAGAAGTATTTGAATGTATTGCTTTGGAAATTATTAACTTCTTCTTGGGTGTTCATTTGTAGCAGCATGCAGGACATACATGGAATTTCCCACCCAGAAAGGATTATTTGGAAATTATGAAGTTTTAGGAAAATACAAACATATTTTATTTTATATACTTTATAAATTTGGGTGACCTAATCTCAGGTTTCCTAGTCTGAGCACCATACCAGAGTAAATTTCTTTCCTGGAGGGCAAGGGAGAAGGCTTAAACTTATAAAGTAACCAGAATATTGTGGAGTTTACATTCCATTATTTATTTTTTAAATTAGGCCACTTCAATTCAACATTAAAAAAAAAAAAAGCCAAAAAACCATACTTACAGAATGCAAGGTATAATCCCAGTCTATTTGTTTAGTGAATGACCTTTTTTATTACACAATAAAATATCATAGAAAATTCAGTTGAATAAACATACAGAGCAAAGCATTTTGAAGACTGAAGACCTTGAGGCACTATTCCATTTACCACACTGCAGTCATGTTCAGGTCCAAAAGTTTGTTTCTCTAGCATGTGAGCTTTTCTTTAGTGCTACAAGATGAAAAACACATTAAAAACCATTTGAAGAGCATAACATGCTAACTTTTAAAAGTTAGACATCTGCTGTGAAACTTGCTTTACAAGCAATATTCTGAAAAGAGTAAACCCCAGGATTCTGGTCAGTTTTCATTTGCTTCAAATAAAACATAAAGTAACATGCTGAAGTTACTTCATTTAATTTATCTGCCTTAGAAAGATTGTGTACAAGTCCATACAAAATTTAACCTGTGGTATTTAGTCGTTACAAAGAATAAGATATTTAATAAACTTTGAGTACTTTTTATCTCCAAGTGTAAATATTCAGATATGGTTTTATTTATTGTAAAATTATCTGGACAATATTAATATATCCTCATTGAAATAAGTATTCAACTCCATTCTTTCTCTTTTGTTTTTAAGCTTACTGGGAAAATCCCTTCAATATTAAGGGGACTCACAAGGACTTTTTCTATGTGAATGCAAGGACCTCATTTAAAGTGGAGATGATGACTCGAGATGGATTTTATAAAGCATACTCTGACAGGAAGCTGTCCTGCAAGGTGGTGCAGATTCCTTACAAGGGAGATGTTACAGCATTCTTTATCCTGCCCAATAAAGGAAAATTGAAACAGTTGGAACATGCCCTGACAAAAAACACTGTTTCTGAATGGGAAAGATCTCTTCAAAGAAGGTAAATATAGAATTTTGATTTGATGATTTGAGGTAGTCAGAACCTGAAGTCTGAATGCTATGGTCAGGTTTTACAGTTTCTATCTTGTATTTTTGATGGGAGGTTTAAACAACAGAGGAGGTATGAAGGATCAGACCAAATTATTTGATATTTTCAGCAAAAAATCAGAATCAGCATTACTTTGTGATGAGAGATCTCTAAGGTGGAAAATTTAATTCTTTTTTCCCCATACCTTTTTTTTACCTGATGCTAAGTATCACCATTTCCCTTGTCTCAGACAAAATATTGAGTGGTAATACTGCGACATAGCAGTCAGATCCCTCAGAGGGAATGGGGTGTGAATTCCAAAAGCAGAACTTTCAAGTTTAGAAAAAGAAACTTTGTCCCAAAAATGCTGGCTGCACTACTTTTTAGTGTCTCACAAAGAGACTGTGTTGCAGAATCATAAAAGAAATATGAACTGATATCTTTCTCCTTCCATACTTTTCTATCCTCCAGACCAGCATCTTCCTATCTTCTTTTTCCTGCCATGTTTCTTAGCTGAAAAGACTATCATTCTAGCACAGAAGAACCACCATCAAGTTATGAATCTTCAGTCCAAGGCATGTTCTGATTGCAAAAACTAACATACTTTGCTTTTGGATTGACAGGAGGATGGAACTGCATATTCCAAAACTTTCCATTTCAGGCACTTATGACTTAAAGAGGATCTTAATGAATCTGGGTGTAACTGATGTGTTTTCAAATCGGGCTGATCTGTCTGGAATCACAGGAAACCCTGATGTGAAGGTTTCAAAAGTAAGTTTATCAGCAGAAACAACCATCCATGGTTTCCTTAACACCCAATTGCCTGACCCTAAGTTCACCTGTGAAATTGTACTTATTGCTAGGGCTGGCTGATACTCTGAAATAGAACATTTAGCTGATAAAGTCCCTTTAAACTCTTTCAGACTTCTCCAAGATCTGGAGATAGGGATATTTTCTTGTGTACTGTGGCAAGCAAAACTGGATGGTAGATGGAGGGATGGGTTTGGAAATTAACCAGGAAACTAAACACAGCATATTTTCTGCATGTAGAAGTGGCGCCTGTGGGTAACTAGGAGTTGTGCATGTCTTGCATCAGCACACTGACAGAAAAAGTGGCCTTTCTCTAACATGCATTCTACAATTTTAAAGGATTTAGAAATTGTTGTTACTATTGAAGGCTCTGTTGAGTGCTAAAAACATAAAATGGACCAGACTCGAGGAAAACATCCCATTCACTGAAAAAAATGTGAAGATAAAAACTAGCATTTTTACAGCCATTCAGAAAACATCACTTAAAATTTTCTAGCATTTTGGGGCTAGTAAAAGAAAAAAAAAATTAAAATGCCAACAATAACAAAAAAATTGGTAGCAGTGTTGAATTCCTGGCTACACTGTGTGCAAGTGCTGTTAGGAATACTTACAGAGCAGTTCTAGATTCCTTTTTCCTTTCCCTTTGAAACTGACATTCTCTGTGAGTTTGCTTGGTTATTTTACTTTCAATTAATTCCACAAGGTGTGCAGTTGCTAAGGTCTGCGTTGATGCACTTGTGGTGAGGAACACTGAATGTGTAAATATTTGCTTATTGAGACAACATTGCTAAAAACCACACGACAGGCTGTAGTGTCCTTCTTCCTGGTTCCTGGCTAACCAGCAATTTTTGTGAAAGGCAGTAGTTGAATTACCTTTGTGTTGATTTGAATAATTTCACACCACATCTTCCACATACATTAATTCTTGCTGTATTTTATTGTAGGCTACTCACAAGGCCCTGCTGAAGATCCATGAGAATGGCACAGAGGCTGCAGCAGCCAGCAGCATAGATTTTCTTCCTCATTCTCTTCCTCCCATTGTCAAATTCAATCATCCATTCCTGCTGTTGATTGTTGATCACTATACTCAGAGCATCCTCTTCATGGGAAAAATTGTAAACCCAACTGAAAAATGACTGGTCACTGGCTGGTCTTATTCTTTTGAATTGCATTTTATGGAATTATTGCCCATTGTGATTAAAATTATATCCCAACCGTTATTAACAAATTTCTTTTTCCAAAGAAATCAGGAAAGAGTGCAGTCATTCTTAGAAACATTCTTCTTGCTTCGTCCTTCCATAGAAAATAACCAGTGAGATATACCTATGAGTGAATTGTGAAGAATTTGATAAATCAGCATTTTAGTGATCAGTGCCATCTTTGAAAGGCAAGGTAATATCCAGCTGACAGTATTAGTTGGAACAGTGAAAGTAAATAAATTTTGAGTGGATAAATCCAAATGAAATCTCTGCAAACTACAGGCTGCCTTCTGACATTGTAGGGTTTCCAGTGGAAGGAAGGCATAGCTGCAAATTACACACTGGGACAGTCAGTCACTTTAGACCAGGCCTAGGCACTTCCTTTGAAGGTCAAGTCTTACTCCATACTCTCCTTTAGGACATTCACAGCTGATGGCATCCACCCACATTGTGTTGGCTTCCTTGGGCTGCCCACTACTGTAACAAACTCTACACAAACATTCTAAATGAAAGCAGTGCTGGGAAATGTTTTAGTTGGCTAGATATCCAACAGCTTCTACCAGCATTGCATTATAGATTTAGTCTTGTATTTCTTGTAAATAGAATGTGTATGTTCAGAAGGGACAGGATATGAATACCTGGAAGGGGAAAAAACAAACAGTGAGATTAATCCTTCTCCAGAGTTTACATCTATGCTGGTAAATAAAGAGCTCGAAGATCTGTTCTCTAACCATGAGGTCAGCTGGCTCATCACAGGTCGTATCCACATTGCTTAATCCTGACCCTGCAAGTCATCCCATCTACTTACTGCAAATGGCCCTTGGCCTGGGCTAACTCCAAACACATGCTTAGCACTTGTTTGGAAGAATCATATGGTGGCATGTGTCTGAAACTGTTCTGAAAGTATAAGAATGTGTCTGCAGGCTGAAGGCCAGGTCTGTTCCCCAGAGCTGCTCCGTGTACTGGGACAAATGGAGCCACAGTGAACAACAGAGGAGAGGGAAAGTGTCCCTTGACCACTCAGCCCCACAAGCTTCCCCTCTGCTGGCAATTTGCATTTTTTTTAATAACACCAAGTCCCAGGTGATGCTGATAGGCCTTCACAACTGCTTCTCAGAAATGAGGGAACTGGAGACCCTGATGGGGAATAAGATTTGGCAGTTCAAAAAATGCCCTCCAAAACTACATCAAGTCACAGGCTGTGAGGCACCCACGGACTTTCATGGCATGGAAAGTAATTTGGGATGCCCTCTACAGAAAAAGATAAAATTTTTACTGAAAGGAGTTATTTTTATTCTACTTATACCAGTTTTGCAATGACACCAATCTCCAGATTTTAATGGTGTTACATATGTCAAGAAGTCAATTTAGATGAACTTTTGTAGACATACCTTGAATGATACATCTTTATAGGGAAACAAGAAATGGCTGCATAAGGACTTCTGATGCAATGAACGTATTTATCTCACTGAAATTTGTTTTTACAGTCAGAAATCCTTTGCCTGGAAAGCCCTCAAATATAACATGCAAAGCCAGCATATAATAATCAGATGACAATGCAGAAACTTAAATATGATAATCTGATGACCAAGCAGCAACAGAAATAAGTTAATGATGTGGGATGAAACTGCTTCTAGAAGGAGAAAAGTTGGAAAAGGAGGAACCAAGACATATTTCATAACTGAGCAGAGTCAGAGAGAGCAGAGAGAGAGATAATGAAATTATTCCTTAATTCCTTCCCTAGAGACCATTATCAGGCCAATGGGAGAAGCATGTTTGTCAGTCCTTTTTATAACTCCCCTGGTTCCAAGAGAAAGAGTCTCCCTGTCCCAGCCATCACCTAGCTCAAAGCATCCAGGAACTCCACACTCTCTTCTGTGCAATTCCCCTGGATGGCTCTCCTTTTGCAAAACTACTCAAAATTTCTAGTTTGGCCTTGCATATCCCTGTATTCTGGGGACACAGCCATTTTCAACAACAGCAATGTGCAGCCAAGTAACAAACTGCTTTCCTCTCCCTGTGTTTTTCCTGGCTGACATGGAGGTGATACCTATGTGTGGCAATTCACCCTCATTTTCCATTGCCTTTAACAGAAGCAACATATATTATCTGAGTCTCTATTTCTGGCACCTAGCATTCAAGGCAGATTTCCAAAGCGCTGGGCGTGACTGATGGATGCATTACCCACACTGATCTGTCTGGAACTGCTGGAAGCTGATTCTTTGAAAATGGCCATTTGTGGGTCTGCTGTAACTGCTGGTCTTAACCTTGTCTAGGAAGATGCTTGGGCCAGGCTCAGAGGATCTGGTGTTGGGAGTTGTGAGCAGGGACAGAAGCAACTTTCCACTCTCGCCCTGACATGCTGGGTGCTGCTGCATCTCCTGGGAGAAAGGAGAGGAATCACTGCAGCACCTTTGCTGTTCCCAGAAATCCTTCTCAAGAAACAGTGGCATCCTTCAGATGGCTAGCCAAGCATTAGGACTGGGCTGAAAGATTAATGCTATCTATGTAGGCAGGCCTAGGCTTGAGAGAAATATCTCGTCTTTGCTGGAGTTAAGCAACAGCATACTTGCTGCTCCTGAGACTTGGTCATTTTACATAATACTGCAATAAACTTTCTGGGTACTTGCACATATAATGGAAAAAAACCTTCTCTGTAGGAATATATGCTCACCAACCCTGCTTCTGTATTGTAAGAGAGAGCAGTTACATGGCAATAACAATGATGGTTGATTCCTTTGTGTAGATAAATTGTAGGTTTACCTGGGGCAAAATCATGTACATTCAATGGAAATAATTAGTCATTGCTAATTAGGATAAGTGCCATGCACCTCATCCTTATATAACCTTCTAAATAGTTTAATTGTGCCTGTTTCAGCTTCCTCTCAGAGGGATCCTAGTGTAAGATAGTATGACATGTATGTAATTCATGATTCTCCTGTGCACAACGAGCTAAGGTCTTCTCTCTTGTCCTCAGTTAACATTTTGCTGTGGAAAAATTTGCCCATTTCATTCTTTCATTTGTTTTCTTTTTTCAGTTATTTTTCTAGCTATGCTATGCTTTGCTTTTCACTTTACTAGTTTCTAAAATACTCATTAATGGTCCCTCAAGAAGCTATCCAATGTTCTGAGGCCATCAAATAATGCCATTTAGGGCAAGGCAGAGCTGTACCTCAACAAACTTGCTACTGCCTTGGGTACTCAATTAGCTGGCATTGTTGTATCAGGGTATCCAGTGCACAAAGTTCAGTGGGATAGGCCATCCCAAGGTTCTTGGCCTTTTCTTAGCTTTCCAGATCTTCTCATGTTCTGTTTTCAGGAACTGATTAACCACAGTTACTGGCAAAGCTTTTCATGTACAGTTGAGCTTCAGCCAAGAGTAGCAAAGTCTCTGGTCTTTCTCTCCCTTTAGAAAGGTCAGAGGTGCTGGCATCATTCTGGCTGTGTGATGGGAAAAAGACTTTAAATATTTGATATCCACAAAAAAAATCCTGTACTTACTCTTTGCTTTGCAAATAACTCTTATTTGCCCTGTTTAATCTTTACCAGTGGATGTTAACTTAAATACTAGAAAGCAAATGAATGAGGGAAGAAGCACTGTGAAAGAAAAGTCCAGCACAGTAAGTACCATACTATGCTTTCTTAGAAGTCTTTGAATTTATGCTCTGTGTAATCCCTGCTATTTACTGCTGAGATTGATTTGTTTTGTACAGTAATTGGAAATTACTTTAGCTTCTGGAAGCATTTTCTAAATGTTTGAAGCATAATTCATTCCTTGATCCAGCTCCTGGCTATAGTGACAGAATGACAGGGATTTGAAGTCCAAAATGAATATCCAACAATCAGTACCTACATGAAGAACAAAACCTTGTTTCTGCTCCCAGAGGAATAAATTTAGGTGAAATCTCAATGTCCCAGCTATTCCAGGCTGATGCAGGGCTAATGTGAGTAGCTTCAGTTCTGTCTAATGTGCTTAAAGACCGGGCTACTTGCAGTCAAGTGGTCTGGAAGAGAAATCAGTCTCTCTCAAAGGAAGATCTGGGAAATTATGAAATTAATTGTTACCAGAACAGAATGAATTATCAAGAGCTAGAATGCCTTTTTTTTTTCCTGAGTCAGTGTTTATACCCAGCATTTTAGACATGCTGAGCATATCTCCCACACTCAGCACTTCAACAGCTTATATCTCCACTTTTCCATAACGGACATCCAGAAAAGGGAGAACCTGGAAATAACAACTCTCCATAATAACTCTGGTGCAAGACCTTAACCTGGCATAGACACACAGCCTGAGGCAGATTCTGGGCAGAATCTCATTCTCCAGGATAAGTATACAGCTCCTCTGAGCAGTATTCAGACCATCTCTCTCTACCTGAGGGCCACTGCTTGCTTCATGGGTTTGAGTTTCTGTCATTTGGGATAATTTAGATGAGCCACTATATGGAGAATATTCTTCTCCAATATGTCACGGGATTCTTCCCCCAAAAGGACAGAAGAGAGACTGTGGGGTTATGTAGAATTTGCTTATGTCAGTTGAAGGAAAAGGAAAGGTTGTCAAATTACATATACAATGTAATACAAGGCAGATTCCACTGTAGCTTTTCCTGAGCTCTTTAGTCTTGAGCTTTGCAACTTTATGGATGGCTTATGTACAAAATAGAGTGTCAAAAACCTTTCTCGATTTAGCCTCAGTTTGCTACAACCCTAAAGGTAAAATCTTGAAATAACATAGGTCTTGGGTCAGAGAGGTTATATGAGAGGCAGAATTATATAAACAGTTTAATGGATGTGCATTTAGGTGGATTTTACAAACTACTATAACTATCTCTGCAATGCTTGAAAACCAAAGTCATGACAAGACCATGGGTACCACAGAAACATATCAGCAAAAGTTGGTCCCTCTGCCAAAGTACTCGCCAGATAGATGAGTGCAAATGCAGTAACTCAGCCATGTATCCCAAGGAACTTAGGAATCCACTGAGGCCATGCTGGTCAGAAACAAGAATTATTTCACACACAATACCTCAGGAAAGCTGATTCTTCCCTGGTAATACCACATTATTGTCTTATTTCCTTTCTCCTTGGTCACAGACTAAGAGAACTGACTAGAAATAAACTGTAGGCCAAGTATAATGGCATTTACAAAAAGAATAGTAGTTCTAATGACTGACATCTAAAAATCAGTATGTAGAGTTTAAAATCTTTTTCATCCAGTAAAGAAAAACTTCTTTAGATCTAAAAGTTGCTCTCTTCTTTCTTAACAGAACTGTTCAGGATAATGAAGTCTGCAATGTATTTGTGTTTGCTGCTTCTTGGACTTCAAGTCCAGGGTCAACAGCAGGTACAACAAGTACCAGGTCCAGAAGAGCAGTCCCAGGCTGATCATGAAAACTTGCCTCATGTCAAGCTAGCCCCCAGCAATGCTGACTTTGCATTTAAGCTTTACAAGCAGATCAGAGATGAGTCGGGCAACAGGAATATTTTCTTCTCTCCTCTGAGTATCTCCACTGCCTTTGCAATGCTCACCCTGGGGGCCAGATCAAACACACTCAGAGAGCTGCAGAAAGGCCTTGGCTTCAACCTGACACAGATGGAGGAGCAGGAGATTCACGAGGGATTTCAGCGCATCCTCCAGCTGCTGAACGACCCTCACCGAGAAGACCAGCTGAACATGGGCAATGCCCTGTTCATAGATAACCAAGTGGAATTGCTTCAAAACTTTTTGGACCATGTCACCAATTTTTACTATGCTGAACCTGTTTCTAGTAACTTCCAGAATCTTCCACAGGCTATAAAGGAAATCAACATGTATGTGGAAACAAAAACACATGGCAAAATTGTTGATTTAGTCAAGGGCCTTGATTCAGAAACCGTGATGATTCTCATTAACTACATTTTCTTTAGAGGTGAGTCACAGACATGGGTAGCAGCTATACAAATAAGCTCTGGAAGTTCTATGAAACAAAACTTTTTCACATGGTGAACATATCTTACAATCTAATTTAAAACATGTCTGTCTGGTTTTAAATTACACAGGAAAATATTTGAAAGACAGGTATGAAGAATCATTTTCTATATGAGAAAATTTTAAAAAATGAAAAAATAACAGAACCAGCAGAAGTATTGATCAATGGCATACAAATTTTAAACCAGTTTCAGAGCTGAAGATATTCAGAACTTATGATCATTTGTTGAAAGGCACAGGTATTTGCTGTGCAGGACACGGTCAAACAAAGATGACACTTGCATGAAAGGAATAAGCCTCAATCTTGTATAGTTGGGGTCTGTGAAAGATTTACCATTATCTCATCAGGCAAAGATGCATCTCTTTTCCACTCCAAGCTTGAACTTAATACTTTTCTTGTGGGATTTTTATTAAACCAGTTGAAAAGAGGTGAAGTTTTTTCCATGGCCAGGCAACAAGCATATTTAAATTGAGATAGGCTTGTTGTTGTCTCTACAGTTCATGTATATTGTTTTAAGCATCAATTAATGTGACATGCCTTTATTAGTCCCTCTGTTCTTTTCAATTCTATACTCATTCTTTTTTTCAAAGGCTCCTGGGAAAGACCTTTCGACAGTTTAATCACAAAAGATGATGACTTCTTCTTGGATGCCAAGAATTCTGTTAAGGTCAAAATGATGCATCAAAACAATGACTTTAAAGTCCACAGGGATGAGAAGTTGTCTTGCTGGATAGTAGAAATCCCCTACAAAGGAAATGTTACTGCATTGTTTGTTCTGCCCGATAAAGACACAATGAAACAGGTGGAAGATGCTCTGCTAAAAGAAACGGTGTCTAATTGGTTGAAAGCACTTGAACAAAGGTAATATTTTAATTGTGGTTTGTTGAAATACTGAATAGGCTAAAGCTACTCATCCAGGAAAGGTAAAGCTTAGGATACCATGATGAGTTGCTAAGTACAGCTCTGAGGAACAAGCACTACTCAACTTTTTTAACTCAGACAAGCTATCATGGTATTTCACACCAAAGGGGAATCCTCTCAGCTCCCCCCGTCACAGCTCCCAGCTGTGAGCATCCTGCACACAGGTAGATTGCACTCAGGAACCTGCCTTCAGTTGCAGGAATCCAGTTAAAAAGAAAATACTATTTTTTTTCTCCAGTCTGGATGATACTTTCCAGCCAGTCACTTTCATAAACCATCACTACCCCCGCAACACGGATCAGCCCGTGGCTGGTGGGACAGGTACCTCAGTTTCTGCTTCTCCAACATGAGATTTATCACTGTCTTTGAAAGACAAGCCTTAGCTCCATGGGTATTTGGGATGCATATATACCTGCCATAGATACTGCTTCAAGGGATCTTGCATTAACAAACTCATATTTTTATTTATTTTTTGAAAAGAGAAATCTACTTGGATCTTCCAAAATTCTCTATCTCCGGCTCCTATGACGTTAAGAGCCTGTTTAAGAAAATGGGTGTGACAGAGGTGTTCAGTGATCAGGCTGATCTCTCTGGAGTGGCAAAAGATCATCTTCTGAAGGTTTCCAAAGTAAGTATGCAAGCAGGGACGCTAATCAAGAGATTTTTCTGCTTTGTTTGAATGCAGGTTTAATCCTGCAAATAGGCTGATCCCACCCCTGGAGTGTAGACTTTGTTTCATGATGGTAATAAAGGAAGGAAAAGGTTAGGCCTCAAATGGCTGCTGTTCCTACAGTTTAATATTAAATTGTTTAGTGCACAGTGATCCTACGGACTTAGCTGAAGGTCTCTGAAGAGGAAAACCAGAAAGCATAGCAGGAATAATTTCACAAAAAGCTGATGCTAAAGAAGTAATGCATGGCAAGAATCATAGTTATGACATGAGTCTGGGAATAATCATTCTTATACTATGTATAAACCTTTCATTATTACATTGTCTGAGCACTTTAGAATTTATATGAACAATTGACTTGCAGGACAGGGATAGCCCTATTTCACAAGCAAGAAATGAGAAAACAGACAAACAGAATGATTTCTCTAATGTCTCAAGGAGTATATGCCTTGTGTCATGAGAGAGGTGAGCCTTCCCTCCACCCTTCACTTGTGAGACTACCTCTGGCGTTCAACACATCCAGTTTGGGGCTCCCAAATCCAAGGGACACATGGACACCCTGGGGCAGAGTGAGTCCAGAGGAGGGTGAGCAGGATGGCCGTGTGGCTGGAGCACTGATGGATGAGGAGAGGCTGGGAGAGCCAGAGCTGCCAGCCAGGAGAAGGGAGGGTGAGCAGGGGGTTCTTAGCACTGCCTACAGATATTTATTAGAAAGGGAGAGACAAGATGGACACAGACTCTTTCTGCAGATGAACTGTGATACAACAAAGGACAACACCAAAAAGATTGAAAATGGAATATTCGGATTGGGGTTTATGTAAAAAAATTCACCATGACGGTGATCAAAACCTAGTCTGGGTTACTTATGAAATTTCTGTCCTTTGAAATACTCAAATCCTGACTGGATTAAATCCTGAGTAACCTCATCTGGTGTCAGAATGACACAGTGCAGGAGGGTTGGTGGCATTCAACAGCCTCTAGAGGTCCTTCCATCATATATTATTTGTGATTCTTCACATTCCTCCCTATGTCATGTGGAAATACCTGGATTGTAGATATGAGATTGATGCCTGGAAAGCCAGGTAAATTGGTGAAGGGTAAGCAGAGACTCATGAGAGAAAATTATAGATGCATTGGAGATAATGAAGGAAGAAAATAAAGGGCTATCCAAAATCAGTGAAATAGCTCATGTGAATTCCTAAACATGAATTTGCTACACCTACCACCGAAAGTCCTGAAAAATCTTATCCGTGGGCTGTATTGCAGAAAGACACTCTATAAAGCTTGTCACTATTATTATTGCAGAGAAAACTATTTTGCTTACACAGAAATTGAGCAAAATGAAAATTTCTTCTTTTGTGTTCAGTATTAAGGACAAAATCTTACTCTGAGAAACAACAGAATAATGAATATCCTCTATGTTGCTCAGTCTCTGATAGCAGGCAAGTTTGACTCTGACTGTTGAAGAAAACTTTTCCTGAACTCAGAGCAAACTCTGCTTGTCGTGGAAAGCCTGGACACTAGTATTTCTTTCACACAAATTCTACATTCATTCTGTTTTTTCTTTTAAGAACTACCTTCTCCCAATGTTAAAGCAAGCAAATTTTCCCCTAGCTGCTTCTCTCTCTTCTGTGCCTAGATTATAATCTCTCTTTCCTTGCAGGCAATTCACAAGGCCACAGTGGATGTCAGAGAGAATGGCACAGAGGCTGCTGCAGTGACTCTGTTAGGATTCAAATTTACGAGTCTACCATTTACTCCTCCTCCTCACATCACCTTCAACAGCCCCTTCCTGATGATGATTATTGACAAAACCACTGATGGCCTGCTCTTCCTAGGGAAAATTGTCAACCCAACAGCTAAGGAAGACTAGGCCAGGGCACTTAAACTCTCCACTGCAGAGAAAAGAGCTTGTGCACATCCCAGGAATTTCTTTGTAAAGAAGGACTAGAACTGATCTGACGCATAATTAGCAAACAAATAAATTAATAAATCTTCTATCAAGTTCTTGTTTACTTTAGAACAGACATTTGGGTGCAAACATTACTTCTACAAAATTACTGAGCCCAGGTAGGCAGCCATGGGATCTTGAGCAGATTCACATTTTCTGTGTAATTATCATGGTGTCAGGGTTTTTTGCATGCAGATACAACTTCCTGCTGTGGGCTGAGAAACTTCCTGTGTCTTCCTTTTCCTGTCCTCACCTCACAAACCTCTATCCCTTTCGGCTGGGGAACCCTGCTCTCTCTCCCTCTCATTCCACCATGAATCCCAGGAGAAGTCTCCTTCCTCTTTGAAGTCCTTCCATGGCAATGGTAACAGAGACATAGAGCTTTTATGCCTTTCCTCTCCTAGATCGTGGATGCTCCTTGGTGAAGAATAATCCTTTTCCTTCTAGCTTGACAGCTGCCTTCTACCAGGTTCACACCTTGCTCCCTTCTGCACTCCTCGCTGCTTGCTCCAGAATAAGGGGCCCAACATTTCTGGCAAGGCAAGAATTTACCTTTGTGTCAGTGAAAGCTGCACATCATTGCACAAAATATCATCTTTAATGGTCTTGTGCATGCACAGTAAAGCATGGGATCCCTAGGAGAACCAGATGTGGCAAAAGCCATCCTCTGGTTCCAGAAACTGGGGACTGCATCTGGAGGTCATGCCTCTGCTGTCCACATGCCAATTGATCATATTGAGCTTTACTTGCTTCAGCAAGCTCAGGCTGCCGAGTGCCTCCAAGAGGATTCTCTCCATTAAGCTGATGTTCAGGCTGCAGAAAGGTGACTTGGGCACCTTCCTGAGTACTGAGTGGGCAGAAGCCAACATTACCAACAGCACCATGTGAAGGGCAAGTTGTGCTGTAGCAGATTAATTTCATTAACTGGCAAATAAAAATAGAGTAGGATAGTAGTAAAGACAGAGTTGAAAACACCTTCCCCCCCAACCCCTTCCTTCTCCCAAGCTCAATTTCACTCCTAACTCCTCTACTCCTCTCTCTGAGTGCTGCAGGAGAGCAGACAAAGGGCCAGAGGAGTTGAGGTCAGTTAATAATGCTGCATCTCTGCCACTCCTTCCTATTCCTGATCTTCCTCTGCTCCAGCATGATGACAGTTGACAGGGCTTCAGCAACTGCTCTGGCATGGGTCTTTCCTGCAGGATCCAATCCATCAAGAACAGACCACTCCACTGTGGTCTTCTCTCCATGGGCTTGCAGGTCCTGCCAGGACCCTGCTCCAGGGCAAGCTCTCCACAAGCTGCAACTTCTTCTCGGCCACATCCACTTGCTCTGGCATGGAGTCCTCAGGCAGCGTGGGCTTCTGCTCCACCACAGTCCTCCATGGGCTGCCCTAGGGGCACAGCTGCCTCACCAGGGCCTTCTCCAGGGGCTGCAGGGCAATCTCTGCTCCAGAGTCTGGAGCACCTCCTGCCCCTTCTCCTGCACTGGTCTGAATGTCCGTGGGGCTGCTTCTCTCATTTGTTATTTTAATGTGTTTTCCTTTTTCTCAAATGCCTTCCCCAGAGGTGCCACCGTCTTGGCTGCAGGGCTCAACTATGTTGTGTGGTGGGTCTGTTGGAGCCCTCTGGAATGGGCTGGACTGGTCATGTCCAGCACAGGATGATTTATTAAGAAAATATGGATATTGATCTAGTACTGATATCCAGCTGTGATGGACAAAAACTCTACAACAGTTTAAAGTTAGTGTATGTTTATTGTGACACCAGGCAGCATGCAGGATAGCTCCCAAATACATACCACAATTTACAGGTGATTACAGAGCCCTTTTATCGATACAAGTATTGAATACCCAAAATACAAACACATATTCATAACTTTGGTACATCCCTTTCCCCGCTTTATATGGTAATTAGTTCAAAAGCTATTAAGCATGCATAGTGTATTCCTTGAAATGGGTCAATGGTCCCTTTCATGGGGAAGGGTCCCAAAATGAGGAAGTAAATGAAGTCCTCGTCTTTCTGACCTTTGTACCTTTTCAATGCAAATATGACAAATGTACCCTTGGTAGAACTCCCATTCCTGGTCTTCAATTGGTTTCAGAACAGAGGAGGCCTGCAATTGTCTTATGTTTCTAAAAGCTATTTACCAGTCTCTATATTCTTCATTATAAACCCAGCTAACCAAACATTGTGCTGACAAGCAATCAATTATTCGTTAACTACTAACTCGTAAATACATCAAGGCCTACCCATTTATTTTAATTACCTCAAATAAAGCTTATCACTAACTAAAATCTTAGCTCCTCTAAAATCTCTAAATTCCTTAAACTTTATGTCTCACAGTGTGGTCTTCTCTCCATGGGCTTGCAGGTCCTGCCAGGACCCTGCTCCAGGGCAAGCTCTCCACAAGCTGCAACTTCTTCTCGGCCACATCCACTTGCTCTGGCATGGAGTCCTCAGGCAGCGTGGGCTTCTGCTCCACCACAGTCCTCCATGGGCTGCCCTAGGGGCACAGCTGCCTCACCAGGGCCTTCTCCAGGGGCTGCAGGGCAATCTCTGCTCCAGAGTCTGGAGCACCTCCTGCCCCTTCTCCTGCACTGGTCTGAATGTCCGTGGAGTTGCTTCTCTCATT
Organism: Melozone crissalis; assembly: GCF_028551555.1. Classification (NCBI taxonomy): domain Eukaryota; kingdom Metazoa; phylum Chordata; class Aves; order Passeriformes; family Passerellidae; genus Melozone; species Melozone crissalis. Next base: position 41,832,181 of record NW_026535796.1, on the reverse strand, counting down.
TGTTATTTTAATGTGTTTTCCTTTTTCTCAAATGCCTTCCCCAGAGGTGCCACCGTCTTGGCTGCAGGGCTCAACTATGTTGTGTGGTGGGTCTGTTGGAGCCCTCTGGAATGGGCTGGACTGGTCATGTCCAGCACAGGACAGCCCTGACCTCTCCTCACAGAGGCTGCCCTGCAGCCCTCTCTGCCAGCACCTCTGCACAACCACCAGATACACGGAACCCAGTCCTCAGCTGGGGTTCACAACAGGCAATGACATTGAATGGATGGGTAGAACACTTTGATGGTGTTATTGAACTGCCAGGAGCTCCTTCACAGTGTCCCCTCAGCATCAACAGCTGGAGGGCACTTCTCCAGCCTCAGCTCTGCCCTCCTCCTTAGGAGGAGCTGGAATCAAATCAAAGAGTCCACTGAAGGGGCCTGGGGCTCCCTGACACTGCTGGAGGGCTTTAGCTTCTGGCTAGGCTGGGTCAGAGCTGCTAAATGCTTCTGCAATGTGGTTGGGTTTGGGAGAGCCCTGGCAAGTCATGTGGTGGAGACAAAACCATAGTGAGCATTGTTGCATTGAGAGATAATAAAGTCTTTCATGTGAGCAAGCACAGACCTTTCCACAGCCCTGTGGGGAAAAAAAAGCCCAACCTCTAGCTAACCTATTCACACAGACCTAGGCTTGCTTAATGCGAAATATTTTCTCTACAATCATCCCCTGACATCCCCCATCTCCAGATTTTAGAGAAAGAAAACTAGCAATGCTCCATGGAAAATCTGAGTCAGCCATACCTGTCTCACGCATTTTCTCTCTCGGGAAAATGAAATCATTTCAGCATTGCTTGAAGGGGCAAACGTCTGCTGCTGGAGACAAGCCAAGGATTTTAGCTTTGCACAGGGCTGCCAAGCTACAAGAGTCTTCATCCACAGCTACTAATACAACTTGCTCAGTCATTGCTCCCCTCCTTTGGGAGTGGTGAGGTTTTAGGGAGCAGTTAACTGTGCACTACTTAAGACATGTTAAAGGGAAGGCAAGAAAGAAAGTAAACAGGAAACTGTTCATATTGCCTCATTTCTTCCCTTCCCCTCTGCCCAATTCTGCAAAATGAAACCCAAGAACAACTCTAGTTTTATTTTTTACTAGTAAATACTAGATAAAAGAAATAAAAGCATTTCAAAAAATCCTTAATTATCCTCTTATTAGAACTGTGAGATTTTCTTATAGAAAATAGTGCAAGATCACTTGGTATCTAATGGGTTAAATACTTTATTTTGAGGGTGGAAAAATTATTTCAGCTGAGAGCATAGTTCCAAGCTATGCTTTTGTAACTTCCCTGCAACTGCAAATAAAAACAATTTTAAAAAAGTTTTAAAAGGCAGACTAGTGATTTCTCAAATAAGCACTTAAGTTCAAAGACTTTGTTGGAAACTTAGATGGATTTTGGAAAGGAGCTTAAAGAGTTGGAAGGGAGCAGGAATGTTGAGCTGATTTGCTCAGTTATTTTAGCTCCATAGTGGAGCTAGGGGGAATATAGCAAGAACATGATGAATTATCAGAAAAAGTGAAAGCTTTACAGACGTTCAAGAAATTCTGCCTTAAAACCAAAGGCAGCACATTGGCTGAGCTGAATCAGCTCTGGCTGAAACTGAAATGCTACCAAGAGGAAAACATATCACCCTGAGCCAAGGTAACTCCAGCAGACTGAGAAACTTCACGTTTTCAAGAGCAACATGGAAAGAAGAGAAGTGGGAGAGTAAAATCTCTCTGAAGAGTACAAGGAACCCTTGGCCACTTTTCAACATCCCAATGCCATACTTCAGATACACTGACCCACAGGAGAGAAATTGTGGTGCCAGCACATGGAGTGGGCTGTCCACATGTTGTGGCCTGGTGTTAACAGGGATAAATTGCCTCACCTCAACCTCCAGCAGCATAGCACCTAAAGGTAACTGGTTAAAATCTCAATGATATGCATTTTGATGCTTGACGACTTCCCTTGTTAACTAAAAAAGTAGCATCTACCCCAACCATACTGGAATACTGGGCATCCAGGAATATTGGGCATACAGGATGCACAATGAGGGGTAAAACTAGACTGTATTGACTTTGCAATGTTTGACCTCCATTTTGCACAGACAGGTCTCTCTGTGCCTTCATTAGTCATCTGTCTCTGATGTTTTTTGGTGTCAGTGCCCTCCTTGAGAAAAAATGCATTTCTGAAGTGTTTAGAGACAGCAGTACTGTAGCTGAAATCACAGGACTTCTGACCTAAAACCCCTCACAATCATCCCTAAGTGGAGATGGAGATTATCTGTCCAGTGCTTTTATTTTGTATTTCTGAACAGTTTGACCTGACATTCAGCAAAATTAAGGCTTTTGAGAAGCAATAGGGAATGTTGTAGGCAGCAAGCTGTCATATTTGAAAAGTAACATATTGCACTTCAAAGTTATAAAGTTATTGTGAACTGTCTTGATTTGTTTGAAATGCACGTATTGATATAAGAACCATGAATAGCCACCAAATCAGAAAAAAGTCTGAAGGAAAACCACCACAATTTGCCCTTGGCTAACATAAAATCATACATTAAAAAATTAAAAATGCCTTTCAGTTTACTGAAGTATCACTTTTGCAACTGCCTTGCAAGGAAGGAAATGCATCTGGGGATCTCAGGATCTGGAGCTCCTTGATGACTGAGGATTTAAGCAAAGAATTTCTCATGAGCCTTTGGGAGAACTGCTAGCTTAGCCAATATCTATTACATGCACAATCACGTGGATGTTCTTGCCAGCTATATTTCTTTGAAGATGTGCCAGTACAGGCAGTACTAAAGGGGCACATCAGGTTTTTAGTCTTTTAAGACTGTTAAGTCTTGCTGGCTCTGGTAATATTTTCCATGAAAATTGTTAGTCCTCATTTGTAAATCTGTGAGTCATTAGGCAAGTACATCACATTTACATCAAAATTTTGCATGCCCACATGCTGTGTGGATGTCAATGGGAGCTGTAGCCAGCTGTATTGATTGTGTGTACTGCAGGTAGAATTGACTTTAGCATTTAAGTATGGCACTGAAAAAGGAAACAGAAAATCACAACTTCTGTCTAATTTAGGAATACAGCTGTTCTTCCAAATCTCTGCAGGGTCTGTGGCACTCACTCATGTACAGTGCATTTACACCACCTGTTGTTCAACTCCTATTCAAGAATGAAATGCACAAAACTGAGCACTATCTCTTCTGTTCTGTGAGGGACCCTCTGCAACCCTGCACATTCACCTTCAGACCTGAAAAATCAATATCTGAAGTGCTGTGGAAGTGTTCTGGAAGTCTAGAAAGGGGTCAAGCTGACCCTAATAGAGCAGTTCATATGGAAGAACCAAGTTCCTGAAAGAGCAGATGGCTTTGGTTCAAGACTGAGATGCAGATTTCCTTGCTGAGGCCCACATGTGCATATAGATGTGAAAGTGAGAAAGCAGTATCAGGATTCCTTCTCTCTGACATCAATTTTGAACAATTTAATTTCCCATCTTGCAGACTGTTTGGTGTGAGAATTTCTGGTAGCCTGTAAGGGTTGTAGGTGGGAAGTGGGTTGCGTAAATGTCCTCTCATAACTTTTAAATTAGTTGGATGATATCAACAATTCCAAACTAAAAAAACCCAACCACTTATCTTAAATAAAATTCTGAGAGCTGTCACTTTCCCATCTACATCCCTATCTCTTGCACTCCCTGTGGTATTACAGAAGGAAAGTAAATTAGATAAAAGCTAAACATGAGCCAACTGTCTGACTCAGCCACTGAACCACATGTTGTAAGGATTCAGGGGAAGAATTCTCTATTGTACCAAAATAAGAGAGGCTTTATTAGTTTCTACAGGTTTCCAAAAATGAGACAGCTTGATCTGGAACTGATCTGAAACTCATGCAAGGGCCTCAGCAAAATTACAGAAACAACCAGAAAAGCAATTTACAAAACTTGCTTTCCTAAAACTGCAGACGTATAGAAAATCACTTTCACCAGAAAGTGCCTTTCACCAGAAATATTATTAGCTAGTAAAACTTTCAGAGCACCAGTAATTATGAGTACTGCTTGTTGAACCCAACCATCTGGTTACAGGATAAATAAGCCATTGCAGAAATAAGATTTCTGTGGTCAAGAAAACCCTAAAACAAACCTGGTTAAACAGAGGTTCATTGAATATTTCCTAATGATTCCTCTCTTTTTTTGTTTAGCTTCATTTTCCGCTGTTTCTCAAAGGCCTCATGAACAAAGAATTTCATTACAAAATTACCCAGGATCATGGCAAAATATCAGTTAGAGCCCAAATGAAGACCAAACTATGTAAATATTATAGTTAGCCTCATAAGCACTGAGTGGCTGCCTGCCTGGGTGGTGAAATCCCATAGACATAGTAAATCTTTTGTTTATCTTACAGAAATGAAATGTAGGAGGAATAGAAGACCCTTTGGAATTACATGCTATAAAACCCAGAAAAAATTCATTGGAATACAAATTTTTATTGGTTGCTATGTTTACATACACTAGAGGCCAGAAGAGGACAAATGCCTTAGCAATACAAATGTAGTCTGGTCTCTTGTTTTTCATACAATACTACAAAGGCAACACATCACTCACTCTTCTTGAAAAAAGCCCTTTTGCCTCTAAAGGTCTACCCTGAAAGGGAGAAGTTCTTCTTCCCTAGTTTTATTTCAAGTAAATGGCATACAATTGCTGAATGGCCTATACAGAATGGAAGGTTTTTCTTCTGGGGTATTTCTCCCCTTGTGCTGTGAAATCAAGGTTTATAATTCCCCCAAAGGTGGTAACTTCAGCATGTTGCAGAATTGGTGGGAAGGTGCAGGGTGAATCATCCTTTCAGGATTTTCCCCAGAATGGTCATGTTTAAGGAGCCATTATACCCCAACTGAAGTAAGACAATTTCCCTTTCTTCTTATGAGAACAGAGCCTGATAATTCCTACTCCACTATGGAAAACTATAAATCTCCCTACTTAACTCCTTCAACACTCTAAGGAGTAGTTTAATTGTGAAATAGTAGTGTGTGGGGGATTTGAGTTCAAGAGAGATTTTGAAAGAATAATTAGAGAGATTATCTTAAAATAAGTTTGTGAATTAGTGAATAAGGGGTGAAAAATAAAGTAATTGTCTGGCAGTATAAACTGAAATTATCATAATAGGTGAATAAAAAGTGGGAGTTGATTTCTCCATATCAAATAGGAGAAAATAGAGAAGTCAGAGTTTGGAAACAAAAAGAAGCAATCACCAGTGCAGTAATCACAAAGAAAAGCCAGTGAAATCTTCAAAGGGTGAAAAACTCCTTGGGTCTGAAGGGGTAAAAATGTATTTCTGAAGCCCTGGCAAAAAAAAAAACATATGCCCCTCACATTCTGTTGATTTAGTCATTTTCACAACAGCCTGGCTGGTCCTCCAGAGACAGTGGCAGCCTGGGTTCCAGGGGGGCTGGCACAGGCACACAGAGGTCCCCAAAGCAGTGAGCATCCTCCCATGGGGGTCAGGACTGGGAACACACAGCTGTGTGTGCCAGATCACACTGTTCAGACAGCTGAACTCACAATTATTGCTGCACATGGACACCCAGGTTTCCAGTCACATACTGGGTCACTCTAATTAACCACTCTGTGTTCTCCTAACAGAGAATCTGATACAAAGCTCTTTATATTGCACTGTGTTCTTACCATCATGGCCAGCAGTTATCCTTCCTTTTCTTCTGGGCTGGTCTTCCCCAGATGGTCTTCAAGAGTTTTTACCAGACCCTGCACATAGTTTTGCTCTCTGGGAACTCTGGGCTGTTTCCTTATAGTCTTCATCATGCTGAGCCCTATGGGATACAGGAAGCAAAATTCTTAGGGATGTTTTTGAGTGGGCATAGTCAGACTAAGAAACTCTAGCAATAGTCACCCTACTGAACATCTTCATTTATCAACATACCACTTAGAGGCTTCTTATTTAGCCTTAACTGAAGAGCTTCTCATCATGACACCTTTGGCCTACAGGCTTAATTAATCTTAAAACCACAAACTAGGAAGTTGTTCAACACTCAAACAGAAAATAAAATAGGCATGATTTTTTATTTGTGATCAGGTTAGTGTATGTTATTAAGTTAATTTCAAATACCACATAAAGTATGGCTTCAACTTTGTAATTATTATTTTAATTAATCCTAATATTTCTCTATATTTGGAAATGTAACTGACTGAAATATTCTCTTTCTAGTAATCAGACATGGGGAAAAGAATAAAAGTGACACAGCTTCAAAGGAGAGGTTGATTTTTCAAGCATGAAATGCAATTTAGAAAAGATGTCTCAAGAAGAAATATTGCATCTGTAGCATGCAACTAGCACTGTAGCTTGTCAGGATTTATGAAGAAAACAACTTTATTTGATATGTCTGAATTTGGAGCTATGCTGCTGTTGGCTTTCCTCTGAAGGACTTTGAATCAGAAAAGCAGGAGAAGGAGAGACTTTGCTACATCCTAGCAGCCTTTTGCTGGAGAAGCTCTGTGAAAATCCCTTCACCCTTCATTTCTGGCATGAACCTTAGGAGACAGCAAGAAAAAGCAGAGCCATTGGGAACACTCAGTGTTATTTTTGGTGTCTTGTGCTGGCATGCAGCTGTGCCCAGAAGAGCAATGTCACTGCTTGCTCTACAACTACTGTATAAACTTTATTTACTGTTTAATGTATAACAGTGTGTTCACTGTGTAAGCCTGTTCAAACAATATAAAGACAGCACAAAAAGCAATAAAGGTCAGATGAATGTGATGGGGTCCTTCTGAAAGTGCCATGGATACCATTAGGTTTTAGTAGCTAAGGACATTAAACTCACATTAGTGATCTGTGTCATAGATTAACTCACTCATTTAATTAATTCATGCCCAGCTGAAGCTCATTAGGGCAATGACAATCTACTCTGTACAAAGAAGCTCTTCTTTATCCAGCTAAGAAGGTAGATGACATTTTCACTACCATGAAGATGATTTTTAAGCTAAACTTTTAAAGAAAGCAATAAAGCAAATGAGCACAAATTGTAGAAAGGAGTAGTATTTTTGGGAAGGTCCAATTCCCATCATTAGTAGATAACTAGGGTATCTACTTCTTTGGTACCCAAATGGCTTCCACAGACTTCAGCTGGTCAGAACAGAGGCATTCATGTAGTATGAAAAAGGTCCAGGAAGTCTCATATCAGAAACCTGAAGGGAGAATCAGGAAACTCAAAAGCAAATCTGCAGCTTCCAATTAATGGGCATCCTACCTCTGGCTGGTTTGGGGCCAGAGTGCAGGGGTCTGAGGGGCATGAAAGAATTTCTGCCAATGTGGAAAATTATGATCAGGGCCTTTTCTGTGAAGGTGACTGAGAAGTGGGGAGGAAAAGGAGGGTTGGAGGGAAGATGGAAATGTTTAAGGGATCAAGATGCTTTGCCACCTCTGGGCCCATTTAACCCTTCCCAGGAAGACCATCTGACACTGCAGGGGCAGCTCAGGTAAGGGAGAAGAGAGTTTCTTCCCCTGGGACATCTTCCTAAGGTTTCTGCTGCAGCTAATGACTCCTGCCACAGTGCAGCTTTCACCCACTGCCTATCTGCCTGAAGTCACACACACAGATGCTTCCACTGCTCTTCTTAAATACTTCCTCACTGGGTTCAGAGCCACCAGCTAAATCACTCTTCCTTCTGATCATGTCTCCCAGCTCCCTTCTTATACCCAGCTCAGAAGTGTCCATCCTAAAGCCCCATCCTCTTCAGGATGAAAAAGAAAAGCTGCTTAGCAATAATTGCATTTCTCTGGAAGGATGATGTACACAAATATCCACTTTCCACTCTCAATTTCTGTCATCATATATCATCTGAATTTCAGATCACAAGCTGAGAAGAACTGAGAGCATATGGCATTCCTGGCTGTATATAAACTCGTGATGCATAGAGGGCACTACCAAGACAAAAGTCTTGACAGGTCCCATGATTGTTGCATGGGGACACTACTGGTAGCTGCTTCCTCTACTATTGCTATCTGAACACCTCTAGGTAGCTTCCCATTTTGTGCAACTCCACAAAACCCTTCTCCTGCAGGAATAGCTATCTGCATTTGACCCAGAGTCCTTTACAGTCACTTTTGCCTAAAGAAGCTCTATTCCCAACACCTGTGGAGTAGTGTGCTGACTGGTCAAAACATGGAATATCTAGACAGCTGATCTGCAAATATTAAAGAATAGAGAGAAAATAGAAAAGAACAGAGGGAACCCTCACTGGCGTCACAAGTCAGAACAAACACATGGAAATTCCTGATGGAGTTCAAGGTGAAAAGGTTGACTTTGTGATATTCTCAATACTTGTAAATAATGCTAGAATGTTGCACTTGCAATTATTCCTTACATCTTGTGATTCTGGTGGGGAATAGAGTCCAGGTGAGCAAACAACACCTACAGGAGAAAGAGGGGTTTGTAGCTGACAGGTCAGAAGGTTGCCAGGTAAGAAGGCTCAAGGGGTCCAACATGCTTTTACTACACTGGCAAGGCAGCACTGCATGAATTACAGTTCCACTGGTCCTTCCCTTTCTCTTTGCTCACCACCAACTGTAGGAGCACTACCAGCTGGTTATTGCCAGGGATGAGAGGGAACTATAAAAAAGTGTTATGTTTCATGTCTAAGGGCAAAAAAGGATATAAATTATGTGCTTTAGATACCTACAGGTTCAACACTGGAGTCCATCATCTACAGGCCATCTCTGGTTTCTTGTTGGCTTTCTCCCATTTCAGTTTTACTGGAAATTTCCCTTCTTGATCCTAACCAGAAACACAGCCTTCTTCCTGCACTGTTTCTTTCCAAATGTGAATTTAATTTATTGAGCAAACAACTGCACATTTCACATTACTAGATCACCTGCCTCTGTTTATATTGCCTGAGTCCAAAAGACATGGGGCCTCCTCTGTCTGATTGAGGTAATTGATTTCCATCTCATAGCTGGGACCAGCTGCTCTCTCACACCCATCAATATTGTTCTCCTTAAACACACCTGAAGATAATGGAAAAACCCCAAAATGCAAATGGATTTCGTAAGAACACTACTAAAAATATTTCATAGCAATTGATTACTACAATATTACATGCATCAATTGTGTCAGCTGTTCCTTGTACTTCCATGGCATTCAAGAGTTTCAGTCCCCAGAAGCGGGACTCAGCTCTGCTGAAGTGAGTGTGCGTGGGATGGGAGCCTTTCCCCTTGGAGGCAGGCTGGTGCCTGTACACAGTCCTCCACACCCTTCCCTAATTCCCACTGGTCTCATCCCCAGATCTGCTCCTGAGAGAATGAAACGCCATGCCAGAGCAGTTCTAACAACTAGTTTCAGATTTGCCCTTTGGATGAAAAACATTGTCAGAAAACCACTTTTCATTTTCTGAGTAAATGAGCTGAAAGTTTCTCCAAGAGATCAGCAGGTTTTGTCTGACCCCAGCTGAAAAGCAGCAAATTACTGAGCTGAGGGAAGTATAAGAGTCAGACAACATTTTAAAGAAGCTTCTAAAATACTGTTCCAGTTCAGAAACTATCCAAATTAAATGCTTTAGTTTTTCATCTAAAAAGTATTTGGGAAGAAACTATTCAGCAGATTCAGCAAAAGCTTCAGAAGTTGCTCTGGGCAACCTGACACAACATGTCTGGATGAAGATGAGTTTTGACAGGAATATTTCACCCTGTGAGAGTCTCTTCCCTCTTCACCATGCAGCTGACCTTCTGCCAGCTAGAAATTCTCTTGGCTTTTGTGAAAAAAGAAACACAGGCAATATCTACATTATTTGCTGTTCCTCAGGAATGATTATCTGTCCCTGATCTGGTTAATGTTTATGATAGAGTCTGGGTTTGCAACACTGTTCAACAGCTGAAAGAATATGAAGACAGGACAGACTCTGTGCTTTGAAGATATTTGACTAGAGCAGGAATAAATATCTCCAAAAAACGGCCATATTTAGAAACAGCTACTGAGCATCAGATCTTTCACAAACTGAAACCTTCAGAGCCCCAAAACCCTGGCTTTTCCTTTTAGCTTGCCATCTCCAGTCACCTCCATGGCCACCATCTCCCAAAAGCCATGTGAGTTTCTGAGGAGTAATAAAGAAGGTAGAAGTAAAAATAAAACCATACAAGTCTTCTCATTATAAGCAAAGCAAGACTAGCAATGAAACTTGGCATGAAAATGCATTTTTACTGTGTAAGAGATATTTCAAGTCATTTTTTTTCATCAAAAGACACAGGGTAACTCCTGTCTGCTAATATCAGGTTTGCCCAGATTGGGTTGGATGTATCTGTGTATGCCCAGGTTACTTGTGGTGATGGTCAAGACTTGCTGGGTGTGTTTGCCACATGTCCATGATCACCATCATGTAAATAGTTGCAAAGTACACTCAATGTCAGCTAAAAACTGAGCTAAATCAGTGCTGTCATTTGCACAACTGTCTGTTTAAGTATTAGAAAATGCAGAAATTCATGTGGCACTGCAAATACATCTCAAGATGCTCTGCACAGATATCTTTATATTTTCCTTTAGGAAAAGCACCTTGTTGAAAAAAAAATGCTGGCTATTGTTCTTTCAAGTATAAGAATATCTGTGCTTGAAAGTAACACTGAGGCCCCAGAGTTTTACCTCTGGAGAAATATCACATCAAATCACTGTCAGTGGAGCAGGACTCCACCAGTCCCATCCTTCACCAAAAAGCAGAGCACTGCCACCTTCATCCTGGCATTTCCTAACTGCAGGAGTTTGCAGTTAATGTGTCCCCCTGAGGGGCCTGGCATGTGACAGCCCTGACAAGAATTCCAGGTTTTATCACCCGCAGTGTCCCATTTCTGCCTAATAATCACTACATATGGTAGAAGACCAAAATATGAGATTCTGGGGGTAAGAGAAGACAGTGCAAATGCTGGAGCAATCAGCATAACATACAAGAGATGGCAGACTTATGGAGTTTAAAATCAGGCTAAATAATGAGCTAGTTTTCCATCTGCTGGGTATTTGTGTGTCTCCAATTTCTGTAAATCTCCAATTTCCTAGCCATTTCAGAGAAATCTAAAGGTATCTGAGCAGAGATGATGGGCTTTTGAAGGAGAGATTTGAAAGCAGAAAGCATTTCCACAGGACATGTACAGAAGCTGATGACCCCTGAGCAGCTTCTAGAGTTTAAATCTCTTATGAACCATATGTCACAGCTCAGGGCAAGAGATGTGCAGACATTTTAAACCTGCAGAAACCCAGGACCTTCCTTGGTGAAAGAAGGAACCATTACTAAAATAAAGATCTAACACTGAGTATGTTCAGATCACATAGTTTTAGAGCATAGAAACAACGGGATCACTGAATCTTCCTCTTTGCTATGGTTCTCCACAGAGAGCAATTGCAAACAGACACAGAGAGGAAGGAGATTTGTCCACATGAAAGGTAAAGAACTTTCAACATTTGTTCTGGCTCAAGAAAGAAGAACATAAATCTACTCAATAATAAATACATATGTGCAAGACAAATGAGTGTGTACTTGAACATTTTCCAAACTGTGTTCTCCTGTTCTAAAGGATTTTATCAGAGATAGCTCTCCCCACTGTAATCACACAAATTCATCTTGGGAGATGCTTTAGCTTGTCCTAAGAGAAGACACCAAACAATCAGACTTGTTGAGACACTTGCAGTTATGCTTTTTGCACCCTTAGAAAGTAAATGAAATTAAATCCTAACTTCTTGAGCACCTCCACTAAGGACACATCTGAAAACTTACCATCTTAACAGACATATGTGAAAGAAAATGGCTATAACAAATATTTCTTTCATATCAACATTTTAAAGTAGCCCATTCAAGCTCACCTGCTCCAAGGTTCACCAGTTTCCATCTCTCCACCTTGGAGGCTACAGAAAGTGTATCATTAGCAGGCCTGAATTACAGGCAGGACTAGGGAAATCAAGGCAGCTACACGGATTCCTGCTGAGATTCAGTCAGGACTGGGAAGTGTCAAAGTCTCTGAGGAGAAGAGCACAGTCCTGTGCAGTGCTGCACATCTGAGCACAGGCAGCACCATGGAGGGGTGTGAGCCACCTGCCATGGCCATGGTGTGCTGGAGCATGACAGATGGGCCAGCAGATCTGTTTGTTCTCAGTGTGCACTTTGTGTGCCTTGCTCTGGCAGAGCCTGTGTCTGGGCAGCCAGGAGGGAGCCTGCCTGTTTCCCTTGTGCTGGCTCTGCTGGGGCATGCCTGAGGACCAGGGAGATGACACCTTCCCAGGAGCTGAGTGTTTCACGGAAAAGCCTCTGGACTCATGTGGTGAGAAGCAGAGAGGAGTTTCCCTGCAGGATGAAATGCAAACCTGCAGGACAAGTGGAGACAGGGACTCTTGAGACCATGGTTTCACAGTCATTTCTTGTTAGAAAAGCAGAATGATTTATGTTGGAAGGCACCTCCAATGTTGGAAGGTCATCCAATCCCACCACCTGCTCACAGCAGCACCAGCCTGGAATCTAGCTCAGGTTGCTCAGGGCCATGTCCAGCAGGTTTTGGATGTCTTCAAGGACAGCAGTTTCACAGCCTCACACTGAGAAATGTCCTTGTATTTCACCTCCCTGTGAACACTCCTTTCCATAGATCTCATTGGTGTCCCATGCCTTGCTCACTACCACTGAGCACCTCTGGCTCCATCTGCTCTCTAGCATAGCCCATTATGTGGGAGAGGACAGCAAGTGCAGTCTCTCCCTTGGCCTTCCCTTCTCCAGGCTAGAAAAGACCTGTTCCTCCAGCCTCTCCCCACTTGTCCTGGGCTCCAGCCCCCAGAGCCCATCAGCCATCCTGGAGAGATGGCACGGATGCAGGGGGATGAGACATCTCTGGCAGCAGCATCCTGTACTTTGGTTAGGTTAAAGCAACTGTGCACCCCAGCCTAAGAGAATCCAAGCTAGATTTTGGAAGTGATAGAACATAACTCTCCTCAGGACCCGGAGGGTCTTGACTGCATTGCAGAAAGGAACTGATGCTGGACTGGCAATAAGGGAAGGGACTCACTGCAGGAGCTCAGGGGACAGTACCACATGCGCCTTCCCTCATTGGAGCTGGAATTCTTGTCTGAGCAAGACATTTCCCCTTGGAGTGAGCCCAGACCTCCTCTGTGGGGGCAAGACCAATGCACAGCATGAAAGCAAAGAAGAAGGAATTTGAAGGTGAAGGTCTGCTGTATTCTCACTTGGAAGCACTGGAGAAGGCACTCGACACAATTGCACCTGATCTGTATTGGCACCAGTTCCAGCAGGTCACTACTGACCTGTTTCATGTAACCACTGAGAGTGCCTCCCCTCCTGAAACGCAGAGCTCCACAAATTAAATCCAGCCTGGCAGGGCAGAGTGGGATGCAGCTTTCACCAGCTCCACGCTGACATTTACTCTCAGCACTCTCATAGGAGGGACTCTGTGCTCTCTGTACTCCAGAGGGCATCAGCAGAACAGCAACAACCCATTGTGTTTTAAAACGGCTTTTAGAGAAATTAGTCAAATATTTTAAAAATATGAAAGTGTTTGTCTACTAGAGAAGCAAGATACAGTTATTCTAATTTACATAATAAATTCTTTTTGGACTACAGTCAACCTGATTTCAAGGGAATTCATATTGGATGACTCCAGTTAATGCTGTCAATTCACTAAAAAGTGATACAGTATTATTAAGATATAATAATAATAATAATAATAGTACTTTAAAAACTCCAGAGTAACTTACGGTTCAAAGTAATAAGACACCTAATATTGCAGAGCAAGAGGACCAAATTGAAGGATTACTGTCTTTCAGAATGCCACAGCAGTGCCTGTATAATCTTACTGCCTGCATAAAAAGAGAGCTACAAGTTCCTATGCAACATATTCTGATATCAAATATTGAAAGAGGGTGTCAGCAAATTTCAGGATGGCTTACATGGCTGGATGAAGCTGTTATATAGATGAGGAAAAAGAAAACAGATATCACATTGGATATAACATTGGAGATTGATATAGATTAGATTTTATTTACTTCATTTTCCTTCTTGCACTTCCACACAAATTTCAGCAGATGAATGGCACTTCCAATTGCAGAATAAATTGCTCTTAAATAATGTCATATTAAGTTGATTTGGTTTTCCTTCACTTTTTTTTTTTTTTGGTAACTTTACTCATAGCTGAACTTTTGTGCTCTCATTTTTCTCTCAGTGTGTTACTCATTTTCAGTCTGAATATGTTTTAGGTAGCTTCTGTAAGCTGAGAAGCTATTGTTCATTTGTTTACAGAAAAACAGGCTGCATGTGCCTAGCTGCTTTTTTCAGTCTGTAAATAATTCAAACACATTTGCTAGCAGTCTGGATCAAACTTCTACAGAACTATTGTGCTTATCTTTGCACAGGTAAGAGATAGGAAAGGAAGCCAGGAAGGAAAGGATTGGCAGAAGCTCCAAGAGCCCTAAATGCACAGAACCTTCCATGCTGTACCTACTGGTAGTTTCACATGTGCAGGCATACAGGCTGAAAAAAAGAGAAGAAATGCTTCCATCCATTGCTAAGCCCTGAGGAATGGCCCAGAGGAAAATCCTTCCAAAATATTTATCCTGTAATTGTAAAGCTTTTCTTTCTGAAAGATTCCTTCTGTAACATGCACTACAAGAAAAGGCATTTTCTTTACAAGAAGGACATTGAGGTGCTTCAGTGTGTCCAGAGAAAGGCAACAGAGCTAGTGAAGGGTCTGGAGCACAAGTTTTAGGAGGAGCAGCTGGAGGAGCTAGGGTTATTTATGCTGGGGAAAAGGAGGCTCGGGGAAGATCTAATCACACTCCAGCCACCTGAAAGGAAGTTGCATCAAGGTGGGTGTTGGTCTCTTCTCTCAAGTAACAAGTGACAGAAAAACAGGAAATGGCCTCAAGTTGTGCTAGGACACATTCAGATTGGAGATTCAAAAAAATTTCTTCACCAAAAGGATTATGAACACTGGAACAGGCTGCCCAGGGAAGTGGTGGCATTACCATCCTTGAGGTATTTAACAGACATGTAGATCTGGTCCTTAACTACAAAGTTTAGTATGGAGTTCTCCGTGCTGGGTTAATGGTTGGACTGGATGGTCTTGGATTTATTTACCAACCTAAATGATTCCATGATGTATAGCACCTTTCCTCCTTGAATCCCCTACCTCCCAAGGGGATGATCCTCCTGGCTGGAAGGTGTTCACTGGGGCACTGACCTGTGATTTTTCCAAGCCCTCAGTCATACCCACATTAGCACAGCCCCTGTGGCTGCTGCAGGAGCACACCCTCACAGGGGGTCATGTAAAACACGGGTGGCCTGACCATAGGGTCCAGCTCTGCGTGAGAGCAGGCTCTGGTGTCCTGTCTGCCCTTCCCTGTCTGCCTTTTGGCAGTGCTGGCACTTTGTGCCAGCCCCCACTGTGAGTACAAGGCAACAGCTTGTCCTTCAATCCATTGCTGCATGAGGCATCAGGTGACACCACTGTGGCTGAGAGGTGCTGAGTGCCACGGGGTCCTGGATGCACATCTCTGCCACCATCCTGCCATCTCTACAGCAACCCCCAGACACTAAAAACATCAGTGCTGCAGCTTTAACTTTAAAAGGGCTGTCCCCAGAAATTGGCCCCTATTAATGGCAATGTAGGTAATTAAGAAATAGTGTACCATTTAAAACAAATATGCCAAATAAAAACTAATAAAAGTCTGGTACAGGGGAAGCAAAATACCTCATTGAAAAATACTAAATTGAGATCTGGCTGCAGCATGCATCCACAGCTGTCTTTTCCTTAGGCTCACGTCTAGTATTAGGTATATGTTTCATTTCACTGACTTCAGTTACTTCTACTGTATGAACTCATGCAGTTTACAGAAGTTAATGATGCATGTGAAGCATTTCCCAGAGTGAGTAGCTAGATTCCCATTAGGAGGATGTGTAGAAATGCAGGCAATTCTTAGGACTGTTCTAAGAAAAGGCCAGGTCTGGCCATGCATATCAGGTGCCTGCCCAGAAAAATTGTCTTCACTGTTTACTCGGCACCATTCCTAAAGTAATAACACTTGTCTGTCCTGGTTAATGTTTTCTAGAGGACGTTTTGCTTTCATAATGCTATTCAACTGTATAAATAAGAGAGGGAGCTGCAGAGTAGTCCTGGTGAAGACAGCAGGATCCTAGGGAGCTGCTGTAAGTAGTGATGTTTTTTTTGCTTCCTATAGAGACTTTAAAAGTGTCTCCTCTTGTTGAAGGTAATCCATTTTAAATCTTTTCTAGGGTTGTATCTTATACTGAAATCTGTTCTATATAATGAGGTTTTTATTGTGGCACCTGGATATAAAGGACATAGGCATCACAACTGAGGGAATGAGTTGCCCACACATTGTCAGGTCATTGGAGGAAGGATTGAGAATCTAAAAGCAGAGCAGAGTGTCTTGTCAGAAAGCAAGGTGGTCTCTGGAGCCAAGAAATTCTAAAAGGGGGACTTTCCCTGATGTACCTCCTGCTAGAAATAGGCCCTGATTCATTAAAAGTCTGAAGATGGGTGCTTAGAACATTTTTTAATGTATTGGTGCTTATTTTTAAGTAATTCTGGTGATTTTTATACTGAAGGTCTACAAGAAATACCATTGCTTAGGGAATGCTGTATCTAATGTCTACTACTGTTTTAGATTGAGGTAATCATCAGGCCCATTGAGAGGGAAGTGGAGAAATTGGTGATTTTCACATGTTCAGAAGATCATAGGGAGGTCAACATTTTTAATGAGCCAGAAACCAGCCTATGGTTAGGTGTACACTGGAATGTAGAAACTGAGAACCTGGTCTGATCTGTTCTTGCAGAGAGAAGAGAATCCCCTCTATCCTTACCACTGCACTCATTCTTTTTTGTCTACTTTTTTTATTCTCTTGGAGTCAGTGATGCTTCATCCCTGAGTGTGTGCAGTGACTCTCGTTCAACAACAAACACTCATGGTGGCTTGGTAGAAGAGTGAGAGCTCATGTTCACCTGTTTCCAGGTAAAAGGAGTCTTGGAGGTGAGTGATGCCACTTCTGGGTGAGTTCTCCAATGCTAAGCTCACAGAAGATAGAAAAAACACAAAACAGCCCTGGGAATGAAGAGTCACATGCATTTCTAAAGGATTATGTAAACTAGGCAACTAGGTTTCCACATTTCTGCTGCAAAAGGAATTACTTTTAATGAAATATTCACAGTGGTTGGATTCTCTGAACAGTCCAATGGCCTTGGCTTGTGTTTGCAATCTCCTCAGGGCCTCAGGCATAGAGGTATCAAAACGCTGAAAAACAAGAGAAGTGAATGTCTAGATGATCATCTGGAACAGGCCCTGAACCTGTTCAGGTGCATATGATTAAATAAGCAGAGCTTTCTGGCCAGCCAGGAAGGCACAGGTGAGTCTGTGGTGCTCCTTTGAATAGGTGGCCCTGGACCTATAAAGCCTGGACCTATGAAGCTTCATCACCTCAGAAGCTTGGCCAGGTTTCTGAAGTCGTGGTCTCACACACACATCTGGCTAGTCAAGTCTTTCTTTTGTGATTTTTTTTGTGTGCTTGGGTGATTCTTTTTACAAGTCTCTAAATAGCTGATATTTAGTTCAGCAGACACCACTGGTGGTTGTGGTGCTGTGACTTTATGTGTCTGGTGCCCCCACAGTGCTTTCAGGAAACAAATTTCTCAGATTTCCTTCTTCAGAAACAATCAGGAGGGAAGCAGCACCATCTGGTGAGCAAACAGCTTTTCTATTTATGCCTTCATATGTTTTTGAGTAGGGCAAATTTTCATGTTGCCTGAAATTAGATTATCAGTGAGGACCCCTTATGGGAGTAGTATGGGATGAATATTAATTTCCTGGAATATTACATGGCACTCTAAAGGCGGAAAGTTGTCTCCAGAACCTCTTCAATCATAGGGAAAGAAATCAGCCCTAAAATGGACAAAATACCTATATCCATAAAGAAGCAAGTTCTGTCAATCAGAAAACTCAGTCCAGCCCACTCCCAGGTTTTCTGGTGGAATTATTCTAAGGTAACTTTAGCTATTCCCAGTGTTCTCCATTTTCTTTCTGAGTTGCATGGTAGGGCATATTGTGCTAGGGACGAAGTAATATATTCAGCAAATGTTATCACCAAGTCTATTACAGATAAATTGCTGCAAACACTGTCTTCCAAGTGCTGGTATGCTCTTGTATCATTGTCTGGTTTGATTGAAAGCTCTTCTTTAAAGACACCTATTCTTGAACACCACAAATAAACTGTTACTGTGTAACACACACAAAGAAAAGAGGCAGAGGTTCACAGGTTTCCTTCCAGGCTATTCAACAAGTCAGACTAGATTTGGAACTAGAATTGAAGTGCTTTTCACTCCTACTGCCATGTTGATGGATAAACTGGGATTTTTTCCTGGAAATTATAAAAGTAAAGGTCTTAAAGAGCTTTCTGCAAACTTAACTCCTCCTGTCTGGAAATTTCCTAAAGGCTTTACAGCACAGGTTCTCAGCCCTTTGCTTTTTAATAAATCATTAGCAACTATGCTCCATAGGAAAATCCATCAGTCTTTAAGACCATATGAGAATCTGCACCTTCAGTTTCCTGCTGAAATGGTCTATTGTCAATTTGTCAGTGGTTGATCACTTGCTAACCCAGAAGCCACAATAACATGAAATGAAATAGTAAGTATCAAATATGAAATAACAATCCACAATTCATATTCTGAAGGTTGGGTTGAGAGGGTGCAAATCTTATCATAGAAGTGCCTTTAGGTTTCAAAACAGAGACAAATGAAGAGGATCACTTCTATCTTGAAAGCTTTAACAACAAAAAAAGACCTCTACAAATCACAGCTGCTCAGTCTTTCATAATCTTATGCCTTTAAAACAAACCATTATCGGGATTTTTTGTGAGGTCTGACTCATGAGTCTTGACTGTTTGTGATTGGCCAGTACTGAGTAACAGATGGATGATTCAGATTGTATTTAATTATCTGTGAATTCAGAACTGTAATAAAATGAAATTAATTCCATGAAAGTACATAAATTAACCACAAAATGTGAACATGTTGTAACTACATGGAGAAAAAAATATCAGGATAAGGAAAATTGCCTTCAGAAAACTGTAATTAATATTTTACAGGATCCTTACAGAAAAACCATTCTATATTCTTTCACCATAATTTTGAGGTCAAGCCAGTTAAAATCCCTTTCTGCTTTGCATTCCAAATGAATAGAACTGGCATTTTGAGGCATATAGAAAAGCCAAACTATCAGGTGTCATATTTTGTAATAAATATTAAATGTGATGAGATAGAGAACAGGTGGCAACTTATGTTTAAAATGAAATTCTTTCTCTTTTTTGGTATTCGTGTTCTTCTTAATAAATTATGACTGCAGCTGAGTAAATAGTTCATAGTAAATAATTTATCCACAGGCAGCTTCTGACTCAGCCTGCTGGGTATGTGGAAATAGATTAGGCTTAGCTCTGATGTTTTTGTTTGGAAGTTGATTTGTCTTCAAAGTCTGACTAATACACTGGCTCACTGATAATAGTTCTTAAAACTCAGAACTGGAACTCTTCTGTTGAGATACAACTATCTAGATACATCAAGAATTATTTCAATGTCAAAATCAGAAGAGATCAAACTATAACTTAAAACTACTGTGTACAGTAATTGAAAATGTAGCTACCAAGAACCCAACCATTACAGTTCTTACACTTGTCAGTAATGCTGTTATTGCAAATAAGCCTGATTTTTAAAATTACTTATAACAAACATGTAAATGTTTGAATATTTGATTATAGCTTGAAAATGTCTTGTTGTTCTCATGAGTCTATAAGTGGATATTCAACTACAAATACAAATTTCTCCCTCTGATGATGTAGAGAAAGCAGGACCATAAGCATAGCACTTTTGATGAGGCTCTTAAGTTGAGTCATGCCAGAGATGAAAGGTGCAATTGGTGTAATATGTCTCTCTGTGCACAATTTTAGCAAATCTGGCTCATTATCTCCTCAAACCCTGTGTAACTCTTGCACCATTTCTTTGCCCTAGATTCCTCCTCAGAAATGAGGCCTATTGGGACATTCACACCCCATTTCCAAGGTCTCTTTTTAAGCGCTTATAGAGTGCAGAGTGTCAGCTCTGCAATGAAACGTGGCTACCACAGCCAAGTGTAACACATTGATAAACGTTTCACCCTTTGACCAGTGGAGCAGCTGATAAAAATAAGGCCTTGTTCTTTGTTAATGGCATTGACTGCTTCTGCTGTGCTGAATATGAACCCACTCCAACGGTTTTGTGTAAGAGACAGCACGTTGTTTCAGGTTATTTAAAACATTTTTTCTATTCAGCAAAAAACTCACCTATTCCTTAGAGAGGTAGGTGTTTATATGTGGTTTGCTACTGAAGAACAGTTCCCATTATTTGTCCTTTCTTTAAATGGGACACCTTATCAGCCTGACCAAAAGTTTATTTAAAGATCTCCTGCCTGCCTGTTTGCTCAGATTCTGTTTCCATGTAGCTACTGATTGCTGCTCACTTGCATGAATTTCCTCTTTCTCCCCTAACTCACAAGATACCAAACTTCTTCTATGATGAAATTTTAAGGAGTTATTCAGACCATTAATGTCAAAAGCAGAGTTGCACCACAGCCTTTCAGCAATTAGCCAAGAGGTGTTTTGTGACGGGACATGCTCCATTCTCCAGCCTGCTGAGGGTGCTGTGTATTCAATTAATCCATGCTGAATTTTGTCTTTGCAGGTATTTAGGGTGGGGGTGGCAGAAAGACTTGGCGGAGACTTGCCAGGAGGCCTGGGAAAATTAAAAAAAAAATTCTGGCAAGAATTGGAGATCATGGAAACTGAGGACAAAAGAAAGAGATAAGACTTTTTGATTCAGTGGTAATGAGAGAATAACTCTTTCTACTTAATTAATTATTTACCTCAGTAACATCATGTCCTTTTTTTTCTGTAGGATTTTAATACAAGAACATGAAGACCACATTCTACCTAAGTTTGCTGCTGGCTGGGTTTCACACTGTTGCCCACAGTCAGCTCCCACCCAGTGACCAAAATGGACATGACCCAAATGACCCTAAACACCACATACATCATGGAGGTGAAGCGATGGCTTGCCTCAGACTTGTGCCCAACAACGCTGACTTTGCATTCCAGTTTTTTAGGGAGGTTGCACAGGAGGCACCAAATAAGAACATTTTCTTCTCTCCTGTGAGCATCTCCACTGCCTTTGCAATGCTGGCCCTCGGGGCCAGATCAGCCACAAAGTCTCAGATCCTGGAAGGACTCGCCTTCAACCTTACAGAGATTCAGGAGAAAGAGATACATGAAGGCTTCCACAACCTAATCCACATGCTGAACCATCCTGAGGGTGGAGTCCAGCTCAACATGGGGAATGCCATCTTTGTAACAGAGAAGCTGAAACTCCTAAAAAAGTTCTCAGATGATGCCAAGGCTCTGTATCAGCTGGATGCTTTTACAACTGACTTTAACAAACCCACAGAAGCTGAAAAGCAGATCAATGATTATATAGAGAGGAAAACACATGGGAAAATTACTAATTTGGTCAAGGACATGGACCCACAAACTGTAATGCTTCTGGCTAGCTTTGTTTTCTTTAAAGGTAAGTCTCCTCTAGGGTTCACATTCTCACTATTCATTCTTGTCAACAAATCTAATGTCACCTATCTCAACTGAAAACTGGTCTGGGGAAAATTTCCAATGCTCCTTGCTGAAGGCCAGAAGATCCCCTAATGGCACAGTGGAGGTGATACAAGGGTAACAGGAGGCAGATAATGGGCAGGCAGCTGGAGGCCATACAGTCTTGTTTCTCTTTGTGACACTCCAGGAGCTCTGTTCCAAGCCACAGCCTTCCATGCAGCCTGAGCTGGTGTTCCCGGGTTTAACTGTAACTCCAATTGTCCCATATTCTTCTCATTTTCAGTGAAGGCACTTAGACTCATATATGACCTCATGCCTCTTTTTAAATTATGCATGATTCAATAGCCTAATTTACTACATACTCCTTTTTTCCCCCTATCAGAGTCCTTTATGCAGGCACACTAACATCTATATATGGGAGAAGCTAGTGACAAATGGCGGGGGGAACATTTTAAGGAACAAAGCAGAAACAATGTGCATTTCTGATGTGGGTTAGATGTGTCCTTAAGCCCGACATAACACCAGTCAGATATGAGATCGTACAATATTTTATCTACAAATATGATTAAAGTCAATAGAAATTAATTGCATGCAATATATGAGTACACAAATGATGTTTACAGAAAGCCCACATAGATCTCCTGAACAGAAAAGCCATGGTAGGTACAGAAAACCCCACCTAATTATTTCATTACTGGCATCTGAAACATAAATTGAAAGTGGAATACAATGCACTTTTTTGAACAGGTAAAAGATCCTTGCATTAATGTGATACACATTCTAAAGTGTCACATTTGAAAATTCAGTATTTAATGCATGAAGAAACAGGTGAATATTATTACTAGCTATAAAAAACTTAGACTATGATGAGATAAAACATTGGATATTCAGTTAAATTCTCCTTCTCTGTATCAGGCAGCTGGGAAAAGCCTTTCAAAGCAGAGCATACTGAAGAAAGGGAGTTCTTTGTGGATGCTGAAACAACTGTGAAAGTCCCTATGATGTACCAGATGGGCAGATTTGACTTCTACTTTGATGAGGAGCTGTCATGCACTGTGGTACGGCTGCATTATAATGGCAGTGCTACTGCATTTCTGGTTCTGCCTGCAAAAGGGGAAATGAAGAGTTTAGAGCAAACTCTGGACAAGGAAACCATCCAGAAATGGTCAGACCATCTCTTCCAGAGGTAATCTTCTGCCAGTCAGCTGTACTGGCACCTAATTTATAGTATTTTTTCTTTTTGGGGAATGCAAACACTGTGATTGTGGTGATTCTGGGAACTGAGTGGGTTATTTTTGGCTCGTGTGCCCTAGTTGTAAAAATCTTGCAGCTGGTTGGTATTTAACTATTCTTTTGTTGGTGGATGAGTGACTTGCTGCTCTCCCAACCAGAGCAGAGACCATCCTATTCCTCTCTAAGGAATAGCAAGCATATATTGGTGTTTCTAAAATACTCCACGGACTGAAAGGAATGGTTGCAATTTTAAGTCAAATCTTCCATACTGAGATTTCAGCTAGTGTGTTTTTCCTCTCTTATGTCACTGGGACTCAGACATAAGTCTGAACCCTAAATAAAGCATAAATTACACAGTTTGTAGTAGTATCATGCTTACAGGTATGATATGTCCTACACAATTATCTTGCAGCATTCAGTTGTTGTTAGAAATTAAGTGATTAATTGTGGATGTCCTGATTTTCTGGCATTTTGTTTTGAAACTATAAATATCTAACGAGTTTCTGTTAGCTTCAACCATTGACACCAACATCAGCTAATGCATTTTACAACCTTGTTTGTCTGGGAGAGATCTTAGCAACAGTAGATGAGTAATAACAAGTTAATACATGCTTAATTTACCAAGCTCTGCCCTAATTCACAATTAATAAGGCTGTGCAGTTCACACCCATCTATCACAGTGCATCATCACAGAAATACCAGCACAGTTAGTAAAAACATAATGGGTAGCAAACTGAATATGAGCTAATAACGTGATACCTCAAATATCAAAATTAGAATGTACCATTCTCAGCTGCAATATCAGAAAAACCCTTATCTAAATGAATTTGTGGTGCAAGGTCATTGAGGATGAATATAGGAATAAGTTCTCCATGGGAGAAACTGTGAGAACCAAATGGCAATTTCTGTTCTACTGTTTTGTTGCAAAGCAGCAAAAGACTTGAGCTACCTAAAGGGTAATCACTGCTGTGGGTGACTGAGGACCCCTGAACAGGGCGTGAAAAGAAACCCAAGATGAATCACACTGAGCAGGAGCTGCCTGCAGACAGCTCACAGTCAAAGGCAAACTTGATCATGGCCAGCCCACAGGAGGAAGACAATTAGAGGACATGGAATCCAAATGTGCAGGCAGCAGGGAGCAGACCTTTCCTGGGGACATGCCAAATGCCCCAGTTATGCCAAAAATACTTATTTGATTTGAAATGCTGGGATTTGCCACGCTTCTCCCCAGGCAGACTTTGTCAGGACTTCTTTTCAGCTCTCCACCTTCCTGAGCATCATGGGCTATCCTTTGTCTCTGCCTGTAAAGAGGGGCTCTTGCTACTGTTCTACTTAGCAGAGTGCTCTCTGATTTCCTGAAAAAAACACCAGATAAATACTATTATGATTGCTATTTTTATTATTAAGTATGATAGTGCTTCTATCACCATGAGAAGCACCAGCAATTGAATTGCTGCTCACTGTACATTCAGGGCCCAAACCCCTGGGATTTGATGCTCATGGGAATTAAACAGATTTCTCCCCATCCTTTATATTGCTGAAAAATCCTTCTCACCACGCTTTGTGTTTCTCTTCTACCTAACAGGTCTATGAACCTCTATTTCCCCAAATTTTCTATTTCTGGGAGCTATGAAATAAGTAACACCCTTAGGAAGATGGGAATTGTGGATGTGTTCACCAACCAGGCAGATCTCTCTGGCATCACTGGCACCCCAGATCTGAAGGTTTCCAAAGTAAGTATTTTCCATTCATGCAGGAAAATCCATCAGTGGTAGCATCCAGGAACACCAGGATGCTCCCAGATTCCCACCTTGCCTGCAGCTGGGTCATCCAGGCCTCAGCCTGCAAGCTACAAAAGGAGATTGGCCCTTGGTGACACTGGAGATCAGATTAGATTGCTGCATGTCTGTTTTTTACCAAGATTAGTATTGGCCAAAATTTTTTTGGACAGTATCTGAAACATGAGAGGAGCATCAACTCCTGACTCCTCAAGGATAACCACCAACGCTCCCAGGCACAGCACAACCTGTCCTTCTCACCCTGGAGACTCAGTTTTGGAGGCACAGACACACAATTGCAGGTGGAACTCTATCCTTCATCCAGTATTTTGGACTTTTTTTAGGAGATTTCCATAGCCCCATCCTAACCCTCATTTAAGCAGCCATGACCACAACAATAGAGTCTTCTGCCTCTACTCACTTCTCAGTGGATCCCCCAAAGCAGAGCTGCTTTAAAAGGACTCTGATTAATTTCTCAAGAGGCTGTTGACTGCCCAGAGTGACTCTATTTTCTTTTTTCCTAGGTTGTCCACAAGGCTTCTCTGGATGTTGATGAGAAAGGTACTGAGGCAGCAGCAGCAACTGCTGTTGAAATAATGCCAATGTCTCTTCCTCCAACCATTGAATTCAGCCACCCCTTCCTCATGCTGATTTTTGACAGAGATACAAACAGTACACTCTTCATAGGAAAAATAGTTAACCCAACTAGTTGAAGTGACATATGAATTTTGTTTGCTACTACTAATTAAAGATGTGAAAATGCATGACATGATTTATTTCCATTTGTACCAGCTCATATATCGTTCTTTGTTATTAACAGTTTTTATTTTATGTCATCAAAAACTATTGGTATTGACCATGACATTTCATGAAGAGGAAGGAAGAAATTGTTTTAAATTCAGCTAGAAAATAATGCCTTTTTTACCTGATTGAAAGACAAGGAAAGACCTAAGCTTTGCCAGCATTTGGAAAGAAATGTTTATATTACAATGGAAGACTCCTGTTTAGCACAAGGTAGTCAGAGGTAAAATTATGAACATTCTTGCAAACTAAGCAGAAGTGGTTGCAATTTACCATAAGTAAATCTGAGATGGGAACAGTTGGATTAACATTGCAGGGTCACAGAAAGGTGAAGCTCCTAATGGAGACAGCACTGGGAATGTGAAAAGCCGCCTTCAACAGCCTTCTGTACCAGAAATCTTTTATCATTCTTAGTATCAATCTAGCAGCAAATTTTCCAGAGTTTCTGCAGCTTAAAAGAGAGCAGGAGGATCAAATCTGCCTTGAATCTGATTTTCACCACGTGTTACCAATTTGACAGATTTAGATGGAGTTACTGGCTCCTCACATATGTATCCATCAGTGGTGAGGAGGAGGGTGTAGCTGAATGGGAAGGTGAGGTATTTGGATGGCAATTACTCAAGCATACTGTCAGCAGAGATTTGTGGAAAACCTAAAAGGAGACTCAGGAAAATTAGAGATCTTTCAAATGCTTTTGTCCTTTTACCAAAGATGTAAGTCAGGAGCATGCAATAAGCAAATCATCTGACCCAGGTGGGGGTGTCAGGCACCTAGGTAGAACATAGGGCAGCTTGGAGGCTGGCTGGGAACCACTTTCAATGGACTTGCTTTGGAAACTGGGATCGGAGGGAGTACAATTGGCTCTGTTTCCCTAAAGTTGTGGGGTTTGGGAAGAAATGAAATGGTGTCATGTCATTGCCAATGATGCTGGGAGCAGTCAAAGGCTTGGGAAGCCAACACAACCTCAGCAAGTTCTTGTGTGCTTGCTGTGAAATTAAGAGCAAGTGTGATTTTATTAGTGTGGTGCAAAGCATTGTCTCCCCTGCTGCAGTCTAAAGGAAAGCTCCCTTTCTGCTCTGTGTTCCTAGTGAATACCCTCTGCTAACAGGATGCTTGAAGGTGTTTTTTGGCTAAATACAGTCTCATTATAGATGAATATATCAACAACTCATAGTATCGAAGGCAGGACTCTCAGTGACAGAAATCCATGTACTTTTCTGGCACATTCCTGCATACTCCTCTGTTTGGGTGCCTTTGTAGCCCTCTGCCCACACAGCAGTAATTAACAAAATCCCCACCTGACTGCAGGCTTTTCATCGCTCTTAAATACAGGAGGGTGCAACCTCAGTGGGGTCAATTTCAGCTGTTATCACTCCTGCTAAACAACGGGCATCCAGTAAAGCCACAGTAAAACCTTTAGGGGGTAGAGAGCTCAAAGAGGCGAGATCCTTATTATTAATTTAATTCCCTAAAGTTGCAGTTAAAAAAATGAAAATAACTGATTTCAGTAGGGTGATTCTCAGTTGACATCAAGAAGTGTGGAAGAAACAGAGGCCACAGGTGAATTAAATATTCCTTGCTCCTTTGTAAACCACTTTCAAGTGGATGAAGACATAAAGATAAAAATATAGCATAGTAGGAGGAAAGTTGTCCCCCATGTGGTTCTGGTAGAAAATTGAAGAGAATTTCTCACCTAAGCTCAATCAGCTTTTGCAGGCTGTTAATCCTTATTTTTGGAAGGAAATTCCTTCCCTTCCTACCGTTAGTGCCTTGGTGCCCTCACAGACGTGCCCCCTTCGCAAGCATGCTGGAATTGTGTTTCCCTCACACATTCCAGGGAGCAGAGCCCACGGGGCAGCAGGAGGGAGGCACAGGAGCAGCTGGGCTGCTGCGAAGAGCCGGCACTTCTCGGTTTGTGTCTCTCCTCTCACTGCATCTCTTTCTTAGCCGATCTCTGCGTGTCTGTAAATGTGTGGGGAGATTACAGGGACACCGAGCGGTGCCAGCCGTGGGAGGACAAGGTGGCAGCGGTGTGCGGAGGGGCGCCTGCCGCTCCCACACGGGATTTTCTGCCCATCACTCGGTGTCCAGGAGCCGTTTGCTAGACTTGCTTCATCAGGCAATAGTTCCTGCTGTACTGACACCATGCTGTGGTTTTCCACTGCGGGATTTGCCAGAGACAGTGCTGAGAAGAGGCAGGCACCACACTTAGCACAAAAGAGCAGCAGACAGCTTGCTCCCTGCCTACATCCATACTGTGCTGCTGGTTATGTAGCCCCTTCTCATGTCTCCCCCCATCCACCAAGTCCTACTCTCTTAATCCTGCTCTCGTCGCTGCAAGCAACAAAGCAGGTTTTCCTCATTACACTCACTCTTCCCATTTCCTCTCCGGAGCAGCTCCTTTTCGCAGCCTCCCACTCTCCCTCCTGCAGGCTAACATTTCGTCCCTCCCACTCGCCGGCGCCGTTTGTTCACGCAGGAGGGAATGCTGCCGCCTCAGCTGTGGCGCCGGCCCCGCCAGCAGGCCCTCCTCTCTCCTGCCCAAAAAATGGAGGGCAGGAAGGAACGGGGTCCCCTGCCTTCCACAAAACACCTCCAGGGCACTTACAGCACAGCGAGGAAGGCAGGGCTTCAGGTCACTAGGCTGTTGCCATTTGCGGTGATGGGCAGTGTGGGAATGTAAATGAGCCAGAGACACATCTCAGGGACAATTAGTGACCAGGTTCATTAGCCATTGAAACAGCTGATACAGCTATAGAGTGCAAGGAATGGAACTGACGGCTGTGCTTCTGGTCATCCCAGGTTTGGGTGACCTGCCTGTCACTGGGCCGGGTGCCAGCCCTGTTTCAGTGACTGCACCCCGGCAATGCCATGGGCAGCAGCCTCCAGGTTCTCTGAACGGCCCATCCCGAGGCTGCCACACACTCCTGGGCTCACACACTGCTTGTTGAAGCAGGCACTCAGGGGTTTGCTCTTCCCTCACCATCACTGAGGCTGTACCTGGAGGGAGGGAACCAAAAGTCCCCTCACTTCCCACCCCACGCCCTTCAGCCTCCGTCAAAGAGGAGTCAGGGGAGAGATGCCCTATTCACGCTTCAGGCAGGTGTGATCTGATAGCTCTTGCTCAGCAGGAGGAAAGATACTGGTCACTAAAACCTCTAACTTTGCAAATACAGCCGTGCTGGTATTTCTTGTAACACAGTGAGTTCCCTGCTTTTTGTTAAACTAACAGTACAGGCCTTGATTCTTTGCACTTGTTAGGCTGGGCTTGGACCTGCCCAGGCGTACCTAGGGTTTTATTTTAGCTACTTTTTGTGTAACAGTAACTATCCGGCAATTAGGTGCTATTACCCACTTAGTTTAAATTTTCCCTTAGCTTTGGACGATTGTATTCAGATATTTATGTAACCAGGAGATATTAAGAACAATGAGTTCTGCCTAGAATTAAGTGCCTGTGGCCTACAATGAAAAATGAAGGTACACAGACATGGTGGAATGATAGCAGGGAACTGGAGAGTACAAGCAGAGGATGATGCTGAACACCACAGAGCTGAAATCATCTTGCCAGTGGTCAGTCACTGGTCATCAAAGCTTTACAGACCTGGGAGCTGGGTGAAAACAGTTTGGCGCTGTTTAACTAGGAATAACTAGGAACTGTGAGAACAGAGATTGAGTACACAGTATATGTGTCCAAGTGTACTGTGTCCAAGTGTACTGTGGACCTGTGAAACATTGAAGAAAATCAAGGGAAAGAACAGGTGAGCAAATGTGTAACAGTGATCCCAAGCAGACCCCAGAGGACAGAGTTTACATCTGCCCTTTGTACTCCTCCTGGCAAGGATGTGGCCATCCCTTTCCTGAGGCTTATGGTAGGTGAAAAACTGATGTTTTGGAAAGAAAACACCCCCCCAAAACACCCCTTTGCAGTCAGTTGGTGAGCTCTGCCAAGTGTTTCAAACCTTGTGGATCAATGTTGGACAAAAGGCAAAAGTTGGTGCAACATGGGGAAGAGGAATAGGAATCAGAGGCAAGGAGCCAGCCCTGCCTGGCAGTCCTGATCCTCCTCCAAAGACCCTCCCCTGGTCTGCCCTCCCACCAAGCCTGCTGCTGAGTGTGGGGCCACAGGACACTCAGAGCTGGGCAGCAAGACCGTGAAGAGGGCTGGCAGAGGGGCATATCACAGAGGGGCAAGGGGACACCCCAGGCAGGAGGCTGTGATCTGCAGCCCAAGGAACTTCTGGGTGACCACTCTGGGGCTAACAGGCACAGAGTTCTGTTGAGATCTGTCCCACAGACAGAATTTCACACTGCTTTCTTTGTTAGTCCAGAAACCAAAGAGAGCATCAGTAGGACTCCTTTTTCTGTGCCTCCTTATCTTATCGATTATGCTGATACTCTGTTATTCAGTCACTAGATGTTTAGCAACTTGACGAAAGCACCTTTTTTTTCCCCCTGGATAGCTGCAAGAAATAAGATGTCATCATTATTTATTCTGTCTTATCTTCAGGAGCTGAGCCAGTCAGCTACAGATTACTGGAAGGCACGAGCATGGCTCTACTCATTGACAAAGGAGAGGAGCTCACTGAGAAGAGGTGAAATCAAAGCTTAAAACTCTAGTAGGTTGCTTTCTTCATGGTTACACAGAAAACCTATTTAAAAACAAATCTTCACAGCTGTAAATGACTGTCAGTCCTGTGACAGCAACACAGAAGCTGCTGTGGCAAAACCCCTGTGTGCTCCTTCACATGTGTCAGAGTTCCCAGCCTCTGACCAGAACTGCTGCTAAAACATCCAGTGTTGTTGGTGTTGGGGCACTGAGAACAGCCAGCATTTTTAAGGACACTTTGTTACAGGCCACATTTGAATGTGGTTGTGCAGGATATTGGTTGTAGGAGACAAGCATGAGAGTCTGGTTTTGCTTGTCATCGCTCCCTAGGCTATCTAGGTATAATTTGAAGTACTTGGATTACAGCTTGATCTAGTTCTTTCCATTATTTTATATCCCTGGGTTTGCTATGTTAATTTACATAGAGAAACTATTTGCCTGGTAAATGGTGCAGCTGAGAGATTATCAGACTACCTGCTGTGTCGAAATAGCTGGCTTCAAAGCACAGGAAATAACTGTTTAATCGATTTAACATGTTTGGCCACAGGTAAAAGTCTAGCATGACTTAATAATTGTATAACATTTAAAACTTTAACAAAAGCTTGGGGGATTTATTTTATTTTATTTTATCCTATTTCTTGGTCGATTTAACTTTCAATATTCTCAAAATATGTCCTCAATCCCTTATACAGTCATGGGGAAAAGACCCGCTACTGGAGTGGCTCTGCAGTGGAAATGAGCTCAACCTGTCATGCTGGCCAGTGAGGGTGATGCCATCCCACAGAGCCCAGCAGCATCAGCCAAGAAAACCTGTCTGAATCAGCAGTGTTCCCAAACAGGCAGATTTTGTGTGCATGTTTCTTTGTCAAGCTTGCATCCTTTGAAGAAAACAGAAGAAAAACTTCCTAATGATTCCAGGCTTTAGTAAAATGCAAATGCAAAGTTCGAGGATGTGTTTAATCTGGTGGTTGCAGGAAAGCTCAGCCTCTTTGGATAGCACAGGAGGTCATCTCACTCTGCTTCTGCCCATGGCCACCAGAACTGGCAGTGCTGGGGCTCAGCCTGGCCATGTGTGAGGCCACTTGGGCAGAGAAAATGGGGGTATCCCTACAGGGGGGCTGATGATAAGCAGGAGTTGAGGTGAAAGGAGCCTTGGGTTTGTAGCTCAGCCTCACTGCCAGGCAGGAAGCCTCTGACCAGGTACAGAATCCCAGTGCCATCCATGGGGTGTCCCTGAGTGTGCTGTCCTTCCTTGGGTAGCACAGACAAAGGCATGAGGGGAAAGGAGAGATTTCCATGAAGCTGGAAGTCTGAAGTCAGGAATGTGGTTTTGCTGCCATATTTGTAGGCATGATCTCCCCTGTAGAAAAACCACCAATTTCCAAATGTGCCCTTTAACACGACACAAGCAAACCCCACAATTTTTAGGATATGACAGCTGAGATCACCTTATCACTGCAGAATCAAGAACAGACACTTGGAGACAGCCAGTGCATCTTGTTTCAGCTCAGCTCTGCCTGCCATGGTATCATATTGTAACCCATGCAAGTCACATTTACCAACACAGGGCATATCTCCATGCCTCCCAAAGTGCATCAAGAAGAGATGAGGCTCAGACCTCCTGCAGCTGGGAAAGTGAACAAAACCACACATCAAGATGGCACAAAATCTGGGCATTTTTGAAATTACTGGGAGACTGTGATGATAGCACTTTATAATACAGATTTCTCCCTAGCTCAAGTGCATCACTGTTGAGATGATAAAAGCAACAGTGCAGTTTAGGACTCTGCTCCCTCCTGGCTGTTTCCCCACACCACTGAGCAGTGCTGGGGCTGCTTGACATGTCAGCAGGGCTCCCCATGTGGGCTGTGCTCCAGCAAGGCATGCTGTCTTCTCAGATTCCTTCCCAAGATCTGCACACAGAGTGACTTCAATTTGCCATCATTCCTAAGCAAACCCTGGCTAATGGACAGAGAGACACAGCCCAGGTCCTCCCAGCTCTGCATCTGTTTTCTTAAGTCCTGGCACTCAGACTCAGTGTCCCATTTCTTTCCGACAGATGCACCCACACACAGATACACTGACACACACTGGCACACACTGATCTTTACTGTATGGTTTGGGGACATCAAAGTATTAACCACTGTTAGTATAATTGAACCTAATTACTGTAAAGGAGATGGTGGCTAAGGCACTCAGTGCACAGAGGAGGTTCCATGAGAAAATGCTTTGCTAGCTTATACCTTTGTTTTCTGCTCTCTCAGGGCAAATTTAAGATAAGGCTCATGTTTGCTTTGCAGTGAGCATGCTGACGTTGCATTGTTCTTCCACCCCGACTCCCTATTGCTTGATTTTAAACTAGGAGATAAAACTCTGGGCAAAGACTCCATTGCACAGCTCATTTTTCTTTTCAGCAGACATGAAAAGAGATGAGGCATTTGCATTTCATATGTGCTTAGGACAAAATTTCTAGCCTGGCTTCAACTTTTGCTTTTGCAGCCTCATCTGTTAAGAGCTTGTTTGCTTGCAGGCTTTCAGTGTCACGCTGTGGACTGGCCTCAGCAGCTGAATCTATCACAACTTCTTGAACTAGACATGCTGTTACCAACATAAACTGCAGCATGTGCATAATTAATTACTGAAATGGCCCTTGCCTGAGCAAGGGCAGTTAAACCCACAGCCTGCTCAGTGGAGCGATGGAGTTATGTCATTATACCACTGTCTCATAGGGAGACTGTTTATGTCGCCTCCCTGAGCTGCTGAGCTGCGCTGCTGCAGGCACAGCTGTAGTGGTGCAATTGCTCCTACAGGGACTCTCCCCCTGGCTCAGCTCTCAGGGAGAGCTCAAAACACCATGGCAGGTCTGGGCATGCCAAGAGTAAGAGCTGCTGTGCAAGTCAGCTGAGTATGGAAGTCACACAGTCACAGAGGGACAACAGACCCAATCCTTGGTGCTAGCTAGCAGTGGAAGCTGTGAGTTTTACAAGGCTTCACATGTTGAATTTTGGTCAAAAAGGCAGAAATCAACATTTTATTCAGTGATGTGCTGCAAGGGGCAGGAACCCACGCTTTACAAAGGAACCCACTTGCCGCGGCAGTTACGTCCAGATATGGACAACACTGGACAAACCAGACCAGTGAAGAGCTTTTTTTTTATTTTCAGCACATCAGTCTCAGGACATTGTTAGACAATGGAGACAGGATGTTAACAGCTCGCTGATCCACCGGCAATGTCAAGGAGGTGGAATATTACAGAATGACATAAGACCATCTCAGTCTAGATTTCAGCCAGTCATACATAGAACAACACATATTGACAAGCATTCTATCCAATCTCATAAAACACACGTAATGGTAGTTAAAACAAAGACTGGTTCATAAGAGACAAAGAACAGAGCTCTATTCATGCTAACCTTCTAAAGATATACATTAAATAACCTTGTTGCCATCCATAAGCCAATTCTACAGAGGCCTATTGTTATTTGTCACATATGCTCTACTGCTTGGGAAACTTTTCTGCTGTATTTGCAATGCTAACAAAACTTCAGTCTGAGGCCTATACTTTTTTAACCATTTCCTAAAAACCCTCTAACTTTATGGATTCCAACAATGTGCTGAATAATTCCATCTTCCATTACACTAGATGCATACAAAACCAAGGTTCTGCTATGATCTAAAGGATTGGTTTAAAATAATATAGTTCTAGATTGAAAAATTTCTGTACAGAAACTTTTGTTCTGACATAAGAAATCTTTTTTTATTTGTCATCTGCTGAAGAGTTGAGAGTTTAACTTCACCCAAGAAGACACTCATGCAAGAACAGAAATTCACACAAGGATTTAGGATAACACTTTCCCATCACAATTCCACTGCATTATTTTCTCAGGTAAACAGCCCTATGTCAGTTAAAATTTACTGATATAATAATGAAACATCCACAGAGAAAGCACTGGTAGTTTTTGTCCCCTTACTATTGGAACTGTCTGTATCTTGTATGTTTCTTTTTCATATGAAGAACATTGGTTCTCTAGTTTTGATCTTTGTTTCATGCTCCTGATCTGCTGCAGCCCATGGTGTCACACTTACCTGGGAGGAGCAATTTGATCTGGTCACAGCAGCAGGAGGCTGAGGATCTGAGCACATTGTCACACAAGATCCACGTTGGTTGTACACAAGCCTAAGGAGCTGAGACAGGATGTCTGCAGCAGGTTAAAAGCAAAGATGTTTGCCAGACCAATCTATATGGAGTGGCAGGGTGGATTATCATTGGGTCTGACCTCCCACAAGCATCACAGTACAATGCAATGACTATATTCTGCCTTTGGAATGGGAGCATCTTTGCGTCCAGGCTTAGATCTTCCAATGCCTACCATGGCTACCTTGTGCCTAAGCTGTAAGATAACTACAGTCAAGCAGAAGATACAGGTTTGGATGGCAAGTGTATGAACCATGATTTTAAAAGGCCTGTTCTCTTACAGTCTCTTGCTGGAGTCCTCAATTCTTTGCTATTACTGCACTGCGTGTTCACAAGAGCACTTGTTTGCTTTTTGGTCAGAGAGAGCAAAGTCTTGTTAAATATAGCCACTTGCTCAATAAAATGTAGCTGAAATATCATATTCACCCCACGCTTATCTTCTACTGAACAGAAATGTTGGCTGACAAGAAGTCTGACCACAGGACTGGCTGTCCTTTAGAAGGACAGTGACTGGAACTTGAAGACACCACTGCTCACTGAAGAAGAATGAGTGGTGGCTTGTAATTTAGGCCTCCTGTCAATGCAAATGCTTCCATGCTCATTACAATGCCAAAAAGAAAAATGAATACCTCCATCAAAAGCAAATTATATGATGCAGAAATCTTGCATTCATTGTATAATCACATGCTGACCAAGGTTACTATCATTTACTATAGAGCGACTTCAGTGGGATCCAAAAATTGTTTCATTATATAGGGAGCAAAATAGGTGCTTTCAATCAAAAATGCCTAAGAAGGAACAAGTAAAGATGCTAGATGAGGCCTTCTGGGAGGTAAGAAGGATGGCTTGGATGTGTTCAGGCACTTATTCTGATCTGGCCACAGCCCCAGGAAGTGTCTGAAGTAAGACTGCTCCCACACTAGAGATACCACTCTCTTTAAAGGAATATATAATACAGTGTATTATAGGCTTTTAAATGCTTCAGTTTGGCACAAAATCCTGACTGTAGGAGGCTAGGAATCTTTCCAAGAAGAGGCATAAAGAACAGTGCTGATACTGTAGTTATGACTGTAGCACAGAAAGGCAAAACTGACCTACAGCTGAATTGCCACTGGGGTCCTGACAGTGAAGGTGCTTTGAGCTGACCCATGGTCCACATCCTGTGGGAACACAACTTTCTACTCCAGGTGACCCAGAGAGTTCCCTGAGAGACTGCATTGTCCATGCCAGCCTCATGGGAATGTGCTGGTACTAGCTGAGGAACAGACCTTGTACAGCCAGTTGTGTTTCATGGATTGATGGAACCTTGGGCCATGCTTTGGGTGCCTACAAGGTTCCTTTTTCTGTTCGATAAAGTCTCAGCTTTCTTCAGCCTTGATTGTCATGCTTTTCTTCTCTCCTCCTTCCAGCTGTCCTATCACCCTATAGGAATGGATACTAATACAAAAACTGTTAATCATGAACATATCTCACTACTCTTTGTTATCCCGGAAGTGAATATTAAGATTTTATCTGCCTCTGACACATTGATGGGATTAATTTACCAGCATAAAAATAAGTATCTGAAAGCAAATGTATTTGCACTTTTTTGGTACATACAAAGAGTTTTCTGGCCTGCGGATTCAGTGAAACCTGGTTTCCATAACTTCTCTGGTGTGGATTATCTGATGTCTGACAAGGATGAGCTCATCACTTCCTCCCACAGTACAGGCTGTAAAAATGTCTGCCCTGGATCAGGTCATTCAGCTTCATGAGCTTGGTATATTTCAGACCTTTATCATTTTGTCATGATGGATGCAAAAAGAATACTTTCAAAATACATAAAATGCAATTGAGAGAAGGCAAGAGAGAGAGAATGAGAAAGAAAATGTAACCTAAATCTCAAAAAACCCAAGCAGAAAATTTATTGACTCAAAGTTCAGAATTGGATGGCATTTTAACCAGAAAACATCAGGAACTGGGAAGCAGTTCTGGGAGGAGTAGCAGCCTAAAAGAAATCTCTCAAAAGAGCTTTAAACTTAGCACCTGGTTTCCATCAGGACTGAAAGTGGTTCATGCATTTGCTCCATTTGCCAAATTTTTTTCCAATACAAATTATCCTCTCACTAGCAATGTATGTGCATCCTTAAGAAGTTCCATTTCAAAGATGAGTAAGGTTGCTAAGTGACATGAGCGCCTAAATCAAGGAAGTGAAAAATTAACACCTCACATCTGGCACTGCCCACATATTAAATGCAATATTCCTATGAAACATCAAGAAAGCCATATTTGAGTACCTATACAGCTCATAGGGGTTGCTTTCCACTTAATTATTTCATTGTCTAAATAATTTTCCTTATGAGAAAGAAAATGGAAATGTAGATACTGTAGATACTGTCTTCAAAATATGGATACATAGATCACAACACGGATACTGTCTTTAAAAACCTCATGAAGGGCCTGAGGTTTTTAAAGACCAAGATGTATAATGAGTAGAATCAGAGAGGCATGGATATGTCTCATGGAAGAACAAGTAGTGTAAAGTGCTGGAGCAGCTTAAACAAAGTCACCAAGTGCTGTATGAAAACTGATTCCTGCTTAAATACTTCATGAGAGCAGAGCCAAGTGGATACAAACTTTCTTGAGGAAGAAGTGTTGCTTTTGAATATCCAATCCATGCATCCTCCAACAAGAAGAGCACACTCAGTGCCAGGCCTGCACTGGTTACTGCATTGATAATTCTGTTCAAATGGAAAAACCCCTGAGAAACACAAGTACCCAACCCCACAATGCAGAGCTCTGCCAGTCGCTCTGGACAATGCAGGCAGCACTGATTTGCACTCATTTGGTGATTAATAACCCTCAGCACATTTCACAGGTGCCAGAGGGCACCTTTTGCTACAGAGGCCACAGTGCAGAGATTTCTTCATTACATCAGGTAATTGCTTCAGGCCAGACAGTCAAACACTGCAAGTCCCAGGGACTTAGATTGATTATCACAGCAGTAAGGAGATGCATGTGCAGTGCATGTAAATATAGAATTTGGATAAGAAATAGCAGGCAAATATATAATTTTTCAAGTTCAGGTCATCAGAAGTTATTGACTGTAAAATTTTCTGTCATTCTGAAGGTGCAAAAAAAAAAAGGTTTTTTACCCCTTAGACGTGCCAGTCTCTTACACACTTTGTCATTCCTGCCTTTTGAGTTGGATTTTTTCCAGGAATTTAAAATAGAAATGCACTTGCATTTCACATCTCCTAGAGAAACTTTGAAATGCCCTCCCTGGAGAACAGAAATTTCTACCAGTACCATTTTCTTAAGTTTGTGTCTCCTGCCTGCTCAAGTCCTGTCTCGTGACAAAAGCGTAGTAAGGCTTTTGAGAAGGCTTAGTAAGAGAAGGGCAGCTGTCCAAACACACAAAATTATCCTTCTTCCCATCTGAGAACTAAAGGTTGTGATGACACCTGCTGGCTCCATGGGGACTCGGCAAACACCAGCCAGCCCCTTCTAGAGCTTTGCAATACTTGCAGGTAAAAATGGAGGATAAATAAACAATGGGGAATTCAAATTTTTCATTGCTGCAAGCCAGAAAATCACAGGGAACAAGGCTAGGCTAACTTTAAAAGGTTATTTACTCAGTTTCCTGGAAAAAAAACAGGGTTTGTGCTACTTCCATCATACATCATGAATGATTGCCTCTTTTTACCTCTTACTGAAAATTGATAGTACCTCTCTGGACACGGTGTTACAATGTTTCATCATTTTTGCATTTCCTATAAAAGATTCCACAGTAAGATGTGTTATTAACATACAATTATACTTTCATTTGTGTGTTCAAGGACAGTTAGACAGCCCTTGACTGTGAAGTTGAAAGCATCATGGAAATACTTCTGCCCTATTTATGAGCTACTGCAGCTTTGCTGCTTTGTCCAGCTTGTACAGTAGTGCACCCATCCCACCCCAGGTGACAGGCAGGAATAGGTGCCTTCCAAAGAGGCTCTCACTACAGCAATCCTGTCACATGAACAGTGGCACAGTTGTACAAAAGGGCTCAAGCTTATGAACAGTGTAGGCCTGGAGCCACAGTTGCGTCCTGATGATTTCAATTATTGTTGTGCGTTCTTGGAGTGGGAGAAGCAGCAGTCACCTTGATGAATCAGCTCGTTGACAAACTGTGTTCAGAAGACTGTATAAGGAGCTGTTTCATAACTGTTGGAGCATGTTAGTTTATGTG
This sequence comes from Melozone crissalis, assembly GCF_028551555.1. Lineage (NCBI taxonomy): Eukaryota > Metazoa > Chordata > Aves > Passeriformes > Passerellidae > Melozone > Melozone crissalis. The sequence continues at coordinate 41,793,655 of NW_026535796.1, read as the reverse complement.
TTATGAGTAATTTCACAGTGAGACTTCAGAAGAAGTACAGATCCCTGCAAATCATCCCTGCAAGTCATTCATTCCCTGCACTATTCCTGGGATTTTGTTTAGTCTAAGAAACGTGGAAGAGGTTAGATCACATTCAGCCTAAATATTTTCCTGAACTGACACTTTACTTTCTCATCACTCTCCAGTATGGTCAGTATTTCTGACTGATTTCACCTAGATCCCTCAAGAGAGTTGTAAATGCCCTATGTCTGCCGTTGAGAAGCAAATGTGTAGCCATTAGCTGGGGACAGAAATTTGCAGGGTCTTGACAGAAATGTATCTGTTTAGTTACTACCTTGTTTGAGCAAGGCAAGAAATTCAGTTCCAAAAATCTCCCACTGGGAAGCTGGTACAGATACAAGTAATTAAACCACCCGTCTCCTTCCTGGAACCTGCTCTCAGTAGTGCAATCATGCCCACCATATCTCATAGCCCACTTTGAATCTCAGCTGTGGTTGAGTTACAAACTGCTAAAATGGGTCATGGATTGTGGAACAGAGGCATTACTTAGTCCAGAACTATTGCTGCTCCAAGGAGATTATAACTGGGAGGAATCAGACTCAGCACAGGGAACCTAAGCCCCCAAATCCCCAATATTAGGATGACGGGTTTCTTCATGGTCACAGAAGGTTTCCTAAAACTGACTGAGGAAATTAAGTAAGAGGAAAAGCAGCCATTTAAATAGAGGTGTTGCCAGTCCCACAGAACTGCAAAAGGAAGAATTCTGTCTATAGCAGAAACTCTCTGACTATTTGGAACAAGCAGCTGAATCTGCCTCTGCAGTATCTACCCCCAGGTACTCAGGAGTCACAGGGCTATGTCAAACAGACTGGTGAGAACCTGAACTACATCACTGCCAAGTTTTTCAGAGTTGCATATGCATCCAAAAACAGTTGTCTATTAGAGAACAGACCGTCTTTAGCTCAACTGCTGCCCAGCCTCAGCACTGGCACAAGCTCCCAGCAGAGACTCCCAGCAGAGACACAACTGGGCAGCAGTGCACTTGTATTGGCCTTGCTTATTCTGGTTTTAGAGGTGGTTCTGTCCTGATGAACTGTAGAAAAGTGCAATTTGCAAGAGTCCCACACTAGCAATCCTCTCCCAGTAAATCACTCTGAACATGTATAGTTTGGCAGAGTGTTACCCATATGTTGTGTGGAGTTTAACTGCTCAGAAAGCTCTGTTGAATCCAAAGGGCAACTGACAATATAAATAGGAGTTGGTGGGAGGAATACGTTACTCCTGATAGTGCATGGTGGATGCACTCAGCAAGGTGTTACCTGGCATAAAAAACTAGCTAGGGCTTTGTGAGTAACTATAGAGGAAGACAATTTTCTCAGATCTCTGTACACAGCCAATACATCTCATAACAGCCTCCTATTTCCTCTGGGTAAAACAGGATTGATATGGGCTTTGTGGTCCAGCAAAGATTTAGCCTAGAGATTCAAAGAATTTAAGATTTCTTCAAGCCCCTCTTTTCAGTACCATACCACCTATAAACAATATTTTGAATATTAAACATCAATATTGAGTCTCTTATCTTCCAGCAGTGACCACATGTGTCAGCATCGTGGTGCAAGGAGGAAGAGCTACTCTCATTGTAAATAACTGCTGATTTTGCTGAGCACAAAGGCCAGGATCTGTGTCCATCAGGTTTTCCTTGTATTTTCCTTTGGGCCACAACCACAGCACCACAGTCTCCAGAAAACACACAGATTCAGAGGCACACCACAGTAATGCAGCTTTGTTCAACCATATCAGATGCAAATTTCTTCCATGCGATGAGAGGACATTTTAATTTCAAATCCAACTGAATTAACCACAAATACATATAGACTAGGAAGTAGGAAAAAAAAGTCCAGTCACATGGAGAACAGAAGTTCTGAAGTCACTGGGGCATCCACAGTAGAACTTTTTCATGTTTAGGGACTAGACTGTCTGACATTACAGGGCCTTCAGTTTGTAACCCCATCTTATTTTCCCATATTCTGTAATACAGTGCCTACACTGGGAACCTATTATGACTGGTATTGCTTCTAAAAGGAAGAATATTTTAAATTATTTTAAACAAAATGTAATTTAAGAAGCTAGAGCCTGTGACCTCTCTGTTGAACTCCTTAAGAGCATAAATCCCACAACTGCCCTCCAGTATGGTATCCTTGCAACAAGGATACAAATCTGTTTAAACAACAGAGGGGCTACATTCAATTCTTAAGCCCTTCCTAATGAAATCTTGCATCTTGTAAGCAAACACTCTTATAGAAGCAATACTCATCAGCAATAAACAAAAGCCTTTTTAAAATTGAGTCCTGGATGCCCTAATTCTTAATGGGCTTTCTACAATGTCTAATACATCCATTTAGACTGCATATTATATTTATTTTTTTCAATTCAGTGAGAAATTAGAGACTATTACCCTTATTTCACATTTTAAAGCCAAATTATTTTTCTTTTACAATCCAAATCAAAATTCAGTGTTCTATTTCATTTGGGAGTATTTTTGAAAACTATTTAGGACCACGAGGGGAAGATAGGGAATTCCATGTGTATGTTTTATCTGGAATTAGGCCAATGATCAAAACAGTGAACAGTTTAGACCATCCCATGCTAGAGAAATTGTTGAATGAGCTATCTATCTTAAAGAATGTGCCTTGCCCAACTAATAAGGCTCAAGACCCAAATCTGTTCAAGCAAGACCAACTGAAAATTGTTAACAATTATTGATGCCTCCCATAGCTCTGTATAAGTTTTGCATGGATATCAGCTTGGCCCACTTTGTATTTTATGGGAGAACATCCCTCAGTGGTTATCAGGCATTGATGGTGGCAGACTGATACATCACCGAATACCTGGCACACTCTTCAAAGAGGGAGTGGAGCCCTGGCCTCTCCTCTCAAAGCACGGCCAAATTGCAGGGCAAGGATGCTGGTAACACCCCTACCAGTGTTCTGGGCCTTCTCCCTCTCTCCCTCCCTCGTGCTCCCCCTGACTTGGTGAATATTGACATTTTCTTTTACGTAAGGGGATAATTTAAGCCAGACTGGATACTCTACTGAGTAGCTCAGATCCTGCCTAAAAAATAATTCTTATGGGCTATTGGATGTGAGGGGCCACATCCTGATAGGGTGCTGAAGGGCTAAATGCAAAGAATTTATGGTTCTCTTCTTTCTCATTTAAGACAGAACATATTTACTGGAATATAACCCTCCCTTATTATGCCATTTATAGGAAACACATAATCAGTGTTTATAAAGCAGTTAATTTATAACAGACAAAACCAGATTATCTGTCTTTGGAAGAGCAAATATTTGTTCAAAAACTTCTAAATGGGACAGACATCTTCATCTCATTTTTAAACATAACTGATTGAGTAACATAACAGAAGAGCTACCTAATAGGTAAGATAATATTTATATGAAGCATTTAGATTGTAAAGGAAAGATTATTATATCTTTTATATATATATAATACAATGTTATACATTTATCAATGATTCTCTAGATGTGATGCTTTAAATGGTTGTAGACCTTAATCAGCTTCTAATGGATTTTTCTCTTGCTCTAATGCCTTCAGAAGAAAAAAGCATTTGTACAAGAAGCTTCTTTCTTTGATACTGATATTACTAAAAATAAATATTTCTTTAAATGGAAGTAATATTCACTTTGCTCTAACACACATTTATTAATGAACTGTCTGCTCTCCAAATAAACTGAGTTGTCTAAAATTAGCAATAAGCTTCACTCGGATCTAAAAATACAAGTCTATAATGTACATAAATTCTACTTTATTATTCCCAGAACTGTTTTTGAGAGAACTGTTTTTGAGAACTCCCAGAACTGTTTTTGAGAACATGTCCTCTAGTTCTAGAGGACATGCTCTATTTCTATCAGTAAAGGTGAATGATACAGATCCTTTAATGTTAACTTTAAATGTTTGCAATCTCAGATGATTACTTAGTGCAACTGAAAGGTTTTTATTCCTATGTTCATTGCACCCAAATCAGTAGCAGATGTGTTATGTGTTTGCCTGAGGATTCAGGAATCTTTTCTTGAGTGTTGAATAGTTTAGGATAAACCTGTAAACAAGAGCTTCTGTGTTTGTCCTGCCCTTTCTGTCCAAAACCTCTTTGTGTTGGGAAGGCAGAGCCCTCTGGAAGGCAGCTCAGCACTTTGCCCAGCCAGTCCCTTCACATCTCCTGAGGAAAGCTGGTGGCCACTTGAGCCAAGTCCTGTTCCAGATCTCCCAGAGAGAAGCAACAGTGATGTCTGCCAGATGCAACACTGTGTGCAGGAATTGCTCCCTGCCTAGAAAAGATGAGGAAGGGCTTGTGCTCTGCAATACTCGGTGAGCAGTTAGGCCTGATGCTAACTGCATTTAGAGGGACGAATTGATGCTGCAGTGATTGAATATGATCAAAAGCAAAATTTTCCAGTCCCTGCCTCTTTGCTAGAGCTGACTCTGCAGTCCAAGGATGCTTCTTCAAAGTAGGGATGATTCCCAGAGGAAAGAACCTCCTTCTTTGCTGCCAGGGCAGGTGCAGCACTGCGGCAGGAACAGGACCCCTGTGCCTGTGCTACTTCCCACAGAAGTGGGTCACTACACAAGCAGAGGGAATGCTCAGCAGTTACTGCACTAGCTCTGAACTGCACTGCTTCAGCCTGCCAGGGGACAGTGAGTGTCCCAGCACTCCAGATGTCGCAGGCACCGCTTTGACCAGCAAGGCAGGAGCTGAAGTCAAGTCATCCCCTTCCCTACTGCAGTCCTGAAAATCCAGACACTGGAAATCTCATTAGAAATAAATCAAGGGTTAATGGGAAAGAAAACTAAATAAAAAAATATTCACAACATATTTGCTGCATATTTTGCTCTGTTCTCTGTCTGCCATGCACTCGAGAGCAGGCATAACATTCATCGAATTCGCTGCCTCCCGATTAAGTCATGACAGCCCATCTGTGCTGCAGCAAGTACAGAACGTGACCTATTATCTCCAAAGAAAATAGCACACCACCTGACTGCCAAAAGCACCTCGTGACTTGGCACCCAAATGTCTCAGTACTCACATCAACATACCTTTTCAGGACTAACTCCCACAGCCTGAATCAGCCAACTGTGAAATTCAGCTGAACTCTGAATAAACCAGATTAAACCAGCTTTCCCATATGCCGAATCACAAATTATACAGTGACCGTAATTTGCTGTTACAGATCCTTAGCTTAAAAGGAGTAGTTAATGATTGCCACGTGATTCTAGACTGTTGAATCGCTTACTACTGTAATGATGGGCCATATAATCCATCTTTTAATCTCATTTATCCCTTTGCCCACTGCTATACAAAAGGAATCTGTGCAGGTTTAGTGGTCTTGAATATCCCATTTTATTTATAATGGGAAAATGCATCTCCAAAGATTGTAGCCATTCAAAAATTTTCCATGAGGTGCAATTCAACATTGCTGTATGGGAGAGAATTCATATATTGCTTTATGGAAAGATGGATGATAATCATATTTGCACTATATGCAAAGTGCATTTCATTTGCAAATTTACACAATGTTTGATTCTAAGGTTTGCCTTGGGTGTCCTGTAAGATCTGCCTGGTCTTCTCTAAACATTTTGTTGGCCAGGTTTGGAGTGTATACCCTGAAGATGCAGAAAGACCACTACATCTTTTACCCTTTGCATTGTGAATGGAAGAACAAACTAAAAAGTAATTTTGTTGCCTTTCTTTTTTTCTAGGAAAACCAATTCTAAATAGTTCATTATTGGATGTCAACATGAAAGCAGGAATCTATATACTTCTCTTAAGTGAAATATGTTTTGAATTCATCCGGGCTGATATCAAACCTAAATTTCCAATGGTGGAAAAAGAGAGTAATTTCTTGGAAAGAAATAACATCAGTATTTCCAAAGAGTGGTATCATCACAAAAATATCTCTAAGCCTTTTGAACACCAAAGTTTTGAAGACCAAGGTCTTGAAGATTTCACTCTTCACAACTTCACTGAAAAGACCACAAATTTTGGATTTAACCTCTACAGAAAAATTGCAATGACACATGATAACAATGTAATCATCTCTCCATTTTCTGTGTCAGCTCTCATGAGTGTCTATATGATGGCAACCAAAGGAGAAACACACAGACAAATTGTAAAAGGTCTAAACCTCCATGATGTGAAGGACAGAGTGGATAGCCAACATTTACCAGCTTTGTTTAAACAACTGACAGGTAACATCACAATGAATGAAGAATTTCTCCTCATGCGAGGTGTTCTTTCTTTTATTCAAAAGGACTTCAAACTCAAGGAGTCTTTCCTGAATTTATCTAAGCAGTACTTTGATATGGAATTCCTGAAAGTAGACTTTGAAAACTTAACACAGGCAAAACTTTTCATCAATCAAAAAATTAACAAAATGACAAAAGGAAAAATCCCAAGACTTTTTGAAGAGCTGGACCGCCATAACAGAGTGGTGCTTGTGGACTACATTTTCTTTAAAGGTAATTGCTGTTTTTTTTATGCAGAATAATTATTTATTAGGAGAATCAAGACTCTAACTTCAGCTACATTAGGGGGAGTTTAAATGAATTTAGACGTCCTATTTTCTCTATGTCTTTATCTAAGATTACTTTTTTCTATTAAGCTCATGTAATAGGAAATTATTTTTTATGATAGGAAACCACAATTTTTCTATGCTATCTTCCATAAAATAGAGTCTCAAAGAGAACAAAAAGCCCTGTATCAAGCTATCTCAGTCCATCTCCCAGTTATCCCTCTTTATGACAGGAAACATGTTTTATTTTAATTCACCCATTAAAATGAAAAAGTCTTAATCATAATAGTCTTAAATGCTGAATACTGGGCATAAAATCATGCACTGATTTAACATAGTATACAAAATCATTGAAACAAAAATAACTTCCCTATTTTCATCAAGAATCATCTGTCCCATAGGAACCCAAGAATCCCATTATATTACCTTACAGGGGGAGGGAAAGAAATACCAGAGATGGTCAGAAACCATTCCATGGAGAAGTCAGTGAATCCCCATCCAAAATATTGGATAATTAAATTAAATACAGGATACTGAACAGCTGATAGACAATTTCAGAGAAGGTTACATGTTACAAAAGGTCAGATGCTCACCAGGCATTGATAAAACAAAGATAACATAAATTCTGAACTTGAGTGGCAACTAACTAACCTTAGAAAAATACTTCTCTTCTTTCTGTGCAAATGAAGCAGTTTATTTTGTGGATTACTTTGGGGTTTTTTCTGTAAAAAAATTTATATACAATAAACATAAAATATACTGAAATTGTCATCCACTTATCCCAGACACAACTGACAGTCACTTCAACTAGATACAGAAAATATCCTATAGGTTTTTTAACTTTTTAGAATATTTTTCTGAACAAATCTAAACACACATAATGATTTAATTTCTTTCTTTCCTCAGGCAAGTGGGTCTATCCATTTAATTCCAAATTCACGGAAATTGAGACTTTCCACATAAACAAATACAGAAGTGTACAAGTACCCATGATGTTCAAGTCAGATAAAATTAATTCCACTTTTGATGAGAACTTAAGATGCACTGTGATAAAGATACCTTACAAAGGGAATGCCCACATGCTGATTGTTATCCCAGAAAAAGAGGGAGACTACATTTCAATTGAAGACCATTTGACTGCAGAGCTTGTGGAATCCTGGTTTGGAAGCATGAAATCCAGGTATTGCTTTGACACCCATGGGGCCCTAATGTCTTTGATGTCCACTGCAGAAAAGCAACAAAGCCCAGCAAAGATTAGCTGGTCTTCCTGAGCCTTTTCCCATGGTAGCATCTCTGTGGCAAGAGCTATCTACAGAGTAGGGGTCCTTTAATGGCCTATCCACAGCCCAAGTGGCATGTGAAAGTTGTGACTTACAGGCAACAAAACTTCAGCTCATCTCAGTTAAAAATGTCTCTCTCTGTGAGAGAAGGCATGAGTCTTTCCACATTCTTCCTTAGGTCTCTTCTCTCTTTAAATTTAGTACTGCCAAGCAAAACCCATTATTAATCTAGACATTTATTAAACATTTCCTACCTGGGGAAACCCAGAGGAATTGATAAATTTGAATATAAAAAGGTAAACCCAAATAATTCCTGTGAAATGTAGTTCCTGAAGTGAAAATTCTTTTCACCAGTCAATAAATTAGTGTGTTGCCCTGGTATCAGGGCACTGTGACTGTTGGTGGAAGTATTTATATAGAGAAGAAAATTATTTGTAGCATCACTGGCAGGCAACAGGTTAGAAATTATTTTCTGCAACCTAAATGCCAGCAGAGACTCTCCAGTTTTTGTCCCTTCTTTTTCTGTGTAAAGCTTAATTCCTGAGTAGTGTGCATTTCAGCAGTAAAGTGACTGTTTGCATTAATTAAATTTTTTTTAACAGAAAAGTGGATATTTCATTTCCAAAGTTTAAACTAGAGCAAAAATACAAAATGAAGAAACTGCTTCAAAGTCTTGGAATTAAAAAGCTTTTTACACGTTCAGCAGATCTTAGTCATCTGACAGATCACGAATATGTAGCGGTTTCACAGGTAAGCCCACTAAAATTATTTGTTTGGATTATAATAATATATAAACAGCCCAGCCAAGATGGTCATATAAATTTATAGGGACACTAACAGCAAAGTACCTCATCAGCCAGGTATGTGCAATCTACACATCTTAATCAGGATGGATCCCACTTCAAGTATGAGGTGTGTAAGGGAAAGAGGCAGTCACATCTCATAGGTGCTCAGCACCTCCCAGACCTAACCCATCACAGGAGAAAAGCTCTGCCTCAAGAGGAATATGGTTGGCAGAGAATGGGCACAATTTCACAAAAACTGTGAACAAGAAAGACAATGTAAATGAGAGTCAAATGGTAAAATCCAGGGCAAGGAAGGAAATTCAAGGAAAGAACTCCTCATAGGCATTCCAGAGACAGTTATACTTCTCAAAAAATAAAGAACCTTAGAAAGTTTAAACAATAAAATCTCAAAAAGGCAACAGTGAGGAAGAGAAGTCAAGGCACTCCTGTTTTTCCCTTTATATACCACGGAAGAAAAAAAACACAATCTCACAGGCAAGGATTGGCACTCCAACCCATACAGATGTTCCACCGTGTATGCTGAAACTTTCAAAGAACCTTTAGACAGGTAAAGGCAAGGGCAGTGAATAGCCAAGAAGGCAGGAACACAGCCCCATGGAAAAAAAGGAGCAGGAAGAAATACTTTGTACCACTGTTTAAGGGAGAGCACAGATGAAATTTAAAAGACTGATGGAAAACAGAGGCAGAACAAGAAGCAGAAGAGAATGGAAGACAAAGGACTTGTCAATCACATCAATATCAAGAAGGAATAGGTCTATGTGACCAGAGATATCTTATGAAAAACAAACAGCTAGTCTATAAAAAGGACAACTTGCTGATAATAGAAAATTAAAATGCACTGTCAAAGAAAGGAGATGAAAGACAAAACACAGAGATACTTGTGCCCACAAGAATGGAGTGTGTGGAATGAGATGAAAAACAATGAATTCTAAATAAGAATTCATACATTACAGTAAAAGTTAAAAAAAATTACTGAAACAAGATGAATTATAAACAAGATCCAAATAAAATTACTCTGGCACAGGATTTAAAAATGTAGCTTTATAAACTTATGTAAGAAAATTGTAGCATGCAACTGCTCCTGGTTGTGGAGGGTTGTATGGCAGAGACAATCCAGGACCACAACTCCAGGAGAGGCTTCCCAGAATCACAGAATGGTTAAGGTGGGAAGGAACCTCTGGAGGTCACCTGGTCCAACTCCTCTGCTCAGGCAAGGTCACCTTGAGCAAGTTGCTGAGGTCCATGTCCACACAGCTTTTGAATATCTCCAAAGACGAAGAATTCAGTGTGCCAGTGCTCAGTCAGCCTCACATGAAAAAGCATTTCCTGGGGTTCAGAGGGAACCTCCTGTGTTCAAACTTCCTCTGTTCAAACCTCCTGTGTTTCACTTGGTGCCCACTGCCTCTGGTCCTGTCACTGGGCACCACTGATGAGCCTGACTCCACTTCCTTTGCACCCTCCCTTTGGGTATTTGTACCCTATGAGAAAGAATCCTTCTGGTGCTGCTCTTACAAGTCTCCCTACACCATATAGAAGCCTTTGTGCTTAGCCAATTAACAGGGTGGGATAATAAACACTTCTATACAAGTTTCAAAAACTCTCATACTTGATCTAAAGGTTTTCAAAATTGCAGTGGCTTGAGAAAAAAACCTTTCTGAGAAGATCTAACATGCTAAGAATAAATATTTAATGGATAAAATTGCAGAGATTTTCAGTTTGGTATGAACTATTTCACTGTTGGGAAATATAATGGCAATCTGCAGCACTTTTCTCCCTTCTTCTTGATCCTGTAACTTTCATGCTGATTCTCAGCAGTTAACTATTGTGTTATCAAAAAATCACACTTTAACAGGAGCTGCTAACTGATATTAGAAGCAATATGTGCATCAGCTACAGAGTGCCAGAGGAGCATCCTGTCCCTGGGAATTGTGAAAGACAAAAATATTATTTAAAAATATTTAGCAGAAACCTCAACACTGGTGAAGTCCTTCAACTGTTTTCACATAAGTAATTCCTAGAATTGGGAGTTTAGGAACTGTAAATCCACTCGATGACCAGGCAGTTCACCAGTACAGACACTAACACAGCAGAAGCACTCACAGGTATAAGCAGCCTGAAAGAACAAAATGGAAAAGATGAAAAAATGAAAAATCAGATTCTGCCAGGCTGCAATTTCAGTGAGAGTGGAAAATATTCTAACCAATCCAGGACTGTACCTCATTGCTCTACATATTTAGATAGACTACCAAATTTGTACATTTGGTAGTCTGTGCTACCAAATGTACAAAATAGAAATATGCAGGAGAAAAAAACAAAGATTAACTGCTCATTTTAGTCCTTCACAGAAGCCTACTTCAACTGAATGCCTTCAGCTGGAAAAATACTCTTGAGGTTAGTATTTACTTCTGTCACATAGTTATTTCTGCCTTGCACTTCAGGTTGTCCAAAATGCAGTTATTGAAGTGGATGAGGAAGGAACTGAGGCTGCAGCAGCAAGTGGCTCTGAAATAACTGCATTCACAGTGCCTCCTGTCATCAAAGTGGACCGGCCATTCCTTTTCATGATTTTTGAAGAAACTTTTAAAACATTACTGTTCATTGGCAGGGTGGTTGATCCAACAGAAATGTGAATAAAGGTAATCGTTTCTATTCTTTGGTATGTAAGAGGTTTTATTTTTAATAATTTATTTTATAATAAAAAGACAATTAAATGTGAAATGTGAAAATCTGTTCTGTCTATCCTAGCTAGCACCAGGTAATCCTAGCAATATTTTATTAATGCCACAAAACAAGCTAACTTCATTAAGGCTCAAAGCAACAAAAATGTGACTTGTAAAATCTACCTTTGGTAAAAGAAAACCCAACAACCACAGAAGAAATTTCTAAAATCAGTATTTTAGTGATAAATCTGAATAAAAAGCCCCATTCAAATGCCAAAATATTCAGGAAGCTCATTGCCAAACACTGCAGATTCCTCAACATTTTCTTCTGTTACAAAGAGACTGAAGAGCCCAATGACCTCAATGTTAGCAGAATTTTGCCAGTTATACAAACAGAAGCAGTATCAAGTCCTAAAAGAGAATTTACAACCTTTTTCTAGAGATCTTTATTACTGTAGAAAATAAGTCTATCATGAAGTCTGTGTTGTGAGTCTGACCTCTTTCAAAGCATTTATGCAGACTATCAAATCACCTCATTTTCTCAGAGTACATGATGTGTCTTGAAAATATTCTTTGAATTTAAAAAAAATTAGTTCTGAAGAATAACTTAGGTATTCTGATTTTTAAAAATCTGGCCTGTACTGTTTCATAGCACAAAGCTAGCCCTCTCCTAACCCCAGAATTTCTGCCTGTAACATCATCTAGACACCAGGGTGAACTTTGTAACAGGACTCTGTAATTGAAATAAGGTAGACTTTGGTAGGAAAAAACATACCTCCATCAGAGTGTAATAAATCTATTCACAGAGTTGATCCTAAAATCCAAAGGTGCTGCCATGATGTTTTAGAAAAATATTTCAGAAATATTTTCAGAAAAATATTTCCATGACCTAACAACAATTTCCTTTATTTGAGTAGAGCAGTGCATCCAACAGAATGACAAGATGTTAACATTTAATAGATTTTAATTAGCAGAGTCCTATCTATAAAGTACAAAACAATGCAAAAAGCTACTTCCAGGTTTATGTAACTAACAGATGTCAGCATTGTTCTGCTTGCTCATACAACCTTCACAAAATAATTGCCCAAAAAGGAGCAGAAGACTTTCCAAAATCATTTGGCAAGGAACTTCACAGGTGTCTATCAGTAAACACAAGATACTTCTGCTAGAGAAGATACAAAAGATACATTATAGAATAAAGCTGGTAAGTCTCTAAAAATCACCTCAGTCACCATGTGGTGTCTGCCCACAAGAGCCCAGACACTGATGTACCCCACTCACCAAAGGACTTAGGAGGCAGGCTCTGCTGGCTAGACTATGATGGTGCATCTAACCTAGCTCCAGACTGCATTTAATGTATCCAGAGAGAGAATCACTCCTTCTGCCACTTGTCTATATGAAAACCAACAAATGCCACTGCACAGTTGACCTTCAGCTGTTATTCCAGCAGGTATAAACAGTGCTCTGAAGGGTTCAAATGCATTGGTGCTGTTTAACAGAACTAACCCAGAAGTAAGTGACCCCTAAAAAGACTGCTTGGATGGAGGTCTGCAGTGCAAAGGAGTGATGAAAGTATGCACAAGACACCAGAGGTATTGCACAAGGAAAATGACCAGTCCAAAAATGTCTAAACAGAGCATTTCAAGATTACATTGAAAGAATTTCAGGTTATTGAGTAGAGCACATGTTATCAGCATTAAATAAGTCAGTTTAAAATGACAGACAGTGACAGCCAAGAAGGAACAAAAGATAGACTGCTTACAGAACTCATTACCTGCTTATTAAGGGGAGAAAGAGCTTTAATTTTCTGAACTTACTGGCTGTTCTGCATTGCTCTGCAAGGCATGAAAAGAGCAAACACAGTGCTGAGTCCTGCTCTACAGCTGGCTACTGATGATCTGAGTTTGGTGCTGCCAAAGGTCACACTGAGAACAGCCTGGGTCTCCTGTGGCCCACGGGGGAGCAGCTGTAGCTGTGCCTGGGGAACTGGGGGTGTCTGCTTGCATCAGTGCAGAACCCAGGAGGAGCCAGCCCAGGTCATCTGCACACCTCTATCCATACTGTTAAACATCATAAACTCAAAGAAGCTTTTAAAGAAATCTGTGATTTACAGGATCCTATCCCAGGCTGCGAAACAAACTGAAAAATTAAGTATTTCCAGAGAACCCAAATAATGCCTGTTGACTTAAGACAGAGTATACTGCTAAATCTAACTGAGGCGTAGGAAGCTTAAGCATTCAGATAGTGCTTAATGCAAAGAAACATTTTGTACTTCACACAAGACAGCACACACCCAGCATTATTAGTATTTTAAATAAATACCCTCCATAGGTAAGTGCTTTTATTAATTTTAATTATAAAAGATGCCCTGAGAATTTTTCTTTCAAGAACATGCATGTACAGCATTGTCCTAGGTTTTATTTTGAGTAAATCATCATTCATGTTTTTACATTATAAAAAGTAACCACACTCACATATGCATACACAGACCAGATTATCTTTATCATACACCAATAAATTTTAAAAACCATATATTTCTGATATCAATATATTTATGCTGCCTCCATTTTGAAAGAGAAGCTGACAATAGCTTCATAATCTCCCTCAAGTATTGGCATAAATAGAACTCTTCAAAATGTGATTGCATGTTTTTCCACATAAATTTTGATAGAAACATTAGCATTAATACAAACAAATGCAGATGACATCACTGAACCATGACAGCTTGCAATAGCAGCTGATTAAAAACTAGATTCATTATTATAAATTATTAAAGTGAAAATACAATTTGAAATACTAAAATTAAAACAAGTTATTATACAACAAAACTTATGAAATACAGCTTTTTTTTACATCATCTGGAGACATTTGCTTTTAGATTGCTTTGAAACTCACACAGGATTTTTATGAACTTAGCACTTGTAAAAACATTAATTCCAAATTCACAGCACAATGCTTCAAAAGTCTATGTTTTTTTTATAATGGTTCTGGACTTTGGTCTTAAATTAGGTTTGCAGATTCTTTAAAATGTGGGATTCCTTTTTCATATTCATAACAATTCCTTCTATCTCTTCCTTAAAATATGGGAACTAAAGGTTGCTAAGATTGTAAAGAAGCCAATTAAATAATGTGCATTCTAAATCCAAGACTTCAAACTATAAAGGCCTAACTGAAGAAAACAAAATCTTCTCCTTAGCTGCAGCAGTTAAGAGCACATAGCTGAAGTTACAGTTCATATCATTTCACTACGATGTTAGAATTCTGCAACCATTACATTGTTTATCAGAACATATTTTACAGCTTGGAATTTTATATAAAAGATTTATCTTAAATTTTTAACATTGCAGGATGCATTTTATTCAGTTCAGGCATTAGAGAGTCCCATCTGCTGCTCCCACCTTATGCCACCACAACGTTGTTTCCTCCAGTCTCTGGTTCCCTCATTTTTCTGTCAGGTGATCTAGGAGTTTGATTTTCTGTTTTTTCTTCATATAAAAGAAGAAACACACATAATATGTTGTTACTATATTACTAACTTGCATAACATATTAAACTGCTATTGTGCAGAACATTTTAACATAGCTCTTAGCTGCTGTACTTTATGAGCTGTTCTATTGCACCCAGTGAAAAAGCCAAATGGATATATTCTGAGGGCATTCCTCTCAAGAAGGGTGAAGTTCTCCACTCAGGTGTTTAGAGAAGTTCTTGTGGAGATCCATCTGAGTGAGATGATTAAGGTGGCACAGTCTATTCATGGCTACTTTTGGCTATGCCAAAAGTCTGGCACATTGCTCTGTGATTTCTAGCTGTTCTGTTGACCACAAGGTCATTTGGATAATTTATGGATTTTTCATGCCTAAATATTTTAATCTTTAGATATACTGTTTTTCAATTTCAAAGAGCTGTAGCTGTCAATTAACAACTATTTGTATCAGACAAATATTTCCAAGATTGGTGTAACTTTTAGAACTCTTGGAAAAACTAATTTGCATCAATATTTTACAGTATCATTTACAAAAAAAAAACAATATATTGTTCTGTTTCACTGCTTTAAAACTGCTGAATATTTAAAAATGGAATATATTATATGATAATATATCAGTGTCAGGATACCTACTAGTTTTATCATAGAAATGGGACACAAAACACATGCCAGTCCCACTGGAACTGGGAACTTCCAGCATCTTAAATGTGATGATGAAAACATGAATAACAGCTGTAAGTAACTAACTCCAAATGTAGTAGATCAGTGGCAGAACTATTTCATCTTGTGCTTAACTTTCTAAGCAATTATAGGACTGGATGAAAGATATATAACTGGTACATGCAGCAAACTGGATGTCTTATAGGTCATTTGTGGACGTCTTATAAAATACTGGTATTTATTCAGATTTATTGTTGCATAAAAATTAATTTACTAATAATAAATTAGACTTTTCTAATAATAAATTGGAAAATTAATTTTTATGCAACAATAAATCTACTCCCTCTTTTTAAAAGATGGAAAACCTGTACCACACATCCTTAAAGAAAGTTTTGATTAAAAGTGAAATAATATCAGCCAATATTTGTATGTCTATAGGCAAGATGCAAAATACTTAAATGCTATATATATCTATATCTATATCTGTGAAGTGGATCTGTTCATTGACAAATCTATAAAGTTTCTAAATAGTTTTAAACAATTGCATGTTGAACCTTTTCAGTCATATTATAGCAATATAAACTCAAGCAAAACATCTTATATCTAACAATCTCATAAAACTGAAAACATTCAAAAGAATATAATAATGCTACATGGCCTAATGATAGAAGATCAGACTGCTTGATAGAACACAGTGTTCATGATTTATGTCAATGTCTGCACTAGGATGATTCATGATCTAACTGGCAACTCTTCAACAGAAAGTCAGAAAAACTTCTCTGCTCTGCATATTAAGCAAGATCTCTTGTGGGACAAAGTACTCAACCAGTGCTTTTTCTGATTCTTTCCTGTCCATCAGGTACTTTAAGGAGGTAGTCTTCTCTTTGTGATTCCCTCATGAAGTTATATGGGTGCTGTTTTAGCATAATTCTGGCATTTCCTATGGCCTAAGTATTACCTAAGACCTAGCAACTGAGCCCTACACTAAAACAATACTTCCTTGTCACCTGCTTGTGAGCACTGGATCATGATTTACTATTTTTTTTTCTTGCAGCTGTGTTATTTTCAAAAAGAGATAAAACTTTAATTGGCACATACTTGAGAACTAGTTCAAACTGAATGTTTGAATGCATGAGTGTGGTAAGAAAATACTTCAGTTCTCCACCAAAGTAACTCTGAGTTTTGAAAGTTTCCTAGAGCACTATCATATATTAAATCAGAAATTCTTCATCCCTGCAAACTGCACTATATTGTCAAAAGTGAATACTTGCCAATATTCTGTAGAGCAATTTTATGGGAAATATTAGGCCTAAGCAATTAAACAATATTTTATCCAAACATATACCACTTCAAACCAAGAATCATTAATTTTATCTGTTTATACTTTAATTATTGTGTTACTGCCCACATATTTACTTAGAAAAAGAAACATTTTAGAAGTTACCCTACTCAAGCTGCAGAGCCTGGAAACTAAAAATTAGGTCTTGCCAGAATTGAGATGATCAGTGCAAATTTTAACCAGCATATACATGAATCTGCATGATGATACACTCTAAATAAACACTCAATTATTGTTTTCTCACCTTAGTGACTTTTCTGCCTGAGTCAGTCCACCAAAGGTGGTGCTCATTTATGAGCATCTATTCAATTGTACCTCTCACTGTACAATTGTCAAATTCTTCTCACAGAGTCATTTCTGTCAGCTGCTTATATATTTGGATATCATTTTTTTCCATCATCAAACTTAGAAAATAATGCTTCCTTGAAACTGATCTTTTTGCTGTTTTGTTGTTGTTTATTTTTAAGTGTGCATGTATTTAGCACAACACCTGAGTAAAAGATAAAAAAGTACAGCTAAACATGTCTGTGATTGAATGCATTTACCACCAGACATTCCTGTATCTGTATCTCTTAATATCTCCTCATAGAGCTGCTTCATTTTCTTATGAAAACAGTTAAGTATTGGGTCAGTTTACAAAAGAGAAGTTGAATCTACAGCACAGCAGACATTAGACCAGCTTGAGAGATGTCTTTTCCCATAAGAACACAGAATACTAAAACTCTTATTCAGAACTAAATGTTCTGAAAAAGTTTCCTCTTCTTTTCCTAAAAATGTTTTTTTTTCCCCTGATACATCCTCTCTCTTTAGCTTCTGACCCCATGCAGTTCAGGGACTTTCTGAACCAGACAAAGCACCCAGATCACTGTGTGTGATCAGATACCTACTTTCAAATACTCTGCTCTTAGGGTATTCGTTTGGGAATGGTACACAGAGACTTGAAGCTGTGTTTCTTACATCCCACTCTCCTGCCTGAAGACAAAAGTGCAAACTGCTCTGTGTGAGCCTTTTCCCGTCCCTCTGTATTTAAACAAAAGATACCAGTTTTATTTTAAATGAAAGATAAAAAAACCTTTGAAATTTGGAAATGTTTTATGTGATAAAAAATATGTCTAACTAACCTTTGCACCTCACGGCTTCGTGAATATTAATCCATTCATTTTCCCCCAAATCCTTGTGGGACAGCAAGTAATTGGAATTTCTACAGATTGCTAAAAATATTTACAACATTTGAACTAATTTTCTGGTTTTTAAAGTGAGGAAAGGAGGCTTTCAGTGATTAGGGTGAAAGAAAATGAGGTTTTGAGCACACCTAATTTTTTAAACTATGTAGCACTCCATTACATTTTATGTTCTCAAGATAAATGCCCCATTTACTTTAGAGATAGCTGAAAATGTCAGCATGTCTACTAATCTAACTGCTGACTTTGAAACGGTGCACTTTGAAATAAGTGACCCCCTAATGATCACCTATAGAAAGTCTGAAGTGCTGAGGGTAGTATTAAGAGAAGCCATTAGACGCTGGCAAAGACAGGGACAGAGGGCAAAGTGATTTGGCACCTTTAAGTACTCTTCCTGTGAAGCCACTTACTTAACAGAGGCCATCTGCATTCACAACTTACCTTCCAACCTTCTCTACAAAATAAAAGCAGTTTTAAAAACTACAGGTCACTATGCAAGCTTGAGTTCATTCCAGAAAACAATTTATCTTGTACAGTGAAGACGGTAAAATTCCAGCAGAAAAAAAATCATGTACACAAGGAGCTAAATGAATATTGTCCTGAGAAGTTCTTATTTTGTTTGTTAAAGTTTTTAGTGCTTTATTTTGCAATTTAGTAATTTTATTAACTTAAAATCCTGACTAAAGCTGGGAAGATATTTTGGTTTATTTTTTAAAGGAAACTGAAAATACAGAAGTGGAAAAATGTGTTCATCCAGATATTTAATTCACCAAAACAGATCATCACTATTGTTTCCCCTCTCTACCTAGCAAACCAGTATAAGATGTTTTCTCTTTCCTATCTTAGCTTCCAGTTGTAGTTTCATTGTACATTGTACATTGAAGTCTGCTTTCCCAGACTCCCTTTCTTGCTGTAGCTGGCTCCTTCCAAGGCATTCTGCCTTGACTAAGAAGGCAAATCTCTGCTAGCAAAGAAAAGTCTCAGTTTGAGCCCACAAAATTGCAGCTAGTCCAATGACAGTAATTTAGTTATAGTGTAAAAGGAATCTGCAGGGAATTTGCTGCTAGAGTCTACAGGGATCTGGGTGAGTGTGTGTCACAGTGATTTTCTATGATTTACAGTTTTAGCACAGGAGCAAAAAAAACATCTTTGATTTTGTTCTTGCAAAATGCTGAACAGCACTGGCTGATGTTTAAAGGAAAGCAGCCTGAGGGAGATGCCTAGCATTGATTTTTTGGTTTTTTGTAAATGGTAAGGCAAAGGAGTCAGCATTAATAACAAATACCAGTACCAGTTCATTGTAAGGCTCAAGATTCATAATGGAATTGTTACATAATGATAAAACATATATAAGTCCACAAAATGAAGGAAAATCAGAAACTAAGTAGTCTAAAAATACTTCTATTTCTCCAACTACAGGCAGCCGAATCACTGTGACTGTAGTTATTACACATCAAAGGCACTAACCTTCCCTTTTTCCCATTCCACCCTCTCAATTATATACCAGTGAATGCAAATATATGCAGGAGAAACAATGTGAAAGACTAATTAGAAGGTAATGCCATCTTAGAAACAGTTACAATTACATACACCACATTTCTACCCTGCTATTTTAGTATTTCAAAATCCGTGTGCAGAAGTATAATAAATACAGGCCTAATTTTTTTTTCATGGCTCTTTTGAGTTCCCTTTGAAAATGTTACCCCTAGGCTCAGATTAACATCTTGTCAACAACTTACATGCTCATCCTTCGGGTCTGACTCTCCTTATTCCCATTGCTCTTCTGGTCAGCTGAGTTGAATAAGTTGCGAGAAGAGCTGGAAGGGAAGGCAGCATTCCCACTATTGCCAGCAGCATGAGTCCTGAAGGAGTCATCTGAAACACACAGGGGCAGCTTAGACGAAGAACTTTTTTGAAAACACTGCACAGAAAGTAAACAGAATAAGCTGTTTTTCCTGTGACAATAGTGGCTTATTTCCTATGGCACTAATCCCAAATTTTAATGGAATGGTTTCTACTTAATATTTCTTCAAGTATTTTTATTAAACAGTCCCACTAAATAACTGGAATACACATTTTCAAAGAAAATATTCATATATTTAATGTATGTAAAGAGTGTGATTTCTTAGGCCAAATTTTAGCTGCTTAAAATTTAGCTCTTTAATGTAATTTAATTGCCTAGTAGTGAATTGAAAGACAGGTTTCTCTAGGAAGCCATTCATCTCAATCTTATCTTTAATCATCCAAACTCTTTAAAATTTAGTGTACAGAACTCCAAACAGTAGTTTCTCTCTCTTAGTAGAATTTTTACATAATATTCATTCTCCTCATGTAAAATAGGTGGGGAAACCTTTTTATGATACCTGAAATTCCAACCAGGACATGGCAAACTCAGTTTATTTTTACTATTTTTAAATGTAAATTAAAACAAATGTGTAGGGGAAAAAAAAATCTGAAAAATACACTTACTAGACTAGCACTTAAATGCCCATATAAATTGGATACCTATTATTCTGTTTTCTTTAGGAGAATGATATCTTAGAGTGTGCCTGCCTAATTGGGCCCTATTGGCAAAAAAACTGAAGTAAAACACATTCTAGTAACCTACTTACCACTAAAGGATAACATACAACTCTTTCCCATCCCTGGTACTGAAGATGTATATCCTGTAGCAGAACTTTTACTTTAAAAAACGAAGCAAAACAAAACCAAATTGGTTATTTCCGAAAGTGTTCCTCTCAATTATATCACCCTGCAGTTTAATAGTATTGGAGGTTATTTCTGAGTTTATATGAAGAAATTAAATGAGAAAGTTGTGCTGAAATGTCTTTAAGAAATGTATGAAATTAGATTTAGCAATTCATATGGAAAATTACTTTTAATATATGATAAAAGGAGACATTTATTAACTTAAAAGGAATTCATAACCATTTCTATGCCTCAGCATGCCTTAGATGTTTCTTCCTTCAGTTAATCAATTAAACAGAAAGCTGAAAACATAAGTCACAACTCAGTGAGCACATCACAGCTTTCAGAGATCCATGAGCATTCATTTCATAAGAGCTGACTATTAGCACACATTTGCCTAGGAGGTAAGCAATGAAGATTATAAAGATACTTAGGGCACTTGTCTATGTTGCTGTATTTTGGATGCAGTACTTGAGTACTGAAAGATTGGCTTCGAACCAGCTTGGATTTTTTTTCTTCTTTGCCTAAAATTATAAAGAACATTTTTTTAATATGAATATTACATTTCCTCAATAATTAAGAACACTTTAAAATATATTTTTCTGTCAATCTATGGTAAATGAAGGAACGAGATTATTTAAATACTTCAATTAAAAAGAATAAATCTTAAGTCACTATTTATATATTACAGAGTGAAACAAAACTAAAAACCATAGAAAATACATTCAGTTCTAGGAGAAGTATCTTTTCCTCTGTGCAGTAGGTATAACTTGGGTCCACAGATGTCAGCAGCAGTTTTGCTGGGGTTTAATCTGATGATGTGAAACCAAAGTGTTTCAGTGAGTTTTTGAACTCTTCTTACCTGCTGATGTACCAGAAGAGCTTCCAGAAATAGAGAGATTGATACTTTTTGCCAACACTGATGATGTTTTACTGTCTCTACCTACAAAAAAACCAAAAAACAGTCCAGTAAAATCCCTTCCCTCTTAAAACTTAAATTTTTATAAAAGAGAGGACATAACATATCAGTCCTGGAGCAAAGAGTAATACTACCTAATCCAGTGCTACTAGCACTTCAGAAATACCACAGACAAGTACTTACACTATATCCCAAAATGAAAAATAACAGAGAACTAAAACTGTAATGTATTTTATTAATAAAGCAAAAATAAATATATGTTATTATATATTATACATAATATGAGGCCATTATTCCTAAACAACTTCATTAATACATAGAAACAATTTTTATATCCAATTTCTAAATCTCTGTTTATTGTATAAAGTGTCTCTTTCCTGCTCCTTTCTCTACTACCTTTGTAGAAGAGTAAAGCATGCATAAACATGTACACAAATAAACAAACTTACGTTTCTTTTCAAACATTTTATCATTAATATTTGTAGATCTTCCTTCATTTTTCTGCTTCTCTTTTTCTAATTGTTCCTAAAAGAATGAATGATTTTCTTAGATATTACCCAGGTAAAAGTAAATAAATGTGTTTCCAAGTAACAGTTCATTTCTACTCTCCTGCTCTACAATCCCTGATGAATATCCAGAGAACCAATTAAGTAATACAAAAAGAAATCAGGGTACATATCTCATTTTAGAACCACAATCTGAAGAAAGCTCACAGTTGATGTTCACATCCAAAACTTATAATTAAAATTATGCCTGGCTTTTGGCATTTTTTATATTCAAAAAGATACAGACATTGGCAGCTGGCAATGTAAAAATTTTCTGTAACACAGACACCCTGAAAACAGAGCAGGCAACACTTTTATTTCATACAATTCAATGAAAATACTTTTCTTAAATTTTAAGCTGTGTCACACATATTCAAACTTTATAAAGATCTAAAATTAACATCTACAGTTGATAAATCTTTATGACAAAATCAACTATGTAAAATTGTTCAGGTTCATGGAATTTATTTGCCCTTCTGTAATAGTATTCAGCCTAAAAATATATTCCATTTGATGAGTAGATATCACACCAGCTTCAAAAAACTATACAATATTAGCTAATTTTCTATACCATTTTCACAATAAAAGTTAAGTGAACCATAACTGCTCTAATCTATATTTTTCATGTCATTCTAATTACTACCCAGTCAAGAAAAGAAAGAGGTAATTAATTCAGGTCAGAGTTGCTGGAAAATAGTTCCTACAAAATCAGCTACTAAAATGAAGGAAACTTACTAACATATTCAGTACTAAAATCTTTGGCAGTCAGATTTAAGTGGGTTGCATGGCTCTTCATCTGTTTGGGACTGCAACATGTCCCAATTCCCTGTGTCCCTCTCAGGTTCCCCAAAAGCATGCCTTTCACAGACAGAGCTAATAGGCCTTTGTGATACAGAAGGGTTGCACATATTAGTGGCCTATATCATAAAAATTTAGGTGCTTTTCTAAACTGCAGCTGTAGAAACAGGGTAAAAATTGATGTCATCATACAACACACAGTAGCACAGGAGGCTCTTTCGCACCAAGCAAACACTTTCAGTATAAAAGCATTAACTGTATCTACCTGCAGACTGCCTGAGCCAAGTTCAAGACTTTGAGTTGAGTGTGTGTGTGCAGGTCTGAGAACCCAGCTGGCTCAGGACACTGAAGTGGAAGGAAATCTGTGGCTCAGGTATATTTGCTCATACTGACCTGCAATACCCACTGACATCAAAGTGGACCACAAAGGAGGAGACAAGGACATTTTTGGGACACTCCTGAATCTCTTCTGGTTCACTACAAAGAAGTTTATTCACTGCAAGTCACAAGAACCATACTAACAATTTTAGGATCTTCTGAATCCTGTCAGCTGCTCAGCTTCTCCCACCTCAGGCTGGAGGGGAGGCAGAGACAGGAGGACTGCAGTGGTCTAATTTAGGCTTTGTGGAGATGAGATGAAGATATAAGCTGTGTGCTGAAGTGCCTACTGCACTTTTTGCCTTTCTCTCTTTCCTGGCTAATTGGAAAGCCTGTAACACAGAGCATTCTTTGGCTTGGCTTCCTTAGGACAAAAGAAGTTACGAGATTAATTTCTTTGCCTAGGGAAGCTGTATGTGAACTCTGAGGTGTTTCATTGGTCAGTTTATCATGATATACATGGTATTTCTCAAGAAACTCAAGTGTGCCTTTCTAATTGATCCAGCAAAATTTAGGTAGTAAAGAAAAAAATGTTACGTGTTACTTTGAGGGACTTAACCCTATTATAAAGTATGAAATGAAACCACAGAGAGATAATGAACCTATCGAGTCTCTCCAAAATACAAATTTCCCCTACACCTTAAAATTACTGCCTCCTTAATATGGAGCTAGAAACTATTTTAAAATAATGACAGTGTACTGATAAAATATACCATTTCCAAAAGAAGATGTTCTTGCCTTTCTTTTTCTTGATCCAATAAATAATTTTCATAAAATCTTTTCTGAAACTTCAAAATAAAACCAATAAAAACAAAAAATCACTACACGAAAATGGAAACTAAGAGTAGTTGGTAAGTAGTAAAGTTAATAAGTACTTACAGCATCCACAGAGATCTCCATTCTGTCCAATTCTAACACTGTCTACAAAGAAAATTAAACCATTATTTATTATTACTCTACAGAATGTCGTACCAAGAAGTAAAGAATTGCTTTTTCTTCCTACATATTTAAAGCCTATGCTTTTATTTTTATGGCACAAATGCAGTTTAAAAGCATCAGAGAGTATTCTCTGAGCCCTGCTGAGACTCACAATGAATAGATTCACACAGTATCTGTATGGAAGTCAAAATACACTCAAGGAAGCACCACAGCAAGAATAGCTATGGCACAGGCACAGGAACCAGGACTGAAAAAAGCAACTCAGGAACCTGTGTCTAACTCAGAATGTTCCACACAGGTGCTCACCCAGTCTCCCTCCTGCAGACTGGCCCTGGAAGGAAGCCACCTACTTGAGCTATTTCACTTCATGGTTTCTAAATTTGAGACTAAGCATGGACATTCCTTAAAGATGTACTTTTTTAAATATTCACATTAAAAAGACATTTGTAGCATTTCAAAATCCTGCAAATGCTTTGTCTGTATATTGAAAAATATCTAGTCTAACAAGATATCTCTGTCTCACAAACCTGATGAGTTCTACTAGAATCAACATTCAATCTTTCTCTAGTCTTTTTATTTCATAAATGGTCATTGAGCCAAAATCCTGAATTTGAATCACTACAAAATAACTGCAATCTAAGTAACCAAGGAAACATTAACACTCCTGAAATTCACAGAACATACTATACTACATCATCTTTTAATTGTTCAAAATTACATAATAGAGAATGGAATTTTTTATCTCCTGTTCTTACATTGAGAAAATCCACAGAAAGCATAACTTTAGTCATCTTAACTTTCAGTGATAAACCCAAGATTAAACACTGCTTAAAAAGAAAAATGCTTACTCTTTTAACAATAGTCAAGACATCTTTGTCTTTCTCTTGACACAGAAGTTTCCTTATACATAATTCCAGCTGCTGAAGTAAATGTTTATCAGTGGGAATCTTCAGAGTAGATTTGACTTTTGGCAATAAACAGCATAGCTTCATTCTACAAAAAAAAAACCCAAACAACCAACCCAAATATTCACTTTTTGATGCAGATGCTTAATACATATTATTAATTCTCAAAGTATAACATGCTAGCATTTGACACAAAATAATTAGGTGGTCTTATTTTTCAGAAGTGATTGTTCCTTATGTGTTGATTCCAGACATATTATTTTTTATAGATCATGAATACAGACCATAAACATCTTTGGTTTGTCTGGGTTTCTTTTTAAATCTAGAAAAATAAGGAGACCTCTGGATTTTCCAAGTGATATGCACACCTAACTTTATCAGTTACCTACTGACCTGCTTCTGGTATTTTCTAGCACCATTCCCACACTCCCCTGCATCTTTAGTACTGGTCATTCTGAAGGCTCTTTATGTTTTCACTCAAGTTCCATTATTTAAGCAAAATATAAAACTTTTAACAGTATTTCTTAATATATTATTTATAGCTCTTTTTCCTGTACACTGCTACATATTCTACATACCTGACATTTGCCACTGGGTCATGGGTAAGTTCAAGCACAGGTAAAAAGAAGTATTTACAGAAGAATGATTTTGAAAACAGTTCCATAATGAATTCACAAGTATCTAAAAAACGAAGTCTGTTCCAGTAACTTTTTCCTTGGCCCAGTTCTGAAAAATAAAAATTTGCAGATATTATCTGTCAAGTTTTCAATATCAGATAGAAAACATTTCACAGGCTGACCTTTGACTGAAAAGATGATAATCACAGGCATCAAAAGACATATTCTCAGCCTATCTCAATTCTTTCTTTTAGTAAAAACCTAACATTCTAAATTCAATCAATTCTGTCAGTGAACACTTGAAAAAGCAAAAGAACAAGGGAACTAGCTACAGTGTTAACAAAGTCCTGTATGCCTTTCAAACCATGTCACAGGAATATCAAAATTACTGCGTAAACATCAAGGAATGTTAAATGAGGATTGTTAAAACTCCTAAGCTATCTTTAAAACACACAGCATACACCAAAACATCAAATATAGGTGACTGATTAATAAATTAATTTCTGAGATTTATTATGCTGAAGTCTCTGGAGAATTTTACTTCTGCAGCAGAACTCTGTTTTTTATATTGCTGCACTCACAACTTAGTAATTTTGGCTAAAAGAAGTAGGGTTGGAAGGGTCTTGGCATATTATCAGTTTCTGCACTGCCTCTTCCCCAAGCCCTTTCTATAAACTTATATAAGCTCCAGCTCTATTCCTCACATATGCACAGTACATTTTGCCAGTGATAATATGAGCAACTGAATGTCTTCCAAGCATAGTCCCTCCAATGATGGAAGGAAATTACACTGAATAAATGTAACTGTAAACAGATCTTCAGCCAAAACTAGCTTTCATTTCCCAGTAATGGAGAAAAGATCATCTCTTACGCTCGATCAGTTTCTGAATAACCTCGTGTCTCTGTTCCTGTTTGCGATTGTAGCGCAAATAAACACACAGAGTCCGAGCAGCTGCTTTCTGCACTGGCAGCACATTCTTGAAAGAAACAAAGGAAACACAGTTAAATGTATCTGCAGGAGTATGACTAAAAACTTCTAGAGAATAAGAAAAAAAATAGCTAAAAAGTAGACTAACTTTATAAATTTTTAAATAAATGTCATAATGCAAGACAGAATTAGGAAGTTTGGCCTATTCATGAAACACCTGCTTTTTTATTCCTTCTGCCCAATTTGTAGATTTAACTATTTCATAAGCACCTTAAAATATTCCATGTTTGCAAGGCACCTTCTGTATTGCAGATGTTAGAAATAAAATTCACATCATCTTCTTTTACAACAGTTTTATTCTTCAATTAACTCAGTAAAATTTCAGACTAGTATCTCTAAATGAAAATTTACTTTAGAAATGCAGAGTTCTTTCATAAAGAACAAACACCAAGGTATGGAATCGGGAAAAAGAAGGCGTATTTCAGAGGAAAAGGTTTTGATTTAACTAGAAACAAACTGATGATGAGCACAAGGAAATGAAGGCTTGGGGAGGAGGAAAACTGTCAATCCAAATTTTGTTCCTCAAATGGGGGCAAGTTTTCAGCAAAAAATCTCGTAGAAATAATGACAGGGCTTGATATACCATATGAAAAGGACAGGAATTTAATATAACACAGGAAGTACTACACATAGCAAATATCCAGTGGTTTAACTTGCATTAACAAATCAAAACAAATGAGAAAGCAACAGGTGGGCTCACATTTGTCAAAATGATTGTCAACATCCTGTGAAGAAAACGGTAATAGATCTGATCACTTGATATGATATGAGGGAGACAAGCATATTTTTGCAGTAACTTCTCGTGTGTTCTCCATTTTAAAGAAGTCGCTGCTCTCTGTTCTGCTGTCGTTAATGCAGGAATCAAGTCAGGAATAGAGAGTAACTAGAAACAGAAAGATAAACAGTAATTTTACATTTTCAAGCTGTGTGTCTTGTCACTATACTTAAAATGAAAATCACAACAATAGAACAAGGGAAGACTAATACAAAAGGTATTTTAGTACCTAGCTAAATACACTTTCATCTCTAATCCCTTCTCTTGACAAAGGAAAACTAAACACCGTTCTCTTTGGAACACCCTTTTACAGATATTAAAACCATTACGCCAACTCTCCTCAGCATTCTCTTTCTCAAACCAAAAGAGAATCCCAATTCTCTTTTATCCTCTTAATCTTTGCAGTTATTGTTCTCAATCCCCTAATTAGTTCTAGTAGGAATTAATTTTAGTAGGAATTGTACACCTTTTCTCAGTAGAAGGCAAAGAATTTTTAGTAGTCAAGCTAAATTCCCTCTAATATTAAGAAAAATTAAACAAACTGCCACACCTGACACTGCATTTGCCATATGTTATATATATTTACAGCTGTAAACAACTGACAAATTCAAATTTTTAAATTACACTGTCAATTTCTTCATGTACAAGAGAATTAATTTCTTCAGTTCTTATGCTGCTGCAATATCTCAATTTATCATACATTTAGGAAGTATTCTCAAAACCAGCATCCTTTCTATTCCATCTTAGAGGTGAGGAGTCAGGGAATAAACCATCATCCAGAGACACATACAATTAAATTAGAAAAGATGGGAGCTGAGTACAGATCTCTTAATTCAGTGTCTTCACTTCAGGAAATAGGTTTTCTTCTAGCAGAAGCCTGAAAATGGCACCCATGAGCAATTGATACATCAATATGAAAAAATTTAAAATAGGTATTAGCTATTAATCCCTTAACACAAAACCAAGTTTTGTTTTCACTTAACTGTGGTTAATTAGAAAAAGAACATTTACAAACTGTTCATTTTCATATTAACTCTAATCTTTCCAAATTTTTTAATGTTAAAGCTTATAATGTCAACAATAAAAAAAAAGAAATTGAAACTTTGTATCTCTTCAAAGCAGAAACTAATCATGAAAGCCTCTTCCTACAACATTTGTCTGAAATTTCTTACTACCTCATTTAGAAAGAAAATTTGAAAAACCCCATGAGAATACCCACCTTGCTTTCTGATCCATTGTTTTCTCCTCTATTAGTCATTAGTTCAAGGATTTCAGGAAGGTGACCTACTAGGGCATCTAGCACCTATTTAAAGAGAGGCTGCATGAAAGAGGTCTGTAAATTAACTCCATTTTTAACTCTCACCAACATATCCCTGCAGACACCTTTCAAGTTACTGCTCTCTCATATTGAAAGGAAAATGGAGATTAGTTGCATTGATTAGTTGCATTGATGACTGATATTTTAATGCAGTAAGTAATATAAGCATTATAGGTCTCAGTTTTTATTTATGTGATCAGACAAGTTTTCTAACTGGAGTAGTCTAACTTGCTACCAGAGAAACCAGTACCAGAGGAAATGGTGGGATTTTTTTCTTGAACATGTCTGTTTTTTACATCCTAAAAAGTCTCACTGTGCCAACTGCAATATAACTGATTCATGTTCTATGCAAGTTACCATGGACCAAAACTCTTTCTGTAAATCTTGATCTTCAAACCATACACAACTTCTTTATCTCCTCCTCAAATGGACAATAAAAATGAAACAAAGCAAAAGACCTTGAATGCTCTCAACTATTATTTTAATATAGTACCAAACCCAAAGCTTTTTAGAGTTTGCAAGGTAATAAATAATATAGCAATTAAAACTAGTTACAATTACTATTTTTAAAAGCTAATAAATTTAGTGTGGGTTTACTAAATTCAAACACCTTCCTATTTTCCTCCTTTTTATTCACAGAAGGCTGGCATCTTTATGCAGAGTCTGTGCAATAGAAGCAAAAAGCTGTTAATCCTTTCAAATTGTTACTCTACTATGGTAGTGAAGAGTTATTAAACATGAAGATTATCTGCCTCAATGTAGCAAGAAAAAAGTTTCAATAAAAGTGTATTACCTCCAGTGACTCATCCTGTAATAGCGTAACCAGTTCTTTATGTATTGTATACACATCAGAATTTAAAAGCTTAGCAACCTAGAAAATGACAGTAAGATAGCAAGGTGAAACATTCTTTAGTTCTATGGCTCAACACTGCTTTCTTACTTTACAGCAAGCATGAAGAGACGTAGAAAAAAGTGTTTAATATCAGCTTCCTAAAGTTGTGTACTTTCCCACTGATCACATTAAAAATATGCTTAGATAAAGAACATGAGACAAGAAACAGGTCTATTATCTAACTATGAAACCGGCTTCTGAAATTAACTCTATTTCACATTTAACAAGAAATTTTTAGGCTGCACTGCAAGGCTAGAAATTTCCTTGAGGAATATTCAAATGCTGTAAATTAGGAGAGTTAAGAGTCAGCCTGCTGTATAATTTACAGAAGATGAAGCGCAAAATTTTTATATCCTGTGCTGGATTTTAAGTTTCCCCAACCTTCCACCTGAAGTTTCCACTCCTTACTCCTTTTGGTTTTTGACAGTGACTCATGTGATTCATAAGTCTCATGTAAATTTTTAAAAAACACCAGCAGTCCATCTCCATGCTATTAAAAAACTTTTATAGCAAGCATAACACAAACTTGAGGAATGAGATTTTTTTTGCCCCAAGAAATATTTAGATGAATTTTTTTTAATGCTCCTTTAAGCCAAGTGAAAATAAGAGCTTACTTCCAATCAAGATGAAGCTTTAAGAAAATGGCTACAAGGACTTATATTTTTTGGAAAGTAATCCAGCTAGCAGGGAACGCCATAAATTACTCATTTTTGCCTGTCAGGTGGTTGCCTAGTTAAACTGTTAAAATTAAATCAAAAAGAACTAAATGTTCATTTAGAACAAGGTATAATTTTACAGGTTTTTTTTTAAATGAGCTGAAATACTTTCCTTATATTCAGGCAGTACCTTAATAGTGCTGTGCAGCTAAAACAAAATATTATGTAGAATTGAGGCTAATTTTACAATTTCAACAATTATGCTGGACTATCATTCATTAGAACAAGACATCAACACGTAATGAGAACTGAAAATCCATACATCTTTCTTACAATGGTGAAAATAAAGCCATTTTCCCCTTTATTGTTCATTTAAGGTTTTCAGCAAACTGCCTAATTTACCAATTTCCCCAGCAAAAAAATAGGATCAAAGCTAAGCTCCAAAACTGAAACACAAGAGTGTTATGAAACACACTTTAATTTCTGGAATTCACTCCATATAGTTAATAATACCTATGCATTTGTACATTTTTTTCATTGCTCCTTACAATCTGACCTAGCAGTAATCTCTTGTAGACAAATGTCACACAACTTAAATAAAATAATGTTTGTGTATATAGGCTATTAAAGAGGTTAGAAGGAACCGAACACCCTTGAAAAACTAAATAATTTCAATACATTTTCTCATCTCTTTTTATTTTGGTTGAATGTAAGCTTAAAGACAATAACAAAATAAAATAAAACCATGTGAGCAGTAACAAAGAACCATTGTAGACTTACTTCAAAGAAACTAATGGCCATGGTATATCTGACAGGAACTTCAGGGTCATGACAAAGGCAGAAGAATATAGAATAAAGTTCTAAATGGAAGTTCTTTGGATCCACAAAAACAATCATGGCCTGTGGAAGGATAAAGTCCTTTTTAAACTATGCAGTTAAGCATGAAACTAGCAGAGACTTTCAGATGAACTTGAGAGGCAGCATGTTGTTATTATACAGAGGAAGTGTGGAGGTTTTGTTGGCCTTTTTAAAACACCAGACAAAATCCAGAGTTGAGAGCTAAACTGAATTTACTTTTCTTCCAGACATGCTGCAGGCTGTTTTTTGAAGATAAAGACTAAAATCATGAGATATAAAACTGCAGATTTATAAATATTGCTAATGTTTCTGTACTCTAGCAAAAACTGCAAATGGATACATCAAAAACAAAGAACATTTTAGCAAGCAGCAAAGCAAGAATCTGAATTTCAATATGATTGTGTTTGAACATACCTTCGTTTTGCTCAAATAAAGCCACAGATGTCTACCTACATTTTTGCCTTTGTGTTTGCCTTCAAAAGGCAGAAGAAAAAATAGCTGTCTATTGGCTCTTAGTGCAAACATGTTTTCATTGAATACAAATACAGAATGTCAAAATAAAAAGTAGATTTACAGAAATATGACTGGTGTATTTAAAGACCTCACATAAAATTGAAAAGGCTTTCTGTACTCAGGCAGGAACATGACTAAAACATCAACCTAAGCATTCAGTTTCAATCTCCAACTCCCTAGAATGATGTGACACACAATGAATGTGGAAGTGCAGATTCAAGTGGTTTGAAACTGGGGACTCCGTTTCACAGACCTTTTCCCAAATCCTTTGTGCTAAGCATTTGGAAAAAATGTGCAGGAAAGAATAAGACGAGTAAACTCTCAGAACACCATTTCCTCAGTCCAAATTTGCCAATAGTTTTCTGAGGCTCTGCAAATAGTACTATTTCCTGCTAACCGTTTTGCACAAGCTCACTAACTGAAAGTTTGCAGGAAAGAGCTGAAATCTAGCTAATAATGAACAACTTGGGAAAACCTCCTCTATCACTTGTAAAGTCCTATTTAGTGAACTATATGCACAACACAAATTAATATTAAACCTTAAATTAATATTACTTACTGGGAAATTGTAAGCACAGTTCTTCCTCACTGAAATATACTTCTTTTCCTGTTCCAGAGTTTGCAGATGTAGTTGATTATCATTATGGCCATTTTCGTGCTGTAAACCCAGTGTGGAAAGCTTCTTATAAAATTCCAAAAACCGCAAGTGCTGTTCAGGAGTAAAAATGCCTCAAAAAAAGAAAAAAAAAACCAAACAAAACAACAAACTTTCCTCATTACAAATGCTATTAATAATGTACCCAAACAAATTTCACTTTAAAATCTATCAAATATCTTGATTTTATCATTCCTCTTCCTCCTACCCCCCTTGAATCTAGCAGAGTATAGTCACTACACACAAGTACTCAGGACAAACTGGAATGTAATTAGCAAGAAGAATTTAAAAACTACAAGTACATTAGTAATAACAGAATAATCAAGAAAAGCTTCAATTTTCTATTCCAGAGGACAAGGATGACCTATCATTGATTGGTATCACGGACGTTGAAATTCTTAAGAATTTTTCTTTTCAAATTCCACTAATATCATAAGGCTGAGTACAATTAATAACTCTGACAAAAATTCAAGCTTTAAGTAAAGAAACAACAGGTCAGTGGATCTTAAACAAGAGGTTTTCAAAATGTGCAGTCAGATGTTCTTCATTCCAGTACTCAAAGTACTAGCTGTTGAAATCTTAAATAACAGAATAGAAAAGGGCTAAAGTGGTACTTATATTTAATAGCTGGAGAGAGAATGGACAAGCCATATAATTATGTAAATCAGGTTACTTTCACATGTTTGAAAGAATTGAAACAAATAAAAATCTACTACTAAATACCAACATACACACACATATATCCCCCCCAAAAAATAGCAATAGCCAACATGACAAAAGGAAAACTTGTCAAACTGATTCAATTTCCTTCTAGTATGGGATAACATGACCTGTGAAACAAAAGAGGCAATAAGGGTCGTGACTTTCACAACAAGGGAACAGGAATGATAGATTAAAAACTATAAAAGTGCTCCAAAACTGCTTGGAAAAACAACTTGGAGAAAACTACCCATACACTAATGACAA
Source organism: Melozone crissalis (assembly GCF_028551555.1). Lineage (NCBI taxonomy): Eukaryota > Metazoa > Chordata > Aves > Passeriformes > Passerellidae > Melozone > Melozone crissalis. The sequence continues at coordinate 41,760,251 of NW_026535796.1, read as the reverse complement.
GATAGGCAATGGTATAAAGTAAGTTCTATCCTAGTTGTGGTACTATTTGGTATTTTCATTCTGGATGCTAGACAAGAGATTTTGCTTATTCAGCATTCTAAAAGCATCAACCAAGGACAGAGACTGCTTATTCTTCAGAAAGACAGAGTTTAAAATGATCTTCAGTAACTGGACATATGGTCTTAAAACTTTATACTATTATTCCATTAGAATAGCAGTAAGGTACCACACTTAGCCTGATCTGCATCACCTGCACAAGGCCAGGAAAGAGGACTAGCTGCTAGATTTTTTTGAAAAGGCAATTTTTCATACTGAAAAATGTGAACAGCTATATATTTGGCAAGATGTGTGAAGCAATCCTTTCACTTCATTCAACTGCTCTAAGGCGTAACACTTTGAGAAAAATATGAACTTGTCAGATGGAGTTCAGACGTGAAGAAAGATCATGAGTTAGTCATTCAACCTAGAGAAAAGAAGACTGGAAAAACATGATAAACACAGGATGGACTGTCCTAGCTCTCTGTCTCTGAAAATAACATTTTGACACTGTGGAACAGCCATTTCAAGTAATCTGCAGTGAAGTAATGGTCACTTTGATCATCTCTAACATAATCATTAAGGTTTATTTTAAAGAGCTGTAGGAAAGATCAAAGGTTTTAAGAGTCTAGGGGGAAATTATAATGCAAAGCCATGATTCTGTGCTCTTCCTCCACAGGTAATACATGGTGGGCAGAATTATCAAGGCAAGTTGTGCTGTGCTCAAGTGAAAATTCAAACACAGATTTTGGGTATAAAAGTAATGGGCACAGATTTAAATGGCCTCAGCTGCAGCTGGGAAATTCACATGGCATGTCCTTTTTCCCCTGAAATTCTTCATGGGGCACACTCTGCACTGTGCCTTAAAAAGGAGATCAAGCACGGAAAAGAACAAAGTTAACATCATAATGTTTTCAGAGGTTTTTAGTTTCAAAAATTCTATAATCCAAATGACAAGCTCGAGAATACCCCAAAAAATCAGTCAAACCAATAAAGATGAAACACCATGTTTCCATCTTTGACCATGTCTAAACAAAACAAAAACAAAAATAAACAATATGCAGATGATCACCCTAAGAGGAAATTTCCAAAATCTAACTAACTACCATTTCATTTCCCCCCCCTCATTCCAAGGGGTTCAAATTCTCCAATCTTCCCTCATGCTTAAGATTTTTAAAAAGAAATTAAATCATACCATATAATCCATTACAGAGTTTCCCTAAATGGAAAGATAAGGAAACCAGGATAGATTCATCTGTTTTGAAGGATTTTTCACAGAATGATTTCACCAATGGGAGAACAGTTTGACTCCGATCATCTGAAAAACAAAAGAAATTTGTAGAGATAGCCATTTGTCAACATTTTAAAAAGAGCACAGACACTGAACTACTGTAATAAATGAATAAAAATTTCTTCTAACATTCTCAAGATTACTTCTGGCAGGCACTCACTGAAGGTACAAAACCAGAGGTAGAGAGAATGATCCTAAATTTAGTACCTTTCCTGTTATGTTCATTTTTTGTTTGTTGTTAGTGAAAAGGCATCCCCAGTAAAGGATGAGGCAGAGAATAAATAAACAGTGACTACCTTCTCCATTCACCAAGAATATACAGAGAGAAAGAAAACTGCAGTACTCCTACAACAAGATTTCCTACAATAGTAGGAATACAGGGAGATCAAGACTGAACATGACTGTGACAGTAAATAGAAAAATCAGGATAATCTGTATGTTAATTTTTTTAACCTACTCAGAAGTGTTTCAAAATCTTTTGGTATACAATAAATTCACAGAGAAACAAAATAATTAAGGACACAGGAAATAAATTATATAATTTAGAAATGAAAGCCAATTCCAAACACTCTGTGTCCTTATGAAATAAATGAACAAATGTTTGAAGAAATTTATGTCTTTGGACTTATTTTAAATAAAATCATTGTATTAAAATGTTTGAGTTTTAAAGGGATAATGATTTTTTAATGGTAGATCAACTGCAAAATTCAGCAAATAATTGTGACTGAACAATAGATTGGCCTGAAGAAATATTTTTATATTGTGGGAGAGACACTCTAGGATGTAATACTGGGTCATCTGCCTTCAGAAGTGTTCATTTTCTAGTTCAGCCATGAAAGCAAAACCCACGCAAACCCAACTTCTAGAACCAATCCTTAAAAACCTGTAAATAACCTTGATTGCTTTCTCTAAGCTTCTTACAGTATCTCAAAGCAGTAGTTACAGCAGGGGGTGGGGGAGGAGGAGGGAAGAGTGAGAGGTGCAAAGAGAAGCACAAACTTGATAGCACCAATACAGAGGCTCAAGAACTAGAAAATTAACCTACTATCATACTTACTGATATAACACTCACTGCTAAAAAATCCATCTACAGTATTCTCTCCAAAGCTATACTGTATTTTTCTTTTCTTTATCCACACCTCTATATGGCTTAAATACATATATTGTAGTAATTCATCACCAAGTTGCTGTACAGTACATTTTTGTTGAGCTAACACCTTGTATTTGGTGTACTGATAGCACTACATTAATTAATTAAATACTAGCAACACAATATTCCCATAATTTATGCAGTAATTTTACTCATTCTATTTAAGTGTATTATATTAGAAACTTGAAATATGATAATTGATTTCATGGAAACTAGCTCACCTCCCTTAAAGCTTTCTGCATATAAAGCACTGCAAGACATGAAATATAAGGAAATACAAAGGACAAAGCAATGAACAAAATAAAATCAGAAATGTCTGAATAATGCAATTGGAACAAAAAGCATTTAAATACAATTATAAGATGCACTAGAGCACTAAGAATTGGGCTAGGAAACTAAATTAGGTTCTTACCTGCATCAAACATATCAAGCAGGTTCACCAAGGTCTCAAAAGCTGCCAGGCGTACACTGCTGCCCTCATCTCTTGCCAGCTCCACCAACTCAGGAAGCACCACAGTTTTTGTTAGTTCTGTCCTGCAACGTGAAGCAAGCAGTCAAAAGGAAACTTACAATGAAACAATACTGCCACTGCAAAACAGAATTCTGCCTTGAAATACTCCTTTAGATATTTTTTGGGTAGGTAAGAAGAAAAAACAGACCAAGTTCTAAGGAAATTAAAGTTAAATAAAAAACCTCCTGACAATCTCAGGACTTTTCTTCTTTGTCAACCAAGGAAACATGCAAACTTTAAATGCAGAACTTCATCATTAAAAAAGCATTCAAATTAGCTCAAAATAAATTAGAGAAAATGTAGACCAATAAAAAAGAAATCAAAGGACTCCAGCTATTTCACTGTATCACTAAGAAAATTCTTATGATCAAATGTGCTCATTATGATGGTCTAAAGTCAAAATTTAATAAATATGAGCCATGTTGGATTGAAGTGTCTGGAAATTTTACAAATCAAAGATGAGCCTCCTGCTCAGAAAAAATGCCATTTCCCAACCAGTCCAAACACTGACTTTTGGCCTTGTTTTAAAGTAGCAATAAAAGAGTTCTGCTTGTCCTTTTTTGCCTTGGTACATACTGACCTACTAACATACTGCTGATAGTTAACTCCAGGATGCTGAACTAATAATGCTCAAAAATATCCCTTCCAATCAGACTAAAGCAGTAACAGCTGCCCCTTTTGTAAGTCAATATAAACAATAACACTTTCAAATGTTTATAATCAGCATCATAGTGATTTGCATCTTACAGAGTTCATTATACCTACGAGCAAATCAAGAGGTGTTAACAGTGTTCTTCCAAGAAAATTATTAAATATTCAAATAAAATTATGAGTAAATAACAGATCATTTAAGTGGCAATAACACTAACTAGTAAAAATAAGTATTTGGCCTGCTGTCACATTATACCTTCAATATTTACCTGAAAATTTGCTCGTGTCTGTTTAGTTATTTTTTTATTTACCTACTACCTATGTATCCTCAACATGATACACTGGAATAGCTTCCATACTGAAAGGCCTCAATGTCCAATCTCATGAGATTAAATCATCTAAAGCACTGAGAAGGAATTAAGCAAAAAGACATAGAACAGTCTATGTGAATACATTAATGCTAAAAATAAAAGCTGGTGAGGAAAGAATCAAAGGAAAAATACACAGGAAAGATCAGTAATTGATAACAAAGTATTTAGCCCTATGAAAACCACTGTTCTAAGGTGGGGTAAATTACCAGTAAAGCTGTCATTTGCCACTGCATAATACCTATTATTTTTTTAAACTTTCAACTCCCAAAAAAAGTGAAATTTAGAATAAGTGAAATTAAGTTCATTTTAAAGACACCAAATTAGATGTGTTCATTTAGAACACATCTGCACATTCCAAATTCATAACTGAGTATGCATGAATTCAGCAATTTTAAAAGGAGTTTTTAGGCTGACATTTTGCATTTTAGATCAGTCAGGCAAATTGCACTCACCCTATTCCTCGAGCTACATGTTCCAGTTGCCGACACATGCAAGCTCTAACTTCATATTCCACATCCTGGCACAGTGATTTTACCAATGGAAGCACCTCTCTTTTAACACTAAAAATGTGAACATTTTCTATTAGTATATAGAAAAAGAATATATAAAATCTATTTAGTAATACTGAGCTTTACTCACATATTATCTGTTTAACCCATGTATTACTAATTTATCACACACAGTAAAGGATTTTTCTGATAATCAGCCATTAGAAAAGAATATTGTACATTGGATGCAAATATGTGTTATAAAGGAAGAGGAAAAAAAATATTTACTGTCATTATAATTTGCTCATATTCACCTATTATTTCTTATAAAAGAAATAATTTCTCTACAAAAATAGTAGGTAGGCTACTTTAGTAGGATGCTGTCCTCATTTAATAATTTCTAATCTTCAGTACAATTTCTGAACAGCCACTGAAACAATAAAAAGATTATATAAATGGAAATGCAAATCCCAATTAAATGTCTGTAATACCTCATCTTTGATTTGCAGTGATACACCCAAGACATAATTAGGAAGAAAGGAGAAATAGAATTTAAGATTAAAAGCTTGAATATTTCAATGCCTTCAGGCAAGTAGACCAAGTATCAATCTAAATCAACGGCAGATACAAAATAAAAATTTTGATTCTTATTTCAGTAAAAACATATTAAAACTAGGCAGAATCAGCCATTGTGTTTCCTTTCACTGTTCAAGGTTCTGTCATAATTATTCATAAAATATCCCGATAAAAATCCTTATGTTATTGCAAAACTCAAGATAAATAATATGTAGACACTGACAAGCAAATTTTCAAGCCAGCTTGCACAACCTCTATTAATTTCAGTGGAAATTAATTTACTTCCTACAGAAAAAATTTAGCCTCAAGTTTCAAAAATTGTACAGTTTTGGAAGCTTGGAATTTTAGAATACACTAAATTAGGGACTACATAAAAAGAAAAAGTACTTTTTAACTTGGAACTCTGGAGGGAAGAAAAACTAATGTTCCATGACAAGGACAGGATATTAAAGCAAACTAGGAATAACATCAAATACGAAGTTTTTAATTATAGCATAAATTTTATGAAGAAAAACTGTGCCATTCTGCAGAAGAAAGTGAAGATATGCTTATATATTGCCTACTCCTGAGGATGGGTATGTCTTCTGGGCCTGTACCAAGAGCCCTTCTGAAAAGGGAATGAGAATGAGACCTGAATTTTACTCAGTCTGCCACATTCTAAACCTGAGGACCCAGCTCTGAACTGCACTCAAGAGCTCTCTACCAGAAGAACAAGATATCCCAGAAAATTCTGAGTTATCTTCCTAAAATGTAGTGGCTGTGCAGAAAAAGTGCTAAGACCTGTTTACTGAAATGTGGGGATTCCTGCTTCTGAAGAGCAAGGAATCATGTTGAAGAAACACCACAGAAGATGTGATTGTTATGGCTACCAATTAACACTACTATAGTTCACAGAAGATTCCAAGTAATCCATAAAGTCACTTATTTCCATAAGACTGTAACATCAAATAAATAAATGCAACTGCTATTCTGACAGAGTCCTAAAGATTTGGAATATAAAGCATACAGATTTGGGAACATTCTCAAAAAATACTACTCTACCATTTTCATTGAATTTTGCATGTTCAACAAGCATATACATACATATATATATATATATATATATATATATATATACACACAAACAGCAAATGAAGATTTAGATAGTTTCCTTTTGGGTGCTTCTAGCCCTTTTTTATTGAAGAAAAAAACCCAACATAATCTAAAGAAATTTATTCCTAAATGTCTTGTCATATTGTCCTCTTCTTCTTTTCTGTTATGCTGAATTCTTACATTTTGGGGCAGATCAAAATCATTGTTAGAGTGGGCTTCCTCAACTAGACAGTTTCTGGGCATTTGGTGGCCTACAGTGGATTTCTGTTGTAATTCAAAGTCATGTTGTGCTGGATTGCCCAGATACCAAACACATTTGGGGAAGTGGTCCTGCTATCACAGGCCTGGGTAAGCTGACCAAGGAATGTAGCACACCAACTGCTTTGGGCAGATTTGCTTCCATCATTGCACTCTATTCCATCCAGGCTCACAGACACTGAATCTAAGATCTGGAAAATATCAGGGAATAGCAGTAGTTCCTCATATATCTACATTTTAGTTAGGGATAGGAAAAAAAAACCAGATCTACGTGCTAGATTTGGTTACATAATAAAAAGTTAGGAACGGAATTACTCTTCCTATGACAAGAAACTCAAAGGAGATGAAGTTGTGTCTTGTGCCTGTAAGTTTGCAGAGAAATCCCCTGTGTGACTTATTTTCTAGTAAGAAAAACAATATGAAAGAATGGCCTGAAAATGGTATCCATTCAAATCTGTGAAAGAACATACAAACTCAAGTTATAAAATGATGAACATCAGCAAGTCTAAACATGCTAGTTAAATAATGAAAAGGATCTGTGAAAAAAAGTATTTCATTTTTGCAATGAAGTCTACTTTTCTCGTAGTAATTTGTGTCCACTAACAGAGAAATACTGGTTTACACTTTGGAATGAAAATATATTGACAATCTACTTACATATGAGCTTCAAATTTGTTAGCTACTTTTCCCATGATTTTACAAGTAACTAAGCGGGACTGAAGTGTTTGAGAAAGTTGTGCTTTGGAAACAAGTGGATTCAGAATCTACACAGAAAAAAAAGAAGAAATATGAGTGAAAAAAATTGTGAGCATCAAATAAATTATTCCTCTTCTTAAAAAAAAATCTATAAAAACATATCCCAAATGTCAGTAACCTTTTCACTGAATTAATCAGTACAAACAATAATGGCACCTATGCATATCAATAGTCAATTTTGTTTTAATTACAGCTTTTAAATTACATTGCAATTAGATTTTGAAGGTGACTAGAATAATTTCTCTGTGTTTGTTCCAACCTTATTTTTTACCCTTTATAAGTTGAATTTTTAAACAGTTCTGAATTTTACTCTTATTTTAATGAGGATTTTTATACTACACAAACAATTGTTTATTTAAATCTCCATATTGTTTTAAATTATAAACACAGTCAATATGTCTGTTGCAAAGTTTTTGAACTTAACAAAATATGAACACTTAAAAGTGAATAAATTAGCTGACTAAAGGGGACTGGCATTATAACTTAGTGACAGATTTTCTTCTTTCTTTCTTGAGCTACACAGTGAAAAATAAAGAGTGTTTGCAGTGCATTAGAGTTTTGGTACACCAAGAGCTACTGGAATACACTAAGCAATGGACCTCTAGCATTCAGTTCCATTTAGCAGATATTGGAATTTTAGTCCAATAGTAAAGAAAATGTAGTTTCTTCATGAAGACATAGAGTGAGATACTACCCTGCAAACCAAAACAGGGTGCAGGAAAATGTGCTACTGAGAATACAAAGTGCAGTGGAAATGTTACAGTGGAGTGTAAATAAGTGTAAAGTAAACTTTATTTGCTGAAGAACACTACTTTTTTAAAGGTGACCTTCCTGTCTTGCCTTTTTGCCCATTTTTGCATACTCTTACAGAGTGTTCCACAACCACTACCATTTTCACAGGTATGGAACTGCCACAAATCTGACTGAGCTGAATAAAACTTGCAGGGAAATACAATCTTACAATTTTAGTATTTTTTGTGATCATGAGAAATCAGTATTACCTCATGTCTGACAGTTTCTTTTGGTAAAGCTTCTATTACAGCAAGAAGAGTTTCTAACCATGCATTGCTGACACCTGTTTAAAAGATATGAATTATATGTGATGTCTTATGTTGTACATACAACAACTAAACAAAAACATGTACCAGTTTTACAAAATTTGCTGTAACTTTTTACACACATCTTCAAGGAGCTATCAATCTAAAAGCCACCATATCAACATTCAAGGCTTCAGAGTACAAAGTACGACAGGTAAGAAGCAAGGTCTGACCCCATTTCTTTTCCCTTTCCAATTCCTATATAAAATTAATAACTACTCAAATTGCTTTTTAAAGCTAATTTCCCTCATTTCATTCTTTTCTTACACCCACTGAAACTTTCTAGTGCACAACAGTCCTTTTCTTTCCTTTGTATTCTAAAATTAGTGTCAAATAAATTAAGGAAAAATAATCAACACAGAAGAAATGTCAACCATCCTCCCCCCATTTTCTCGGTCGCAAAATGTTGGTACTTCAGGAGAAGCTCAGACTCAGAAACAAGGTTGGGATTTAATCCTTCAGACAAAGTGAGAGGGGTTTTTCTGCTTCAATCAGAATTACATTCAAATATCAGTATGAAAGTGGTCATCATGCAAAAATCTTTCTATTCATGCAAGTCTAGATACAAAGTCACAGTGACTGCACTCACTGTTGACACAGTACTGCAGGGTCACTAAGGAAACAGAACATGTAGAGGTCATGAGCCATCAGAGTGGCTGTGCAGCCCTGACCTGCATCTCTGTGCTCCAGGTTCTGGAGAATGATGTGTAGGAAGGAGTGGGAGTACGTATGAATGGACACCGACTCCTCTTGCAGAACAGTCAAAAAAGAAACAGCAGCTGTTAACTGCATTTCCACTCCTGCAACATGCAGAACCTCCTGTATAATTACAAATTATAACAATTTAGAGAGTGAGGCAGAAATGTACTGAAAGAACATCCAAATTTTTACATTCACTTTTAGAATTAATATGCAACAACCAGGATAAACTACAAAATTTGCTGTAAAATTATTTTCTCTTAACAGCAATTTATTGCAGAGATTAAATCTTATGATATATCATGAATCTTCTAAGAAAAAAAAAGTTACTTATAATATTCTTTGTGACTTTAAGTTTCATCAATGCAATGTGTGGATTCTTCTACTTTACAAAATGAGAATAGAAACAGACCAGCCAACAACTGCACTCCTCTTGTTTATGCACATGAATTAAAAATAAGTATTTCATTCATTCATTCAGTAGGAGATACTAAAATAGCAGAAGGCAATTTAAATTTCACCCCTTGACTAACATGGAATGCAAATAAAAAGTACATATATATAGTCTTAAGAATAAAGCAAGATACACTAGAATATTTATCTAGCTAACTAAACATTTGTATTTCTGAGCTCTGACACACAAGAATGTCATGAATTAGGCTGTCTTTAAAATCATCCACTCAGAAGTTAAACAAAGTTAATATGTTGAAGTGAAATGAAATATCACTAATTTTTTTTAATTTAAAAAAAGGTAATTTAAATTTTAAATATCAGATTTATGCACAGACCTTGCAGGATGCAATCTTTGACACAGCATTCATTGTAAGTATTAGTAACTGTAAATATCTGTCAACTAAGTGAACATTCTATTTGTTTACTTTTCTAAGCAGGTCTATTTCCTGAGAAAATAAAAAGTTCATTATTCTACTAGTAAAGCATTACACTCATTTTACAAATTACTCCAAATTCAGCAGGAGTCTAAATCCCATCCTTCCTACTTAGCATTTTATATATGTGGTTTTGTTTCTTTTTTAAACTGCTTGATCTGAACAGTGTTTTCTCAGATCCCTCACCAGAAATCAAAAATAAGCCAAAATTAACTGAAAATAAAAATAAGCCTGGATCAGATTAAAAAAATATATATTCATTTTGCAGCTAAGTGCATAGTTGCTAATGGATTGTACTCTTCCCTGGGTTACAAACTGTCTGCATGCTGCATGGCCACGTCCTCAGTGCTGGTGAATGGAATTACATCCAGTTGGCAGCCAGCCACAAGTGGGGATGCCCAGGGCTCAGTGCTGGGGCCAGTCCTGTTTAATCTCTTAATTAATATCAAGGCAAATGGTCTGAGGTTCAACAAAGGCAATCTCTGCGTCCCACACCTGGGTCACACAAACCCCTGAGTGCTACAGGCTGGGGACAGAGTGGCTGGAGAGTGGCTTTCCTCACTCAAAGGGTGGTCAGGCACTGGAACTGGCTGCCAGGGATGTGACAGAACCACTTCCACCATTCCTGGAAATGTTCAAAAGGCACCTGGATAGGGAACTCAGGGATCTGGTGAAAATAATGCTCCTGGGTAAAAAACTGGACTTGATAATCTTAGGGGTTTTCCAGATTTAATGATTTTATGACTCTAAATATTGCATGTCAGATGAATTTTGCTGAGAAAATAGTTTGTAGAGGACATCTGAGAAATTATTATTTGACTTGGTATAAAACAAGTTCTCATTCTACAAATGTCAAACCATTTGTACATACAACGGTACAATTATTAGCTATTTCAAGGAGAACAATAAATTACCTCTCAAGACCTGTCCCAGTTTACAATGATGTTTCTTTCTCAAAGGATTCTCTGTGTCCTTGCTCCCACAAATGAAAAACAGAAACAGCACTGTGCTGCTTTCCAACAAAGTATTTGCATTCAACACCCATGGAAACTGCCGCCTTCTTTTTTCCACAGACTCTGTCCTTGTTCCACTACTGCTCTTACAGCCACAGCCAAGAAAGAGTAAGAACACCTACCAGTTTTGTATTTTGAATATTTTTGGGATCAGAATTCATGTCCATACTTTTCTGGGATTCTGGCCTAACACTTGCTCAAAAAACCATCGCCAAGAGAACCAAGAGAACTATCCACACACTGTAGATGCTAACACAGCAGTGCAGACCAGAAAATTATGGAGCAGTGCCAGGTTAACAGTTGGACTTGATGAACTTAAAGGTCTTTTCCAACCTAAATAATTCTGTGATTCCATGAATTCAGTTTTCTGTACCTATTTACTTTGTATGCAATACAAACAGGGTTACTTACCAACAAACAAAGTTCCCAAATAGTCTCCTCCACTGATCCACATAACTCTGGATAGTCATGTGTGAGAACACATTCTCTGGATGTGCCTCCTCATGGACCTCGGGAGACATTGAAATATAAATTTCTGGACTGCTTACACACCTGCCTGCACTGATGTTTACACTCAGAACTATACAGTTCTGCATTTGGAAAAGCATGGGTTTCCTCTTTCCATTTCCATACAACCCAAGCTGAGTAACCTAAATTTACTTAATATAAATTTATTTATTTAAAAAATAATGTATTTTTCTACACATGGATACTCCACAAATTTTCACTCCAGACTAAAAAAGCTCTCCCTGTCTATCTTATTCAGACAAACATTAAGTATTTAATGGAATTTAATGGCATTAACATGTTCTTAACTATTCTAATATCTACAAGTTAAACTCAGGCCTCAAAACTTAAAATTTAGAAAGCCTAGTTTATTCCATTAATTGGAAAAAGGAAAATTCATCTCTACTTTAAACACAGATTTTCTCCTGCAACAACAGAATTCTCTTGAAAGAATGCTGCAAGCAGAGACGTAGTCAAATCATTTTAGTAATTGCATTGGCATGATAGAAATTTTAGACTAAAAGACTAAGAGACACAGAAAGAATGGAGATTACAGAAGCTGAAGGATATAATGAGAATGGACCTTAAAATTAATGTACAGTATAAGGAAGGATAAAAATCACCCCACCTTTTCTTAAACCATAAAATCAGCTACAGGAAAAAAAAGCTTTCAAGAGATGGCTGATATATTAGGAAAATAAGTAACTCTGAGAATTAATTTGGAATTAATGAGACAACACTGAATAAAGCTTGATATATACACAACAACAAGCATAATCATAGTTTGCTGCAATCACAGCATTTGGAAAAATCTTATTAGTCATTTGGATAGACACCTGCAATCTCTCTCCATCACTTTCGGTTGCAGAGCTCAAAGATGGAAAGCAGGAAAAATACTATTAACATCATTTGAAAAGAGCCATTTTGTGCACAAAGAGAAATGCTTTTAAGAACATCTAAGCTTTGCCTAAATCTGCATTTCAATGACTTCCAAGGTTCATGAGGAGGTGCATGCAGAAATCCAGAGTGGGCTACTCTATGCAGAAGAACACATACAAGGATGCAACTTCATTTAAACAGCAGAATTTTAAAAGAAAACTTCCTAATCTCATTCCTACATTAACATCTAAATTATATACTGTATGTTTGTTTAAATAGCATAACCACAATACTGACACTTTATTCAATAATTACTTATGCATGTCACATTCATTGGTGTATTGATTTTACTCATCTCAAATCTAAAACATGTTAAACATATAGTGTCTTTGACACAATTTTAATTTAACTAGATTTCACAAAACTATAAGCAATTTGCATACACCCATTTCTATATTTCTACAAGTAACCATTTTTATCAATTTTTCACAAATGAAATACAAATTTGCAATGTATTCAGACTGAACATTCCTTGTATTTATTTCTTTCTTCATCTGCTTTACCCTCAGCTCTAATAAAAACATTAATTTTGCTTTGGGTGTCTGCAAGTATGCTAAATAAGTACACTGGTTTCCTTATGCAATTATATGGTAACAATACCTTCAAAGAAACAGCCCTCTGAAACTACTACACAATTCATTTTTCACGTGCCAATTTGATTTCACAAATGATTACTCCCAAGCTAAAGAAGTAGAACCAAGTGCAGTAATTTAAATCACTTTATTTCCCTGCAATGGCAGATTACATTTGCAAGACTCTGAGTGCAGTGGAGTTCAATTATGCTTTTACAGACTATAAAAGTTTCCATTTAATGGTCAGGATTATTCCTCCAATAAAAAAGAAGGTTAAGAAAAAAGTAATAGGTCAAATTAATGATGTCAAACACTGTTTTGAAATTAAAAGTACAGTGCACATGGTTACAACATCACTTTACTTCTACTACAGATAAATAATATTAGATAACAGAACACCATTGAAGGACTGGCCTTATAAGAGCAATGGCACAGAAAGGAACTTAATTCACATACATTCCACAACACTTCAGTTTATAAAGCTTAAACTTTAAAGGAACTATTGGATTTAGACTGACCTCATTATATTTTACGTTTTTACCTCTGTCTGGAGCCCATTAACTTAGGTTTCATTTAATTTATAATCTGGGAAGACATCCAGTTTGGGTTTAAATGACACTGTAAGATGAAATCCACACTACATTTCTCAATAATTTGCTCAAAGATTGACTGCATTCATTATTAATGTTTCTTCTTCATTTCAAACATTTCTATCTTCAGTTCCTACTGCTTCTTTCTTCCTATACTGTTTTCAGTTTAATGTCTTCAATATTATACATGAAGACACTTTTACAAAGTAACTAAGTACAGCCTGATCAAATATCACACTGAGATCCAACTTCCACCGTACAAATACTTTCCTATTTATGCAAATGATCATGCTTCCAAATATTTTCTTCATCCCTAAATAAAAAAACTTAAAACGAGAATCAAAAACTGTATTCCCATACTAGACTTTTTACTGAAGACACGCCAAGGCCAGCACTTCTCTACAGCCTGAAAAATAAAAGTAGAAAATCCCTAGTGTTTCTTATTCCTCCTTAATTTTAGGAAGAATTCTGCTCTCAAAGTAGAAAACCAGAGGAAAAAACTGGATTCAGTATGGTAAACATAAAAAACCCAAACCAACTTTTCTTGAAGCCAGTAGGTTGGCTTAGAAAGACTGCATTTCATATGTCAGATTAATTGGTGGTTGTAACTGCAGATATTTGGTGCAAGTTGAAGGGTTACCAATTACTTTGTAACTTCACGTCATTCTTCTCAAAGCGCTTTTACACTCATACATACTTCAGCAAACGCCTATTGACCTGCATCTCACAGTGCAGAATGCAACCAGAAGTACTTTAATGTTTTCTAAATCATCTGTCAGTCTGTACTAGTCCTTAGTCCTGAAAAGAGCTATTTCTTGACCACTTGCTGAATCTAAATAATCAGATAAAAGTTGAAACAGCTCCTTTTAGGAACCAGAAGTCTCCTGAGATCAGGACAGGACATTTCAGGACATAACAGGAAGTTTGACAGGTGATATCTGATATTCACAGAATGCTTGAAGGCTGGAAGGGTCTTCTGGAGGGCATTTTGTCCAATCCCCCTGCTCAGACAGGGCCAGTTACAGCTGAGACATGCCCAGACTGCCTTTGAATACCTCCAAGGAGGAAGACAACAACATCTCTAAGCAACTTGTGCCACTGCTCAGTCACCCTCACAGTGAAGAAGTGATTCCTGATGTTTAGAAGAAGGCTCCTGTGTTTCTGTTTGTGCACATTGCAACAACAGTTGCAGTTCTGACACTGGGTACCATTGCAAAGAGCCTCTCTCTGTCTTTGCTTTGTCAGGTATTTGTATACATTGATAAGGCCCTCTCCAACCCTCTTCTTCTGCAGGGGTCCTAGGGGTTATTAGCATTATTAAGTTTTGCATTTGCATTTGTGATTTAGTTTGTTCTTATTTGGCCAAGGCTGCTCCTAAAACCACACCTTAAATGAACTTTTACATTTCTTCTGGGTACATATCTGGGACAGAGTGGAAATATGGAGACAGGTATCTTCTTCACAATCACATAATCATAGAATAGGTTGGGTTGGAAGGGACCTTTAGAATTCAGCTAGTCCACCCTCCTAGCAGTGAGCAGGGACACCTTCCACTAGACCAGGCTGCTCAGTCCCATCCAGTTTGACCTTGAACATTTCCAGAGATGGGGCATCCATAACTTCTCTGAGCAATCTGTTCCAGTGCTTTACCATCCTCATGTCAAAGAACGTATTCCTTATCTAGTCTGAATCTATCCTTCTTTAATTTAACCCCATTGCCCCTTGTCATATCTCAAAAGGCACTGCCAAAAAGTTTGTCCTCATCCTTTTATAAGACCTTCTGAAGAACTGAAAAGTCAAAATAAGATGTACCCAGAGCCTTCCCTTCTCCAGGTTAAACAACCCAAATATCCCTTATAAAAACATATCTCTATATAAAATTACTGTACAACATTACATGGTCAGCATGCATTTATCACAACTAGCAGTGATTTACTAAAAATGTGGAGGGCAGAACGTGAAATTGCACAGACAGCTAAAAGCAAACTATACTCTTCTGGACAGCACCATGAAGATCTTAATGCTTGGATGAAAGGGGTTTCAGAACATCAGAATCAACCATTATGACTGGATAGTCCTCAACAAGAATTCTCAAAAAAGCTGTCAAAACACTGGTAAATCTTTTAGAACATTTAAATAGAACTAATTCTGCTTTTTTTTTTCCCTAACCTAACAATTTTTAAAAAACTATAATGCCTGTAATACTTCGTAAGTTCAGGGAATTAATGCAGAAGACCTACGGGACATACACCTCCTAGAGACTGAGTTTGCAATTAAAGTGGGATTTTTTTTTCTTTGTTAAAATAATTAAACTGGCAGAAAAAGATACATTCGAACCTCAACACACAAAACTTACTCTGATTTTTGGTAAAACCCGACGAAGTGTTTCTGCAGGATTCTGTCGCATAAGGACTGGAAGATTTGCCACCACACTTGTTCCTTGGATATCCTGACCAGAACTTACAAAAACATAAACATACAATACATTACTCACTATGATGATTACAAGCTCATGGCTTTCATTAGAAAACAAAACAAAACCAAGAAGAACAAACCTACACTACTCAGGTTTTTCATGCAAGCAATGAGGCTTTTTTTTAAAATAATATGTGGTAGAAGGCCACATTTAAAAAAACAACCTATCAAGTTATTATATACCATTTCCTACATGGAATGTTTTAATTTTTAGTGTAGCTTTGCATAAAAATGTGAAACTTCTGAAAGTCTTTTCAAACCAGATGATCAAGGCAGTGGTTTCATGGAATCTTTTGCCTTATGACAATACAAGGGATAAACCATAAGAAGGGAGTAAATAAAAGATATACATGAAAATAACACACAGGGTACAGCATTTTACCAGAAACCTACCATTATTTCCTTTTTGTAGGGAAAGCAGTCAGATGTGTAGTCATATGCACGCAAACATGATTTAAAAAGGATGTAAAGAACTTGGGTAAATTACAGATCTTGTACCTTTCTCCTCATTCTGTCTCTCTCAACGGTATCCCACAATTGGAAAAGGAAACAAACAAAAAAAAAAAACAGGATGGGAAGAAAATGGTAGGCAGCAATGAAAAAAGGTACGAGGTGAAAAGAAAAATTACTCAAGTAGATCAACTCCTAGAATAGAATCAGAAAGCAAGAGGGTCTGGATGCCAAAATTAAAACTAAACATCAACACATCCTTTTCCTTTGGCAAGGCATGCATATCTTTGCGTTATCCAGTAGTAATGCAAAAAGCCAAGGTAACTTGGAGAAGATTTTTAATTCAAATTTTATTCATTTTGTATCAACATGGAAGAAACCCATGTTTCTTCCTGCTAACCCATGTTCTAACTGCCAAAAAAATGCAAACAAAATACTACTCTTATCCTTCAAAACATAAAGAAAAGGGAAGCATTCCCCTTTAAACCAGAAATTCTTAGTATCTGGCCTACTGCCAATTAAGAAAGTGAAGCAGGAGGCATTTCAACACCTACACAGTCTGTAATTTTCCAACTGCAGAAGATTTCTATTTCTACCAAATGAGCTGCACCATAGATTTTCTTTAAATATTAAAACCCCCAGAATTATAGTGAATTATTGCTAAATGCTCAGCTGTACACATTTTTGTACTAATAAACAAATTAAAATAAATCCTGTATCTTTTCTTCAGAGTCCCAATAAGCTCAGTGTTTTGAAGGCACTATTCCTTTATTAACAGTGCTAACTATAGAAGAACACAACAGAGCCCTATACTTAGAAGCAATTTAGCTCAACCTCTTTTGTGCTAGCAAAATCCACATACCATTTAAATATAAAACTTCAGGACTCATCTTCTGAGTTCATTCTACAGGAGACCCCAGTGACTTAGCAATGATGGGAATCCTCCCTCAGGGAGGGAAGCTCTCAGGCCCCAATGCTCCTGTCCAAATACTTCCTTCCTCTGCAACAGCAGCTGCTTGCTGCTGGCCAGTGGTACCAGACCTGGTCTAACTGTAAGACCCCTTGTAAAGCACTTTTCAAACACTTCTCAAGCACAAGCATAGCACTAAGCCTTCTCCTTCTAGCCCCTGCATTTGCTTTTACTTATTTCTTTTACCATCATAAAATGAAGTCCACATAATAATTGTGATGTCTTGTGACTGAAGCAAATCCTCCTAGAAACCATTTACAAACATTTGAAGGACAGAAATGTGCCTGCGAGCAGTCAGCCTGGATTTGTGAAGGGGAAATCAATCCTGACCAGCCAACTTGACAACATGTGACTGGCTGAGAAGGTGGAAGTTGTTTAACTTATTTTAGCAAGGCTGCAGACATTGTCTCCCATCATATCTCCATAGATAAACTGATGAATTACAAGCTGGACAAATGGAAAGTGATGTGGACTGAAAACTAAATGAACTATTGAGCCCAAAGGGCTGTGATTAGTGGCAAGGGAGCCATCCACAGGTGGTTTACCTCATGGTTTACCTTACTGGGGGCAATAAAGTTTTCCTTAATGACATGGGTGATGGGACAGTGTGCACCCTCAGAATGCAGATGACACAAAACCAGGAGGAGATGCTGACAGACCAGAAGACTCTGCAGACTCAACAAACTGGAGAAACAAACCAACAGGGATCTTATGGAGTCCAGCAGCAGGAAATGCAAGTTCTGTAGCTGTGGCAGAACACTCCCATGCACCAGTAGAGGCTGGGGACAAGCCAACTGGGAAACAGCCTGGCAGGAAAGGACCTCGAGGTCCCAGGGGACACAAAACTGATCTGGAGGGAAAAGCAGCTGACAGCACCCTGGGCTGCACTCAAAAGCATCTCCAGCAGCTCAAGGAACATGATTATTCTTCTCTATTCAACACAAGAATCTCAGGCAGGGGGTCACGAGTTCATCGCAATATTTGTGCAGAAGTTTAGACAAAAGAGATTTTTAACCTTGAGAAGAGAAAGTTTGGGGGCCTTATTTGACATGTATAAACTCTGATGTAAGACAATAAAGAAGACAGAGGCAGATTCTTCCCAGCAGTGCCCAGTGATAGGATGCAAAACAACAGGAACAAATTCAATACACAGGAAATTCCACTTAAACCTTAAAAAACCCACAAAATCTGTGTCAGAGTATTCGAATATTGGAAAGAGTTGCCCACACAGGTGGTGCAGTCTCCATCCATAGGACTCAAAATCCTGCATTCAAGACAAGACTCTGAATACATTGCCACTAATTGACACTACTTTGAGCAGGAAGATGATCTCCAGAGATCCCTTCCCACTATACTATGATTTTATTCAGGGTATGTGTGGCCAATTTTGCAAATTTTCATGAAACTCAAGGAAGACAATAAGATTTCTTATATTAATTTTTAAAGCATTATTAAAAACAGATTCTACAAGGTAAGAACAAAGAAAATTTTCCAAGTCCCTGGGTACTGAATTAGAAATATTTCTATCTGGAAATGGATGGATGACTACAACTCCTTCTGCAGCATGAAGAATGAAGATTAGTCACTGAATGTACTGCAAGACAATATTACCACAAAGGATTTTGAAAAAGAAAAGACAGATTTACATTTCTCTCTCCTTCATTCACACTAGCCTACAAAACAAAATGGCAGGAGCAGAATACAGTCCTGTTAAGAAGACTGAGGTACAATGTTTATCCAAGCTCTAACTGAAGCTCTGTTTGTGTAGAGGCTTTTCTTTCACACTGTGACTAACTGCAGCAGTTTGGCAAAAATGATTTGTTAAATAGCCATTGTTGAATCAACCACTCAAGTCTGTGTTCTGTGTAAACAGAAGTTCTGATGAGTGGCTGCAGGGAATTACAGTTTTACCTTAACATCCCTTAAGTGACATTATTTTCAGTGCAAGATTCTATAACATTCTATGTTGGTCCAAATCTGAATTTGTTGAAGACAGAAGTAAAAATTTTGCAACTTCAATGAGTGAGGGATTAGAACACCACAATTAAAAAAAATATTAAAGTATTCAGTAACTAACTGGGTATTAGGAAAATGAAATTCACAAACACTCAAACTTGAAAAAGGGTGTCCACAGTTGTGGGAATCTTTGGACACGTTCATAACTCATCTGGACAAAGTCTTGAGCAATGTGAGCTAACATCAAATGGCATCAGACTTGGAAACTGGCTCTGCTTTAACCAGGGCATTGGACCAAATGACTTCCAGGAGTCCCCAATCACCTAAACTATTCTGTGACTGGGATTCATAAATCCTAGACTTAATTTCCTATTTGTATAAAAGCTCAGTATCTGACAGGATTTAGCCTTTTTAGAATTATTCCATTTCAATTCTCCCCACAGGATTTCTGTTTTCCTATGCAATCTACAGTTGCCAAGGCAAATTAGAAATCCAGATAAATATTTCTGTCAATAACATAAAAGTGTGTGGTTCAGAAGACCTCCTTTGAGAATCATCTTTGGTTTATTGTGAAAAATCTACATGGTCTATATATTAAATAAGAAGAAACTAATAGTATTTTAGTACATATCTGAACTTACAGCACTACATGTGAAACTTCTGCTGTAATTAAAGCAAGAACTGAAACCCAAGATTTAGCTGCACAGTAGTTCTGTATTCATAGCAACCTTGTTTACCAGAATAGGTTGGGTCAACTGAAGTCTCTTATTTTTGTTTCCTTGCTGAATATCTGTCAAAGAGAGAAATGAGAATTTCTAACTCATACAGATACCCTTTTCTGTTTCTGAACCAAACCAAATACATTATAATGACACAATAATTTCTTTGTTCCTAATATCAGATCCATGAGTTTATACATAAATTATTATGAGTAAACATTGAGCTTTTCTCCCTTCAATTTTAAGAAAAGTTTCAAGAATGTAAGTGCCTCAAAGGAACACATTTTTCCTCTCAAATGTTACCTCAATATCAACATTACAATCTCCTAGAAGATAAATGTTTTTTCTTCCTTAGAGGACTTATAACACATATTGCATTTTGTATGGTTTCTAGGTAGAATTTATTTTGGCATTTTTATTTTGAGTCTGAATGTAAAAAGTAAAGCCAGTCTTTTTACTTCAAGATCAAGGTAATGCCATTAGCCATTCCTAGGTGATATAGCAAAAATGAGCTATGAGCTGGTATTATCTTTCATTCTGCCAATCTTCATTCACTGACCCAAAACTTATAATTTTCACATTCAACCAGATTTGTCATGTTCACGGCATGCATTATGTGCTATAAGAAGTCTTCTGAAAAAATACAAGGCCTGTAATTTTTCTAAACTGAAAGTGAAAAAAAAATCACAGATGCTAACAGAATTCTAGAAGGGTAAATTACTTCTGTTGACCTAAATTTGTCTTATAGTCTAATTTAGACACAGGATATCTTTTCATTCTCCAGTCTTATTTTTTCTGTCAGTATACTTCATTCACACAGAAAGAAAAACTTTAAATGACCTAGTAGGTACTAAAATCTACTTAGAGTCTTCTTCAGTTTGTGGGTCTTACCTGTGTGGAGCATTATAAACACCAGATCCCAAAGCTTGCACTTTATTACTGTGTGTATTTCTATCATGCCCTCTCAGCCTTTCTGACTATAGCGTATTCCATCTTGAATCAATTCCATACTTCTTTTTTCATAGCAACTCTAATCTAACAGTCCTAGAAGATGATGAGAATTAAAAAAAAAAAAGAAAGCTGTAGCTGTACATTGCAACCTCTCCTTTCTAAACTGACTCACAGGTCTAAAAAATTGTTTATTTCTTCAGGATTTATTGACAGCTCTAACAGAAGCTGCCACTTCCCCTCAACCCTTGCTATGAGTCTCTTCAATCATTTAAAAACAAATTATGCCATGCTAAATCCACTTGCAATTCCTCTGCATGCTATTAAGAAAAGCACATCAAAGGTTAGGAAAGCAACTGCTAACTGATTTCTGCCTATAGCTGCTTGGCTTCATAAAAAAGTGCTTTCTGTATTTGCAAGAGTCGAAGACAATGGTAAAAGCCTGAATAAGCCTAGCCTTTTAGAATCAAAGCACAAATAAAACTTCCTACTAATCTTTCAAAAAATTCAAACTTTTTAGAATAGGCTTATAATCCCCATAACAAAAACCTACTAACAGTAGAACACAGACAAATGGTAAACAAAGCATACTTTGTACATGAGTTGATCAGCCTTTTTCAAAAGCACAGGGACTGGATCAAAAGAAAATGCAAATACAAAAGAATCATAAAGATACTAAAAAAACCTGAGTACAGAATGAAAGTACAGCGTATTAGTACAGTGACTGAATGAAAAGCCACAACAAAATAAAAATAAAAAAGGATAAAGAGAGGGTTTGAAGCTTTTGATCACAGCATTTTCCTCATATACAAGAAAATCATAACTAGATATCTTAGATATACTTTATATAGATATCTATATATTGTAAGTAGATAGGCATTATATCTAATAGTACAAGCTAAGCTTATGTTCTAAATTGATAAATATAGGAGTCAAAATGTGAGCACTGAAAAAATATACCTAAAATTTTAGAAACAATTTTGAAGTTTTAGCTGTAGAAGCAGCTTTATTCCCAGCCAAGGAAATCTGTGAGCTCAGAATGACTTTCAACAGTTCATATTAAATTTCTATCAAATTACTGTTCTAAGGACCTGATAACTCAAAAGCAAAAAATAATTAGGAAATGAAGATGAGCAGTGAACTTACTCCATTATAAGAGCTAGATTTTCGACAAGTTAGAAGTGGAAAGCTTTGCTGTTTCACATTCTACTCATTATTCAAGGAGTATACATAGCTTCAATCCTCATAGTTTCAAGTAATTTGGACTCCTATTTTCAAGTATACTCATATTTTCAAGTATATTGGACAGCTCCTTCAGACTGATGCAGTTCCATGCATCAGCAATACAGCCTCAAACAGCTGACTCTAGTGCTGCTTTCTCATGTATCAAAAGCAACCATAGATGGAAGGCAGCTTTCTGAGGCAAATACACAAATAACTAAAAATTGCTTCAATTTCAAGCTGTTCCTGATTCATGTTCTGTCAAAAAGAAAAAAGTGTTTTACTTGCTTTATGTTCACTTTGGAAAGTAGGATAAAATTTGGCTACTTAATTAAATAGAAGAGCTAGAGCCATGTCTCTCAAACAAACATAACATTTGTTCCATGTTGGAGTGGACAATCAAACCAGGTAATACATTTAATGTAATAAATTGAAGTAGTGACACAAATCTTTCAAATTTCCAGCTGTCTGACAGAATAATTTCAGACAGTAGATAAAAATGAGCATCACATATACAGATAATTAATCCATATCTGCATTCTTTATAAAACCATTATCAGAACACCATCAGAATCCTCCTGCCTACCGGTGCTGGTTTGGCCTGGGGTACAGTTAATTTTCTCTCCAGTGGCTGGTGCAGGGCTGTGGTTTGGATTTGTGCTGAAGACAGGGTAGATTATAAAGAGATGTTTTTGTTATTGTTGAGCAGGGCTTATGCAGAGCCAAGGCCTTTTCTGCTCCATGTTAGGGAGGAGACTGGAGGTGCATGGGAGACTGGGGGGAGACACAGCCAGAACAGATGATCCAAACTGACCAAAGGGATATTCCAGACCATATGGCATCATGCTCAGTATATAAAGTGGGGGGGAAAGGAGGAAGGAGGGGGTATTTAGAATGATGGTGTCTCACTTTCCAAGTCACTATTACACATGACAGGGCCATGCTCTCCTGGAGCTGGCTGAACACCTGCCTGCCTGTGGGAAGCAGTGAATTTGCTTTGCTTTGCTTGTGTGCATGGCTTTTGCTTTCCCTAATAAATTGTTTTTATCTCAGCCCACAGGCTTTTACCCTTCTGATTCTCCCCTAGTGAGTGAGTGGCTGCGTGGGGCTTGGCAGCTGTCTGGGATTAATCCAAGACACTACTCAATTATGTTTAGGTAACTGTAGTAGTCCTAGTAACATTCCCTATCTTCAAAATCACTAAAATAATCTTAAATAGCCTTTTGCTACACTATTTTTTCCTCACATAGTCATATTAGCTTATTTCTAGTCATACAGTTATCCCAAAAAGAGTTTGATGTTCTGCAATGGAAAGAATAAACAAAAACATTTACCAGTAATTCCACCCACATTTACTAAAATTAGTCCAGAACCATCTTTGGAGAAAAGAATATCTCTTTCCCTTGAATGCATATCAAATATGCTCAGCTGCATAGATCCTTCACAGCATATATTCAGTGTTAAGCACCAGAATTTCTGGTTTGTGTATTTACTATGTTGATATCAATATCATTCTATGGAAGAAAAAGTAACACAGAAGAAGAAAAATGTTTAAAAGTATTGATACAATACTATTTGCATGCCATTCCCCTGCCCTTCTCCCTATGGTTTATTTGTTACTGAAAAAGAACTTTAACTGATCACTGAAAGGTTTAGAACAATACATTTTTAGGCTAAGTGTAGTATTAACACAATATATCATTTTCATGAACAATACTTTTGTTAGCTGTGTGAAGAGGCATCCATGCAAATGGATATTGACTGGCAGAATTTGCCATACACACAGCCCACAGTGCTGAAGCTATCAATGTTATTCTAGTGCATAAAGAACTCCAAAGTTATACACAAATTCCATTGGGCCAACATCATCTTTACAGATGTCACAGAAACCATCTCAGTGGGCATTCACTGCGCAGTCCCCTGAAAATAATGAGTTTAAGGCAAACTCTCAGTCACAGAGGGCAAAGAAAATGAAAGTGAGAAAGGGGAAGGAATAACATTTGGGGGAAAATACTCCCAACATCCTTTACCAAAAAGCAGGTAAAGTGAGTCATGAACATCTCAAATAACCTATCAAATACTAAACTCTAGTTAGAATCTTTTTCAGCTTATGGGTTTTACGAGTGTGGGACATTATACCCAACAGATCAAAAAGCTGCCACATTCCAACTGTTCATTTAAAAAGACCAAATCCACCTCCTTCATTTAATAAGGAAGATGAGACACTAAAGAAATTTTTACTTAATGCCCTCAGAATTTGCAATAAATATGTAAGATACAAAGATCTGTATATCAACTTTATTGATCTATCTACTCTCTAACACATCATTCTCAAATAGATGGGAAAGCTTAAGTGATCAAAGCACAAGTGTATTTATCCACAATAAGAGTTTATTTTTACATACAAGTATGCATCTATGATTTATTACAAACTTAAGGTGCAAATATTTTCTTGCAATACAACAAGCATGCACGGTTCAAAAGAATTAACAAGTAACCCTTAAAATACACCTAAGTTTGCTTTACATGGTGATAAAAACAAGAAGAAATAGACATACTATTGGGTTAAAACCTGTAGTAAATAAGCAGGTTAATTTTAAGTATCATTCTTTTCTCCATTGGTTTAGTGACTATCAATTGCTGCAGTTGGAAAAAAAACAAAAATAAAATTGAATCTTGTTTTGAATCTAACTAACTATAGCCTAACTAACTTCTAGTTTCCCAAAATGGCAGAGAAATAGGTGTTCTAGTCCTGAGCTTTGAAATGAAAGTACATAAAAGAGATTAACTGTTTATAACAGAAAAACTTTGGTGCAAACAGCAATCAGGCAATGACTCATGTTTTGCTATTTAATATGGACATAAATCCTCCCCCTCAAAAAGCTCAGTTACAATTTCAGCAGTGAAATTGGGATCTTTTCTGTTTCTCCACTCAAAGATAGGATTTTTATCTCCAAGCCTGCCCAACAATGTAAGCAATATTATCATACAAAAAAGTGTCTTAAAGCAGACACCTTTCACATTTCTCTTTTACATATGTTTATTCTGCTAGAAACAATACAATCAACCCCTATTTACAACAAAAATACAATTAGCATATTTAAAGCATTTTATTTCTGTCCCTAGTTGAGCCTTCTCAATATATGCTTGGTAACAGAAGTTACCAAGCAATTTCACTAAGGAGGAGGAAAAAAAAAGCCAGTATATACACTTTAGAAAATCTGATTACAAGCTGGTCAGCTGCACTTCTCATGCAGCACAAACAAACAGTAAATTATCCCATTTTGTAGGCATAAACTACTGCAAGCAAAATGCAATGGTTTTATTGAGTGCAACGCCACTTCTGCTGCACAGCTCTGTTAATGTCAATTGTGTTACCAAATGCTTTAATCCACCTGGAATCCAACTTTCCTGATCTACTCCAACTGGTAGAGAAATGCTTTGGAATTAAACAAGCAGCTTTGAACAGGCTTTCTTTAATTGTAGCATAAACTGGTGGCTGCAGTGCTTAATGCTGTTCTTTGTTGTTCAACAATAGCCATGGGAAGCAGCAGGGGTGGGGAGAGAGAGAAGCAAATTGATATCTACCCAAATTAATTTACTGGTTTTACTTCAAAAAATGTTGAATTTTTACTAGAGGCATAATTGACAATTTGGACACAAAGCTACTTGGATAAACAAAAGTCCTCCAATATTTCTGTTTATACCTTTCTCTTGGACTATCACATAAAACCCTGTGGAAGCTTATGCAATTTTATTTAAAGTTGCATTGCTTTGCCATTTAAAAAACTAAAAAAAATTATAACATTCTGATTTAAGATAGACTTGGGAAAGAAAAAAATTATTTTTTTCCCCTAACAATCAAATAGGAGATTTACTCTAAAACCTCATGAGAAAAATGCCCTAGGAAAAAATCCCATACTGGTCCATTTCCAAAGTTAGAAGTATTCTCTTAAACAAAATGATTCTTGAAAAATGGATAAGGACAAGAAGAATGCATAAATTGCTTTTTCTCCCTATTAGAAAGAATGTAGGACTATGCTCTTTGAGACTGCAGCCTTTCTTCCCCACTACACATCATATTGACTTAGTAATGTGGGTCACCTTCATTTATAGAATCTTACAAACATTGTCAGTTTAAAAAAAATTATCTGAGGTCTTACAACAAACCTCTGCTACTATACTCAGCTTGGACTCACACACACTTAAAATGACGCAATTCCATTCATGCCAGTTCATCTATCCCTGCTTGCACACTGCCTACACCTGACTTTCTTATAGTAAATTCAAGAACAAGTAGAAGAACGTGAAAGTAGGAATTATATAGAAACACTGAGGCTAAATTTACACTGTAGCATGTTTCTGTAAACAAAGCAACTGCAATTTTGGAATTATGCAATGACTAAGAATGACTGTCTATGTATAGCCTGTTAGGAAAGGTAACCTATAAGGGATAGATGGGCAAGATGTTTCCAACAACAGTGAATGAGTTCAGCAAAGCAAAGCAATTACCCTTGGTCCTGCTCTGAATTGATACAACTGACAAGGAATGACTCAGCTACACTGTACATGAGAGTTGTACACATTCTCACAGCCCACAGTCACCTAACATGGAATAAACAAAACTGCTGCTAGAACAACTGCTACCAAGATACAGGGACATATCCCAAGCCTGGTATTTTTATTTCTTAACATTAACCCCTCACAGGGTAATGTTTTGCAAAGAGAAACGTGCAGAAACATTTATCTGAATGTAAAAGAAGCTAAATAGAATAATTTAAATAAGAATACCTGCATCATCAAGAGTCCATTCAAATAATAACACTGATATGAAACATCTGGTACCTTCTGCTTGTGTAAAAGTATCAGGCAGCAGCAAAAAAGCCTCAGACAGATGTATCCAGGAGATCTAGCAAAAGTTTTCAAGTGGTTCTTTGTCCCTTTCCTCATTCTGTTTAATTATCACTCTTACACTAGAAAGACATTTTTCTTCCATATACAAGGGTGGATAAGCCATAGGGAATTAGCATTCAAGGCAAAGATTCCATCTTGTCAAAGTTTGGTTTTCCAAGCCTGCAAAGGACACTGTTACTGTTCAGACTGCAAAGACATATCCACAACCTGATGTAGGAAGGTAAAGATTCACTGGGGGGAAGGAGAGGAGAATCAAGATGTAAGAATGCCCGTGACACATTAATTTTCAAAGGGTAAATTTCAAGAAAAACTCAGTTATGAAAAACTCCCATCAATGTGCTTTTGTATTACTGGTGTTTTTTAAAAAACCTTGCCTGAGGACATAACTGTCTTTGGCTAGAGATGCCAGTTTTGGCCTCAGTTTTTGAATCTGAATTGACCTTCTTATTCAGGCACAGAGTCCTATCATTGTGTATAATGAAAACAGTTGGTTCTTTAGCTGTAATATGAGTTTTACCAGACTATGTCAATAGAAGCCCTTGCTATAGAAATCACTTCAATTTCCTGTTCTGTTTGTCCTCAAGAACTTAAGAGAACTTCTCTTGTACAAAAAACTGCCCCTAAAAGATTGAATAAGATGTTCCTACCAATGTTGGAGAACTTCTCAATGAATAATGTAGACCTCTTGGAGTTGCTTAGTCTCAAGGACTGTCTACATTCCCATTCTGTTTCCACTGTGAAAAAACTTCTCTCTAAGTGATTAAATGATCCTGTTTTTGTTTCCTGTGACATAAAGCTTTGGGCTCCAAGGCTTGACAGAATCCAGGGTAACTCAGTGCTGGCATTTAGAGTACCAGCTGGTGGAACAAGGAAAAAAACATTAATATTACTAAAGTTAACTCTAAAAATAGCTAAATGAACTATTATACAAGTTTATCCCAGAGAGCAGGATTAATTTGAAATCTCAACAAAGCTATTTCTTGTCTCGTTCCAAATTCTCGTGTCACAGCATATCTGCAAAGGCACAGATAGAGGCCCAAGACTGCAGTCCTAGTTCCTGAAGTCCTAAAATTATAATCAGAATTTCACCTCAGTAAAACAACTTCACATAAAGTGTACAGTGTAGCAGTATGAACCAATATACAGTTCTATCCATCTTGCTTTGCAGAGATTCAGAAAAGCTTTCAAAAAGCCCTGAATGCAAAAATATAGGGTGTATCAGCACTAAGAGCCACTCTCCTGAAGAGCCTCAAGAGGACTCAGATTTTTTGGGACAGGTAGTGATGCATGCTACTAACCTGCTTTTAGGGAAAGAGCAGCTGAATCAGTACTAACTCCTGTCTCTTCTTTGTGCTAGCAACATACGGAGTCAGAGTGCAGGGCCACAGAAGCATCACATCATGACATGTGAAGGGTTTCCTATGCCTACAATAAAGCAGTCCTCAAAACACTAGAAGGACTTTGCAAGAATGACATGTTCAGTAAATAAGCAATCGGTGGGATGTTCACATTTAGAGGATAGTGGTCATTGGCTCGATGGACATCAATGATGAGTGGTGTCCCTGAGAGGTCCATAGTGGGACCAGTGTCATTCAGTATCTTCATTAATGGTACAGACAACAGGACTGAGTGCTGCCTCAGCAAGACTGCCACCAACACCAAGCTGAGCTTTGCTACAACATCATGAAGTTTAACAAGACCAAGTGTAAGGTGCTACGCTTGGGTCAGGGCAAACCCTGGTATCTACACAGGCCAGGGGATGAACAGATCAGAGCAGCCCTGCTGGGAAAGATTTGGGGGTGTTTGTGGGAGAGAGGCTGGATACGAGCTGGCTACATGCACTATGCAGCAGCCCAGAAAGCCAATTGTCTCCTGGGCTGCATCCAAAGCAATGTGACCAGCAAGGCAACATGACTCTGTACCCTGCTCAGATGAGACCCAACCTGGAGTGCTGGGTCAGGTTTCCTCAGCAGAGAAAGGATATCAGTGTTTTTGAAGAAGGGTAACAAAGACCTTGTCCAGAGGAGGGTCACAAAGACAACTAAAGGGATGGAGCACTTCTCCTGTGAGGAAAGGCTTAAAGAATTGGGGTTGTTCAGCCTGGAGAAGAGAGCAGCCTCTTAGAGAAGCCTTACAGTACCTAAAGGTGTCCTACAGGAAAGCTAAAAAAAGACTTCTTACAAGGGCATGTAGCAATAGGACAAACAGAGATAACTTCAAACAGAGAGTAGGTTTAAATTGAGTATTAGGAAGAAATTTTTTACTGTGAGGGTGGAGGGGCACTGGAAGAGATTGCCCAGAGTTCCCAACTCTGGATGCACCTACAGCCATGTTGGATGGGGCCTGGAGCAAAGTGGCCTAGCTGAAGCTGTCTCTGCCCATGGCAGGGGGATGGAATTAAATGACATTGGCTGGGGGCAGAAGGGATCATTCTGTATAAATTGACTAAAGATTTGTGCTTTTGGTCACTAACATACAACAGTCATTATTTTACATTATCATGTGAAAGTCATTATTTTACATTATCATATTCAGACTGGCCAAAAATGGACAGCTTGATCTACTCTTTGAAGAGCCTGTACCTTTGATGTAGTCTAACACAAAATATTATAGTTTCCCATCTCCATCTTCATTTCCAGGACCTGACAAAAACTAGTCCAATATTATTATCTTTCGCCAAGGCAGGAAAATGATAAAATTTAAATTAGTATTATTGAGCAAGCATGAGGATAAAAGCTCCTTATGCACACAAAATGTTTTTTGTAAACACTTGGCAATTTCTAAGGAAGGTGATATAAAGAAGAATTATGATATTTATACATTAATTATGTAACATCAAAAATGAACTGTGCAACTGTTAAACCTATTTATTAAATGCCAGTGCTCATCCAAACAAAAAGAAAAGAAACTCACTCTCCTGCTGGGCAACAGGCTATTTATGTATGGGATCCATCATTGTAGAAAGAAAGAAATATGGGAAATATTTTCCTGGATATTCCTATGTCAAACATTTCTAGGAGAGGATGATAAGGTTTTCCTAGGACAACAGAACAATTTTTAGAAGTTAAAAAAACCCACATATTTTTCAACTGTGTTTGATATTCAAAAATATATCTAGTTTCTCCTTATGTCATGAGCAAACATGCTCTGAAACACAAATATAATTGACATCTCCAGAGAAGAATTTGACAACACATAAGGAAGAGCTACCTGGTCTCACACATCACAGCTCAGGCAGACTTCCAAATCTCACGCAGAGCTGATCTCCCTTTCATGACCAGGTGAACCATGCAGGGGTGGTGTAGGGTGTGTGCCTTTGACACTGTTTCCCACATCTTTCTTCTGGAGAAGCTGACAGCTACCACTCGGATGGGAGTGCTGTTGGGTGGGTTAAAAAGTGCTTGGAAGGCTGGATGCAGAGAGGGGAGGTGAATGGTGCTGCACTCAGTTGGCAGATGGTCACTAGTGGTGCTCCCCAAGGCTCAGTGTTGGTGACAGCCCTGTTTGACAACTTCGTCAATGGTCTGGACAAGGGGATCAAGGGCACCCTCGGTCAGTTTGCAGATGACACCAAATTTGGTGGGAATGTCACTATGCTGGAGGGTAGGAAGGTTCTGCAGGGAGATCTGGACAAGCTGGATCCATGGGCTGAGGCCCGTGCTATGGGGTTCAACAAGTCCAAGGGTCAGGTTCTGCACTGGGCTCACAGTAACCCCACACAGCACTACAGGCTGGGGCAGAGTGGCTGCAAAGCTGCCTGGTGGAAAAGGACCTGGGACTGCAGGTTGACAGCAGCTGAACAGGAGCCAGCTGTGCCCAGGTGGCCAAGAAGGCCAATGCCATCCTGGCCTGTGTCAGCAATGGTGTGGCCAGCAGGACCAGGGCAGGGATTGTCTCCCTGTACTCAGCACTGGTGAGGCCCCACCTCAAATGCTGTGTTCAGTTCTGGGGCCCTCAGGACAAGACATTGAGGGGCTGGAGCATTGAGGGCACCAGAGCTAGGGAAGGGTCCAGAACACAAGACTTGTGAGGAGCAGCTGAGGGAGCTGGGGGTGTTTGGCCAGGAGAAGAGGATTACTCTTTTGTATTACTCTCCACACCCATCTGAAAGGGGTTTGGAGCCAGGTGGGGATCAGACTCTTCTCTCAGGCAACAAGTGGCAGGATGAAAGGAAATGGCCTCAAGCTGTGTCAGGGGATGTTCAAGTTGAAGATCAAGAAGAATTTTCCTTAGTTAAGGCTGCTCAGAGCAGCAGTGGATTCCCCATCTCTGGAAGTGTTCAAAAATGACTGGGTATTGCACTTAGTGCTATAGTTTATTTGACATGGTGGTGTTTAGTCAAAGGTTGGACCCAATGACCTCAGAGGTCTTTTACAACTTTCATGATTCTTTAAGTCCATTTTATGTCAAAGGCCTTGTTATACAAACAACAGCTGATACTTTCTATCCTCTGCTCATTTCAACCAGTACTTCACAGATCCAAAGCATACATTCAAAATTAGAGTAACAAGAACTAAATCTAGTTTACTATTGGCAGCACAGCACATGTATCAGCTGTGACTTCTTGTTTACACTCCCATTTATAGCAGCACGAGCAGATGCATTTTGTTCCACACTTTGCTGGAACAAAGTATCTGAATATTTTGTTAGAATTAGAATGTATTCCCTAATCTGACTGAGATTGCAGGGCTACAATAGCATCAGTGCTGGAACACAAAACTTATCAGTACCATGCAGTCACATAATGAAAGGAGAGGTGAGCTTCTCTCTGATATCAGGAAAGCTTCTTTCAGCTTAACTTGACTGTGAAACCAGACACCAGGAAACCACAACTTCACAAATACCATAAGCCAGCCAAAGTTTCAGGCTTTTCACCCCCTCCCAAGCATTGTTCCCATGCTGCTATTCAATTCCTTTGTGCTGGCACAGGTCTTCTTTAAAGTATACAAAGTCCTGGGCCACACAGTTGATCAGTTTTAAAACTAACCATCATTTCCAGGATTTGCCTCAGGTCAAGTCCCCAGCGTGCTGTGCAGACAAAAGGGCAAACATAGTTCAAACACTAGAACAGGGAGAGGACTGGCACTGCCATCTTCCTGCACTGCAGCCTGAGAAAGAAACCTGAAATTTTTCTCTCTCCTTTTTTTTTTAATGCTTCTCAATGCACTACAGTAACTCTGCTCTGTATATTCACAGCTGGCTCCTCAGCAAATATGATTAACAGAAGTATTTGCACCAAGCTAAATTTAAATAAAGGTATGTGACTTAGCAACACTTTAGGAGTCTACAGGTACACCTTTTACTTTAAGCTGAAAGACTCAATATTATACTCATTAGTTTATTTCCATAACACATTTAAGGTCAAACAAATTGTTCATCTGTCCAACTAAGTGAACCAGAATGAAACTTTTATAAAACTTAAGTTGCAATTTGAAAAATAAAGGATGGGGAAAATGAAAAAATACTTTTGACATTGATATTTAGAGCATGACAGGGCAGATGGAAGAACTATTTTCCAATATGCTGAGCATTACAGCTGGATCATTTAGCATACCATTAGAACCATAAACTGTATAACGGGAATAGAATAGCAAGTTTTCATTATTATGTAACACACCAAAAAAATTGATACAATGCAGAAAATAATCTCCTAAAGTTACACGTAAATGAAAGCTTTCATTTAAAATCTAATTATTTTTAAGTGATTTGCCTGAACCTACAGAAAAATTAAATTTTCCAAAATTAACACCATCACTAAAAACCAGACCAAAAAAAAATCCACAAGCTTTTAAATAGTAGTGGTTTTGACATTCACAATCAACAACATATAATGCATTAAAAGATGTTAAGAATTTGAGAATGCTCTAGCTAATCAAGGCTAGCTTGTACAATCAAGTACAACTTTTCTTCTTGTTGCTGTGGCCTTTTTAAGTCACCATAACTTTAGAGGCATTGAATTCTTTCCAGTCTAGACAGAGTATCTATTGTGTCTTCAAGAACTGTGTTAAATGTTTTAGAAAGGGATTGTGTTGCTTTCTACACTGATAGATAGGATCTCTCCAAAAACAATGGTTTTGTTCCTAAAAGGGTGAATAATTCAATCTCCCATCTTGATAACTCATTATTACCATGTTATTTTGAGTAAGACACAAATGTCAAGGTCTGGAAGTTTTAACACTAAGCAGGCACAAATGAAAAAAAAAAAGTAGCTGAATACAAAATCAAAAATCATACAGTACACACAACAATGCAAAAGCCCTAGGGAAATCTATCAGAAAAGTCCTCAGAAAACAAACCACCCTGCAGTGCCTATGCCAGTAAGCATCCAGAACCAGATTCTCATCAGGCAAAGAACACCTGCTTTGGGCTGTATACCATAAAAGAGTGAGCTACAGTAAGACAAATCAATATAAGTAATAACACCAATCAAGCATCAGAAAACATGGAAACTAATTACAGGCAAAAATTCACAGCAGGAATAAAAATTATTGTCCCCACGCTGCTTATTGCCACTGTCCTGGTAGAGGTCACGATGCCCTGAGGTGGAATGCAAACTGTTCAGTTGCTTCAGAGTGTTCCAGCAGCCCCTCTTAATCTGCTGATGGTTTTATGATCAGCCATCAATCTTGACACTGATTCGGCTGAGACACACAACTGTTCTGCTGTCTTTGTTCTTCTGTTGGGCCAGCATCATGCAAAGTACAGACAGAATACAACTCTTCAGTGGTTCCTGTTAGAGGCTCCAGAAACCACCAAACACACAAGCTGAAGCTCTAAAACATAGATCTGAGACACTCAAATGCCTCTCCCTCCCTACGTCCCTAAACCCATTTGGTTTCAATGAGAAGTTCATAAACATCCCTGACAGTCTGGTCTAAGGAAGCCCAGTTCCTCTACCAGAATCAAGGTTAAATGAGATTAAAATAAATTACAGTCCACTTTGTTACCACATTCTTATTAAATTAGAACTTGCTCAGTCTAATTGCAGAATGTTACCTAATTAAAACTGAGTATTCTGGGCATCAGTCGTTTAAAGCAGTAGTTCACTTACACTCAAGTCATATTAAAGTAACCCTAGCCACCAGGAGAGCTACTACAGTCTCTCCTTTTGCTTGCAGAACTGTTTCTATATCCACATGATGTAGTAAATCAAAGAGTTGATTTATCTGACAATTAATGCAACTAGAAATTATCAACTTTACCTAGATCTTCTTATCAATCTACCTCATTACACAGTTATCTGAAAAACAGTACTAGCAGAAAAGGGGAGACTGAAAGCAAAGACATTCACTAGCAATAATAATGAGAGAGAGACTACCTTATCAGGATTATCAAAATTACAATTATCACTTTAGAATGTGAAACCAAATTATGATAGGCAACAGCAAAAAAACAATTGCAATGAAATCATGTCTCTATGGACCTAAAATCTCACATAAGATCAATCTATCAATGTACTCACCACATGTTAAAAACATTTGTAGGTATATAATTACATCACACTTAAGAGAACACAATGAACCAAAATTTACAAAATCTGTGACCATACATCATGGCTAGACACAGACAAGACACTGTGGAAATACAAAATAATCGTTAGATGGTTACAAATATATACTGGATGAGTAAAGCAATTAACTTTACAATGTCAAGTACATGTCCACACCAGAAACTGTATGGTACTACTGGCAAATGAGAAGCAAAGAACACAAGAAGAGAAAAGAGAAGAATAACTGATGAAACTCTGAAAGCTGGAAAATTAATACCTTCTCATATATACAGTAAGCAAGAATCAGTCACTGGGGAACAAAAAGAAAATCTATCCCCTCCAACTTGGATCTCAATGTACCCATTCTCAGACTGCTATAGTAAAAGACTTCAGAAGCAGAAATCTTCTAAAAACAAATATCTAACAAACATACAACAACTCTGCATATAAGGAAATTGAAGCTCCAGAGTGGGGAGGAAAAGCTGGAGGCAGGTTTTAAAAGGAAAGGATGTGAAAAGAGAAGAAAGTAGCTGAGTTTTTTGTTCAGAATGAAAGCTTTAAAACATGAAGACTCTTTCTGAACTTTCCCAGAAAATCACTAGTAAACATTAGCTGGAATAGAAAACTCCAGCCAATGAAAATCACTAGTAAACATTAGCTTTGCTGTAGCATAAAAAGCTTTTACCCATTATTAATCAGCTCCATTGCACTGTACAAGCAACCCTGAAGATACTCACATCAGTAAATTTAAAATCTTCAAGTTGCATATTAGGGTGCAATAAGTAAATGAC
This sequence comes from Melozone crissalis, assembly GCF_028551555.1. Taxonomy (NCBI): domain Eukaryota; kingdom Metazoa; phylum Chordata; class Aves; order Passeriformes; family Passerellidae; genus Melozone; species Melozone crissalis. Next base: position 41,724,834 of record NW_026535796.1, on the reverse strand, counting down.
AATACAAAAACCATTATGACAAAAGTAGTATTCTGATGTTACCTGTAGATATTTAAGATGAGAGCTCTGCTTTCTATTATTGTTCTTTTATATTTTAATGTATGTGGAGATAACACAATCCTTACCAAATGGGATACAATAGAGGTGTCCTTAACAATTTGTTTCAACCTCAGCAATGCTATTCCTATAGACAGATTTCAGAAAAGGCAGTGGCTTTTTTGGATAAGATCAAGGTTAGTCCTACATAAGGAACAACCTGAAGGACAGTGAATAATGCATTTGTGTGAGAAAATGATGCTCAGAAAGACTGGACTGGCATTACTATCAAACAGCAATAGGCAGGTATTTTGTATTAAAACAGATGGAAAATTCCTGACAAGCCGAAAGTACATACTCTTGTACATTATATAAAAGGTACTACTAGGTTACAGGCAGCTTTTCAACTCTGCTTTTACTCCACTCAGTACAAGGACAGCAACATGCTATTCAACAGCAACAGCTTCCACTGGATGACTGTATTAACATACATGCACAGTAAGGCTAGATTACAAAAACCATATCAAGCAGAGTTAAAGGTTCCTTTCAGCAATGAGAACAATGCAGAGGGAAAAATGAACACTTCATTAAAAGAAAAAGAATGTTATGTCTCAAACAGCTGCTGGAGTAGAGAAAATCAGATAAAGATGTCAGGAGAAGGTCAAGGCAAAGTTTAAAAGCAGTTGGTAAGATGAAAGCTATGAATGCCATTTAAAAAGGCAATTATCTAGTTAAGACATATATGCTGGAAACATGGATTTTTAAGTGGAAAAGAAGCAAAGAAATTTGCTACACACTGGAAAAGAAAAAAATCATCTATGCTGGTTGTTGTGAGGTAAAACCCAGAATGGATACATATCCTTTCAGTGATATGTAACACATGCAAACTGTTTCCTCTGAATTTCCCTGCAGTCAACAGACCGCTTTGATTACAGCAACTAAGAGCAAAGCAAGTTTTAAAAGCCTCTATTTAATAAATTTCAGTAGTCAGTATCAAAAGCAGTATCAGCAGTCAAAAATGATTACTTACAAATACTGCCATGCACCCCAAAAAGAGAAAACTGTATCACCAAGAATATCTCTTCTAAGCACTGAGCACAGGCTTAGACTAGAAAAGCACTTAAAATAGCAGAATAAGCAAACTGAGAGGGAGCTGCAGCTGGTTCTCCAATTACTAGGTATTGTTTAAAAATGCATATTCAACTCAAAATCCCCCAGAACATTTGTACTCTCAAAGATGACTTACACAGCAGTTGAAAGATCCATACTTTAAACTACCAAATTTAAGTTATTCAAATAGCTGCAAATAAATATTTTCAACAAAAAGGAGGAGGTAGGATGATGAAAAGCAGAACAGAGGGAAGTATTAACACAGTATTTTCTACAGTAATTTCTAAGGACTATAGTACTAATGTCTCAAGTTTTCTCTTCTGAAAGTCCAAATCCACACAAGAGGCTAGAGCAGCTCTGTTAGCAGCCTGTGTTAACTGCCCATGAGTGAATATTTGCTTGGAGTGAGTATGAACTCCCTGAATTAGTGGTATTAATAACATTGACACTCAGGGAATCCTGCAAAATCAACTACAGGGGGAAAGATGATTAAGTACAACTCTGTGCTGGTGAGGAACATATTAAAAGATCAGAAATTCTTATATATGTACACAGACACCCCATTATAGGGTGATTTTTTTTGTGAATTACAATACCTATTTTCATCTTGCCTATATGCTTAACATAAGTTGAAGGCAAAAGAACTACTAATAGACAGAAAATTAAAGGAGTGAAGAGTAAAACACTAAAAAAGCTGTATGTAAACACAATGGTCAGCAATGTTTCACAGCAACATTTTAAGAAATACCTGAGTAGATAAACAGCCCTTTCAATATCACTGAGTTCTTCATCAACTGTCAATCTTTCTATTTCTTCTGGTGTCTGTCAAGTGTGAAATAGAGATCATGAGTTTACAATGCCTGACTACTTCACTGTTTTAATCTTAAAACAACCTGTTTCTCCCCACACATACAGGGACAGCTTCATGAGTAATCTGAATTTATTCATGAAACCTCCAGCCAACGTTTCAAATTCAATCACATAAATCTTTCACCAGGAAAAGACGGAACGTCAGAGAAGTACAGTTTCAAGTCAGACACTATCACTATTAAACAAGTTGCATATAATTTAATCTAAAGACCCAAGCTAATATATTTGTTCCCATCTTAATATCCTTATACTGAAAACATCAAATCCCTGCAATATAGAATTCGAGATTGTTTATTATAAAATGACTGAGAACAATGTTTCATATCCTGGTGCTGTTCAAACAAACAAACAAACAAACCCAAACAAACGCTAGAAAAACGGTCTATTCACCTATCTGTGCATAATTAAAACAGACCCAATTTAAAATGGATTTTAAAGCACGGTTCTTTTTCGAGGTATATATACCTTCAGGCTCCTGCGTACTGGCCTCTCTATAATAGTTAGTTCCTGCAGGTCTTCTATGTATCCAAAAAGACTGCTATGACTAAAATCCATTTTGGAGAAGATTATTGGGCGCATGTAACAACTAAAGCCTTCGGCAGCCGTCGCTGTCCCCGAGCCTCACATCGCAGCGCGGGCGGCAGGAGCGAAGCCCCGGGGCGCTCCGGCGGCCGGCAGCGGCCCCGGCTGGGCGCGCACACTGCGGCAGCGCCGCCGGCCGCCACCCCCGCCCGGCCTCCTGCCGGCAAACTTTCCGCTCCGCCCGGGCGGCCAGGCGGCGGGGCCGGCGCCCGCAGCGCCGAGAGCCCCCGCGGCCGCTGCTGCCTCGGCGGGCGGGAGTTTCGAGCCAAGTTTGCCCTCGTCGCTGGCCACCCCCGTCCGCAGCGAGGGCGCGGGGATCGCGGTGCCCTCGGGCGCCAGAGGGGCCGGGCGGAGCCCTCGGCCGCGGGCTCGCTCCTCAGCGGCGGGGCAGGAGGGCAGGACAGGGCGAGGAGCGGAGCGGAGCGAAAGAGCCCCGCCGCGGTGCCCGGGTGCCGCCTCCCCGCCCGCCCCGGGAGGAGGGACGGTCGCTGTGGTGCAGTGACGCTCCCCGCCCCCGTCCCGCGGCGCAGCCCCTCGCCTCCCTCCCCGGGTGAGCGCCGCAGCCCCCGGCCGGGGCAGCCCCAGCGCCGCCGAGCCGGTCTCCGGGGCAACGCGGCGCTACCGCGGCCTCCACGGGCAGGGCAGGGCAGCGCCGGGCGCGGCAGCGTCGGAACGCGCGGAGGCGCGGCCCCCCCAGCGCCCGGCCCGGCGGGGCTGCCCGGCCCCCTCAGCGCCCGGCCCGGCGGGGCTGCCCGGCCCCCCCAGCGCCCGGCCCGGCGGGGCTGCCCGGCCCCCCCAGCGCCCGGCCCGGCGGGGCTGCCCGGCCGCGGTGCGGCTCCGGGAGCTTTCCCTCGCACAGCGGCAGCGCCGCGGCCGCTGCTCCTCGACCCCTCCCGTGAGGGGCGCCGCGTTCCCCGCCAGCGGCGCTGGGAACCCCACCAATGTCGCCCGTCTCGCCGCTGTGTCAAATCAAATTACACCGCGGAAACTGAAAACAAGTGCTGTTTTTTATGAAAAGTCCAAACCAGGTTCCTGCCCCAATGAATTATATTAATGTTAAAAGGAAAAAAAAAACTTCTTCGGCAGTAAACTGTGAAACTCTGACGAAGACATGACTTATACTCTTCATAAATTCTTACTCCTCACCTTTTGCATTCTAGACCCAGGTTATGCACCACTCACACTCACAGCAGCAGCACAGGAATAGTTTTCCTGATAATGCAGTTAGGCCTTGGATGCCTTTACCATTTTGGCTCACAAATGTGGATTGCCTTGGGGGCTAAAGGGAGAGTACTTTTTTCAAAACAAAAGTATGCTAATTACCTCTGATTCATATACAAATGAGCATGGATAATCTTTAAAAACTTAGTAAGAGAGCTTCTTTTGGAGTGCGTAAGTGATGCAAAATGCATGCAGGACAAGAATCATCATACAGAGTTAGACTCAGCGTTTACTGACATTAAGTAATTCACCAGACCTCTAGACAGTGTCCTTTACAATGGTTACACGAGCACATCAGTCATACTCAGACCAGGAATTTTAAAAGCTGTAAATATTTCACAATATTTGAAATATTTGAAGGGGTGCAATGGTTTTTTTTAATCCTTGGAAATGCCCACGTGACCAAGTCAGTTTTGTTGATAAAAGATTAGAGGTAATTCCAGAAATTGTAAATATTATATGATACTATGTGGTATATTGCCCAGAATTGTATTAATTTTTATTCTATGACTGGCAAGTACCTCAGCTTTTATCTAGCAAAAAATAAACATTGTCTCCTATGTATTACTTTTCTGTCTACCAGTTAGGCCAAATCCTGTGCTTGGACAAACCAGTAAAACATTAAAAATTAGAGGATCTTCATCAATTTCAAATGTACAACAGAATTATTAGCAGAAAAATCTAATCCAATATACATATAAGTAATTAAAGTGTTATGTAATAGCAAACCAAAACCATTTGGAATTTTCAAGGTATGATGATCAATCAAAATAAGAAACACTTTTTTCAACATCTCCTTTCCAAAATCTTTTTAACCAGGGAGCATCATTAGACAGAAAATACAACAGCTGTAACTGAACCTAAGTCCTCTCAGAGTAGGTAAGGAACTATGAGAGAAATAAAAATCGAGTTTTAGACAATGTTCCCTCCTCAAATATAAAATCCTGGCATGCAGGCTTCTGCCAGTGATAAATATTAGGAAAACATACTGAAATCCCAAACACAGTTAGAAAAATCCTTCTGCAAGTTCTTTCACAGCCAATCTGTGGTTATTTCACCTTGCAAGAAGTTCTCATGAATCATAGATATCGTCTGAAATCAAAGGTATTTTCTTCTGAATGCCTTGAACTAGTAACTCAATGAAGTTTTCAAACAAGGAATTCCAGAATTCAGTTTTATAGACTGAATAATACAGAGTTTAAATATGCAATTAGGCTGATTACTCATGTTACATTTTATAACATTTATTATAAACTTTGTAAGCCACTAAGGAAGAGAGTTTTTTATAAATGTGTAAACATTTAGAAAAACATCTCTTCCTTACTGCCTTTAAAAAACTGTCCTTCTAACTCAGTCCAGGAAACACTGAGCAGACATGATTCCAAATAACTTGAAAATATGTAGATATGTCCTAGATATCTACAAATATCCTGGAAATATGAAAAACAGAATTAAGAAAAAAGATTTTTTTTTTCCACTAAATATAGTACTGGACTAGAATAAAGAACACAGAAGGAATTAGATTAAATACAAATATATCTCATTTTGAACCATACATTTGACAGAAAACATAAAGCTTGCATATTTTGTTCCAAAACCAGATACACAAAAATGAATCCCCTCTGATAGTAAACCTGAAGGCAAGTGGTCTCTCATTCTCATCTGTGACTAAAGTCACGTATGATTTCCTTTCCAGTGCTGCTGCTTTCAGCTCCTCCCTTTTCCACTCCTCTCTTCTCTCAAATAAAACTCTACTCTCAGCTTCATTCCAACCTTGTCATAGCTATTCTATTAGAATCAACAGCTATTTCATGCTGCTTTAATGAAGTCCAGACTGAATTGGAGCCTTCATTTTAACACAGGGGCTGTGTTACCTTGTAAAGACAGTACCAGGCTGATTTCAAATAATCCTTTCTTGAGAAAGACAACTGCACCTGGGAAAGTGGCAACCATACCTAGTGGAAGAAGAGAGTGTTATTCCTGGCTTCTAAAGCAATGAGCTCTAAATTCAACGTAGCTGAAGATAAAAACAAAAAATAAAAAAAGACAACATACATAGAAGGACTTTGTAACTGAAGGATTCTTCAGGTACTCTGACTTTACCTCAGGATTCTGGGGTGAAGTGATTTGTCAGGTTGGACAGATGCACAGTTCTCCTTTGCTACCCAGCAGTGAGGTGTCTGCCTTCTGGAAACTGCTCTGAAAAAGTTGTATTTCTTACCATACCTGTTACATGTACCAAAAGAATCTACCAGTTAAACTATTCACAGAGAAATTGAAAACTTTTGAGGTCTCATAATGCATTGCAATGCCTGAATCAGCTGAAATATGAAGGAGCTGAGGAACTGGTTTGGGGGATACAGAAAGACATGCCAAGAAATGCTTTCAGGCAAAATGTGTGTGCTCCTGATTAAGAGTCAGAATTTCTCATGCAATAGCCAAACCAAAAAAAGAAGGAAAAATTCAGCAAATTATTTTTTAATTATGTTGGGGAAAAAAATAAAAACCAAAAAAACCAAAATCATTCTTCATTTCTCATTTTCCCTAATTAACAGTCCAAAGAAAAAATAAATACCACTTCATAATGCACACAATGTAGGTTATGCACTGTGTAATTACAATTCTGCTCAGGACTCAGCACCTGAACAGAAGTTCAGAACACTGTGCAGAAGTTCAGTTCAGAATTTTGTCTGTTTGCCACCACTGAGAGACAGCCAAAGCTGCAGCAGCTGTTGCTCACCATTTCCAAATGAGTGACTTCTGACTGAAATTGGTTTTTACAGTCCACCAGGCTCTTAAAAAATGCAATTTTGATGTTCAATCTAATCCCTTAGCCTTACAAAACAAGATTGTTTTTATTCTATTTGTACTCTAAGTAAAAATGTAGCCATGAACAGTGGCTCTTCAGGAAATCTCTGTGCCAAGGCAAACCTGTACAAGAATAATGTAAAAGAAACATGGGCAAAAATATTAATCTACTTCAGAACACTGCTTGGAATGTAGCACACACAAACCTCAGAAGGAAAAAGATATTATTTAGTGTATTTTACAGTTTGTTGCTAAGAAACTGTTGCTTCATTTCACTATTGTCATTTGCAGAAAAGTTTTGATTGTTCTTTTGCCATTTTGGTCATCTCATTGTAACAGCTATATAAATAAATGGGTTATAAAGGGAAAAGCACTGAATTGTGTTCCATGTGATTTCATCTGTAGCCTGGTCTCCCATATTCTTTCCTGTAACTTAGCTCCCTCCAAAAAGATCTAAAAAATTAAATAGATTATTTTATGAGAACACAGAAAATATCCTTAAATTTATTTTTATGTAACATAAAAATCTGCAAGATCACAGTCATTGTGCTCACCCTTTCTCTGAAAACTAGGAATATGCTCCTACAGTGTCTAATCTGCTGCCCTCTGTCCAAAAGTAGTTAAAAGCACATGCAAAAAGATAGAATAACAACAGAGAAAACAGAAAGTGTTGTTTTTTCTTTAAATCTTCCAGCTATCTATATGAATTTTTTACTGGCAGTAGGACCTAATACCCAACTACTTTACAAAGTTTAAATTAATGATTTTCTATTGTAAAAACTGGCTCTGCTATATGCATAGGAGGAAGCTGATGAGTCCAGTTCCTTGCTATGACAACCATGAACACTGTCACACTCATGTCAAATATTATATTAAAACTAACAACTTTTTGTCTTCAAGTATTCTTTACTCATTAGTTGTCATAGAAACTTAAGATTTCCTACATAAAATTACTGTTGGTCAGTTTATCAAGTTTTTTCCTACATTAGTGTCCTTTCTGTTATTCTTCCTTTCCTGGTATGTAAAGACTGCAGTCATATCTGCTCTCATCCTGGATTTAATAAGCTAAACTCAGAATTTAGTTTTCAGTCCTAAAACAGGCTCTTCATTCTCCTGCCCACCCTAGCAGATCCCTTGGCATCTGCTGCAATTTGACTTCAACAGTCTTGAATTAAGGTGATCAGAATATAGTATTGAAAATAAAAAATATCTGGGAAATAATGCCTTTTGCAAAGAATGAATATCTCTACAAGAGTTAGTTTACCAAATATACTGCATTGGCAGCTCACAGTTAATCTTGTGGTCAATTACTACTGTCAACCACAGTAACCTAAAATTAATTAAGTCCCATCTTAATGATATACATTCTCAGGACTTACTTTAGCTGAATAGTGCTGTACTTTGGATAATACAATTCATCCAATTATACTGGTCCTCAAGGTCCTTTCAATCGGCCTTGATATCATAACTCCCCTCTGTATTAATAACTGTGTCATCAGCAAATTTAATACTGTATAACACTTATTCATTAAATAAGATTAGTCCACAAGATTTTAAGACACTCAAGCAAACTCCATATAGCTGATAGGTTAATCTGTCAATATACACACGAACGTGCTACCCCAAAGGAAACATACATTTCCCTTCCTCTTTAGCCAACTTCAAGGGGAATGAAGTTCTGTCCTATTCCTTTTTTCCCTAATAAAAATATTTTGAGGTTGTCCAAGATTACATGCACTTTATTTCTCTGCCCAGAAAACCAGTTACCCTCTTAAGGGACATGGCCTGATTTCCCATTTCCCCTTGGTTAACCAATATTGACTTTTATTTAATTTCCTGTTATCTTCATAACTTCCTTTAGTATTTTTCCCTTGAAGATACATTCAGAAGTATCTACTGCATCTGACTGCAATTGCAACCATTCCAAATGTTTCTCTCATATTATATGGAGTTGTCTTTGCTATTCTTCAATCACACAGAAAAATCTTCACCTTGATAAATCTGTACTTGAAGAAGTCTTTGCTACTAGAACTAGAGTTAAACATGCCAGTACTCTTAAATCTCATCCTTACCGATTATCTTGTTCTCCTGGCTTTATGAACACATTCTCTGAAGGAGAGCATAATGCTTGACAAAAGTAAGAAATGCATTTGTGAAGTTGGAAGAACAAACAGAGAAAAAGTAAAAAAAGGCAGCACAGGCAAAGGAATATATATTTTCAAATGAGGTTTAACAATAGAGAGCTATTTTTTCCATAGTGCTATGCCATAAGTTCTTGTCAGTCCTAGAACAGTATTCCAGAACTTCTGAGAATGACAACAAAGCCTTAAGCCCAAGAACCAAGGCTTTACCTTGCCTCTTCAGGACCAGGACAACAAGCCTCATCTGGCTGCATGACAGAAAAGAGAGAAGAGCAAATTTTACAGTCTGCAAGGCACAGGAGGCATCAGGTCCCCCACTGGCCAGCAGCTGCACGTCCTTCAAGTGCACAGAGCACTGTGAGTATTAATATAAATCACAGTACTGTGACATTCCTTTGGTAGCAGAAACAGCTATCAAAATCAGTAATTAAGCGCATACTGACATTCCTGCAAGAGACAAAAAAAAAAAAAAAAAAAAAAAGGGAGAGAAACCAAAGAATTTGATTACTAAGTGAAAGCCTACATCAGTTGCTGACATGCACATTCAACGGTTCCTGGTGCTGAATTCAGCTACACGAATCCCAAAATTAAAGGTACTGGTCAAAATATTCTCTGGCTTACACCTCCTTAGGAGAATTCTTCCATATTTTATAAAAAATCAATATATTAATTGAAAAAACATATAATATCTATTATGTAATACTGCACAGTAGGGACCAAACCACCATCCCTGGGCTACTATCTGCAGGAATGTAAATTTACAGCTGGGAAGAACAGGATCTGTTACCAGGTAAAGTTCTGTAATGAGGACATCAAACCCTTCAAGTTCTCTTGGACTCTCAGACATACTGGCTTAAATACCTTGGAAACTATTGATAAAATAACAAAATATACATGTGCTGACATGAGTTATGCAAACAAATGACTTATTAATACAGGTTATTATATTCAATTCACAATTTCCTGGTACTTAAAGAACTGTTGATCTAAAGAAGCCCTAGGGGGGTAAAGCAGACCTGTTTCATTTGCCATTTATAGTTTTACTAAGAACTCACTCTGCACTGTTGATAATGAAATTGTATTCACCAGGAATTTAACAGCTGACTCTCTGTTAGACACGAAGGTGAACTTCTCATTGACAAAGCCTTGTCACAACATACCAAAGCTGGACCTCTGTCAGGTCACAAAGGCTCAGAAAGATTAATGCTACAAAGGCTTAGCAAGATTATTGTTACTGTAATACTGAGCAAATGTTTCGTTCCCTTGGTTATCCCATTTCAAAGCAACTCAAATAACCAAACAGAGAAAGTGACCGTGTCTGTGCAGGCTGTTCTGAAGCTATTGCTCATTACAAACAAGCACATCCCTTCTTTCACATTGAGATTTAGGGCCTGCAATTCAGTCCCTCAGTCTAGAATACAGAGCTCAGTACTGACAAGAAGAAAATCAGCTCACATGAATTCTTACAGAAAAAAAATCAGAATACTCCTTTCTCCCATAAAAACATGTCCACAATTACACTGGAAAGCATAATTCAACATGATTTGGCAAATAATTTCCACGATAAATCTTTCTTTCAGGACAAAGCTGGAAACTCTACAACTACAAAAGGACATGTAATTATACCTAGGAATAACAGGTAAGAACTCTTCTGCCCAAGCTTTCTCATTATTTTTATTCAGTGCCAGTGTTAAGTCAACCACACCAAAATTTCAGAGTAATCTATTTCTTTTGCTTCAGCAAATTTACTTTTGCTAACAAGCAGTAAATAAGAAGAGAGAAAATTAAAAATATTGTAAAGAAGCTTTTTTGTCACTTGTTTTGAATCTAAACAACCTGTAAGGAAAGGTACTTTTAATGAAGGAATGCATGAAGAGTGCTGGGAGCCTTCCTTAAGGTTGGCATGAGGATCCAGTCCCAGTTCCTGTCAATGAGAGAGTCCTGTTGACCATCTCTGCCTCCACCTCAGCACTATATATAAGGTTTGATGGCTGTAAAAGGTGCCATATAAAACATGTAAACCATGCACACCAAGAAAGGGGAGTCTTCTGAAAAAACTGAATTCTCTAAGTGCCCCAGAGCTGAGCCTGGGGGGTTTTGCCCCATGCCAAAGTCACTGCCTCAGCTCACAGGGCAGCGATGTCTCCATCTCCACAAGCACATTGCTCTGGTATTTCTGCGTGGGAAGAACAGTATTTTACACATTTTTGGGGGGATTTCTAAGTTTCTGAGACATGTTTACTGTGCACATCACAAGACATATTTACAAGCAAATAAACTCAAGGGTGTGTACATATTTCTGTCCAGACAAGCCCAGGAAAAATTCTAACTGCCAAAAAATACACTTAATCCTGCTCTAATAATTAGATTATTAATAAACTACACTGATATATTTTACAAGAACTACATCATAAATTAATTACAGGGGAGTCCCTGCTCCCTGAACTCACTTCCTGACTGTCACTGATTTAAACTCATCTCATACAGAACATCAGGACCAAGCATCAAAAGCTCTTTATCCTTGCTCATGGAATATGAATTGGGAGAAACTCCTCATATTGTGTATTGATAAGTCATTAGTGATGACTACCTGGAACTGAAACTGTCATTGAAAACATTCAATATGCTTATTTCTGCCCCTGGCCTTCAAACATTAAAAAGAAAAAAAAAAAAAGGTAGAGAAAACAATCCTCTGTTTTGTCATCTTCTCACAGAACCAGGAAAGACCTGTAAATACCACGTAGAAGAAATAATTGTAACTGTTGTTGTAATTGCACTAGAACCTACTGTCCCAGCCTCTATCACCTCCAAAGCTCCTGGTTTTTAATTCACTCTCCCCGTGTCACAGCAAGACGCTGTTCTGAACATCAGCCAACCTCTTAGAAGAGACAAAACCCTTCCACTATAATTTATGCCGAGCTCTTCCTACGGCAGGACCCGGCTGCGAAGAGCACGGATCACACAAGAGGCACAAACACTCTTGCTGTGACCTCGGTAGCGTTCGCTCCTTCCCTATAGCTATTTACAACACGCAACTCTGCCCGTAGAAGGCATTAAAAACAGCGCCGCACGCACACCCGAGCAAGCGTGAGTAGCAAATGTCGGTGTTGCGGCAGTGTCGGTGATCCCGAGCAGCCTCGGGAGCGGATCCCGCCCGGGACTCCCGGGCCCCTCACGCCCCGCTCGGCACCGCACCCGGCCGGCGCCGCGCATTGACGTCACCCGGCGCGTGGCGTCACGCGGCAATGGCGGCGCCCAGGGGCGCACGCGGGGCGCAGCGGCGGTAGCGGAACGCCGGGGTTGGGCAGGGCCCGCTCTGTGTCCCTGTGTCCCTCTCCGTGTCCCTCCGTCCCTCTCCGTCCTTCTCTGTCCCGGGGCTCCTGAGCGCGGTAAGCGCTGGGCGGGACGGGGGGAGCAGGCTCCCGGAGCTCCCGCGTGTGGCGGCCAAGGCCGTGCTGGGCCCCGCCGCGGCTCCGGGGCTTCCCGGGGCGGGCAGGGCTGAGAGCGCAGCATGGCCCGCTGAGGGGATTTATCCAGCGGTCCTGCTTTTACCTCCGGAGCAGTTCCAGGAGGGACGCAGTAGGCCTGGCCTGCCGGTTGTATTTAGTAATGCTATAGTTAAAGTTATATTTTAGATATATATATATATTTAGATAGATAGATAGATAGATAGATAGATGTTTAGAGATAGATAGATATATATATATCTGTATAGATTAGCTCGAAGTTATATATAAGTTATGTTATTGATATATCTAAAAAAGAAGTAATATAATTATTCCATGGATTCCCGTTTGCTTGAATATCAACGTGGTCTCCATTCTTTGTATTTGAAGGCTTTTTTTTCTCCCTCAGTTTCTTTTTTAGGTAAAAAATGAAGGCCAGAAAAGGAGGGAGATTCAGATCTCCCTTTAAATTGAAGCGAAAAGGCATTGAAGTGGTAGGAGAATGGAAAACTGTGCCAATCGACCCCAATCTGTTTGCTGAGGAGGAGTTTCGAGATATAGTGTGCCTGGAGGAACTCACAGAGTACAAGCTAGTCAGTTCTTCCAAAATAGGGAAAGTAAAAGAGAAGAAGAGAAAGGCTGAGAGTGCTTCTGAAGAAGGCAATGAGGAGGTGGAAGAACCTGTTGCTCCTCCAAAAAAGAAAAAGAAAAACAAAGATTTGAGGAACCAAACAGATAAAGGCAATATTCCTAATGCAGCAGAAATTGATGTGCTGGTTGATAAAGAGGCAAAGTGTAATGAAATAATTGAAGAAGAAGCTAATAGTGAGGACCACGGACATGTGACTGAGAGCATGTCAAGCAGAAGAGACACTCCAAAGAAGAAGAAAAAGAAGGTGCCTAAAAACAAAGATGTTCAAGCACAGGAAGCCCTTCCATCAGTAGCTACTTCTAAAAAAGTCAAAAACTGGACAGCAGAAGTTTTATCTGCCTCAGCTGATCAAAAAGCTGATGTGTCTGCATGGAAAGACCTGTTTGTACCCGAGCCAGTGCTGCAGGCCTTGAGCTCCCTGGGGTTTAGTGCTCCAACTCCTATCCAAGCCTTAGCCTTGCCTTCTGCCATCCGGGATAATATGGACGTTCTTGGTGCTGCAGAAACAGGTACAAGTCTGTTCAGCTGATCCTGTGTGCTGGGAGCATCCCTTTCCCACCTTAAAATGTAGCTGCAAGGTTTTATGTGCAGAAGAAGCAGCTTTTCTGTATTATAGAAGAGCTTTTGTCTTTTGCATATCCAGAGTATTAGTAGAGTTTTAAAACTTTGAAACTTACATGTTTGTAAGCATGGGAACTTAAATGCTTGTAAACTTACATGTTGAAATTTACATGTTTGTAAACATGGGAACTCCTATCTCTACAAAGCATGCAAAAGCTTTGAAGCCTCACTGAGTTTCTGTGCTTTTGGCAGAAGTGTCTTTTCCTGTTTCTCAAACTGTTTCCTGTTTAGGGAATGGTAAGGTGATACTCTGCAAAAGGCAGAATTAACAAGCAAACAGGGTCATTTCTGCAGCAGCCAAACATGTGCTCCCAGGCTCCTGTGGAGATAATTCTTTCTAGAGTGGAGCAGTGAATAAACCCTGGGCACAGTGTTAATATCTGTGAATATGACTCAGGTCCTACTCAGAGCAAAACGGGCCCACCCTGTGCTCTGTCCCCCAGCTTTGCCTTTTTGTTGTCACCAGCCCTTCTCCCTGCTTAAAGTGAGTTATTGCATCAATGATTTGAGAGGTAGATTCACATCCATCTTGTGCTCAGCTCATGCTTTGAGAATTGCTAGCCTTCATGAAATTTTTTACAGCTTCTTGTTTACTTAATGCTATGAAGTCTCAGAACGTTGTGTTCCCTCAAACTTTGCAGTTCATACCTTTGAAGTTTTGTCTTTAGCAACATTTTTTCCCTACAACACCTAGAGGTAGGAAGCACAATTGGAAGCTGCCTTGGTTTAAAAGCTTCCTTTAGACTGTCTTCATTTGTTCCAGTTGCTTTATCTCACTGCTTCTCTGTAAAGTCATTTACTGCTCTCCAGCAAGAAGGTATAGTAACTAATAAGATATGCAGTCATTTGCATTTTTATTTTAATTAGAAGCTGTGTTGATGCTATTAGCTTTAGTAAGATTAGAAAGCCCTGCAGGGAGTGTTTTTAAAAATGGAACTGAAAATTTAAATGGTGTTTTTGTACTGCAAAAAAATGACATTGGCAGTGCTGGTAAGCAAATTCCTCTCTAGCTGCAGAATGGAATGCATGGTTGTTGGCAGGCTGTGTTGTTGCTTTATAATTTTGCATAACCCTGAGGTAGTAGGAATGTGTTTTGCTCATTTATTCTTTCATGAGTGAAATCCAGATTCTCCCCAGAGAGTCCATGGGATCAAGATGTTCCTGTAGAAACTTGGGAGATCTGGACAACTGCCTGTCAGGAGGTGCTGCAGTTGGGAGAGGTTGAAACTCTCTAGTTCTTTTCTTCTGCATCCTGCAGCACCTCTTTACATTGGGCCTGAGGGAGGAATATGCAGAGTTAAAGAACTAAATAACTAATCTTTTCTAGTAGCAATATTGGGAAGACTGGGAAAATTTTGATATGGCAGTAGATCCAAGTGCAGATCAGACAAAGGGAATGTCAAGGCTTGGTTTTGCACTGGGTCTAACCCTTGCTGTTCATTACTGTGTAGAACCAGTGAAGTTTCTGGTTAAGGAGCCAAATCTATGCGAAATTGTACAATATGAAACTGCTTAAAAGAGCACGAATTGGCTTGAACTGTAGTACCAATATATTCCTTCCTCCTAGTTTTGCATGCCTGTCTGTGTCTGTGGTTTGTGTGTTATAAGGATAACATGTCCTGTGAGGTGATAATTTGTTTAATTTCTGGGTGAATCTAGTGCCTGTAGAATAGTCCTGATTATCACAGCCATAATCTGTCTGGGTGCAGTACTGACATTGGCAACAGCAAACTGCATTACATTTAATTCAAAATCAGCAGTGCTCTTCACCTTAAAAACAGATATTCTATATTACCAGACCCCTATTGTATAAGTGGTCTAAATACAGGTTATAAACATTTTCCACTTCAAGTGCAGGCAGAAGTCATAAAATATCTCCCAGCCATGCAGAAAGGTGAGTAAGTGGATACCAGACTTTGCAGCAACACTGGTCAGGATGATGACACTGGGCTTATCTGTATTAACTCATATTAAGGTTCTCCCCTTAAATAGGCAAAATTCTGTGTTGCTGAATTGGCAAACCTTTACAGCTTTTTGATATGGAAAGAATTGAGATGAGATTTCCAGAGGACTGCTTTCCAGCAGTGGCCTATTACAGGCATGGTGTAATAGTGTCTTGTACTCTGGATGCTGCTTTCATGATTAGTGAACTGCTACATCTGAAAAGCTTAACTGGGGTGGATGTGCTACCAGGCTTTTCCTGATGTCTTTGTTACTGACAGATAGTTCAGAAGGGAATATTTGGCAGGGATGTAACTTGCAGTTAGTACAGTGAACTCTTGCAATTAAACTTGCTTTTTACATGCCCTGTCTCCCCAAAGTGGATTCTCTCTTTTAAATTGGATGTATGTGTTCTGATTATAAAAATGTGACTCAGTGCTAGATCAGGAGATTAAACAGTGGAGTGTTTAAAAATACACTATCTTAGAAAGTTGTAAATACAGGACTATACATTGAAGATGGAAGCTAATCCTTCAAGTGCATTCCAGTTTGTCCTTGGCCTCATTTGCTATTCCTTTATTTGGAGAATGTTGATTAGAACTTTCAATTAGGGCATGGTATTCTCCTTATGGGCATGCAGTTCTTTAAAAATATCTTGACTGCAACTGCAGCTTTTTAAAAACACTTTTGGAACAAATAAATATGCCTGACCTGCTAGAGATTGGAAAAATACCTGTTCTCCGGGACAGGGGAATGGAGATGTATAAAGGGAACAGGAGAAAAGATGCTACTGCTGCAAGTTTATGGTCTTCTAAAGATCATGAGTTTGCATCTGTTACAATGCTGTGTTTTAAGAACAGTGTGTGATTGGCTGTTGCTTTTCTCATCTTTTCAAATAAATGACTTGTCAGTCTGTGTTATTTTTCTTGTTTGTTTTTTTTTTAGGAAGTGGCAAAACGCTTGCATTTGCAATTCCGATGATTCACTCTGTGCTGCAGTGGCAAAAATCAAATAACTCAACAACCAGAAATGACAGTGTTTCTAAAGAGTCCCATCAGCATCATGATGAACCAAGATGGGAAAATGAGGATGAAGCAGAAAAACGAACCCATCAGCAGGCTGAAGATAGCGGAGATGAAGATGATGCATCTTTCACAACAGGCTGTGTGAAGGTGCTGGAAAATGTTGAATTTGATTCCAATGACGAGACACTCACTGTTGGCTCCAATAAAAACAGACCTCTTTTAGGTCTGGTCCTTACTCCTACAAGAGAATTAGCTGTACAAGTAAAGCACCACATTGATGCAGTTGCAAAGTTTACAGGTATGTAAATCCCACAGGCCATGTTCCACAGCCAGAGTAGACTATGTTTGGATCTTGGCAATGGTGTTGAGCCAGAATGTGTGCTGCACTTCCTTCCATAAAATTAGTATAACTTTTGAGGGGTTAGAGTTTTTACCACTGATGTGTGAGAAATGCATGGAGATTCTTCAGTGAGATGCACATGGAGGTAAGCAGTTAATGTGAGCTGTTTTGCTTTAAAATGTGTCTTCCTTCAAAGAGGTATTGATTCATGCTCTCACAACACAGAATCAGTAATAGACACCTGGCAACAGCTAACCTTGTTCTAGTTTTGGGTAATGTAGGCTCTATATAATTAATAATTTCATTATATATAAAATTTTATTTATATATATATTAATAATTTCATTTTTAACAAGTATATCAATCTTTGTACATACTGTATATGTATAACGTTTTTCTGTCTAGTAAAAAAAAAAGTTATGGCCATAAATATTTAGGGTAGATAGTATTGCTGGATTGTCTGGCTTATCTCCTGCAGCAATCAAGCCACAGAAGTGTTACTAAATAACGTGCCTGACAAAAGCAGTTCTCCCCTCTTCCTTTCCTTTCCAAACCAGAAGTCAGTACATCTGGTAAGTGAATGAGTGAGGACATGTTGAAGACAGTGAGTTTTTCCCAATTCTCTCCACTTCTCCAGTACCAGTAATTGTTTGTTTATTAAAGAGGTTATGTAGTGCAACACAACACACTAGTTTTAAGCCCATCTTTCTTTGGTGTCTGTATGTCCTACTGGGCTCCTCAGTCTGCATCTGATTACAAGGCTTATTTTAACTGCTAGGCTGAAATAATCAACTTATGTCATACAGTTCTGATAGGAGCAGTGCTATCTATGTATAAAAATCTGCTGCCCAAGTGATAATATAGTTGCTGCAGCAGGAGAGGCAATATTTTGATCTGGACTTTTTATGGCCTCAAACTCACTTGGGGGAAAAAACCTGCTGTAGTGTTTCACAACTAGTCTCCAGAAGAGAGATCAGTGGAAGCTGGGATGTTGTAAGGGTCTTGCACAGTGGCATTGGGTTTATCGGGGGCCAGTGTGTTCTTTGAAGAAATAGAGTGAAATAAGCCATGTGTGGAGTCTGCTTCCAAAGATAAACTCCTTTTAGTGCCTCTGCAATCTACTTAAAGCTAACGAGGTCTGTGCTACTGTGCAAGAATCAGTAATCAGGTGGAAGCATACTTGGGAGGATTATTCCATAGCAAATGAGCAGCTATTTAGCAAGACAAGCATTTCTCAGTCTTATTCTTGCAAGGAGCTTCTGCTTATTCTTAACAGGAATATGTTTGTCCATGCAAATATAAGGGAGAACATACGAGACTCTGAAATTTGTGTAAACAAAACTAACAGCGATGGATGTGATTTTCATGCTTTGAAAGACCGGTGCACTAATTCCTGGCATCTAACTATAATGAGAATCCTTCTGTAAAATTGAGTGCATTTCTGTATGCTCAGTGTTACATAAAACCCCTGAAGTTTCCTGGCCAAAATGCTTGCTGAAAGTTGCAATGTAGACTGTTTAAAACACTTCATGAAGCAGACATATATATAAAAACATTCACTGGTAAATGAGTGAAATAAAATCTGTTATTTATATGTTCTAGGCATTAAGACTGCAATCCTAGTAGGAGGCATGGCTGCACAGAAGCAAGAACGTGTGCTGAATCGAAAGCCAGAAATTGTAATTGCAACCCCAGGCCGGCTGTGGGAGTTGGTTAAAGAGAGACACCCTCATCTTTCAAATCTTCGTCAGCTCAGGTAAAGGGGCCTTTTCAGATAAGTGCTGGATACTGAATGGATAGCCCTGCATACTGGTTAGGTTTACTAACATTAAATAATTTAGACTACACAGGGCCACCTATTTCTGTGTCAGTGTTTTATTGAAATGCACATTGGTTATTTTGATGGAGGGATATGTCAGTTAAAGACAGTAGTAAAAACCTGATTTTTCAAAAAAATGCAGAAGACTACTGTAGCTGCTCCAGCATACCTGGTGTTCCTTTTGGTTTTATATGCATAACATCCTTTATGTGTTTAGCAGGAAAAGTTGTTCTTAGCTGTATCAGGTTTGTATTTAGCTGCACAAGTGTATTTTTACTGTGTGTTTTCTACTTGACAGGTGCCTTGTGATTGATGAAGCAGACCGAATGGTTGAGAAAGGTCACTTCTTGGAGCTGTCTCAGTTGCTGGAAATCTTAAATGATTCACAGTATAACCCTCGACGACAGACTTTTGTTTTTTCTGCCACTTTGACTTTAGTCCATCAGACTCCTGCAAGAGTTTTACAAAAAAAGAATGCTAAAAAGATGGACAAGAAGACCAAACTAGAATTGTTAATGGAAAAAGTAGGAATAAAGGGCAAACCCAAAGTAATAGACTTAACAAGGAAAGAGGCTACTGTTGAGACACTGACAGAAACCAGAATCCACTGTAACACAAATGAGAAGGACTATTATCTCTATTACTTTCTTCTCCAGTATCCAGGAAGAACCATGGTCTTTGCAAACAGCATAGACTGTGTAAAACGCCTCAGTTCTCTCCTCACAATCCTAAATTGTGATCCTCTTCCTTTGCACGCCAACATGCACCAAAAGCAAAGGCTGAAAAACCTGGAAAGATTTGCTGAGCGAGAGAGGTGAGTTGGTTTTAACTTCCTAGTAGAGAAAAAAAGAAACTGCATGAAGGGTGGTGGTGAGGGGGAACAACTGTTAGAGTAGGAGCAGGTTGTTGAAGTTTGCTGAGGATGGGAGTCCCCTGGTCATGAGCCCAAGATATTAATGATTAAGGATGAGGTTTCATAATCAAGCAGATGAACTGCAAGTTCAGTGGAAGGCCATCAAGATATTCAAGAAGCACTGGCTCTACAAGAGAAGAGGCTGAAGGGACTGAGTGATTGTATTACCTAGGAAAAGTATTTTGTGGGGAGCTAGTGGCAGCCCTCTGGCACCATAAAAGAAGGTTATCCAGAAGATGGAGCCAGGCTTTTCAGAGTAGTGCTTGATGGGTGGATGAGGGGTAATGGGTGCAAGTTGAAATAAGAGATTCAGGCTGGATATGAGAGAGCTTTTTCTCTGTGAGGACAGTTGAGCATAGGAACAGGCTACTTGTCTTGGACTTTTTTGAGGCTCAGTTGGATAAAAGCCCTGAGCAAACTGGTCCAGTCTTGCAGCTCATCCTGCTTTGAAGAGGAGATTTTTGTAGAGATCTCCTGAGAGAAGATAGAGAGCCTGTGGTCCAGGGGCTTTTTGCTGCTGAAGGAGCTGTCACTCCCCTTGTTTTCAGACATTTTTTTAGAACTGTCCTGCACAGCTCTGCCCAGATCTGTGCTCTGCAGCTCATTTGATCCTCTGTAAGTTACTGTATTCCCCTAAACCATCAGAAAATTAACCACTTATTACTCATTTGCAGGTTTAATTATATAAATCAGTATCCTGAGGGTTGAAGTATCTTTGAGCAATGCAGAAGAAAGGGCAGTTGTGCCTTTCAGCAGTAGTGGGCAACCAGGGTTTACCCAAGCAGACCCATCCTGCCATTTTAGAAACATTGTTTTGGATTGTCTTTGACATGGCCTTTGGGAGATTTTTGTGTCATTGCTTCCATAGTGCAGAAGGCTCACAGTTGAGTCCTGCTGTGAACTGCTGCGTGCTATCTGGGAGTTTGTACCTTGTTAATACACCCAGGCATGGAGAACAAAGGTTGAATTGCTGTGGTGGAGCTGCAGCATCCCTTGGCAAATGTATTGATAGCATTTGCATAGGTCAGGTGAAGTGTTTTTAGAGACTGTAGATTTTCAAGGCAGGAAAAAAATTTATGAGACCATTTCTCATGGCCTTCTGCAGATTGCAAGCTGTAGAATTTTCTGTTGTTATTTCTGCTTTGAACCTTGTAGCAATAGAGTATGCAGTCAGATGCCATAAAATCTTAACAAATTTCCGTTACCTGAAAGTTATTCATTTCAGTTGCTGGGAGATGTTTTTAAAACAAACTGTTCCATATCCTGGGGATACTTCTGTCTGTCTAGAGACTGCTTATATAAAAGAACAACTTTTTTGAGTAGTTCATTTTGTCTAACAATAAAGAGAAATAGTAATTGTTAGAACAGAACTCCCCCCTTTATTTCTAGGTTTGAAATTACTGAGAATGTATTTGAGTGTAGGTTGGTAGAAGATACTTCATCCCCAAAAAACTGTTATTTAAATAGATAATGTTAATAATGTGATTTTTCTCAACTGGTGAAACTTTGAATAACATGTACTGCCAGAGGATCAACTGTGTTGTTGATGGTGGGGTTGTAGCAAGCTAAAGAAATTCTTTAGAACCCAGACACTGAGAAGTGTAATGCAGGGGCACATATCCCCCCTTCCTCATTGAATAGCAATTTTTTCTAGCATTCTTGTGAACTGAGAGAGAAGAAAAACATAGGAAAACAGGATCCAGCAAGGTAGTGCATTTACTTATTGGAAACAGAATAGATCTGCTGAACACTTGCATTTTAAATTTTACTTTAAGAATTATTGTTTCAAGACCACCCTTGAGGTAAATTGGGTGTCGTTTCTGTAAGGCCAAACAGAATGCATATGTCTTACAGATAATACAGTATAAACCTGTTTCTTAAACTGCTGTGGTAGAATTCTTGATTGCTGTATTTTATGTTCCTTGGCAAATTTTTTGCTCTTCAACTTTACATTAATTAAATTTTGTCACCTTCTCAGCTGTGTGCTACTGACAACAGATGTTGCAGCTCGTGGTCTTGATATTCCTAATGTCCAGCATGTCATCCACTACCAGGTTAAGCATTTTTAATGTTTTTCTTTTTACTATTTTGGTTTGATGTAAGTTTTTGCTGATTCAAATCCTGAGCACTGTAAAGCTGTAATTCTTGGTCCCATATATAGTATAGTCCCAAGTATACAGATTAAATCATTTAACTGTCCTTAATGCTTTGTACTTAAAGATCTCATTTCTGCAGTGACTGTAGGTAGCACTTTATGAATGTGTGATTATGTATCAGAAATGACATAATAGATACGATCCCCCTTGCTTTTTGCTTACCTTTGGTATCCAAAGGTGTCAAATTACTCAGCCTTATAACTCTTGGGTTAAAAGTTGGGTTCTCTGTGTTCGCACAGGTGCCTCGCACCTCGGAGCTCTACGTGCACCGCAGCGGCCGCACGGCCCGAGCCGCCCACGAGGGCCTCAGCCTGCTGCTCATTGGCCCTGAGGACCTGATCAACTTCCGGAAAATCTATAAAACACTGGAGAAGAGTGAAGAGCTGCCATTCTTCCCAGTTGATGCCAAGTGCATGACTTCTATTAAGGTAAAGAAATAACAGTTCTTTTGCAGCCTGAGTAGTTGCTTCCTTGTTTATATTATTGATATGGTATTGCCTGTCACGTTGTTTCCAGGTTTCAGGTGAAATTTACTCTTGAGGATCTGGATTAGAAAATTAAGTTAATTGCACTTTATATTTTTTCTAGCAATATCTATGATTTCTCATCAATAACTGGCCCAAGAAAGTTGTTCAAACATCAACATCACTTATGTTTTTCCAGAAACAGTATAGGGAAGTGGATATGTTTTGTGGCTGTGGAGCTGGGATGTCTCTGCTAAGTACATTGTTTAAATCCTCTTATGTTAGGAACAGACTAGAGAACAGTAGCAGGTTCACGGATATTTAGTGGTCTTCACCTGCCTCTTCCCATCTGAAGTTGTGAGTTGTCTGCTTTTCTAAAAGTTTTTGTACTGTGAGGCCACAGCTGCCACTGAACCCTGTCAAACTGTGTTTCCCTTTCCTAGGTTATTACCCATTTTAAAGAGGATTCAGTCACTAACTCACAAGATAGACAATGGTTAGAATTTACAAAACAGTGTGTTTAAGAAAGCATCTAGTCACTGCAGATTTTCTACTTCTTTAATAAGAGACTATTTCATGTCTCAGCATTCTCTTAGCAGTTTGGATGGTCAGTCATAGACAAATGGGACATATTTAAATACTAGATTTTAAAGGAATCCAGCTGGGGTAGAAATGTCTGAATGTTGCACAGTCATTGAGAACAGGGAAGAGTGCAAGCAGTCAGATAATGCAGCAGGTGTCTTCCTCATGGTATTTTAATTCAGGCTTACCTCCTTGGATTGGACTGAGCCCAGGGTCTACCCCAGTGGCAACAGCAGTATCCTCACCTTGGGAATAATGACAGGAAATTTCAAAACTCAGGCTTATTGCAGAAAGGGTATTTCTTTTAGGAAATGCAGGTTTCTGAAAGAGGAAAGAAAATCAAATAAATGCTTCCACTGATTCATTTTTTCTCCTCTTGGTAGTAATGAAGAGAATCTGATTCCTACCCCTATCTCCCCCATTGTCCCTTCCACCCACTAAATGTTACTAGTTACTGAGAGAAAACTTTATTTTGAAGAGTGTTGCTTCAGAGGTTCCTTCTATGTTTCTTGATGAGTAGTTGTTGGCTCTTATCATGCTCTGTCAATTAATGGGCAAATAAATGTTATTTCTACACTTTCTTCTTCCTGTCACCATCTCTATCTGTAATAGTGCTTCTCTCCCCAGAAGAGATCTCTGTAATTGTAGTTTCTGGACTCCAGCCTCATAAGCCCTTGCAACAGTCCTGTCTTGTTTATGTTTTTGTCCTGGGTTTAACCACAAAGTCATTGTAGTTGGGACTAAAAGTGTTGCTGGTTCTTTGTCTGTCCCATTGGCACACTCCTCTCCTTTTATATGGCTTCATTCAAGTGCAGGAAAAGTCTGAAGGGGAGGAAAAGAATTGTTGAACCAGGAGAGATTTGAAGAGGACTTAAATTTTACAGAGATGGAAAAGGTTACTTTAAATTTCTTGTAATGATCTAACAAGAGACTGACTCAGTAGTCCACTGTGAGTGTTAATTCTCCATCTCTCTGCAGTAATTACCCTGGCAGTCCTGGCTGCTGTTGTTACTGTGCAGCACCTGACTATTCTGATTCCTGCATGGTCTTGCTTTTTGCAACTTCAGGCACATTCCAAAGACCAGAACTTGCTTCTAGTTGGTTCATAATTGGTGTTAGTGCAGATTTTCTTTCCACAGAGAATTAGTTATTTGTTTGGCCCAGCTGGAAGCCTGCAGGTCAGGTTAAGTTTGCTGGACATCTTTGTTCCACCTGAGTGCAGCTGGGAAGAAGGACAGGACATTCTGTCCTGTGCCTAAACAAGATCCAGGTGCATTCCTGAAAATATGATGTGTTCCTTCCATATGGCCTGCAGGAGTTTACTTTCTTCAGAGTGGAATGAAAGTACTGGCTGCTCCTTACTGCTGAGACTAATAACTCTGAGATCAAGCTGTACTATATAAGCATGTAACTTGGAAATGATTGGTGTCTGAATCGTGGTTTGTTCTTGATGTCTCTCAAGTGTTTATAATGATTCATTCATAGAAAGTTGAGTTAACATTCAGGTATGTTTAGTAGTTGAGATGTTTAAGAAGTCAGATTCTGTCATGGATCTAAGGAAGGAAAACAATAGTGAATGATGGTGTGTTTATTAGGTGGGACATGAGTAGGGAACAAAAGTGTCTCTGCACCCCAGATGCATTGCAGTGCATGCTCTCAAACACTTACTCTGCTGAAGTACCCCACATTTAAACCTGATCATTATGTCTAAATGTACTTTCATTGCAGGAACGGATGAACTTGGCAAGGCAGATTGAGAAGGCAGAATTTTTCAACAGTCGGGCAAAGCAACACAACTCCTGGCTCCAGCAAGCTGCAGAGGCTCTTGAGATGGATCTTGATGATGACATGTTGATGGGCAAGTAGAAATGTTTTTCCATGGATATGCTCAGTAGGGCCCATAGTGTTGGTGTCCAGAAGAAGCCTCACCATGGCAGAGAAGCTCCAAAAGCTGCAGGGCAGGAGTTGGGGGGAATGAAAGGAGTGTTGTTGGTGCGTGGTGTTAGTGCTGTTTTCAGGATGGTTGTGCAGCTGGAGCTGAGGAAGCGAGGTGTGACTGTTCTGGCAAGTTGCAGACAAGTCTGCATGTTGTAGGACCAGAATTGGTGAGCTTCTGGCAAACATTTCAGAGTGATCTAAGCAGCCCAGTATGTCCTGATTTGAGTCTTGTCCCCTCTTGTCATAGAAAAGGCTATTTCCACACTTCTGCTTCTCTCTCCCACTCTCTTGTAGTCAGGCATCAGGACAGGAGCCTGACAGCTCTGTGTGGGAGCAAGCAGGAAGTGCTAGGGAACACCAAATATTATGTGAGCCTTAAGTAGGTTGAGCTGTGTGGGCTGAATGGCCGATGCATGTATTGAAGTTGATGAGGTTTTTGGTGGTTTGTTAGAAGTAAATAATTTCTTACATTTTTAAAATTCAGTATTTTTCAGGCTGCAGCTGAGAGAATTTGTAGGGTTGTACAACTGCAAGTGGCTATTTGTTCATTGCCATGAAATTTTGCAAAGCTTAGATGCCCCATTGTGTGTTCTTATTTCAGGAGCTGTAGGTATGATTTCCTACCAGTTCTTTGAAGGCAGGCTGAATAGAGTTACTGCAGAGGTCACTTCAGATTAGTCTGGCTCTAACCTGTTAGCTGCTAAGATGCCAATGCCTTTATTTTGAAACATGTTTAGATTAATGTCCTTATTCATGCCTGGACTAGCTGCTTCTCAACCACTTTGTAAGCAAACACTAACCATCTCTGTCTGCATTGTTCAGGAGTGCTTTCAGATAATTAGCACTCTGCTGTCTTGTTTTGACATAATCTGAGTATGCTGTGTTTTGGAATGAGTTTCCAAATAGCACATCCAGTCCAAGTAAGTTGTAACTCTCAAGTGAAACACTTTGTAATTGCGTCCCAGAAACTTGCCAAGTTTATGCTTTAAAGTGTACTCAGTTTCTAATTCTTGTGTGGCTTGTTGGAGCCCAATTAAACTCCCAGTCATTCGTACCCTTAGTGAAGTGCCTCTTACACAGTTACAAAAGATTCAGTAATGTGTTTTCAATTTTACCTTACAGCAAGCTTGATTTCAATTTTCTTCTCAGTTCAGGCCTTAACTATGGTTACTCAGTAGTCAGGATTCTTCTTGACCTCATTATCTTGTGAACAGCCTGGGTGATCTGAAGGTGTCACAGATGACTGGGAGTTGAGTGACCTTGTTAGAGAGGGAAAGCTGGGGTCAGCATCTGCCCTTATCAGGTCTTAAAAACACCTGTAATGCAAGTTTTTTTCTTGTTGTAACATTCTGTATCTTTGATTTCTGCCCCAAGGAAGAAAAGCTAGTGAGCAAGAAGAAAGCCAGAAGCAAAAGATGCTGAAGGGGATGAAAAAACAACTGAAACATATGTTGTCCCAGCCACTGTTTAAAGTCCTTATGAAAACCAAGTACCCAACACAGTCCGGAAAACTACTCTTGCCTCAGACATCAGAGAGCATTTCAGCTCTAGGTGCCATGTCCAAAAAGCAAGCCAAGAAGAAGAAATCAATAAAATAAAATTATATAACAGCAAGATCATTCAGTGTGACAGAAGCAAGGACTATCCTCAATCAAGGCTGTCAGTGCTTGTGGAGGATCCCAGCTAGAAGACATTGTGTAAGGATGTTGCCTGTATATTGGTTGTGCAGGCACAAAACAAAATGCTGATTTAAAGGGCTTAATTAACATCTGGTTAGTTACTGTTGAATCTTTTCTTGGATCTTGGTTTTTTTATGTTCTTATTTTTTTTCACAAATCTCTATATTAATAGAAGTTAATTAGTTTTCACATCGTTTTGATAATTACTCCACTTTGTGAGATGGGTAAGAGTTACTGAGTGGAATTCACTGTGGGCATACTCTAATGGTAAAACTTGATTTGAATTTTAATGTTTTTGAAGGACAGGGGAAGGTCAGCTATATACAGTGCAAGTACAGACTGAGCTGATGGTAGTGGGAGGTTTGGCTTTTACTGCCTCCAGCTCAGTATGGAAGGCAGAAAATACAGATTATGTTACCAGTAAGTCTACAGTTCTGGTTATGGAAATGTCCCCGTTTTCTTTCTCCTCTGATAATATTTCTGTTCTGTTCTCCACCAGGTTTAATTCTCTTAGTCCTGTGTTAATGCATTTGAATGTGCAAAAAAAGTTAGGGTGGCAATGAGTCAGGACTGACTTTAGGAGATGTGTAAATTTCTGAGAAGTGTTGCTACTCAGTGTTTTCGTGATTAATATTTGAAGTTAAGCCTGTATTTGAAAACATGTTAGAACCATGATCTTCACTGTAATAGAAGATGTTTTGAAATGTGGCTTTTGAAGATTGCTTCATGATAATTGTGCTTTTAAATAATTCTAACCTGATCTAAGCAAATATTTTTTAAACTGTTTTTTAAAATATGTCAGAAAAAGATATTTTGAATTTTTTTTTAATTATATCTGCCATAAACTTCAAAGCCTGTGTCTGTTTTCAGTTACTTGAAATTTCTAAATCCATCATAGCTGATGCTGTTTACACTTAGCAGGCAAGGAGAGGGGAAAAGTACTCAAAAGATAAGACAGTGGAATCTGTATTGGTGGGAGGACAGGTAACCTTCATCTGCTGGCTCTGGGTGAGGCTTAGTTTCTGTGTCTTAAACAGAGTGGAATGAACCAGTGTCACTGCCATGACAAGAATCACCAATTTACTCAGCTACCCAGGGAAATTTGTCTGTGGAGTTGAGACTTGCTAGTTATGTGAGAATAGCAAACTCTTTATTCTTTCATGTGTGTAAATAATTGAAGCCCCCTGTCTCTGGAGGGCTTTTCTCTTGTTTTCATGCATTACTGAAGAAGAGCTCTGACAGTGTAATCATAAGCATACAGAGCTTGTCAATGATGCATGAGACTTTCCTTGCAATGCACTGTTTGTCTCATGCCCTTGGGAGCAGAGGGGAAAGTTTTGGGGAGCAGAGATGGGAAGGTTGTGTTTCCTCTCTCATGTGAGGAGATGCATCTTTGGAGTTAATGTGACATCTGAAAAATAAAAACAATTTATGACAGTTCATTGTAAGGAAGGCTGAAAAAAGGAACTGAACAAAGGTAAGCATACCCTCATTTTTTTTTGCATGCCATTTTAATCAGACTCTTACATTATGATAAGGAAACTTGTATTGGTTTTGCATCCTGAAGGGTTTGAAGACCAGGTAAGCCTTTTCTGAATCTTATGATGCATTTCTGTTTCCATTTCATTAGCAAAATCAAGGCTGGATCTGACAACAGAGCTCAGCATCTCCCCATCTGAATCTGCGTGAGTTTTGGCAGTTTCTAATTCCATGAGATCATGAGGAGAACTAAGTTGAGGACAGTGAGAGTATTGTTATTTCATTTCTATCATTGCTATGAAGTTTTTCAGCTGCTTCTGTTTCCCTGTGTTTAACCCAGTTCTCACACTCTCAGCCCACTGTCTTGCCAAGTCTCCCCAGGATGGAGCATGGCACTTGTGCCCTCCTTGCTGCTTTCATAGAATCATAAAACCTAATTCCACCATGCCCAATAGCAAAGTGCCACATCCATTTGTTTTTTGAACACTCCAGGGGTGCTGACTGCACCACTTCCCTGGAGAGCCTGTTCAAATGCTTAATGGTTCATGTTTGCTTGTGGGACATGCTCTGGGGCTGGTTTTCTTCTGCAGCCTCTTATGTGCTCTGCATGGACTCTCAATGCTTAAATCTACTGATGCTGCACCCCCACAGGAACTAAAGCAGAGATTGGACCCTAAAAATATCTGTGTCTTAAAAAGAACACTTGTCTGGAGCTCTGAAAGCTCTCTTGTGGCTGCCTGTTTTGCCTTGTCATTATCTTACCAGGATACCCTGAGTCTTCTAACTAGAGGAAAAGCCTAATATTTGCTTTAGCTAGTTTTAAAAAATTGTTAAATCTATAACTGAGAGATATTACCATTTAGCAGCCCCACTCCTATGTGAATGAAGTTACTGCAGAAAGAGGACAGTAAAGTAGAATGTTTTCTCTATCTCTGATTTGTATGTGTACTACTGGTGCATATTAGACATGAAGAGTTTTACATCAAGTCCATATGGGCAGTGTAATCTTCACGTTCATCAAATATGTAGTAGCAAATGTTTTCTCTAATGCTGTGCTGGCACAGCGGTTATACTGAGGCCTCTAACCAGTAATCTCATGTTTTGTGGCAGTTTATGTCTGCTGAAATACCCATAATTAAAGGACTTATTAAGTCTCTTTAATCTGTCAAAGCAACTTCCAAGTAGTTTAATAAAAGCATGACTTCAGCAGAGTGGTGGTAGGCTTCAAGCTGATACAGAGCAACCAGTACTACCTAACAGAGAAGTGAAACAATAGCTTCTGAACCTTCTTTTTTATTTTCTGAATGCATGGGGCCGGTTGACCTCATCCCTGCCACAGCATTCCTGCTCTGTCATACTCTATAAAGAAAAGGAAGAGTCCCTGCAGTTTAAGGCATCTGCTGAGGAGATAGTTTGGACAGGATCTCACATATTAGACAAGAGAGTTTCCTGACATGCCCCATGCTTTTTCTTTCCTCCCTTGTATGTTAATAAAACAGTAAATTAGCAGAGCAGAAGCTGGAGTGGTGCCTTGCCATATGCCAGCAGCCCAGGCACAGGGCTGGCCATGTGGCACAGGGGAGGTAATTCACACCTTCCTGAGGGAGGGCTGGGTACCCCACACTTTCTGCAATTAGTCTGCATCACTCCCTGAGGGACAGGAGATAGGAAAAGGACACTTTGACAGCCTCACCTCACACAGCCTGACACACAGGAAAATGTGGTAACAAATGCTGTGCTTTTCTGGGTGCTGAAATGCTCCCTGCTATGTCCTATGCTAGCAGGATGTGGGGTTTGGGTGCCTGAGCTATTCCAGACTTTTTGATGAATGGCTTGGTGAAAGAAGGAGCTCAAAAGACATGAAATGAATGACTGATGATATAGCAAGCAACAATCTGTAAGTGATACCCAACAGTCATTGCAGAAAAGTAGGATGTTGTCAGTGATCGCAGGTTTGGGAAGTAGAAGGGAAGCACAAGACAGAAGGGGTCTCTTTAGGAAAATTATCCTGGTTCTGTAACCTCTGTAGATCCCTTCTATATAGTCCCCTTCTGACACTCAGGAACATGTCTGATACTGTTCTGGCCTGTGAGAGATTTTCTATTTCAGCTTCTTCAGTGTTTTCTCAAGTCAGTCATAAGCTCCTCCTGGGGCTGGCCTCCCAGAGTGAGTAAGAAAGAAGAAAATAATCTGTCACTCCTGTGGCAAGTTTATTGGCCTGGGGAAGCAAGTAAATAAGAGCTGCTGTGCTTCTTTGCATTGGAGTTCAGCAGCTCTTGCTGTGAAACTGGAAGAAATTGTAGCCAGTTTCCAGAGCAACCAACTTTAGATGGTACAAATTGCCAAATTTCTGTAGGTGAGAGCTGCACATACAGAACATAAATACAAAACCTGGCTTGGAAAAGCAGAGCAGGCAGTACAAAGTACATGTGGGCTTTAGTACCACTGGGCTAATTAAAGGTCTGATTATTTTTTATTATTGATGTGATTATATCAGTCTAATCACTAGTGTGGATGGTTTTTTAGAAGTAAAGTTTCTTTTTCCTTACTCATGGCAATATCTATGCAGTATGAACTGACAGGTGTTACTGAATTACACACACTGGCCATCTTAACAGGGTCCAACCCTACTATCCCACTGATTAATGTCAACTCCAAGTGAAGGTTTCCATTTCCTCTTTTGTTAGTTCTCAGGTTAGAGGTGTGGGCCTCTGGAGAGGGACCCCTTGCCTAGACTGTGCCCCTCAGTTGTACCCATACCAGCCATCCCCCAATCTACACATCACTTCATTCTGCTCAGCAGTCTCTCAAGTTCATATGGTTTTCACTATTGCTGGGCTGGCCCTTCTTAAGTTACCTCATTCTCTCAGAATTGTCTCCTTTGTCCTTGCATTCTAGAAAACAAAAGGAACTAAAACGTCTGTACAATGAAGAGTTTAATTCTAGTATCTTAAGGTATAGAAGACAGCCCAATAATAAAACTGGTTGAAACCATCAGTCTTGTGCCTTTTTGTCTTGTAGGTGATTTTGTGTCCCTGGTATAAATTTGGTAATTCGTTCCTGTCCATCTAAGAGGCTGGTCATAGCAGGGACAGTGGTGGCAGACATAGCTAAGTGCCTGCCAAACACTTTCTGCTGGTGGCAGGTATTTCTAATAGCCCAAAGGCCATTTCAAAGCTACCTGACAACAAATTCAAGTAGTTTTGTCTTAGAGAGTCTTACTCATTTTTTCCCCCTCTCCTGAGGACTGTGAATAATACTGAATGTGTAGTTGTCACTGTGTTCCTAAAATTTTATAGATGTTGTTTAGTATTCCTGCTGGAAAGAGAACCTCTAGCAGGTTCCATGTTTTCAGGTATTCCATATCTGATAGGGATGTTTTAATCACTCCCACAGTAACAGTTTTCCTGGTGGGAAAAGCTTCTATCCATTCTGAGAGCTGATCCATGGTTACCAGCGCTCATAAGAGGCATGTCAGCATAACCACTTTAAAAATGGGAAAAAACAAACATGATCATACAATCTCTTGTTTGCATTTTGTGCTGGAAAACTTTCAACATGTGGGACAAGAAATCACAATATTTGTCATATATATTCTGGGGACTGCCCACATTTTTTCCATCTGGTTAACAATTGCAATCATCAGGTATTTTATCATGAAACCACTTAGCCAAACTTTCTTTGTAGAATAGGTTATCTCCCAATAGCCCAAATTCCAGTTTCATCTTCCACAGCCTCCCAACTTTCCCATCGAACCCATTCTTCCTGCATAACCTCTGCATATATTTGGGCTGGATTACTGATCTCTAGTCAACCATCAGCAGAGGGAGGCACACTCAGTATAGGTTGTTGGACAGCAGTTTTGGTGGCACACTCAGTATAGGTTGTTGGACAGCAGTTTTAGTTGCTTTATCTGCCAGTTAATTATTTGTTCTGCTTTTGCTGGACAGCGCACTACAGCAATTTCCCTTGGAAGCTGAATAGCTTCCAAGAGCATTCAGATTTCAGTTCCACAAGGAATAAACTTTCTTGCTGAGGTAAGGAACCTTCATTCTTTCCTGAGCATACCCATTGCACAACACTATCCAAAAACTTACTTAGAATAAGAATAAACACTGCTGCTGTCCCAGCCAGGCTGCTCTTGCTAATGCAGTTAATTCATCAAGGGTTGTGGAGGTTCTGCTTCAAGTACCTACGGCTTTTTCACCACTGCATAGCCTACATGTCATTTTCCATTCATGTAGCATAAAGATCTGTCAGTGATAAGGGTTAGATTTGAGTTCCCTAGAAGCAGATCTTCCTGCATGTAGTTGAAGTGAAACACAGCCCTAGCACAATCACAACAGGGCCCATCATCCTAAGGAGCAGGCAGTAAAGTTGCTGGGTTCAAAACACTACATCTCTTTAACATAACATTCTCATTTAAGACAATTAAATTATTTTAAATCATAGTGCTGAGCCGTGTTTGGGGACATTGTTTGTGTGGCATGTTGCTTCATAATCAGTTTTACTTCATGGGGGGCATTCCGGGTTGAGGGGCGAGCCGGGGGTGATGGATGCTCTGCTGCTCGCCGTGCCGGCCGCCGCTCCCGAGGAGTTTGTCCCGGCAGGACCCGGCGCTGAGCCAGGGGCGGCGGTGCGGCCACGCTGCGAGGAGCGGCTGCGCCCGCTGCTGCCGCGCTCTCACACCCCGTTCTGAGGACTGGAATAATGCAGCAATGCCAGCGCAGGAGCAAAAGCTCCTTTTATACTTAGGAAATCCTTTCCTCTTTCTGCATTCCCACGGTATAGTATGTACAAAATATATATATTTTATATATAATAGACTCATACATAATATACTCATATATATCATCTATAATACAATATATAATGGTTATATATAATACCTATAACATATATGTTATATAATATATAATTTTATATATTATATATGTTATATACTATATCCAACATATTTCTATATATAAAAATATATATATTATATATATTTTTGATCCCCACTGCCTCTGCCTTTGTAGCTTCTACCCCAGTATCCAGGGTCTGCAGTATCCTGCTGTGCCTAAAAATCCACACAACACCTATCAAGTCATCTTTAAACAAACGGAAGAATATAGTAGGAGAGCCTGTGAACTCTTGGGGCAGGAGGGTCCATATAAGTTGATTTTTCCACATAAATGCAAACAGGAGCTGGCTGCCTTCTACTGCAGGAATGGTAAAACCTAGTAATCCCTGGAGAAACACCTGCCCCAGAACAAGCCCCTCAGTTATACCTGTACCACCCACTACTCAATCCATTCATCCAGTCCCTTAACCCTGGTCAGTGGTCTCTTGATTTCTTATTAGTTTTCACTCTTGCTGGGCTGGCTTTCTTCTGAAGTTACCTCATTCCCTTGGAATTGTCTCCTTCCTTCACTCACATCTGCTGGACTCTGCTGGTTCTGTATTAGCAGCACTTGTTTTCTCAAAAAATTTCGCTCTCCCTCAGCCCTTGCAGCCTAGAGCTTCAAGTGTTTTATTTACTGGTGCTAAGCAATTAAAGCTAAATGAATCTATTCAGAAAGAACAGTTAAATGTCTTCTATAACACATGAATAAGGTACAAGGTGCAGTCACTGCTCTTTCTTATCAAGTTACTTCTAGGCTGGCTCAAGTGAGACCATTTCAGTCGTTGCAGTTCTGAGATGACATCGCAGAGTGATATTCTCGGCAAGTTAAAAAAATTGTGAGAATTAATTTGCTGAAATATTTCTCACTAATTTTCTTCCTTTTCTCCTAAATTCAAGCTGGGAAAAAAAAGCTCATTCTTGCACATATATGCAGGTAAAAACATGATTGGAAATAACGTCCCTTTAATCACAGAAGTTTTCAAAAGTCTATTTTCTAGTACATCATTCAACTATATAGGTGTATATACATGCACATGGTGTAACTTCTTAGCTAATTAAACTACATATTTTTATATAGGAAAAACTATTATCATTATCTCCATTCCCCTGGGAGTTGCTTGTTTCATTCATTAACAAAATGTAGTATATGCTTACCAAATGATAAATGAAAGTGAAACGGAAGAAGTGTTGCCATCACAAATTTCAAAAGAAACAAGAAAATTTCAATGGTCTAGCTCAACTAAATCTGAGCTAGAAAAACGCAGCTTCCTTTAAGCCCTGAAATGATTCCTCTTATTTTCTTACCTTTTCTCTTCCTATTTTCTATACAAGGACAACAAAAGTTACATTTATTTATTCCCAAAAAAAAAAAAACCAAACCAGGAATGAAGAACTGATATTTGGGCTATAAAAACCCCAAGATGGTTTATCAAGTTGAAATTTAATGGTTTTTTTTTTTTAAATATGATCAGTGTGAGCACAAAAATAAACACTGAGTAAATTTATCAGGGACTGTTGAATTAGAAAAAGGTACCACCATTTCTGTACACAAAAACATTTTTCTGTACACAAAAGTCTTGGTGTTACCCATAACCAGGGACAACTTCCTCCTTCAAATAAAGAAAATGTTTGCAGCTTCCATTATATGACATTCATATTTTACTGCAATGCCTTGGTACTTAAAAACAAAACAAAACAACAACCCAAAACCCTAGACTGGGAGAAGCTTATCTATTGTATATAACTGGAAGCTGTCTGTTATTCCTGTATTTTAATTAAACTGTTTCACAGATGGTGAAACTAGAACCCAGTTTATGGTGAATTATGGCCTCCCAGAGCTGAGTTACTATGCAAGAGCAAACAGCCAGACACTGATTCCACTGCTGGGCAATCAATGCCATAAATTAACAATTCTGCTCCTTGGTGTACTTACACTTGTTGTCATTATAGTGCAAGAGTTCTACTGTCATTACACTGCAAAGGTTCCACATTACTAGAGTTTCACACCTCCTTGATGTTTCTTATAGCCAACTCCTCCAACCACAAACTCTTCCTTGCCCTCACGGGGGGGGCCAATCCACTCTTTTATAACACTCTTCTGAATGGCTACAGGTGCAGCCTGTTAAACTGAGGCCTGTTCCCAATCTCTAATAATTAGCTCAGCTGCAACTCATTAGGGGATAAGATTACTTTCTATTCTACCTTTATTTACTTACATTCTATCCCCCTACATACATTTATGACCATTTTATATGCTCTGGAAAGCAAGTCAGGCACTTGCATATATGGCCCTGTTCCCCCAGCAGAGGATGAATGGACAGGGCACAGGTACACACAGGGCTGGTAAATGTGCCTTGCTCTACACAACAGCCAAAGCAGAGCAGTTAGCAAGGAAGCAGTTCAAGAAAAAAAATCTGTGACCTTGCAATTACTGGAGCTTCATGTTCTTTTTCTCTGTTTTATTTTTAAACTATTAGCATAACTTTTCAGATGAGGTAATGTGAAAAGTAAACACTCATTTAGAAAAATTTATTAAATATCTTAAAGTGTGCGGAGGGAACTAGATTTGAGTGACAGCTTTCTAAGTGGTGCTTGCTGATTCCTGACAGCTCTCATCAGTTACTGATCCAGTACTACTAATGCAGCCAGAACCACCAGCTGCAGACCAGGCTCCTGAGAGCTTAACAACCACGGATCAAAAGGCTGTTCACAAGCCCTAAGTCAGAACCTGTTTGGGTGCCAAATCATTTGTCACTTCAAACCCCTGTTTGTTCAGCAGGCTGCATGGTGTCCAGGGGATAGACAGGTGTCTTCCACTAATATCTGGTGACTGGTGAATATCAGGCATTGTGGCTGTGTGCCCTTTGCAGAAAAATTCCATGATCCTTCAAATCTTTTCACAAGTTTTGAAGAAAACCATCAAATTTAAAAGGCTGCAGTTGTGAGTAGTAAACAGGTCTTCTCTCTGCTTTAGCCACTGGTTTTACCTATCCTGGCAAATCTGATAGTATATTTTTCCCTTTAAATGGAATTTAAGGTGAACAAATTCCATTTGGTGTTGCACTATAAAGTGCATAGCACATTGCAGCAGTGGATACATTGAGAGGTAAAGCTGGTACAGTGATTAAGTCCTGTACTAATTTCACACAAAGGTCTTTTGTGGACATACTGTTTTGTCCCATGTACAAAATTTAACCAGAGTGATGCTGCTGTACAAGCAGTGGTTATCCTGTGTGGAATCCTGCCTCCTTCTTGCAAAAGGGAAATGAAATCCATTTATATTTTAGCTTTCCTTACATTTATTTGTTCAGTTATTGCAGTAAAACCAAGTCTTGCCAAGTGTTGTTGCATTGCAGTGATAGAGAATACAAGGAGAGGTCCTGAAAGATGATAAATACTCATAACAAAAACACCTGTTATCTCTTGTTAATGTTATTTAAAACAAAAATTGTAATAGGACAGTGTTGTTTAAATTCAAGTGACTACAGCCAGGGAATTCCTACTCTCGGTGATGTGTTTTCCTTCAGTGTCTCACTCTTTAAAGCAAAATGCTCTGTACCTGTCTGTCAGCTCATCTCTGAAAAGAATCTCTTCCTTAGCCCTTTTCCAGTATGCAGGAGCACAACAGGAGAGGGATTAGGTTTGGTCTTTCTCCTGTTAATCCAGCATAAGGCAATAGCTATTTATATTGCCAGAACCTCCCACATTTTATCTCCTGGACAGCTGGCACACCTTGAAACGCTGACTGCTGTTCCCATCATCCTTGCACTGGCAATGGCTGTGTTTGTGCTGGTGGCTGCTGCCCTCTGCCAGCACACACCTGCACCTCCCACAGCAGAGAGAACCAAAATGGGGCAGGATTTTGGACAGACCAAAGCGCTGACAGAAAAAGAGAAAGGAGAGATTTTCACAGGAGAGTTGAGTTTGTTTCAGATCTACAGCATGGCTCCACCTACCACATCTATAGTAGGAGAGTTTCCTGGAGTCTTGCTGATTTCTTGAAGTGCCTTTGCTAACATTCTGTGTCATTTTCTGCTTCTGTTCATTGTTCCTTGTTTCAAGCAGGTGATCCCCCGGGCAGTTTGTTAGGCAGAGCTGCAGCCTGCTC
This sequence comes from Melozone crissalis, assembly GCF_028551555.1. Taxonomy (NCBI): domain Eukaryota; kingdom Metazoa; phylum Chordata; class Aves; order Passeriformes; family Passerellidae; genus Melozone; species Melozone crissalis. Next base: position 41,688,015 of record NW_026535796.1, on the reverse strand, counting down.
TGGAGATGCAGCCACAGCAGTGCTCAGCTTAGCACCTTACTCACATGGAAGGATGAAATCAGCTGCTCTGCCCATAAACACCACAGTCTGCCTGGGCTGTCTGGGGCTTTTTTCCAACACACTGAAAGCATCACGTGGCAACAAAGGTGTCTCAAGCTGCTGCATGTACCAGCTTTGGCATGCTCTTTAGGTTCCCATCAAAACATCAGCACTGTCTGCAGTTTTATTTGGTTGGTGATTCTCTGTTTCTGCCTGTGTCAGGCAGTGCTCATCGATGGCTTCTCTGACCAGGTGCAGGCCTGCCTCTCTCCTGTCTCCTGCAGGAGGCAGCAGGCTCCATATTTCATAGTGTACTGATCCTCTGCAAGACTCAAAGGACTGTTCTGTAATCCTTAAGCTTTTTTGTGTGTTCTGTAGCCATACAGATTTGATATCAGATAAAATGCTCTATTCTATTGGATTGGAAAAAGAATTCAGAACTCTGATGTCTTGTTTAAACAGTTAAAATTCAGGCTAAATGAAATTGAAGGATTGGCGGGGGGTGTGAATTATTCAGGGCTGGTTTTGGGGGGTTTTGGTTTTGTTTCTTCTCTTCCCTGTGTTGTGGACTATGATTACCTTTTAGGTGAAAATGTAGGATCATAAAATTGCTGGGGTTTGGAAGGGATGTTAAACATCATCTAGTTCCTGTCCTCCTGCCATGGGCAGGGACACCTTCCTCTAGACCAGTACCTAAAGGGCCCGACAACAAATTTTACAATAGCTATTAGGAAGAAATTTTTTCCTGTGGGGGTGGTGAGGCACAGGTTGCCCAGAGAACTTGAAGATGCCCCATCCCTGGAAATGTTCAAGGCCAGACAGGACAGGGCTTTGAGCAACCTAGTGTAATGGGATGAGTCTTTGCCCCCCTTGCACAGGGGCTGGAAGAAGATGATCTTTAAGGGCTCTTCTGACCCAAACTGTTCCATGAGTCCATGAAATAACTGGCCAGCATGCATCCCTGGTGTTTAATGTCACAACGGCCGCGTGTCTATGGATGCAATGGAGCTTGTGCTGCTTCTGTGTCGGATGTATCTTCACCCAGCTACGCTCATTAGCACACAGGCAGCTCACTCCGGACTCCTGCCTGCTCGGGGCTACTGGCGAGCAGCGGGCGCTGGGTGGCACCGCTGCGCTGGGAAAGCAGCGGCAGCCGGGGCCGGGCCTCCGCATACCCCTGCGCCGAGCCGGGCCTGCCGTGTCCCCCTGCCCCGGCATGCCGCATCCCCCTGCCCGGGCGAGCCTGCCGCATCCCCTTGCCCCGAGCCGGGCCTGGGCCTACCGCATCCCCCTGCCCCGGCCTAGGCCTCCGCATCCTCCTGCCCCGGGCTGCCGCATCCCCCTGCCCCGGCCTGGGCCTCCGCATCCCCCTGCCCCCAGCCGGGCCTGCCGCATCCCCCTGCCCCGGCCTGCCGCATCCCCCTGCCCCGGCATGCCGCATCCCCCTGCCCCGGGCTGAGCCTGGGCCTCTGCGGCCAAAGCGGCATGAGAGGCTGGCACCAGAGTTACTGCGAACCCCCAGCGTCATTCCCTCTGCTCCCGTAATTCCACTCTTCCTGCCTCTGAGAAGTGTCCCTGGCCAAGTTTATCTCTCTGTAAATCATCCTGGTTTCAGTTCACAAGTGAAATGAGGAGCATTGGGTATTTGCACTGCTCCCTTTTACCTGGCCAAAATCTGCCAATTTCTGGAAACTAGTTTGTCTCAGCAACAAAGATGAAGCAGACTGCACTTTAACCTCATGTAAATCCTCAGAATAGTTCAGCCGTTTTGTTCTTGTGCCCTCACGATGATCTGGTTGTGTTTAGTCCTGGGGATGACGATGATCACAGTTGTTCTTTATGTCCTCCCCAGTGAGGAAGGCTGAAGGAAACTGCAAAACTTCAGAGCCAGACAGCAGAGTGAAGCAAGCAGATGTGGATCCAGACAGCAAGGACTGGCATTTTGTTATCAGATGGATAAACCTGGTTCCTGTCCCAAAGCTGTGGAGACGCAGCAGCTCTGGATTGTTTTCCCCATCTACCTCCTGTCTGAAACAAAGCCTGTTTAACTCTCCTCACTTCTGTTCATAACTAGTCTCAGCAGACACTTCTTGTGGGTTTCTCTTTTGAAAATCTCACTCAGGTGCTTCAGTCTGGCACTCTGTAGACTCCTAATTGTGATGCTCTCACAGTCTGAGACCAGTTCTCCCTTTGAACTGGTTAGCTTGTGTAGATCCTTGTGGGGCAGCAGCCAAGCCATGGGAATCTGGGTCATACAATGGGGTACAGTGGGGCAATCCACAGGCATGAGCCAGAGGTGACATTGCTACCCTCTGTTTGGCTTCCCCCAAGAGGCTGGAGCAGCTAAATCCCAATTTGCTCAAGTGTGTAATGACCTGGGCTAGATTAAATCATGTTTCTACAGTGGGCAATGGTGAGCATCTGAAGGCAGGAGTCTTGATGGGAGCTGGAAGAAGGTGGTAGGGAACTGCAGGTAAGGAATAGGAGCACCTGGTTGCCAATGCCCAGCACCCAGAGCTGCCTGAGGCCAGTGCAATTCCATTGCATTTTACACTGCACAGGTTAAACAAAGGTGCAAAGAGGAGGAACGAGACATTTCTGAGTTTTGTTCATTTAATAGTCAGAGCTCCTGATTTCCACCAGAGGAACTATGTAATGATGGAATGGGCATGGGCACCATTCTGACTTTGCAGATCTCTCACAGAAAGAAAGACCACAGCAGCTCCAAAAATTTGGTTTTCTTACAGAAAAAGGACTTAGTGTGGCCTAAATAAAAAAATAAAAAAAAAAAAGAAAAGAAAATTAAGAAAAATATGAAAATAAAGAAAATGTTAAAAAACTTATGTGGTAGTTTACAGTTTTAATTGAAATCCTTCCAAGCATTTTGGTAGAAGAGGGAAAGCCAGGGAAAATGTTGCTGAAATAGAATGTTTCATTCAGTGGAAAATTCTCATTTAATTTCTGAAAACATGAAAGACTGCAGTCAAAACAGGAGCTGTCATGCTGCTGAAAAGTCACATTTTACATTTGCAGCTGTCATTCTTGTCTGAAGGCTGAGATCCTGAGGGGACCCCTGAGCTTCCTTTCCCTGGGAGGTGCTGGCCTTGCTATTTGCAGAGACAGGGTGATCCTGGCCTCTAGGAAAGCTGAAGGATACAGAGAGCAAAGTGCAGCTCTAGTCTACAGACCCTGTGACTTTCATTTTTCAGGTATTTACATAGCTGTTGTAGTATCTCAAGGGTCAGTTTCATTTTCTATCCAACCCCACAGTTTCAGAAAGTCCTGTTTACATTCAGAAACAGTTTCAGCATTAGCAGTGCCTGTTAACAGTTAATGAGTTAATGAGATTCACTCCAGGACTGGTGCACAAACAGCCTTTTCCATGTGCCTGATGCTTTGTCCTCTCTTCTGCACAATGATAAACATGAGAGGAGAGACCCCACAAAGCAGTTTTGGGTGAGGACACTCCAAGTAAAGAGAGGGGGCCAGGAGAAGGACAGAGGCTGCCAGGCAGTGTGGGAAGCATGCAGTCACTTTAAAATCTTAATTTTTAAGTCCTAATTAGGCTGATCACATAAGATGTGGTGCCCACCCTGGCAAATGAAATCTTGCAGAGCACAATGGCACTGTTTGTCCCTTCCCAGCAAATCACGCTGTCTCTCAGCTGTCTGAACTGGACAGTTACTGGGGTCAGGTTTCATATGCACAAACTATTCTTCAATCATTTGTTTTAACAGCAACAGGAGTATCTGCCTTCCTCAGGTTTTTAAACATATTTATTTTACTGTAAAACCTAATTTGCAGCTGGTTATCTCCTGACTTGGTCCTGGTTGGCTGTACAGACATTTGTTATATAGGGGATGTCTTTTAAAGGTTTCTAAGCTGTAAACTGAGCTTTGATAATTCCTACTTATCAAATAATATCAGCTTCAAAATACTATTGAACTGAGCCTTCAACACCAAAGGAAAATCCATGTCCTTCTCCAGATGAGCACAGGTGATGTGATTTCAGTGATTTTGTTTGGGGTTTTCTTTATATCTGTACAAACCATAGCAATACTGGTTCATTCTGGTCTTTGGCCATACAGCAGCACTATATTAGTAGATATGGCATCATAAAATCATTCAAAAATCTGAAGTGTGGCACTTAACAGAATCTGGGGGGACTGAGTTGGGGTGAGGGAGGTGATTCTCCCTCTCTGCTCCATTCTTGAGACTCTACCAGGAGTACTGCAGCCAGCTCTGGGCCCCCAACATCAGAAGGACGTAGACCTGTTGGAGTGAGTCCAGAGGAGGGACACAAAGCTGACCAAGAGGCCTGGAGCACCTCTCCTATGGAGACAGGCTGAGAGAGTTCAGGTGAGGGTTTTTCAGCCTGGAGAAGACAAGAATCCAGGGAGACCTTATACCTTCCAGTACCTAAAGGAGCTCAATAAAGCTGCAGAGGAGCTTTTTACAAGGGCATGTAGGGATAGGACAATATCTTTAAACTGAAAGAGGTCAGGATTAGATTAGATTAGATTAGATACAGAGCAGAAATTCAACCCTATGAGGCTGGTGAGGCTCTGAAACAGATTTCCCAGGGAAGTTGTGGATGCCCCATCCCTGGAAGCGTTCAAGGCCAGGTTGGATGGGACTTTGAGCAACCTGGTGAAGTGGAAGGTGTCCCTGCCTATGGCACAGGGAGTTAAAACTAGATGATATTTAAGGTCCCTTCCAACTCATTACATTTCATTCTATGAATTAACTGCTACACCACACTTTTTTGAAAGAAGGAATTGTTATCCATTTGCCAATGGACTGACTGGACATGGGGCTGTGGTACAATTGGAGAATTGTACTTTCATCCTCTGTGTGATCAGAAGAAATTTCATTCCAAATCATTCAGTGCAGCCCAGGTTAGCCCAGCCCACTCTCCCAGGCTTTGGATGAAGAGCCATCTTTACCACACCCCTGCTAGAGAGCATGGAGGGGACCAGAGCCAAGTCTCCTACCACAAGTGCCTGCCCAGGGCCCTGACATCAGGCTGAGAGGCCAAATGGCATCTCATGGCAGTGCCTGGGCAAAAACAAGGTGGAGGCAGTCACAAGCCCTGCTTCTGCAGCTACGCAGGGACAGCTCAGGATTCATGAGGTGGGAGGAGAGCAGGATTTGCAGCACAGTGGTGGGACATTTTGGAGAGCATGTGTGAAGCTGCGCTCTGCTCTGGACACAGATCCACACCTGCCAGCCAAGGCACTAGTGCAAGCTCTTACCACCACTTGCCTACCTGTCCTAAAAGTTGGCATCCTTGGCAGCAGTACCACTCTTTGTTGAGTTTGGCAATAAGCATGGAGCATGAACTGCCCTCAGCTGCTGTCCCATAGGGCTTTTACTAGCTGGGGATAATTTTTTGTGACTCAAGGAGGGCTGGTCTTGACAAGTGGTTTGATGCCAGAGTTATTAAAGCTGATGCTACCTTTGGACTGAGACAAAAGACAAGGAGTATGATGCTAGATCTGAAAGAACTCTGCTGCCTGCAATGAGTGCCTCCAGCTTCATCTGCTGGTGAGTCACTTAGGAGTGTCTAATTCCATGACTCTTAGGAAACAAAACTTCACCAACCAGCTCTTCTGTTTGGAATGGTGTGAGACAGAACTCAAGGGCTTGGTTCCCTGTAGCATGGTGCAAAGCACTGTCAGATACTTCCTTTCGAGTTTGGTAGGGTTTTCTAGCGAGCTTGCCCTAGTGCAGAGATTTGGCAGCTTGCAGGAAAACTGAATGGAACATGCAGCATCTTATGCTGCTGAAAATCCTGGGTAAGGCATTCACCAGGCATAAGCCAGTAGAGCCCCTGTGTTTCATAGGGAGTGAATAATTTCCCATACAGAGTGATGGAAGCTGTGATAACACAACGCAGTGTGTGTTACTGACCAGTACCAAAGTACTGTCATGAGATCGGTGATTGTGGGTTTGCATCTTTCGCTTTCTTGTTCCTCCATAGCTATTCACATCTCCTGGCCCTGGAGAGCCTCTGGTCCTGCTGCCCTCCTCTCTCTTCCCCCCCTGATCTGAGCTGCTCCCCAGAGAGCTCAGTGTCATCAAGCACAGAGTGTAGGAAGGAGGATGAACAAAAGGGAATTGCACCCCACTCTCCTTTTGTGGCTTCTGGTGCTCTTGGAGCTACTGGCTTGTGTCAGCCTTTGAATAATGGACTGGGAAGGGCACTGTGTGCACTGGGCAGAGGGGTGAGGGCCAATTTCAGCACAGCATTGTTCAACTCCGGGTTAAAGGGAAGTTTCAAGGGAGTAGCGTAAATCCTATGGGCAAAGTGAGCTAGTGAGGAGATAGTGTGGGGAAACAGAGGCCAAAAACCTCTGAACACCACTGGCCTCAGCCTGAAAAGATTCTGAAGTACCATGATATGGTATTGACACTGTGAATGATTCCAGTAACACCTTCTTTTTCCCAGAGAAGAAATTAAAATGAGGAGTCCTGCACTAATTTCAAAGTGGATGCCCTGAATCAGAGTGCATGAAAATGTACATTAGTCCCACTGATTTTCATCATGATCAGTGTAATGACAATATTTTCTATTACCAGCGTTTTTCCATTGTGCAGCAGTTGGAAATGGAAACTTTTACCAAGTTGGATATGCAGGGAAAAGAAATTAAAAGGCCATTATAAGAAGAACTAGTTAAGAAAATCAGTTAGCCTAATGCTGAGGTTCTCAATTCTAAAAGAAGCACTACATTCATCTAAAATGTAGATGCTTTCCACATTTTCTCACCACACTGTATTATTCCATCACTACCCACTGGTAACTTGTTTTGCGCCTTCTTTGTAGCAGCTTGCACAGAGTATGGTCTCCCACACCAAATGGTAATGTTCTGGATTCATCCTGTCTGTGTCATTAGGTGTACAATATGAATTTTTTCAGAAGTAAATCCTAGTGATGAAAAGGAGAGGAATCCTCTGCAGGTAACCATTAATTTCTCTAAGTACCCTTCTAATCTACAGGATTTGAGTTACAGTTCTGCGCCCCTCAGCCTGTGCCTTCACCACACTATTGTCATGGGGCTGTGCTGTCCCTTGCATACACATGCTGCAGCCCAGAATTCAGGCAGAGTGAATCACAGGAAGTGATATGTACACTATTAACCAGCACACATTAACTAGTATATCTTTATGTACACTATTAACTAGTCCTGGCCAGTACTGGGACTATTTATTGTTATTAGCATGCCCTACCTTTAGAATTTCTTGCCCTTGCTATGAAATGCATATACACACAGACTAGGTCCATAATCTGAGATTTGAGACCATAAAGCTGTGCTGATTTCCTCCTTCCTCTTGATTTTTGCAAGGTAAAATAATTGGTCTTGTCTCAACAGGGCCAGGATTTCAGGTGAAGACTGAGAGACCCAATACATGGTTTAGAGTAAGACCCAAAGGGATAACATCCTGGAAACTATCTGGATGCTTTTCTTTGCCCTTTCCTCTGACCAAGCACGTCTCCGTGTCTCTGTTATCTCTCTGTTAAGACTGGATTATTCTTCTAAACCCCTTTAATACAGGGCTTTGGAAAAGGCTGGAGAAACTCTTGAAATACTGATGGAAAAACCATGGTACTTCTCACTTTCTAGAAATGTCCTTATATAGCTAAACTTAGACGGTCTCCAAGTGGATTTATTTATTCTAGCAGATTGCATGTTCTGTGGCTTTCTCTAACACTGCTCCCGAGGTTTAGATTCCCAGGGGCTGAATTCTGAAAAATCAGTTTTGAAGAACATGTTGTGACATATCTCAGCCAAAAAGTACAAGTCTCCCTGTCCTGGTTTGATGGCCTGTCTGTTGTCAGATCACCTAAAAGGAGCTGAGCCCATCAGCATTGTTTGGTTGCAGACTGGCAGCAAGATGAGACTCATAATGGGTTTTGTGCAATGTGCACACCACACATGCACAGGTGCATGTGCTGCTGGTGATATGTAACCCTTTTTAGCACATTTCCCCCAGTATTTCTGTTGTTTAATGTATCTATTAATTTTCAGAGAAAAAGTGAGAGCTGGAGAAATATTGTTCTTTGTGAGGAAATTGAAGGATGGCATTGTGTCCCCTTTTCCCAGTCTCTTTGTAGCTTTGCTGGTAGAGCAGAGAGACAATTTGGAGCCCCTTGTTCCTGGCTGTTTGTACTCCTGCTGTCATCAGCAATGCTGCTAATCTGAGGATTACTGCAGCTGCCAGAGTGCTTTGGTGAGCAGGGCAATTCCCCAGAGGTTTAGCTGACAGGGGTGTGTGTGTAGTCCTCATGAAGGAGTGCCACAGATGTGCCATACTCAAAGTTTGTTACTTACCTGCCTCATGTTGGGGCTTGAGGAACATTCCACCTCCTTGCCAGGGCTGCTTATGGTGGGGTGTCTGACAGCAGTCTGACTTCTCCTGGTTCTGCCCCAGCACAAAAGCCCTGTGTGAATTTCTGCCCTCTGCAGAGAATTGAGGATTGCCAAGTTCCCAGAAAAGGGCATTCTTCCCATGCTGACAGAGCAGGGCTTCAGCCCAGTACAGATCCCTTTGGGAGATCCTCTCTTTCTTCTGGCAGCTGGCAATGCCACTTCTGCTTTTGTCCCTGTCCCCATTTCCTCCCTGTGACTCTGGCCGTCAATACAACCTGCCCACCTGCTGTGCAACCTGCTCACCTGCTGTCTGTAATGACCTGGGTGGTGTGCAGCTCTTTGGTGTTTTTCCACAAGATGCTGCTTTTCTTCTGGAGTGGGAAAACTCACGCATCAGCACCTGGATGAAGACAGCAGCAAGCTGACCCACTCTTGTGCCTCTCCCTTGCAGAGTGACTGCTGGCTCTGGCAGCTTCCAGTTACCAAATGAATTTCTTAGTGACTCCAAGAGTCTTTGCAAATTGGCCAATCCTGCTCTGGGGCTGGGCAGGGACAAGCATAGGCTGGGCTGCTCCACAAACACCAGGGCTCTGCACAGGGTGGTGCAGCTCTGTCCTTCTGGCAGGACCAGCTCCTTCTCTCACTGTCAAATGAACCAAAATGAACCTCGAGCAGCTCTGGCATCAGCACTCAGCCATTGCTGAGCAGAAAGGTCAGTGATGAGCTTAGTGCCACTCAGACACAGCCCACACCCAGTGGGCACCACTGGAGCCTCCCTGGGACCCGGAGTATTGATCAGATCCAGGGGGATAATGTGTGGAGATGGACTTTTTGGGGCTGCTTTCTCTCCCAGCAAGTGCATTGTTTCTCAACTTATCCCAATTGAAATAATAAATAAGGATGATTGATCGAACCAAAAATATCATGAGTATTCTTTTAATCATAGAAATCAGCCTCAGTAACAACATTTTGTAAACATATGTTCAAAATAGGCTTCAGTCACCATGTTTGTGTATCACCATGGCCTGGATTGCACTTGGCCTCCTTCCAGGAACCCACTTGATATCCATGAGAGATTCCAACAGGGATGGTATCCAGACTGTGCCATGGCCACTGACACCGCTCTCATTTGACAAAAGGGATTTTTTTTCTTCCCTGTTCAAATGAGGGATATATATTTTATATTTATGGTTAGCAGGAGCTGAAGAACTGTTCCCCTGTTCAGCTGTTACATGTGAGTCTGAAGAATTCTTGCAAGAAGATGAAATTCAGCACCACTAAGCATTTGATTTTTAGGTGGTGTGACTCGACCTAAATACCACCTTATAAACCATAAATAACCTGCTTAATAACATTACAATTTTTGTGGTATCATGTTCCCATGGCTTGGCTTCAGGGTCATGCTATTTTTGTGGTCATGGTATTTTTGTGGTCATCTGACAGGATGACTAAATTCTTTGTCAAGATCAGGTTTGTAGGTGAGTCTTGTATTTCCTGATGGTTCCCAAATGTTCCAAATAAACAGCAAAGGACAGAGAGAAATGAAACACAAAGTGGACAGAGGTGCCACCTACCATCTATCCCATATACATGATGGTCCTTTCATGGCATGGTAGGAGCCAAATCCTACTGATGTACAGATTTCTTCCTGCAGGATTCTCATGGACCTCCCAGGAAGTGACTGCACTTTACAAAGTCCATGAAGGACCAGGACCTCGGCATAACAACCTAATCTCACTTTTGGGGAGTGCATCTAGTAGTGGGAAGCGATTCAAGATGACTGATTAGGAGCACTTGTGTCTCAGCTCTCAGTTTGCTCCCCTCTACTGCATCTGAAGGTCATCTCAGAACACTGAAGAATTCCAAAAACGGAAACTGGGAATGATTTGTGCTTTGTATTGACTTTTTAAATATGGGAGTTTCACATTTTCAGGTGCAACTGCAGGTTTCCCTGCTACTTTGAAGAGGCTTGAAATAGACTCCTGTGGGAAAAAAAACCACACTGTTTTCTTTCCCACCCCCACCTGAACAGGGGGAATTCTGCTTAACCTGCTGAGTCCAAAGCATGAGCTAGATTGAGAGGTGAGAAAATTATGTAAAATGCCTGTGCTGATGAAAGTCTGGCAAAAGGAAACAGCCTGTTCTACTCACAGAATGTGAAAGGTAAGAAAACAAGGCAGGTGAAGTGATTTCATGTGAAAGTTTTGTCAGGGAAATGAGTGGGACTTCATACCTCTCCTACTGAGGCATTTAAACTTCTAATCTCAGTGAACTTAATCTCTGTAAAATGTTGTGATAAGGACAGAAAGAAGGAAAACTCTCTCCCAAGTAAAATGCTGCTCTATCAATAGAAAATTAATACAGTGGGATTCAATAGTGATTCAACAAGGAAATCAATCCATTGTGAGACTTCACACCAATGAGTGAAATGGGTTTTTAAGAAAAGCTATTTGGTTTGGATTTTGGCTTGGTTTTTGTAGGTTGGATGTTTTTTGTTGTTTTGGGTTCTTTTAATGTCTGCATGGGTACTTTGTGTCCTTTAAATAGGCCACACCTTCAAACAGACTTGACCTGACGGTGAAAACAAGCCAGTGACTTTTCTTAGCTCAAGGTCTAAATGTTGCCAAGAGATGAACTATTTATAAGCTTAACACCTGACTAGGTGCTAAATAGCTCTGGCTGATAGAGCTTTTGGTGCAAAATTATCACTCCAGATTAAGACTGGACTGGACACCCAAAGACCTGAAATGCTAGAATGGATTCAGGTAGAATTTAAGATGCATTTAAAAGGTGTATTTAATGTATCTTCTCTAAGGTTGTGTAATTAAGCAGGATTATGGAGTTTGATAATGACAGACAGGTCTTTTACCTGTATGTAAACAACACAACAGGGAATTTATTTGAAAGAAAATCACCTAAGTGATTAAATACAGCATTAAACCACAAATGGATTTATCTACACCCCACGAGCTTTCTGCAAGCTGGATCTGTGTTTAACAGACTCCACTGATGATGGCTCCCTCATACTAACATAAATATTCCCCTGACCCCAGTATATTTGTTGTAAAAACAAGAGAAAAAAAATTTCAAAGCTTGTTGGACTGATTTGCTTGCTCGGAGAAGCCAACAGAGCATAGTTGACCTTAGACATGGTGGGGAGGGGGCCAGGGAGCAGGCCTGTTTTCATTTTATAGTGTAATAAAAGTTCAAACATATCACAACCCTCTTGCATGGGACTACAGAGGTCACATCCAATTTACTGAAAAACACAGAGCAATAAAACAGTCTGGAGCCTCTTCTACTGCGGCTCTAATCCCCTAATAAAGAAGTGGAAATAATCAGACTGTGTCATTCACAAAAGGGCAGAAGTAGAATTTCAGGGCTTTCTCCCATCCACGCTGCTCCCATGCAAGCATGTGCTGCAGAGCCATTTTAGGGCAAGATTCACAATCACCTGCAGCAAGGGAAACCAACCATAGTCAAAACCCAAGTCTGGGGCCTGAAGATATGGCTGTGTGATCTGAGAAATGTGCTGAGTAAGGCCCTGTATAGGCTGCAGTTTGTCCAGGAAGTTTTCTTCAGGTTGGCCTCACCTGAGTGTTGCATGGTTGTGTGGAGCCAGGAGAAAAACAGAACTAACAGCCAACAATGGAAATGGGAAACAAGGGGGTCAGGAGGCTCAGGATGCTTATAGTCACTTTGAGTCCAGTCTGTGCTTGCAGGGATAATGTGGTGCAGCCATCCAGGCACCACTGCCCACTTCTGCAGACCTGCTGCCTGTGGTAAATGTTGGAGTTGCAGGTCTAAGAGCTCCCTGTGCAAGAGGCATGCTTTAGAGCCCACCTTCAAAAGCAAGCCCAGCAAGGCAGAAATGAACCACACACTTTGTGAATCCTTTTAGCAACTTCATGTTATCTTGGTCCAAACCAATTCCTGAGTGGACACCATCAATTAATTGTGGTGATGCTGCTGAGCTGCACTATGCAGTCCTTTCTTCCCAAGCACAGTTGTATTGGTAAGCTGAAGAATTCTGCCCCTTGTGCTGGTGTGAGCTGCAGGAGTTTGTGCTCCTAGTTCCCAGCCACGAGGCAATGCAGAACCCAGGGTCAAACTGGGCCGCTGCTGTCATTGCAGGGATTTGTCTCTCTCACCCCATACCTGCCCCTGGCCGTGCTGCCCAGGCTCAGCCATGGAGTGGGTCTGACTGGCTCCCCGCTGTTCCTGCCATCAGCTGCCAGGTGCACCCCAGCACAGCCCTGCACAGCTGATTGCTGGTAACCAGACCCAGCTCAGGAGCAAACTGAGCACTGCCAGTTGCTGTTATAGTAAAGGAGACAGCAGGTGCCTTGGAGTAACACTGCCAGGCAATTTGCCACTGTTTTTCAGCAGGAAATCCTTCATATACTTTGTATTTAGCAATTTTCCTCTCTAGCTGTTGCAGCCTGCAAAGAAAATGGAGAAACACACAAGACAATTCTAGAAGAGTTAGTTCAAACAGTAAGAATGAAAGGTGTTGTTAAAGGGACCTTTTGTTGTCAAAGGAGCTTTTAATCCTGTTATGCCTCATGAAGAGAATTTCTATGATGTTGAAGGAGTATATAAAACAACTATCCTTTGAGGGGGAAATCCAGCAGTTCTGACAGTTCAGTCTCCTGAGAAATAAAAAGAATTTTAATAACCATTATACTTACTAATAGCAAGCATTAACGTTCTGTGGTACCAGACATTTATGAGATCTACTCCCAAATACTGCATGCAGTGTGCCCAAAAGGCTGCCTCAGACACACAGGTGCAGTAGGGAGATCTGAGCAGAGCAGGGGAGCAGAGAGCCTGGCTGGAACAACGGGAACTTAGCTGCTGAGAAAATATCCCAGAGTGGATACCGGTGCTTTCTATAAATAAAGCAAGGGCATAACATCAGGGAGAATGGAGAGCCAGCTGAGCTAAAGGATAGAGTTGGCAGCAAAAGAAATAAAGGACCATGAGACAATTAAAAAGAACCTTGTAATCAGTGGAAAGAGGTTTTGAACAATATATTACTGGGTGTAACAGGAGCTGGGGCTACAGCCATGTTGGACACCATCCCTTTGAATCCTGTCCTTGCAAGTTACAACCTCTTGAAAGCCCTCTAATGCTGGGTGTACTTAAATCACTCTCCCACAGGCATCAGGAGCTTTGTTCATAGCTCATCCCTGAGCCCCATCAAAAGTGTCTGATCACCAGCTGATATCCTGGGGATTAAACCTGGAGGGCTCCTCATCATGGTCAGGAGCCGCTGTATTTAAATCATGACTAGAGGAGGGGGAGAGAGTGTTCCATCAGCCACATTTTTTAGGCAGCTGCTTTGTTGATAAATAGGCTAGATAACAGAGGTTAATCCCTGCTGACTGCAGAAGGAACCTGAGCTCCCAAATTTCAAACCCCCTTTCAGTTTAAATCAGCATTTGTCTTGTCCAGCTCAGCTGTTTTTGAAGCCTCTTAATGTGTTTCACCCAAATTTCCTTGCTCCTTTTTGATGGGTCTCATTATATTCTGAATGAGGATTGTACATAATGTTTATTTACAGCAGGGGACAAGACTTAAAGATGCAATGAGTCCCTTTTAGTACCTTGCTCCTATTACCAATACTGTAGCATTGTGCTGATTTATTTTACTAACAGAACAGATGAAACAACAGACATGCAGGATATCAGCTGGTATCAGATGAGACTGTCAGAGGCAGCCCTGTGCTACAATATGATATTGTGGCAGAGTGAGCTTAGCCCTACCTGATTCTCAATTTTCAAGCTCTGATACCAGTTTATTTTTCTCTCCCTCTGTCATTTCATTCAATTCTGTTTCTGCTCAGTAATTTGTGCTGCCTCATTTCCTTTTTCCACTCTTAGTCTTTAAAAATTTTACTAAAATAAAAGTTTGTTTCTGGCACAAGAGAAACTAAATGCTGCATTTAACAGGTGAATGAAGCACCATCTTTTCCTTCTATGATATCCCTAGTTACTCACTTTCTGTTGAGACATCCTTATTTAATTATTTGGCCAAGTGATAAGTTCAGTGATGCTAATGCAAATTAACAGGGAATCAGTTGCATTTGTTGGTGTTATAATCAGGTTAGTTAGAAGAGGGCAGGATGCATCTACTTCTCTACAGTACATTTGTGCTGAGCATACTCAATGCAGTGATGGCTTGAAAAGTTCTTAAAACAATTTTGAATTGATAACAGGGAAGTTTAGTATTCTTATTTATATATAGATGGATTGGTTTCAGAAGCAATTACAGGACTTGGAAAATTTTATGAAGCAAGGTCATTTCAGTATTTTTTGTTATTTCAACATATCTTTTAGGTTCAATATTAAGTTTAATGGAAATGTAGCATGAAATCTGATTTATTTTATTAGATTTTGTTTTTAAATTATGATTACACCGCATGTTTGGAAACAGATCAAGAATTTGCTTCTGGAATCAAACTTTGCATGAAAAATACCAGCTTGCAGTGGCAAGATTTTTTTCCTAATACAGATTAGCTCAGTTGGTCACAATATGGTGCTAAATAATGTCAAAGTTTTGGATTCTATATAGGCCATTCATTTATGAGTTGGACTTGATGACCCTTGTGGGTCTTCCCAACTCAGAATATTCTGTGAGTCTTGATTCTGTGATCCTGATAATAGCAATGGTATGTGGTGCATTGTCATGGCACACAACTATGCAGTTCTGCCTGGCACTGCATGATAGCAAAGATGAGGAAGGGTTGTGTTGAGACAAGGCAAAGAGTCTCTTCTATTGCTCTGGCATCAGCAGTTTCAGTGCCAAAGGTGTTTTGGTCTGAGTGTTTACAGAGATGACTCGACTTTGAGATGTTCTGCATGTGAAATGAATGTATGTTTTTATAAAAATATATATCCATGTGGGCAGGGCTCCTTATGAGGACAAAGTGGACTAAATGGAGACTGAGAGAATATGAAATCCACCTGTCCAGCTTCCTGACAAGTTGGTGCAAAGATTATACTTTAGGATTGCACACAAGGGCCAGGCAGTAAATACATGACATCATATTGCACAATGGAGAAAGGTGAGGTTTCCAACAGGAGGATTCAACACAGAAATTACCAACATGACAGCCTTTGTCTTCCACTTTGCTTTAACATCGCTGTTGAACTCCAAAGATTTGAAATTTTATAAATCTGTGAGTCCAGGTCCTGATAGGCAAGATTGACATGTATTTATTAGTATAATTCAATGTGATGGTCTTTGGAATGGATCTTTCAGTATGGATGCATGCTAAACAGCTCCTGAAGATTTTCTCCAAATGAAATGTTTGTTCTAACCACCTCTGCAGAGATTTATTCAATGGGCATGATGATTGGAATATCTGAGAAAGCACCTGGTCTCATAAGGCTTACAAAAAGGAAAATGAGACATGGGCCCAGCTATGGATTTTCCACTGGGCACAGAATCTGTTCCAGGATTAGTGCAGTACAAAATGCTTTAGGTGATCTAATGTATTTCATGCTTTTCATAGTTATAAAGTTTGGGGATGAGTGTCTTAGAAGGGAAACTGCAAGACAATGGTCTTGAAACATGCAAAACTAATGGGCATGTCTGGTATGTTGCTGATTCTTTTGGAGAGATATTCTATTGGAAAAAACTGCTGCCAACACATGTGGGAAGCACTGTGCCTCTTGAACCTTTTGCAGCATTTTGAGAAGGCTGATGGACAAGTCAGCTCAGTGTAAGCAGTGAGAAGTAGGATTGTGCAGCAATTTAGAGCAGATGAGTGCATGTTTGCCACAGCTCTGTGCTGTGTAAACAGATACCACAGTGGTGGGCACTCTGTGGCTGAGGGATGGATTAGATGGACTCAATGCATGCGCAGCAGCTGCACATACTCAGTTTCCCAGGTCTGCCCTAAGCTGCTCTGGGGCTGAGTTAACCAGTTGTGCACATATGTGTCCTATCAATGCATGATGTTGCTCTCTATTTTAATTTTTATTGACTCCATATTCTTTTCTATAAATTCTGATTTTGCAATGATGATCACCTCACTGTCTTCTACAATCTCACTTCCCCATGTTGCAAAACAGATTTAACTTCAGTCAGTGCCTACTGCCATCATTCCAGTTTGCTTTTCTGTTCTGGGATGCCACCCATAAATGTACAACACTAGGTATGCAGACAGAGTGTACAGATAGAGGTATTTGTGTGTAAAGGAAAGGTACTACTCAATCATTCTGCTGAGCAGAAAGGGGCTGCAGGGAGCCACATTCCTGGCCACAGCCACAGACCTGTTCCCCCAGCAGCCTTAGCCATGGCCAGGCAGAGATGGTGGCCAGGGGATCACAAACCTCAAGGCCTACCCTGGCAAATATTTCTTCTGCATGCCACAATGCAGAGACCTGCCAAGTCATGATAACACCCTTATCTGGGAAAATGTCCCTTCCTTGCTGAGTGTGAGACCTTGGGAGAATTTTCAGCCTGAAAGCTTCTAAATCAACTGCAAAAAAAGCAATGTAACCCGAGGATATGCAATATAGTTCTGAGATAGCTTCAAAATACAAATGCTCCAAATAAAATTGGAGGGCTAGGATAAGATTTCTTTGATTTTTCAGAAGGTGTTTGGCTTTCTTGATGCTGTCCTTTTATCACACAGTTCCTAGTCCTCTCTTTGCATCTCTGGTGCAATTGTGCATATTTACTGCAGCATGTGTGGAGGAACATGAATTTTATCTATTTTTTTTAAATCTTCTTCCCAAGGGAAGTTGTCTCAGCAGTATTTTGTTTAATTTGCAGAGTAAAGTGTGTTTTTCTTGTATGAAACAAGCAAGAGGCACAGAGCCCCATGCTTATATCTGGTGTATGCCATTTTAGTTATATGGAACAGTAGCTTTATTTTGATGTGATTTCATTTGGTTCTCTGATAATATGCATACTGTGCTGCTAACCTTTCTGATGATCTTTTCCTAAGGAGGCTTAGCCAGTACAGAATTCTGATGTGTGCACTCAAGGTGGAAGAGAAACAGAAACATACACTCCCTACAATGAGCTCTTTTTCCTGCTTACTGCAATTCAGCCTCACCACCTGCAGAATGCTCACCTGGTTTTTATATTGCATTGATGCCTGGCTCAGAGAGAGTAGTAGACTCAGGTCTTTTCCAGGTGTATTTGCAATTGTGGATGTCAATAAATTACCCTGAACCACATGGGATCAATGAAGACCTTTTTACTCATCTTGAAAGAGCTTGAAGTCTTTTTGCCTGTTTTTATCCAACATAGGATATTGGTCTGGAGCTCAAAAAGGAAAAGTGTTAATGTGTCATGAGAAATTCATACTGCAAGTCAGTGTGCACCATTTGTGTGTTGTTATTTCACTGATCTGAGGCACAGTTTTGAAAATCTCTTGGTGGAACATCTGAGCCTCTCCCTGAAGAGATTGTTGTGCTCCTGGGCCTGAGCACCAATTACTTTGGAAGCAAGTAAGCACAGTTCCATTAAAATAATCAGGACAGTACTGATTTATAGTACCTAGGGATCTGCCTGTTCCTTACATAAATAAATGCAAAAATGTGTGTTCTCTGCCCTTGTTTGTCGGTTTTCCAGCAAGGACAGATGGAAATTGTCTAGAAGTAGAGTTTTAACTATATGAACAATTTCTTTATAGGAAGAAAGTTGGAGAAAGCCTCTATCTTCTGCATTATTTTCCCCAGCTATTCTCTTGCCACATCAATTTGTACCTGTAAGGTATATCTCAGGTAAAGGACTTAGTCTTTACCCAAGTACAGCAGATTTGTAGTAAAATATCTGTTCATATGCACATATACATATGAAGAGAGTCCTTATTCACGTGTCTCCTGACAGAGGGTCAGCAGAGACAATAATAGTTTTTCATAAATAACAAAACATAATTATCCTAGGCAAAGAAAGTTTGGTGATGCCTGCTTGTTCTATTATTTCTTTACATACTTAAGTGTCTTATTTCTAGTGTATTATGAGACCTTCCGGGGTTTTGGCTGACAGCTTTGTCCTCACTCCAATGTGACTCCAACAGCTTCCCTGGTACTGAACCAATTGTCCTGGGGTGACTTTATGACTTTATACCTGAGTATACCACTAAACAAATATTAGTTTCCATGCTTTGTTACACAGATGTGATGCAGAGCAGAAACAAACTGATCCTCAGGCCAAACATGTGGTATGGATTGCAATTACAAAGATCAGTAATGAGGACAACACCCTTCACTTACTCCAGTGGTTTCTGGTAAATCCTCCTTTTTCCTCCTCTCTAAAAGATAAAAATACTATGAAACACTCCACTCCTCTTCATATCCTAAGCAGTGAACCAGTAACCACAGATGTTTAATAGAACTGGTAAAAATTTACACTATCAATCACTTTTTCTTGAGATAGGAAGGAGTGTTTTGGTTCTTGCCAGACACAAATGTGTCTCAAGCTCTGCTGCTGCCATGTGCTGCCCCAGTGAGTCTGCCAGCATGTTCATTAAGAGCTGCTGCCTGAAAAGTGAAGCCTTGGTGCATGTATGAGGTTTTGGACTTTTTGTTTTTGCTTTGGCTATGTTTTAGAGCTAACCACAGTTTCCTGTGCAACCTGACCTCTGTGCTTCCAGCATAGCCCGGTGTCATTTCCGTGTGACTCAGATCTGGGCTGGTGTTTGCAGCCTGGCTTTCCCCTCGGGCCTGACCCACAGTGTGCATTCAGCATGCCCCTGAAATGAGGTCCCTGCTCCTGGTGGTCCAGCCACATGCAAGTCTTCACTGGTACACAGCAAGAGGTTGTCAGAGGTTTGACAACAATAGCACAGGGATGTGCAATTTGAGGCTCTGGGACCTGTTGTTTCAAAATGTCACGGAGATAAATAATTTAGCAAAGTTTGTATTTGGGTTCGGTGTTATATGAAAACAAGAATATTGAGGAGTAAATAACCAAAAAAATATTTGGAAAGGTTGCAAAGTGCCAAGTTTTGAAGGTTTAAACCAGTCATCATGAACTGGCAGGATGTCTCCATGGGGAACTTTTTATCCTGACCAAATTTTCTTGCAAATGTTCCCAAACAACCACTGTTAGGGTCAGCCTATAGAGTCCACTTAAAGCTGACTGCTGGCCTGATTGATTTTTAGGTGCCAAGCTACAGAAAATAAGATTATGTCAGAGGTTAACCCATGACACATAATAGTGACCAAAACTGATGTGACAGACATGATGTACAATTGCAGCAGAGAAAGCAAAACTATTTTCATGAAAAATAGAACGTGACAACCAAGAAATGACTCAGTCTTTGCAGCATTTCAGAGAAAATATCTTTGACATCCTGCATGCACCCATTTCACTCATATATATTGTGAATAATTTAAGACACCTTATCTTGTCTCACAATCTTGGGTCAAAAGGAAATCACTCATTAAAGGAAAAAAACAATGAAATTATTTGAGTACTTTTGAAAGGTGCTATGCTAGCATGCCTGTGCTTTGATATCCAGAAAGCAAGCACAAAGTAGATGGATACATTTCCCTACACTGACATGGTGTTGTTCCTTGCTCTGGTCCCAAAGGACTGCCCCACCTGAGGGTGAGAATTTTGGCTGAGGAGACCAGACAGTACCACAGCAGCCCAGGATGTGATAGATCATCCTGTCCCAGACTGAGCCTGCACAGGCTCCCATCAGCTCTGGGACAACTGCCGGGTAACAGCCCTCTCTGTTTGGGCTGGACCACCTTTAGCCTCATGACCCAGGGCATTGTCTGTATCCCACTTGTAGGGCCTTGAAACAAAACTCTCTCCCTGCTCAGCTACCACAGGCACTCCCCAGTGCCTGCTCAGCCGCCCTGCACGCTGCCCGGGTGCTCTCAGTGCACCCTGACACCCAGCTGATTGGCACAGCTGTTGGCCTGTGCATTTGAAGGTCAGCAGCATTCAGCATTCTGTCTCATCCTGGTGACCTGCCCTCTGCCAGGCTGCAGCTCCAGGGTGGAGCTGGGGCTCTACAAGGATGTCTCCTCAGCAGGCACCCATGGAGGCTGCCGGCTCCTGGAACTGGAGGAGAATTTGTCAGCACTGGGCATCACCCATGCCTGAGGCACCTGCAGCCTCACCAAACAAGGCCTGGTGAAAACACCCTAACCTGTCCTCAGCAGCAGGGTGGGTCTAGGTAAATGCCAAAGAACAGAAGTGCAGCTGCAGCTCACATACAGAAAATACATTCTGCTTATTGCTACAGCTCTCAGTGACATCAAAGCATCAGCTCTTTACTCCAGCTCTCCTCTGTGCTTTCGTGCTGTTCTCATCTTATCTATAAAAGTGTTAAACAGATTTTCCATCTGACTTTGTGGTTTTGACACTTGTAAAACAGGTGTGGTTTTTCCTGGAGCTATGATCTCCAAACAGCACAAGGAAGATAATTGTGCTTAGATGGAGCTCTGGGTCTACCTGACTCAGCCACATTGGTTGGTGTTGTGTAGCCCTGTGGTAGCTTGTATGTAGCAAGCTACTTTTTTACTGTGAAAGAATCTGTTCTCTTTTAAGCTTAAGGTAGGAGTTTTAACAGCCTTTTAAGTCTGATCTTAAGGAATGAGTGATCTCTCACTTCAGTGGTAAAAAAACTCTTCATAACTTCGCTCTAATTTACTCATTCACATTAATTTTGAAGATTATCTGGACTTTCATACTTATATGACAATGAAACAGCATTTACTACTTGATTTAAAAAAAAAGCTAAGCAATAACAGAAACAGAAAAATATTTTTTCTGTCTTTTTGGTTTTAGTAATATCTCTTTCCAGAATACACTTGTGACTCTTACTATTGCACTGTCTGCTCACCAGCTCAGTAGATAGAGTACAGGAGTCTGCTGAGTTAGGAAAGTGTACAGTTATTTTTAACCCAGTTAAACATTACATGTTCATATGGCATGTTGTGCAACAGATATACACTGGTGTCATGACATTCTGTCCAGACACTTGTTCTAAATTTAGCTCTAAATTTAACCTGAGATATAGGGCAAATAATTAAATGTCAGCCTTGTGAATCAAACCTGTTGCTTTGTGATTTGAACTTAAAGGAGGCATAAACCTCTGCTTTTCTCTGGTTGCATGCTCAGTCAGTGCAGGACAAGGAAGCTTTCTCCATGGCAATATAAAGGACAGTTCATTTGACCAGGGTTTCAGGGATTGCATTTATTACATACAAATCTGACAGCACACAAAACCAGCACTGGGTAAACAGAGAGGCTGGGACAGTGTCCTTTAGCACAGCCTATTCTGGAGCCTCTGCTGCTCTTGCAACCACCCATGTCCCAGGCCTGGCCACCTCATCAGGGGAGTGGGCCAGCACAGCAGGATCAATGTGGTGTCCCCTTAATTTCAGTCTCTGAGCTCCACAGCAGCAGAGCTATGGAGCTCAGAGACTGAAAGCAAGGGGACACCACATTGATCCTGCTGAGTTGGTCAGCAGAAACCTCCAGCATCCATCCCAAGCCAGGCTGGAGCCCAGCTCCTGCACCTCTCCCCTGGGGCTGTGCACAGAAGGGTCCTGGTCTGCCTTGCTGCTCTGCTAGCACCTGCCTCAGCTTCCCTCCAAGCATAAAATTCCCTTGGACTTCATTGGGGTAAAAGTTATGGACATGACTGCAAGCTGCTGAATTTAGGCAGCAACATTTTTTTGTTTTTTGAGGTCTGTTTATCTGTAGCAAGAATAAAGCCAAGACAGATCCATATGCAGGAAACCTCTCATGTTGTTGCAGGAAGGGAAGGAGATCAATGCAATAGGTCTTACTGCACACAGCAGGCACAGCAGTTAAAAACAAATTAGTCTGAAAGGAATTAGAGGGTACCACAGAAAAGCTTCAATAGAGACTCTGTTAATAAACTATCCTAAGAGACTAAACAGAGAGGTAAACGGCCATTGCATATTTCCAAGGATTCATTTTAAAAACTTATGAAAAACTTGTTTTCCATAAAAATTTGTTTTCATCTTTCCATCAATTTGGAGGCGCTGTTTTTCCCAGGACCTTTGCTACTCACAGCAGCTTGTGTCTCAGGTTGCCATTTCCATCCTTCTGCTCCTCTGCAAGAGCCTCAGAGCCCTGGGATTGCAGCAATATCTCTGAATTTTGTGGATTTTGTAAAGGTCAAGGTAAAGGCAAGTCTTTCATTAGAATTCTTACTAACATACATTATAACATAAGATAAATGATATTTGCACAGCAAAGAGAACTAAATGATAATGTTTATGATTTCATTCTTCCTCCAAGGGACATGCATTTGTTTATACAGTCTTTGGGTTGTGTTCACTTCATATTAGATTTTCATGTTCCCTCTGACTGATTCTTCTTTCAGGTTGAGTCAGTGGATGTGACCTTAAGGTGACATTTGCAGAGTGACATTGACTGTAGTAGCTGTACACTCTTACAAAGCTCACGGGCAGGGCTGAGTCATCGGATACCTAAAAGTGGTCTTAGGACCTGGATACTGGGTGTTCCCCTTTGTGCTCATGTCACATTTCCAGAGGAGTGAGGACTTCATTTTGATTAAGTTTGAAAGGGAAAATTTTTTCTGTGAGCAGCTACTGTGCAGAGGTGGAAGTCATGCACTGAGGCAAAGTCTACCCTAATTCAGGATGTGTGTCAGCAACCACTGAAATTGAATAAATTCCTCCTGAAAGGGGAAATATAATCTTGGTGGAGTGATCTCAAAACAGCTACATCTTTCCATCAAAGAAGTATTTAAGCAGCAAAGTTAGTAAGGAATAATGTATATTATATTCATTACTCCTGGGCATGCATGACATCCTGCACCTTTTCCCTTACAAGTTCCTCTGGCTCCTCTCCTCTCTCAGGGTATTGTAGCCAAAGCAATCATTAGTTCTTGCAAAGGAAATTGAAACCATTTTTTCTTGTGGGAGTTTCTATATTCTCATGGGTTTCTGGTTTTTGAACATGGGTTGTGTAGCAGGAGGCACAGGAGAGGTGCTTGTGGTTCTGGTGTTGGCATTTCATGTTTGGGACTGTCTGATGGAAGCACAGCATGGCAACCCTGAGTGCAAAGCTCTGCTCACTGGATATGATAGTAAAGGATGTGTACTCTAGCTCTGTGCTCTCAGGGAAATGTGCCACTAAAAATACCTTGCTGTATTTCTGCAGGAAAAACCTCAGACCAGATCTAAGTAACAAGACAACAGTTAGAGGTAATTGGTGCACAAAGACATATGCTGTCCTGAGGCAAGGTATTATGAGGATTTTCTGTGCAGGAACTGTTACTACCAGAACTAGTCAGTATTTTTTTTCCTTTCAGAAGAGCCACACATATGCCAAGTGTTTGGATGCAGCAGAGTTAGCCACAATTGGCAGACACAGGCCATGGACAACAGTTTGTGCTGGTGCCCATTCTCACCTTCACCACGTGAAGGCACATCTGTGGAGCTCTGCACACACAGTGAGTCATAACAAGCTCACTGGTCTCCTGGGATGCACAAACCAACTTTGTTTTTTCCTCCAGCCTCAGCTGCCAGATTCAGCTGTACAGCTTAGTAGAGCTGAAGGGCTTAGTAGTGATGACAGGCTAATTAATTCAACTAGTGGAAGTAGAGACAAAGGAAAGAAATTTTAAAGGTGCTTTTCTAACCTGGCTTCTTCTGGCTCTTTTGAGGAAATATGAAGGGGAAAAAAGTCTTTATTATTTTTCCATTTGTTTTCACATGGTCATCCTTCTTTTCTCCTCCCAGATTCAAATCTCTTCTACTGTGCCTTGTTTGTGAGACCCTAGCTGACTCCCCCCCATCAGCATGAGTTGGCCATTTCCATCACTTCTATTTAAAGGAACAGATCTAATATGCAGTGTCTGAGTTTGAAATCTGTCCCAGAAAATAGTGGAAATTTACGTATTTATTTTTGCAGGTGACATTTGTAATCTATTGAAATGTCTCAGAGTCAAGCTGAAAATGCAGATCTGTAACTTTGCATGCCCCAGGGGAAATATTAACCAATCTGATGCAATGCTAATAAATCATGATTGTTATTATTATGCTTTGGATGTGTTGTAATAAAGCCACAATATTGTTTTATTGGGAAAAAAAATCAACTCCCAAATGTATGATTTCATTTCTGTATAGTATTATTTCTGTAATTAAAATTCAAACTTCTATGAGGTTTTCTCTGAGGATTTCACAGATAGTAATTAAATAAGGTCTTATTCAGCAGTCTCTATCCATATAAGTAGTCCCATTGGCTTCCCATCTGCAAGGAATTTTGGACTGTTCTCTGAAGTTAATGCGTTTGATTATTTCCACTTCGCTAATGTAGAAAATGATACACAGAGGAGTTAAATGATTTACTCAAGACAAAAGGGAGAGCTAATGGTATCTGAAAATAGATCTTCTGAAGCAGAGTCCCGTGCTTTTATTGGAAAATGGTGCATCAGCATTCATAGCAGCTTCAAATCAAGGGTGCAGTTTGCAAGGAAGCCCAGAAACGTGGGAGGGAAGGGAATGCAGTGTGCCTGCTGTGAGTGGCATGGGGAGCCTCCTGCAATGTTCATAGCCCGTGGGACCTTGAGCCCCAATGTGTTTTCATAATCAAATCATCCTGGAAAACCCAGACACCTTTGCCTTTGCAAAGTATGAACCTGCATCACAGTATATTTATATCAGTATAAATTTTTCCTGAGTTCAGTGATCAAGGGTGAGATATTGCCAAAAAGCAAGCAGAAAGGTTAAATGTGGGAGATGCTCATGGTTTCAAGCCAAGGCTAGTTACAATCTTGTAATAGTATTGAGGAAAAAAGCATTGAGTGTTGTTTAAAAGTCACAGAGGGTTGGCTGATACCTTGTCAAGGGTGTAAGAGTTTCTCACACTCTTGGTGATGACATTCAGGGCTCCTTTTGTCTGTCACAGTAACTGCTGAATGACTTTAACTTTGGACAGAACAGTCCCAGCACTAGCTATGAGGGGCAGATCGTTTTTCAGACAGCAGGGAAGGAAGATGTGCCATGTACTCACCACGATATCATGCTGGAGCAAGATGGATTCAGGAGCAAGCATGGAGAGGGGATGATGCTGGTCCTGAAAGACTCCAAAAACAAAGCAGATGAGTCTAAAGGAATCATATATCAGTGGATGATATGGTCTTGCTACGTTTTTTCCCTCTAAGATTGCTCTTGCTAAGCCTTCCATGGGGGTGTTCATGCATTGACAGGGTGCGTTCAGTGAACCTGAGCCTCCACAAGGTACTCAGAAAGGGCTCCAGACCCACTTCCATACAGGCTTTATTCTTGGTGTGTGCAAGATTTTGCCATGGAAATGAGTGAAAGAGGAGCTGAAGGAAAATGCATAGGCATAACTTTGATATCCTATTATTATGGTTTCCCTTCATTCATTGTACTAGCTGGACAAACACATGGAAACCTTCTCAAAGTGAGCACTATTATTCCCATGACCCAGACGATCCAAGTGTCAGTTCTCCTATATGTGCCTGACTCTTTTCTAACTCATCCCTGGATCAGTGCTGTCTCCTCCTTGGCCAGCTTGCCTTCTTCAGGATGGCGGGAAGACGGGTACCAGTTCACATTTATGGCCTTGAGGAGTCTGAGAGAGAGCTATTGTTCACATTCAGGTGGTATGAGAGCCGTCCTTTTCCACTAGTAAGCTCTTAAAAATACTACTTGGAACAGGTTCACAAGTGCTGTTGTCATCTTTTGGAATCCTGAAGTCTCCAGCTTCCAGCCTTAAAAGCGTATGAACAACTCCAAGACATCAGTAAATACCCAGTAATGTTTGGTTGTTTTGTTTAAAAAGCATCAGCTAAAACAAAAGTAAATGGAGGTCACTTCTCCCCAAGTAAATAAAACTCTCCAGGACAGTATATTTTACTTGAAAATTATATGGCTTTTTTTTTCTTCTTTAGGTTCCAGAAACATATCCATATATGGTCTACTTGTCAGGGACAATAAATAATGATGTAATAGAAAGGTCAGCTTTGTGTCATTTAGCTCCAGGATGTTGATGAAGTGAAGTTCTTCAGATAATGCAACAAAGAAGAACTTCAGGATTGGTACAAGTTTCTGCTGTGCATCTTCAAACAGGAAATCTGAGATTGGGAACAACTTATATTTTGGCTTGTATTCGCTGATCATGGGGTGATCCAGAAATAAACTCCAGGCTTCAAAGTGAGCGTGTTTCAAAGCTGTCCTGCAGTTGATCGAAACATCCAGGCAAAGCAGGGAGACAAATACCAGCGAGGATTTTCTGAATTAAGACTTAACCAAGGAGATAACCCATTTCAACACTATTATTACCCTTTTATTTCAGAACAAAAAGGTAATGCAAATATGCATGTTTTGAACTTATTTAGTACTTTCAATCTCTCAGTTCATTATGTCTATGTAAATATTTATTCCTACAGCAGTTTGTAACCTAACACCCTAACAGTCTTGGGAGCTTTGTGATTTGCTTTTGTTTCTTTTGGGCTTTGGTATTTTTTTCAAATATGTCATAAAACACTGTCTGTTAAACAGAACAGTAGCTCTGTCATTTCCTTATTTTTCTTTTACTCACAGGTGGTGCCTGTGTCTTTGTCCCTAGAATATCTTGCTCAGAAATCAATGCTGTAGCTACAACACACTAAGGTAGAATGTAGCATGCAAGGCACAGTGGGAAAAAGAAAAGATTACATCAGCAAATAATTTTTCATTTTTTAATTTCTAGTTGGCTTGCCATGAAGCTAATATTGCACTAATTTCTGTGTGAATTAATATGTTCTGAGGAGAAATAAAAGCTTGCAGGTGTATGATTTCCAGTAAAGAATTTGCGCAGAATCATGATTTGGTGGCATCAGGGCATATGCCATGCTGATAGGTGACCTGTTTTGACAGCTGGGGCTGAACATGGGGATTTGTTTACTCAGAGGATTCCTTTGGGAAGCCTGGCTTTGCTCCTTCAGCACTGGGCTAGAACTTGAGTGGTTTGCATAAACTGTCACTACTAAGAATCCCTGCCTGTTGCTGCAGCAGGACAGCTGAGGTGTCATCCTTCTGATGTCTCAGCTCTGGCAGATCTGACGGGCACTGAAATCTTTCTGGTTTTAAAAAAATAATTTTCTTCCTCATAACAGCTATCCAATATAATACCCTTGGAAAACTGCAAAGGTTTATCAGGAAACTGATCTAAAATGCAGCAAAAATGCGAGCACCTTAAGTGGTGCAAGTCAGTCTGGTTTCTGTTGCCCACGGAGGATCTGTGCTGAAAGGTGTCACAGCAAGAACTGAAGTAAGGTTCAGTTTGCTAGGAAAACCTCCAGCCTCTTTGCCTTGCCCCATGTGTGCTCCTGCTGCTTTCAGAAGTAAAGACAAACACGTGGAAAGGCGAACACGGATCTGCAGAAGCAGGAGCTCAAATGTTCCTCGCAAAAGGCAAAATGTGAAGCTGCTCCTCTTCTCTCTGTTTTGCAGCCCCCAAAGACTTGGTTATGTTTTCACAAATGTGGTTTATTGCACCCTGAGCCATAAATAACAAGGTTCTGTATTCAGTTACAAGCTGACTGGAATAAACTCAGCGCAAAGGCAGGCAAAGTCTGGCTCTGTTCCCTTAATGACCTTGTCACTTATCTGCCATCCTTCTCTGACAGAAATAAGTAATTCTGCTAATTCTGCTGCCTGGGATCTATTGAGGGGGGGCTAAGCTTTTCTTTAAAGAAATGCTATCAACGGGGACCAGTTCTTTCAAATGCTAATGGTATTGAATTGCACGGTTCTGCATGTTCAAAGCCAGCCGTAATCCTTGTTTATTTACGTTGCATCAGGGATCAGAGGCCCATTCTCCTAAGCAGTATGTTGACAGAGCTTGTAGTCCGAACATAATAGCAACCTAATTGTGTTTGTCTCTGGCTTTTGCCATCATGTAGGTGATTACTAGTAGTCCCCCTTGTGAGTAGCACCTTTGGTTTCAGAGATCTGCCAGGTACAGCTGCTCATCAACACAGCATCAACACAGGTTAGAAGGTCACAGCATGGTCCTTGCACAAGTATTTTATTTCCAACATTACCTCCTGGTCACTGGATGCATCTAAGTTGCCTCTGTATGGCACAGGCCTGATTACACATCTGAATTAACAAACTCTCACTTAAATCAGGATGGCAAAATTAAAATCAAGATCAGCCTCTATGTGGAAATGGTGGTAAGTTTAGATTCCAGAAGATATTGTCAGACTGACTTACTAAATGGCAGCACAGACAGCAGAATCCCAAAACATGTCTCTGCTGAGAGAGCACTAGTGAAGACACCAGACCTGAAAGGAAAGCACTCTCTAAGAAATAATATGGGCCCTATACCCAGAGCTTTAAAAATCAGGTTGTGCAGTCGCAGTAGAAGCTATGCACTACCTGCATGTGAGGGTGGGCTCTTGGGCTGCCAGAGAAATGCAGAGTACAGCCAAATGTTAAAACATTCCCCCAAGATCTGAAGTTAGGATGAAGAATAAACACAGCATTTAACTTTTAAATCTAATTCCAATATTTTAAACCTACAGTAAGCTGGTTTAGAGCAAGGAAATAGATTCAAGATTAATCTATTTAGAAAGACCACTTTTAGAAAGACCAATTTGGCCAGATTTTACTAATCCAGACTTGTTCAAATATTTCTAGCAACAAATATTGATTTTTTTTTTTCATACCTTCATTACAGAAGGTGTAAAATATTTAACTTATAGCACATTAGCCTAGTGAACTTTTATAAGTCTGTGGTTGGCAGTTCACTGATGGCCTCAGATGGGGTAAACTTAGCCCTGCTGTGTCAGCTGAGCCAGGCCACTGCCAGGTGATGCCACTGAGTTTGGCCTCAGGGAAAGAAGGGTAAACAGAATTAGGCTGTTGTGCATTAGCCTCCAGCCAAGGGCATGTGCTCAGCCTGTTATTGCAGCTCAGCTGTCTCACTGCAGCTTCTCACAGACATAACTCAGAGCAGTGCCCCTGCCCTGTAGTCCTGCAGCTTCAAACAGAAGCATCCTCAGGTGGAAGGAGAGGGTGGTGGCTCTGCTGTGCTCTGCTCTGCAGGGAGCTGTAGGGAAGAGGGCATGTGCCCTGCCTCCTGCCAAGCTCAGTCACAGCACACGGGCAAACTGCACACACACACTTGTCTGAGCAAGTGGAGGCAGCAGGGGGATGAGGGACAGCTTCAAGCCCAGCTAGAGGGAACACTCTCTGCAGGGGCTCAGGGCAGCCAAGGCTCTCCCTGGCTCTCAGCGAGGACCCAAAAGCTCCTGCAGCCCAGGATGTGATCCCCACACCTTCATTGTGTCTGTGCAGTGCCATGGGCAGAACTGAAAGCTTTCTCTGTTTTGAGCCCTATGAAGTTTCTCCCTGCAGGATGAGTCAGTGATGGGAGCTGCAGCCAACACTGTTGTTTCTGCACTCAATGGAACTCCTGTCAAAATATTTAGATTAGCGAGGCTCACCAACACGCAGGAGAGGTTCTCCCTTTTCTCTGAGAGTGAGCTGGACCCAGTTAACCCCTACAAAGGATAAGAGAATGAAATAGGAGTGATCCCCACAAATCTAAAAATCTTCCCATTTGCTCCCTTTGCCTTAAGAACGTGTGAAACAAGAGGAGGGAGGGGAAGAAGGTCCAGAATGGGCCTTTATACCTAGATCCATTTGGGATGGGGTGAACAGCTAGATCAGTTAGCTCCTCTGTGCCAGGCTGTGGAGCCGTGTTGGCAGAGGTGTTCTGTACACTACCTAAAGCCCAGGCTCCCACAGAAGGCACTGCAACACCCAGCTCAGATCACAGCAGCAATGGATTCACTGCCATAAGAATGATGGCAATGAGACTGGGGGGATACAGAGGAGGGATCTGTGTCCCAGCCTGCACTGGTTCACATTGCCCTCAGAGGGGAGCAGTTTCATCTCCATTCTTGCCTTCTCCAAGGATTCATTGTGCATCACCTCCATTAGCAGCTTAAGATCAGATCCTGCCCTCCCTGCTGACGGCTTTGTTTAGGTTTCTGAGTCACACTGGGGCCAGGTCCCTACATTCAGGCACTGTAGTGCCGGATGCTGCAGACGACTGCTGGATGTTCCTGTCAGCTCCAGCCGGTGGTTCCACACATCTGCAGCTCACCAGGCACCACGTGAGTTCCTAGGCTGAGACTGTGGGAGTACTGCCCCGCATGCCAGGGGCTCAGCAAGCCCAACAGCAGCAGAACTTCTGGACAAGCAAAGCCGTGCCATGGTTCCTAGCCAGCTGCTGGCTGGAGAGCAGCCAAAGGCAGGTGCTGGAGCAGCGGGGGCACAGGGAGGCTCTCAGCAGGGTCATGCCTGGGCTTGGATCTTTGGGACAGCAAGGGTCATAGCAGAACTGAGGCACCAACTGGAAAAAGGAAGCAACAGCAGTCATGACAGATCTGGCTGAAAATAAAGGGAAAAAACCCCCTGATAAACAAAAAAAAAAAAACCACCAAAACTGGGTTGCATTATTTACAGCAATTGAAGGTTTTATTTTGGCATTTTTCATGGCTGTTAAAAGTCATAAGGTAAATCTGAAATCTGCTGGGCTTCCCTTTAACCTGAAGTCTTCCCACTTTTTCTGGAGTGGGCTTAGAGCTTGAAGTGTCTGTTGACATGGGAAATATCACCATGTCTGAAGTGAAAAGCCTAAATCCAAGATTTAAATTACTTGACTGATTCAAGCTCTTGCAATTTCTTCAAACTGTATTTGGGAAGCTGCCATTTCCTCCAGGTCAGGACTTGGCTGTGCACACAGCAGCAGGGGCTGCTGCAGCAGGGCACTTTCCTGCTGGTGTGAGCCTTGTGGCCTGCTGGACCGCTCTGGTTCCAGTGTGAGTGCCCAGGAAACCAGGCTGAGCTGGGTACTGGGTGGGGAGAGCAGCTGTGCAGGGCAAAGGAGCTGACAGCTCCCCTGAGCAGTGGGGAGCTGGGTGGTTCTGCTGTCCCCATGCTCATGGCTCTGCTGGCTGGCCCAGATCAGCAGGAGCTGATCCTGGGCAGAGCAGGGCTGTGAGGAGCTGAAGCCAACCCTGCTGTGGCACTGGTGGGACAGGGACTGGCAGCCACAGGGTGGGGACAGGCAGCTTTCCTGGCAGCTGCACTGGTACACTCAGCCAGCCCCTCACCTCTCTGCCCCTGGGCAATATGTCCCCACAGTCCTCTCCTGCTGGGTCCCTGTCCTCCCCGTCATGTCCTCGTCCTCCTGAGCAGCTTGTTCCCATCTCCCCTCACCTCAGTGCCCCCTGTTATTTTACACAGTTCTTGCTCAGTGCTTATAAAATCAAACCTATTCTGCACTGGCTGTTATCTTCTTAAAGAGGCAAGCTTTTCCACCTCCTCCCATAAAATAAACCCTTGGCCCTTGAACACTGATGGCCAGAGTGGTCTCTGGCATCCAAATGAGATCCTGCTAGAGCATTGTACCATTCATGGTATCAGTATTTCCCTATCACTGCTGGAAATTCTGCAATATTTTGAATTGTCTTTGCCTTTTAGAGTCCTGCAGTGGTGGTTCACAGTCATTCTGTGATTGCTGAGTGTGCCAGTGTTTCCCACTTCTCTCATTCCCATCTCACTCATGACCTTGAACTTTGTTCTGTGAAAAAGCAAAAAATCAGAAGTGAAACAGACCAGTGTGGTGTTGCTCTCCTCGCTGAGTGAAACAAAGTCACTTCAAAGCATAGCTTTGTATGTTGCTTGAAGATCTTCAGATAAGGTGGAAAAAATTGCAAAGCCTCTTTGCAATTCATGGTGGAGAACCTGTCCTTACAGAAAGCCAGCAAAGAAGAAACCACTTCCCTTAATTTCCTTCAATTACAGCAAGAAATAAAACAAACAAAAAGAGACATCCATTGGTCTTCTCCTAAATAAAATTCAAAAATTTGTCTCTTTAATCGTAAGGGGATTTCCTTTACCTATTTTTCTCTTGAGATGTGGTAACTAGAATAAGCAGATAAAAACTTGCCTTGCTTGCAACAACTCCTCCTTTTTTAAACACCAGCTAAACCAGTTATTTCTGTGTAATTGAAAGGAGATAGTTCACTAAGTTTACATGCAGATTTTTGCTGATAATATGAAGGATTTCTGGTGAAGGATTTCTGAAGGGTTTTCTGGTCAGTCTAATTAAGTGGCAGACCCAAATGACAGTACAAGACAATTGAGTTTTTTTCATTTCCCAGATTTTGATGATTATAATTTTCCTCCTACAGGAAAGCAGAGAATTATAAAAATGGCCACGACGGCAGCAAATACTCAAAGACAAACGATAGGCTGCGAGGAGTACAGTCTGTACAGCAGCCTGAGCGAAGATGAGCTGATAAAGATGGCCATCCAGCAGAGCCTGGAGGAGGACACAGCAGCTCAGACAGCGGCCCAGAGCCCCCAGAAGTCGCTGATGGCCCGTGCGGGTGAAGCGGCCGCCCCAAGCCGTGCCAGCCCACACAACCCTCCCTACCGCATCTACCCCTGGCAAAGGTGAGCGAGCGCCGGCCGAGCTCTGCCCAGAGAGCCCTGCCCGGCAGGGGAAAGCAGGATCCCTGTGTCTGCCCTGTGGGGAAAGCAGGATCCCTGTCCGTGCCCTGTGGGGAAAGCAGGATCCCTGTGTCTGCCCTGTGGGGAAAGCAGGATCCCTGTCCGTGCCCTGTGGGGAAAGCAGGATCCCTGTGTCTGCCCTGTGGGGAAAGCAGGATCCCTGTCCGTGCCCTGTGGGGAAAGCAGGATCCCTGTGTCTGCCCTGTGGGGAAAGCAGGATCCCTGTCCGTGCCCTGTGGGGAAAGCAGGATCCCTGTGTCTGCCCTGTGGGGAAAGCAGGATCCCTGTCCGTGCCCTGTGGGGAAAGCAGGATCCCTGTCCATGCCCTGTGGGGAAAGCAGGATCCCTGTCCGTGCCCTGTGGGGAAAGCAGGATCCCTGTCCATGCCCTGTGGGGAAAGCAGGATCCCTGTGTCTGCCCTGTGGGGAAAGCAGGATCCCTGTCCGTGCCCTGTGGGGAAAGCAGGATCCCTGTCCCTGTCCAAGAGGGCAAAGCAGGCTCTGTGTCCCTGCCCTGCGGGGAAAGCAGGCTCCCTGTCCCTGCCCAAGAGGGCAAAGCAGGATCCATGTCCCTGCCCTGCAGGGCAAAGCAGGCTCCCTGTCCCTGCCCATGAAGGCAAAGCAGGCTCCCTGTCCCTGTCTGGGAGGGCAAAGCAGCTCCCTGGCCGGCAGGGCAAAGCAGGCTCCCTGTCCCTGTCTGGGAGGGCAAAGCAGCTCCCTGGCCGGCAGGGCAAAGCAGGCTCCCTGTCCCTGCCCAGGAGGGCAAAGCAGCTCCCTGGCCGTGCCCGTGCTCTCTAATTAGCTCTGCCAGGCGGCTCCTCTGCGAGTCTGTCATTAGTGTCAAAGCCAGAGCCTGCTATAAATCCAGTGAGGTCAACAATCTACGTGCTCGCAGCGAGAGGAGGATTTGCTTGATGTTGTCTGTCTCAAGCAATAAAAAAGAGGCACAGCCATAAGCTTTCCTGAACAACAGAAGCCCTCCCAAAGCCAGCTGCTCCTTTCCCCCACTGTATGCCAAGCTTAGGTTTTGGCAGAGAGGGAGCAAAGCATTTGTTATGAGAAAACATAAAAGAGGCACAAAAACCAGGTATATAAAATAGTGAGACCTGATTACCTGTTAAATACTTCAGTTTTTAAAGGATGTGATTATTTCAGATCAGTCTGACTTCAAGCACACCACTCTTAACCAAGAGCAACTCCAGACACCAAATCATGGCAGCATCCCCCTCCCCTGCAAACGCTGAGCTGTGGTCACAGAGACCTGCTGACAGTTTCAAACCCAGACATTGTTCCCCTTTCATTTTATAAAAGGCAGATTTCTCAAGGGGGATGGAAATAGATTCCAAAGTCACCTCCAAAGCAAAGAAAAATATCCTTTTAATCTTTTAAGTTACTTTAGTTTTCCCCTTCTTAATAAACTGAGAGTTACTGAAGTTCTGTTCCTCCTCCCTTTTCATAACTCCACCACCCTCTGATGCCTTGCTCATTACCACCTGTGGTTGTTTGGTTTCCAAGGCTGGGAAACTGGGGATAATTTGATGAGCAGCAAGCATGTACATAGGTGTGGAATCAGGATGCTGTGTGGCCAGCAGTCCTGCTGCCACCAAAGGCTGTGGTTTCTCAGTGTGATTACTGTGCCCCTCTACAGCCAGCTCTCCTGTAGAGACCTGATGCAGGGGAGAATAAGGGCTTCCCTGGCCATTTGGTCCTGTCCTTGTTGAAGGTCCTTTGACACCTGCTATTTTGGCAAAAAGCAGCATTAGCAGTTCTGTCATTGTCTGTCCTGTCTCAGCCCAGCAGTATCCGACCTCTCACCAGAGGGAAAACCTTTGGAGCTTGAAGCACCAAATCTGTAGCATTGCTGAACTCTTCTGCCACCTGGGAGAGCAGAGATGGAAACAGAGCTGACATCCAGCAGCTCTGGATCCTCCTCTGCCCCCACCTCTGACTTGTCTGCGTGGCACTTTGGAGGTGATGAATGTCACCTCACCTCGCTTTGTGCCTGCTTCCTGTGTGGTGGTGGTAGGGTTAACCACACTGTTGTCTTATATGGTCATTTGAATCCCCTGACGCTTCCTCAGAGGGCCAAAAATAAACTCGAGCCGAGTGAGCAGCTGAATCCAGCACAGAGCAAGCCGTGGCCATCTGCTTTTATTCAAAGCCTGACCGGCCGGCTCGCTCTGTCTCCGTGCATGTGTTTCTCTGCTTCTGCCTCAGCATGACCTGTTTCTCCTACTCGGAGTATTTCTCCTTGTTTCATTCATGTCATCGCCACTCCAGATTGGCCCAGCAGACAGGCCGTGCTCAGCCGTCCGGCTCGGGGGCAGCCTGGGGGGTCAGGCGAAGGTGCGACAGCAGCCAGCTCAGCACATCCCAGGCCGTGTAAGTGTCTCCCTCTCCTCTCCTGCTTTTCCCTGCAGCCACAACAAGCCTTGCTATCCACTCTCTCCCTGAGACATGTCTTCTGGGTGGTGATGGTGCCTGGTGGGGGGAAATGTGGTGTTCATCTGGAGGAGGTCTCAGTGACACCTGCACCTCACCCCTCGCTGCACTCCTGTTCTTCCTTCCAACCTCCCCGCTGCCCCAGGCCGTGTCTGTGCTCTTGCAAGGGACCCACCTCAAATATCCCTTGTTCTCTTCTCCCTCTTCATCTCCTCATCCCCCCAGTGCTCCTGTCCTGGGGACCCTGGGTCAGTCAGAAGGTCTGCAGTGACAAGGACAACAGGGAATGGATGACTGCGCTGTGGTTAATTTACATAGGCTGGCTCAGTTATCATCAAGATAGATGAGGCAGGCAGGTGCTGATAGTAACTGCACTGGTATTAAGTTCAGGGCTCAGCAATGGGCAAAAGTATTTTAGAAATGCTCCCAAGATGCCATACCTGCTCCCAGCCATACCTGTGCTGTCCAGTCATACAGAGGAGGGCTTACTTGTCCAAGGAGGAAACTGTCTTGGCTGACTGATCCTCCTGGCCATGTTTTGCTGTTGGCAGAGGCTGCAAATGAACTTAGTTGAACACAGTCATGGATGAGAAAAGCAGACATTGGCCCAAGCTCTGTCCCAGTGCCTGTGTGTAGTGGAAATGTGTGGACCATGACAGGTTTATTACAGCTCTCTGCAGTGCAGAACAGATACATGCCCTTAGCTATCAGGTAACAAGAGTAACATGTTAAAGGCAGCACTTCCCTGCATCCTGCAGAAAAGCAACTCCTCAGCTTTTCTATCTATCCAATAAAAATTTTGTTTAATCCATCTTACAAGTCCCTCCCTGGATGCAGGGACTACCCTTCCACCACTCTTCTGCCTTTCAACTCTCACCCAGCTCTGCAATCTCCCCCACCTTCCCCTGCATCCTGGCTGATTCAGACTGATCCCGGCCCTTCACTGGCATTGCACTCCCTGACATGGTGAAAACATCTTCCTGCTACAACATGAAGCCTGCCTTATCCCTGTCACCTGCCAGCTTCCCTTGGCCACACTGAAATCACATCTTCTCACTAGGTGCTCTGCATTCCTTGCATGCCTTTTATATGCAGTAGAAGACTTGAGGGCAGGCTGTTTCTCCACCAGGTAGCTGCACAGAGTTCAATGTACAAGAAGGCTGATAAACTAGCCGTCCTCTGCTGCCAGATAGAGCAAAAATATAGCTGGGAAGTCCTAGGAGAGCATGATGGCATGACTGGCATTTTTATAGCCTTAGTCTCAGATCTAGGCAGGGATTCTATTTGGGTTCACCTGTGGAAGTGGTGTTCCTTCATCCTGCCTGCATCTCTGCAGGCTGTCAGGAAAAGAAGGAGCTTCTTGAGCCTTTCCATGCTCCACTGAACCTCTTGTTCAACACTCACTATTGACCTCACCACACATCTCATCTGCAGGGGTATTTATTATCTCACCTACTGGTCTTTGAAATGCAGTAATTCTTTTGAGTTGCCTATAAGGTTAAGATTTTCTCGTATCTTCAAACTTCCTCCATAGTTTTAATGCTTGTATTTTTTATAGCTGATGAAATCTAGGCAGCAGAATGTGGTGGGTTTTTTTAACAGCCAACTATAAGTCAGGCAGAAAACAAGGATTTCACATGGAGATTCATTAAACCTTCTGTTCTGATCTGGAATTTTTTTGGCTAAAGCATCCGTAGCCTGGTCCAGCAAACTCCCATATCTTACTCAGGAATCATTTAAGGTCAAGGAACCCGACAGAAGTTTGCTTCATTCAACATCTGAGGGCTTAAGCAGAATAGTAACTGATTCTTCACACATTTTTAACCCCAGCACAGATCCAAGGTACCCTCCTGCTTTCCCTGAGGTCTCAGATAATGTGATTTACCTTGCATTTGCTGCGAGCTGGCCCATGCATAGACCCCTGCCATGGCCCACCTGGCATGCAGTAATTCATTAAGCACCAGTAATTATATCATGTGCCCAAATCCTGAGGTCACAGCCCTACATGTGTAACTTGAGCATTTGTACAGAACAACAGATGGTTGCAGCAGCCTTGTGCCAGAGGTGTTGAAAGATGAAGATCCCCCACCTCCGCCTCCTCTCCCAGCCAAAAATGCCAATAGTTGCTGTCAGCAGACTTCAATGAAATGCTCAAACACCTGTATAAAATTCCAGTGTCTGTACAGAATTAGGAATCTTGGGTCCCCAGGGTACCCTAAGCAGTATGGAGATACAGCCATGTCCATGGGACATCCAGCCAGCAGATATCTGAAGGTCAGTCGATTCCTCCCGGGAGGGCTGTGGCCAGGACAGCAGCTGCCTGTTCTAGCTGTTATCTTCTCAGGCAAAATGCCTGGCCTTGTGTCCCATATCTCTCCTCATTCCAGTGTTGCTATTTTTGTGACCCTACTGTCTTGAAATCTCTGCTTCCAGCTATAGAGAAGGAGCAAGTGGCACCAAGTACTATTTCACCTGGGAAATGGTGTCTTTTCCCATTCTCTGGCACAAGTGTTGAGATCACCTGTTCCACTCCTGGCCCTGAATTTATCCTCAGAAAACCAGCTTGGTGACTTCTTTCAATGCTAATATCAGTGTTTATAGCATAGATTGTGTGCCTTTGGGCAAACTGAAATTAGTGAGGCCTGTGTGAGTTTCAGACTGTTGGTCTGTCCAGCCCCTCCAAGGCAATGGAGTTCAGTGCTGGTCCTGTAACTCCAACAAGGTGCATAGCTTGCACCAGTATATTGCTTTGTGAGGACTCCTGTGCTGACTTGCCCATATTTTTCTGTCTCTGATCTCACTGTGTTGTGGTATTTTAGACTTTCCTCTTGTCATAACTGGAGTTTCTGGTTGTTCCCATCATCACTAGCCTGCGTGACCTCCATCACATGCTGTATTCCTGCCCTGGCAATGGTAATAGACTGAGACCTGCACCTCTCTCCCACATCTCTCTGTCTTGAGGACTGCAAGATTTTCTCTGTAGAGCTAGTTCAAACCACAAATGCTTCAGTGCTTTCTGCAACTTCTTGTTTTCTGTCTCTGAAACTACAGCCCACGTTCATTTTTTGCAAGGCCCCATTAGAACTGGTAAAGTGCTTCCTTCCTTCGTGCTGAATCTTAGTCATTTAGTGCCTCACAATAACAAAGCTGTGGCTGCATTGTCCCAGCACAGCTCAGCTGGAGCCCCACACTGGAAGGCACAGCCCACCAGTATGCAGAGAGTGCTGCCCACCATGGGCAAGGGCCTGCTGCCTTGGCTGCAGGGTACAGCCCCCAGCTCCCTCCCTCTGCCATGCTACCAGCAGCCTCAGAAGGGTGGAAGGAGGGTGGCAGGTCCTGTTCAGGTGCTGCTGACTTGGGGAAAAGTGGCTGCCAGGCAGTGTTGGGGCTCCTTCTGTGTGGGGAGACTCACAGGAGCTGTCACTGTTGCTCTGCAGTAGGATTGGTGTGCCCAGGTCAGCCCTGCTCTGCAAACCCTCAGAGAGCACAGGGAAATGGGCTGCTGCCTGGAGTGTGTGGAATGCATGCTTGGCAGAGAGAGCTGGGTAGGTGGAATTTTTTCAATTTTTCAATCCTCCCTGGATGGAGAAAGGAGAGCCAAGACCAACACCCCAGTGTTCACATGCTCTAACCAAAGCTCTCCCTACTCCACAAGTGGACTGGCTAAATTCTGAAAACAGGACTGTGTGAGGAAATAAGAAGTATCGTAAAAATACAAGAGTAAGATTTATTGATAATTTCTGTTAAAGCCACCCACAAATCAAATCTAAAAATTTCTTGAAGGATGAGCAGGGGTAATTATCTTCAAAGCTGATCTTATTTGAAAGATCTCATATGGAAGCACCATGCCACATGGGACAGTGTGGTGATGCAATTATCAGAGTTATGGACACTCCTCAGTGTATAGAGCAATGTCAGAGCCAGTCTTCCTCAACTTCTGACACCTAAAATATAAGTATTTGTGTCAGACATTTGTTACACCTTCCTAGTTCCCTTACATTCTGAGTAGAGTGATCAGCACCTCCAGACAGTGATTCTTCTGATCTGCTGACAGTAACAAAATTAGAGAAGACAAATTTTACCTTTACAGGCCCTATGGTGTCTCATTGTATAAATACATGCTTTATAGACTGCAGGGGTTCACTCTTTTGGGCAAATAAAAACGTGATGTTTCTGCAGAAAGCTTCTCAGTAATGAAGGAAGGAATAACCAAGTCTTAATCTTGTTTTAAAGAGAAATTGACCCTGTAGTGGCAGCAATCAGGGATGGAGATGAAAAAGCAGTATTCAACATGATGAAATCAGGAAAAAACCTTTCTGTACCTAACAAGGACGGCTGGATACCGCTCCATGAAGCTGCATACTATGGCCAAGTGGGCTGCCTGAGCCTGTTGCAAAAAGGTCAGTGAAGTTAAAACTAATTAATTACAAAAGAGAAAAGAAGAACATGAATAAACTAAAAGGCCAAATTAGCAGTATTTCAATCCTAGCCTGGGGCTGTATATGAAGATTCTTTCCAATCTCCCTGCCTGTATACTAATTTCATCTTCTCTTGGAAAGTAGGTTTCCAGACTGAAGCCTCTAAAAGTTAGATATTTTGGAGAAAGTGATGTGAGATAGATTCTGCCAAGCCCTGCATTTCTCATGCAGCCTTGAAGCTGAGCTCTCTCCTGTTAAGAGCTGCTTGGCTGCTGCAAGCTGACAGAAATAACCCCCTTTTCCCCTGGGGGGAGATCCAACCCAGCATCTCTTTGCTGGTGCTTGAAGTTAATTGCTGCAGTTTGTTTTCAAACTTCAGGTGAAGAACAGTTGCTCAACAACTTTCTGCATCGCTAGTGGCCAAAGCTGGACATTTTAATTTAAACTGAAGACAGGTTTCGATACTCAACCTGAGTTATAGTAACAGTATATTAATGTACATTATATATATATATATTAGTATATATATATGTATAATGTATATATTGTACTATATACATTAGTATATTCCTATATATTAGGAATATATATATTATATATATTAGGATTTATATATATTATATATATTAGGATTTTATATATATATATGTATATATTTATATATATATTTTTATATATATATTTTTATATATATATATATATATAAGGAGTATATATATATAATATTCTTATATATTCCTAATATTAGTATAACACACTGCTTATGGAAATGAATAAACAGTAAAAACTGAAGCCCTCAAGGATGTGGAAGGGTGGTGGTGCTGCAGACCCTTTGCACTACATGCCACAGTGACTCCGGGCTCCCCGTTCCTCCCCAGCGTACCCAGGCACCATCGACCAGCGCACCCTCAATGAGGAGACAGCTCTGTACCTGGCCACCAGCCGGGGCAACCTGGACTGCCTGCTCACCCTGCTGCAGGCTGGGGCTGAGCCCGACATCTCCAACAAGGCCAGAGAAACGCCGCTCTACAAAGGTGAGGAGCTGCTCTCACAGGGGTGCCGAGCTCTGCTGGCGCCATCAAGGCACAACTGCAGGATCTCTTGTGATGAGGCGCTGAAAGTCAGGGATGAGCTCTTGTTTTCCCTGTGGTAGTCCTCTATCTCCTGTGCCTGACCTGCCATGCCATGGCCTTTTATCTCATCCTGTCTCTGTAGACAGAAATAGCAGCTGTCCTGCAGGCTGTGATGGGGTGTTGAGAGTGAGGGACATTCTCAGTGGGGCCCTAAGCACAGCAGTGTCCCAAACTTACAGCAAGCTGGCCAGTGAAGGACTATGAATGCTCTGCTGAACACTAGGGCCTAAATAGCTGTTAGATGTACGAGAGATGGGCCACGTGGGGAGGATTCCACACACAGTAACTGTAGACATGCCGTGATTCATATACTGTGGGGGTCAGGCCAGGCTGTGTGCTATAGGAGACTCATTATAAACAATTATAAACAATTCAGTGAGGTAGATAAAGTATTTAACACAGACATATTACTTTGCTGCTGGTCGGAGAGAACACTTTCTTCTTTTAGCAGACTAGCAATATATCCATGATATCACAAACACTTACAGGAGACCTCTCACACCTTCATGTCTAATCTCCTTTGCTCCTGCCATGAAAGTTTTTAGCACTCTAAAACATTAAGACATATATTACAGGTTAAAACAGCAATCTTGCCTCCCACTTTGGATGCCTAGCATTACAGCTGCTTTTAAAATGCTTTTGTTTTAAAATACTGGCTTTTAGTTGACATGGGAAAGGCTGCTCAGCTGTGCATTAAAGACACAGTAATGGTTGTAGTAGTAGCAGTAGTAGTAGTGCTCATAGTAATAATAATCACAACAAAAATGATTTCAAAACACCCTTTAGCCAGAGAATTGTTACTAAGAATGGGGTAGCTTTGATGCAATCTCTTCTACACTATACTAAAACAACAACAACAAAAATGAGTTAAAAAGACTGTCATAACTAAATAGTCATCTTATCATATGTAAGCAAATTAAACTCTGCAGATCTATGGATAGAAAATTACAGAAATGTCTAATTACATAGTTGCTTTCAGTGTATGAATGACACCTGTTTATGGGGGAGAACACTATGGAGCTATTGCTAAGAAGAATCAGAACTAAAAGGTGGGATCTCTTTCTCTTGTGAGAAAAAGACACTATTATTTCAAGGAAAAAACTGACTGCTATGAAATGTGCTTCTCTTCTGTACATTTTACAACAGTTGCTGACTGGGGTTTTCCATGTAGCTACCCATCCTATGTACCTTTAGGTTGCAGTCCTGCCATTAAGGTGCAAGGGAGGCCCCAAGATTTGGGATTCAAAAACCTATGGGCAATTGGTAGAATAAAAATCAACAAAATGATATTAATAATTAGGAAACTATATTTAGCTCAGGAGGGTTGTGAACTATAAATTGAGAAAGTGCTACTGACTCACACAACTGTTGGTTTGAACTTTTTATGTTTTCTTGTCTACATAGAGCTTTATCTGTAGTCCATGGCAGTAAGATAGAGTCAGTTTGCACAGAATTTGGAAAGAAAGTGTTCAGATCACATGATTTCTCTAACATATTTGTTCTTCATAAATTACTTCCTGCACCTTATCACCTCACTGTGTCACTGTGGTTTCTTGTTGGTACAAAGGTGCTGGGCTGGATTCCCCCAGTACCAGACTTGACACAAGCCCTGCACAGGACACTTAGCCAGGTCCAGCTGAAGACTGGCTTCAGTGTCACATCCTTTGTGAGCCTCAGACAATGCCACTTGGCAGCAGCCTTTGCTCTCCTGTAGGCCTAAATGGATCTTTGGTCTTGCTATGGCCCACTTGTATGATAATGCCTGGGGCTGCATGAAACAGATACACAACACCCAGAATATTTTCAAAAGCCTGTTCTAGTGTCTTCCCTTTTGTCTAAACCAGCTTGTGAGCGCAAGAATGCAGAGGCTGCAAGACTGCTGGTGCAGTACAATGCAGATACCAACCACCGCTGCAATCGGGGATGGACCGCGCTCCATGAGGCCGTCTCCCGAAACGACCTGGAGATCATGGACATCCTTGTGAAAGGGGGTGCCAAGATTGAGTCAGCAAATGCCTATGGGATCACTTCCTTATTTGTGGCAGCTGAGAGTGGGCAGTTGGAAGCTTTGAGATACCTTGCAAG